>NC_141687.1:1032386114-1032986114 GCF_964263255.1 Lissotriton vulgaris
CCGCCACCTATATTTGAATCCACATTTATGGAAAGTTAAACACGCTAACTGTCGGTATCAACTGGGTATTTTCTACTTATACCAAAATATTTCAAAAGATTAGACGAAGTTTGTCAAAACAGGACATCGTAAACAAACAGACTTATTTACATTGGAGACTTCAACCAAAGTCGTTATGCTTTTCTGTACACAAATGTATTACAAACTGAACAACATAATCAAACACGGAATAAAAAACAATCTGAAGCAAACAGAAAAATTGAACATATAAAACATTAAATGATAAGCTAGATTCTTATAAATAGGAAAAATGAGTAAAGCATGTGAAAGTTTGAAAGGAGAGGGGAAAATTAGACAAGGAGCAAAGTGAATTTGTAAGTCTTTTACAACCAGCAAATGCTGGTGTGAAGAAATAAATAGTGGGTAATCCTCTCTAATTGGCCGACGCGTTTCGAATCCAGTTAGTTATTTCCCGGAATCTCATCAGGGCACAATTAGTCTGTCTGTGGGGGATAAAAAAGGGGGAGACTACTTTTAATCTTTGTGACAAAAGACTATGCTCCCTGGTATGTGGCACTCAAAGTAGACCTACCATTGTGGAATGAAAGCGAATTCAGAGGAAATTGCACATGAAGTCTGTAAGTGCAGGCTTGAAGTATTCGGTGAGTAGTCCAGGGCGGGGGGCACCTAAAAAACGAATGACCATTGTGACATTGCCATCATGTGTTTGCACAAGTGCATGGTCAAGAACAAATGAATGTGGAAGGCATACCGTCAGCTGGTGCTTTGCGAGAAGCTGGCGGTTGCCGCTGTGTAAAAGTTAGTGTCCTATATGGGCTTCAATTGAATTATGGCCTGAGACGCTGTGTGAAGAAAAGGGGGCAATTACGTCAGGGAACTGTGTCTGGTAATAGCCATTGTAAACTCGGGAAACGTTACGGAGAAATGTACCTTCATTTTACAGAGTCGGTGCAGAGAAGTCTCGTGTTTTCTTTTGCTCTAAATCGGCATATGATTCAAGTACGTTATCGGCATCCGCTGTTTAAAAGCGGAAAAGATTAATTGAAGCGTCATGCCGGGGGTCTGGCTGAAGCCAAGAAAAATACACAAGCACACCGCTTACCTACGTCCAGCCCAGTCCATGTCTACAGCGTTCTGCAGTAGTACAAAGATGGACGCTGGGTGTGATGCCATGGAGATAAGCCCTCAGCTGTGGGCTTTGCCTTGTGGGAGTTGTAGTTTGGTGCAGAATTGCACGAAATCGTGCAGAATCACTGTAATGCCAGGAACTATTAATGAGTAGGTGAAAGGTGGCGCCCTATATATGATGTTAATCAAGGAAGAAATTTGTGAGGGAGATTGAGACAAGAGAAGGAGCAAAGGCCTTTGCGTGGCGCCGGGGCACTAATGAATTAAAGTCCGGCGACCTCAGACAAACTGTTAAGGCCTTTCTGCACACTGTTAAACTTGAGGATGAGATATGCTTCCTTTTTAAGGAGCATTCTGTCCACGTCTGCGTTGTGGTGTGGCGGTCGTAATGTATATAATACCGTCCATTTAAGATCATTTCCATCATGTTGGGCCTCCAAAAAATGTTCGACCATGGGGGCATTCAAGATTTTGTTTTTGATCCGGGACCGGTGCTGGCAAATGCGCGTATTCACTTGTTGCCGTGTTTGCCAATGTCGATTTGGTCACAGGGACATTGGACCAGGTAGACCACATTCTTGGTCTTACAGTTGGAAAATTCAGTGTGTTTCTATCTGGTCCCCCCATGTTGGAACTCGTCGCCCTCGATAGTGTTCGGGCACACAACACAGGTGCCACACTTGTGATGCCCTGTAATCGGTTTGAGGTTCCATTGGGTCAGTAAATCGCTTTTCTTTTTAGGTAGTGAAACATCTGCCCTCATGATCTGTTGTCCTATGTTTTGGTTTTTCTTGTAGGCAAACAGTGGGCATGGGAGTGAGCATTCTAGATTTTCTAGCAACTGCCAATTACTCAACAGAGTTTTCCTCAATTTATGAGTGTCTGGTCCAAAGGTGGTGACACAAACTAATCTATCAAGTGCAGGTTTGGGCCGTACTTGTAAGAGGGTTTCATGAGGGGTGAAATGTGCTCTTTTGAAAGAGTGCTTCAGTAATTTCTTTGGATACCCTCTTTCTTTCATTTCCTGGCAAAATGTCTCTGCATGGGACGAGAAGTCTTCCAAGTGAGAGCAGTTTTTCCTAATGCGCAAAAGTTGCCCATATGGGAGATTTGATTTTAAATTTCTTGGGTGGGCACTCTTATGGTGCAAAATGGTGTTTCTGTCAGTGCCATTTTTATAAAGGGATTATTTAAGTACCCCATTGGTACATACTATT
Source organism: Lissotriton vulgaris (assembly GCF_964263255.1). Taxonomy (NCBI): domain Eukaryota; kingdom Metazoa; phylum Chordata; class Amphibia; order Caudata; family Salamandridae; genus Lissotriton; species Lissotriton vulgaris. The sequence goes on from NC_141687.1 coordinate 1,032,388,481, forward strand.
TCAACATCAAGGAAGGTCATCCTTTCGTTGCTCTGCGCAATAGAGAACTTAATGTCCCCATGTCTGTTGTTGAGCCAATCGTGGAACGCCACCAGGTGAGTCTGGCTCCCCTGCCACAGGAGCCAGACATCATCTATATAGCGAAACCACTGCATGACATGCTGTTTGAAGGGGTTATTGTTGTCAACAAATTTTTGTTGATACTGCGCCATATACAATACGGCCATTTCTGGGGCATAAGGGCACCCCATCGCGGTGCCCTTGACCTGCATGAAGAATTCCCCATTAAATGAGAAATAGTTCTTCTTTAGGGCGATTTCAGCCAATTTTAGAATGAAGGCAGTAGGCACTTGGTGTGGACTCTCTCTCTCAGGTTCAGATATATTTCCATCACCTCTAACACTTCTTCCTGTGGGATTTGCGTGTAGAGCAAGGTGACATCCATTGTCACCATCAATTGGGTGTCTGGATCAAATTGAGTGTCTTCTACCTTAAGTAGAAAATACGTAGTATCTCGCAAATAAGATTTGACTGTGGTTAGGAATGGTTTTAAAAAGAAATCCACGTACTGAGAAAGTGGTTTGAGGCAGGAATCCCATCCAGAAACGATTGGACGTCCTGGGGGGTCTTGGAGGCTCTTGTGGATTTTGGGCAAGAGGTGGAGAACTGGAGTTCAGGGACATTTTTTAGAAAGGTATTCATGTTCTTTTTTGCCCAAAAAGCCATCTTCTAGTCCTTTCTGCAATGTCTCAATAATGAGTCGTTGGATCTCTTTGACAGGGTCTTCAGGTAGACGTCTGTACCAGATTTGGTTATTGACCTGTTTACTGCCTTCTGCTAGATATTTCTCACGTGACCACACCACTACTGCCCCGCCCTTGTCAGCCTGTTTGATAATTACAGAGGTGTCTTCCTTCAGTGCTTTAATTGCTGCGCGTTGTCTTTGGCCTATGTTTTGTTGAACAAAGTGTCTGCCCTTTTCAAGTTTATCAATGGATGACAGCATCATCCAGACGTCTACCTGAAGACCCTGTCAAAGAGATCCAACAGCTCATTGAGACATTGCAGAAAGGACAAGAAGATGGTTTTTTGGGCAAAAAAAAGAACATGAATACCTTTCTAAAAAATGTCCCAGAACTCCAGTTCTCCACCTCTTGCCCAAAATCCACAAGAGCCTCCAAGACCCCCCAGGACGTCCAATCGTTTCTGGATGGGATTCCTGCCTCAAACCACTTTCTCAGTACGTGGATTTCTTTTTAAAACCATTCCTAACCACAGTCAAATCTTATTTGCGAGATACTACGGATTTTCTACTTAAGGTAGAAGACACTCAATTTGATCCAGACACCCAATTGAAGGTGACAATGGATGTCACCTCCCTCTACACGCAAATCCCACAGGAAGAAGCGTTAGAGGTGATGGAAATATATCTGAACCTGAGAGAGAGGCCACACCAAGTGCCTACTGCCTTCATTCTAAAATTGGCTGAAATCGCCCTAAAGAAAAACTATTTCTCATTTAATGGGGAATTCTTCATGCAGGTCAAGGGCACAGCAATGGGGTGCCCATATGCCCCAGAAATGGCCGTATTGTATATGGCGCAGTATGAACAAAAATTTGTTGACAACAATAACCCCTTCAAACAGCATGTCATGCAGTGGTTTCGCTATATAGATGATGTCTGGCTCCTGTGGCAGGGGAGCCAGACTCACCTGGCGGCGTTACACGATTGGCTCAACAACAGACATGGGGACATTAAGTTCTCCATTGCGCAGAGCAACGAAAGGATGACCTTCCTTGATGTTGAAATAGTATGTACCAATGGGGTACTTAAATCATCCCTTTATAAAAAGGACACTGACAAACACCATTTTGCACCATAAGAGTGCCCACCCAAGAAATTTAAAATCTATTCACCCATATGGGCAACTTTTGCGCATTAGGAGAAACTGCTCTCACTTGGAAGACTTCTCGTCCCATGCAGAGACATTTTGCCAGGAAATGAAAGAAAGAGGGTATCCAAAGAAATTAATGAAGCACTCTTTCAAAAGAACACGCTTCACCCCTCGCGAAACCCTCTTACAAGTACGGCCCAAACCTGCACTTGATAGATTAGTTTGTGTCACCACTTTTGGACCAGACACTCATAAATTGAGGAAAACTGTGTTGAGTAATTGGCATTTGCTAGAAAATCTAGAATGCTCACTCCCACGCCCACTGTTTGCCTACAAGAAAAACCAAAACATAGGACAACAGATCATGAGGGCAGATGTTTCACTACCTAAAAAGAAAAGCGATTTACTGACCCAATGGAACCTCAAACTGATTACAGGGCATCACAAGTGTGGCACCTGTGTCGTGTGCCCGAACACTATCGAGGGCGATGAGTTCCAACATGGGGGGACCAGATGGAAACACACTGAATTTTCCAACTGTAAGACCAAGAATGTGGTCTACCTGGTCCAATGTCCCTGTGAACAAAATCGACATTGGCAAAACAAGGCAACAAGTGAATACGCGCATTTGCCAGCACCGGTCCCGGATCAAAAACAAAATCTTGAATGCCCCCATGGTCGAACATTTTTTGGAGGCCCAACATGATGGAAATGATCTTAAATGGACGGTATTACATACATTACGACCGCCACACCAAAACGCAGACGTGGACAGAATGCTCCTTAAAAAGGAAGCATATCTCATCCTCAAGTTTAACAGTGTGCAGAAAGGCCTTAACAGTTTGTCTGAGGTCGCCAGACTTTAATTCATTAGTGCCCCGGCGCCACGCAAAGGCCTTTGCTCCTTCTCTTGTCTCAATCCCCCTCATTAATTTCTTCCTTGATTAACATCATATATAGGGCGCCACCTTTCACCTACTCATTAACAGTTCCTGTCATTGCAGTGATTCTGCACGATTACGTGCAATTCTGCACCAAACTACAACTCCCACAAGGCAAAGCCCACAGCTGAGGGCTTATCTCCATGGCAACACACCCAGCGTCCATCTTTGTACTACTGCAGAACGCCGTAGATATGGACTGGGCTGGACGTAGGTAAGCGGTGTGCTTGTGTATTTTTCTTGGCTTCAACCAGACCCCCGGCATGACGCTTCAATTAATCTTTTCAACAACGGATGCCGATAAAGTACTTGAATCATATGCCGATTTAGAGAAAAAGAAAACACAAGACTTCTCTGCACCGAATCTGTAAAATTAAGGTACGTTTCTCCGTAACGTTTCCCGAGTTTACAATGGCTATTACCAGACACAGTTCCCTGACGTAATTGCCCCTTTTCTTCACACAGCGTCTCCAGCCATAATTCAATTGAAGCCCATATAGGACACTAACTTCTACACAGCGGCAACCGCAAGCTTCTCGCAAAGGACCAGCTGACGGTATGCCTTCCACATTCATTTGTTCTTGACCATGCACTTGTGCAAACACATGATGGCAATGTCACAATGGTCATTCGTTTTTTAGGTGGCCCCCGCCCTGGACTACTCACCTAGTACTTCAAGCCTGCACTTAAAGACTTCATGTGCAATTTCCTCTGAATTCGCTTTCATTCCACAATGGTAGGTCTACTTTCTGAGTGGCACATACCAGGGAGCATAGTCTTTTGTCACAAAGATTAAAAGTAGTCTCCCCCTTTTTTATCACCCACAGACAGACTAATTGTGCCCTGATGAGATTCAGGGAAATAACTGCCTGGATTCGAAACGCGTCGGCCGATTAGAGAGGATTACCCACGATTTATTTCTTCACACCAGCATTTGCTGGTTGTAAAAGACTTACAAATTCACGTTGCTCCTTTTCTAATTTTCCCCCTCTCCTTTCAAACTTTCACATGCTTTACTCATTTTTCCTATTTATAAGAATCTAGCTTATCATTTAATGTTGTATAGGTTACATTTTTCTGTTTGCTTCAGATTGTTTTTTATTCCGTGTTTGATTATGTTTTTAAGTTTGTAATACATTTGTGTACAGAAAAGCATAACTACTTTGGTTGAAGTCTCCAATGTAAATAAGTCTTTGTTTGTTTACGATGTCCTGTTTTGACAAACATAGTCTAATCTTTTGAAATATTTTGGTATAAATAAAAATACCCAGTTGATACCGACAGTTAGCGTGTTCAACTTTCCATAAATGTGGATTCAAATGTAGGTGGCGGGGCAACTTTTTGCTGTGTTCACTCAAATTAAGGCCCAGCCTCCCCACCTGTCCCTTTGGGTCTGGCTCCCCTTGTGTTTCTCCACCCTGTAATAGCAAACGCACACAACAGCAAAGAACTCTTCAACATCGTCAAAGAGCTCTCCAACCCCAACGCCGGAAACAACGACATCACCCCTTCGCAAGACCTCTGCAACTCCCTCGCCTCCTACTTCCACAACAAGATCGCGGACATACACAACAGCTTCAGCACTCAGCTGACGATCACCACGACCGAACCACCTCCCCCCACCACCACCCTCCGCGCCTGGACTCCGATCAGCACCGAAGACACCGTCCGCACGATGAACTCCATCCACTCCGGGTCTCCGACCGACCCCTGCCCTCACCACGTCTTCAACAAGGCAGACGCTATCATCGCACCCCACCTGCGGGACATCATCAACACCTCCTTCGACACTGCTACCTTCCCGGAGAGCTGGAAGCACGCCGAACTCAGCGCTCTTCTCAAGAAGCCATCGGCTGACCCCACCGACCTCAAAAACTACCGCCCCATCTCGCTGCTCCCGTTTCCTGCAAAAGTCATCGAGAAGACCGTCAACAAGCAGCTGGCCGCCTTCCTCGAGACGAACGGATCCCTCGACCCCTCGCAGTCTGGCTTCCGGACCAACCACAGCACCAAGACCGCCCTGATCGCAGTCACCGATGACATCCGAGCGCTGCTCGACAACGGAGAAACAGCGGCCCTCATCCTTCTCGACCTCTCCGCGGCCTTCGACACTGTCTGCCATCGTACCCTAGTACAACGCCTCAGCAACGTCGAAGTCCAGGAGAAGGCACTGGAGTGGATCATCTCCTTCCTCGCCGGAAGGACACAGAGAGTCCGCCTCCTCCTTTCAGATCTGAAGCCACCGAAGTCATCTGCGGCGTCCCTCAAGGCTCCTCGCTCAGTCCAACCCTCTTCAACATCTACATGAGCCCCCTCGCAGACATCGCACGCCAGTACAACCTCAACATCATCTCCTACGCCGACGACACCCAGCTGATCCTCTCCCTTACCAACGACCCCGCCACCGCCAGAGCCAACCTTCACGAAGGGATGAAAGAGGTAGCCGAATAGATGAAGAACAGCCGCCTGAAACTGAACTCAGATAAGACGGAAGTCCTCATCCTGGGATCCTCACCCACCGCTTGGGATGACTCCTGGTGGCCCCCCGCCCTAGGCAGCGCACCCAAAACAACAGACCACGCACGCAACCTGGGCTTCATCCTGGACTCCTCCCTCTCCATGACCAGACAAGTCAACGCCGTCTCCTCGTCATGATTCAACATCCTGCGCATGCTACGTAAGATCTTCCGGTGGATCCCCACCGAGACCAGGAAGACGGTCACCCAGGCCCTCGTCACCAGCCGTCTGGACTACGGCAACACCCTCTACGCCGGAACCACCGCCAAACTCCAGAAGAGACTCCAGCGGATCCAGAACGCCTCAGCACGACTCATCCTGGACATCCCCCGTTGCAGCCACATCTCCGGACACCTGAGAGATCTGCACTGGCTCCAGGTCAACAAGAGAATCACCTTCCGTCTCCTCACCCACGCACACAAAGCCCTACACAGCCAAGGCCCAGGATGCCTCAACAGCCGCCTCAACTTCTACGCTCCCAAACACCAGCTTCGATCGACCAGCCACGCCCTCGCCGCCGTCCCCCGCATCCGTAGAGCCACCACAGGGGGACGGTCCTTCTCCTACCTCGCCGCCAAGACATGGAACTCCCTCCCCACCCACCTCCGCCTGACCCAGGACCACCTCGCCTTCAGGAAGCAACTCAAGACCTGGTTGTTCGAGCAGTAGCAGATCCCCCTCCCCCAGTGCCTTGAGACCCTCTGGGTAAGTAGTGCGCTATATAAATGCGATGATTGATTGAACATAAATGTCCGGTGGATGCACACCCTGGGACATTGTATGAGCTGTGCCTGGGAGGTCCCGCTCCCTAGGACCATGATGCATTGGTTACTATAAACGCATACTAACACTACTTACACGACCAGAGTGTAGTGCAGAGGCATAGGAAGCGCAAAATCTAAATCCTACCAGAGGTTGGATGACATAGTTCAATGAGCTGACGACCCTGGGATGAGTAGAAACAGCTACACGAAGAAAACGAGTCTTCAGCACAACGCAAGCAACTTTGAAGTATTGGTGAATGCTGCCTTCTTTTTTACCTTCTCCCGCTAGTCACAAAATGTATGTAGTGAAGAGACAGCAGTGGATCCAATAAGTAGATAGATTAGAAGAAAACAAGACACCTGAAAAAACCACCAACAGGAGCAGACAGCAAAGCAACAGTCTAATCCAGCACTGTGTACAAACTCCGCAAGGTTCCCCTCATGACAGCCCTTTATTCTAACATTACATACGTAGATTGTAGTAGAATTACATACTAACAGTCTACTATGACTTACATTGGAATACTACACAGCGCATATGACTTAACAGCAATGAGCTCATGGTTTCATCCACAAGTCTTGAGGTAGGGGTAAGTATTTCGCTTCCCACTCCCCATATTGTAGGAACTTAAACTAACACTTCTTCCACAGGTATGCTACAACGCCCAGAGCACATCACTTTACAGCAATGAGCTCACAATTTAATCTGCGAGTCTTCACAACAGTAGGGGTGAGTAGTTCGCTTCCCACTCCCTATATATTATAAAACGCATACTAACACTACTTACACACTTATACTATAGCGACTAGTATCGTACAGCGCCCACATCCCATCGCTTTACAGAAATCAGCTCGGTTTCATCCCCAAGTCTTCACACTGGTAGGCCGAACTACTTCGCTTCCTTCTTCAGGTGTACTATTAACACACAGTAGTGGTCAGTAGTTTGCTTCCCACTCCCTGTATGATATAAACGCCTACTAACACTACTTGCACATATATGCTATAAACACCAGACCACATCACTTTACAGCAATGACCTCACGGTTTACACTCTCGGTTTCATACCAGAGTGTAGCACCATATCATATCAGCACCAGGCCACTCTGAACAACAACGCACTTACAGACAGTTAATAGTGACAACTACCTACTGCCGACCACCAGTAGGTAATCAAGAACAAATTACAATAGTTTCTTGATTCTTTCAGCTTTCAAAACTTCTCTATTACGGTCTTTCTACTTTTCCATATAATTTTTTTTTTAATATTCAAGTACACAGCGAAGTCAGAAATGCAACGTACTTTCTAGAACATTCTACAACACGTGGAGGTTAAAAATTCATCAATTTGTTTAAACCTAGCGATATTTTTTTGCAACATTTCCTCGAACATTTAACGCCACGTGCAGGTTAAAAGTTCACAATTGTTTTAAGTTCGAACAGTGCCTTCCAAATGCAAGTAGCAGGTGAGGTTGAGTTGAACACATTTTATCCTATAATATGTACTCCATGTGCAAACTGCTTTTTCTTATCCAATCACAAAGATACTTTTCTACAAAACAAATGTGAACCCTACTTTTAAAAAAAACAATGCTTTTCATCTCCGAATCAGGTACCTTTTTGTATGTGAAAAGAAACCAGTTCCCTATCTTTACATATCGCTTATTCTACGAAGGAACTGCATGAGCTACAGACATCTTTCCATACCTTCCAGCCAAACCTTCAAAATGCTAGTTTGGATCTTAGGACATAGCTATGTTTTCTGGTGCAAGATGTATGCAGAACAGAGATGTATTGACTTAGACCTAGGTTTACAAAATATGGACATTAAATGGTTTGGACAGAGAGGATTGTAGTGCCACCAATTGTTGCCTTTGGTTAAAATCTGTTTGCCTCTCCAACACCCTAACCTCAGGATTGTGCACTGTGGTGGAAGCGACCTAGGCACATTGACGTGGGTAGGCTTGGAAATACTTATGAAGGACATATTTGGACTCGACAATACCTCACATATATACCGTACACCAGGACTTTCATACCAGTACAGGTCAGTAGTTTGTCCTAGTAATTATAAACACATGCTGACACTACATCCACAACTGTAGTGCAGCAGCCACGCCAAATGACTTCACAGCATAAGACACACAATTTGGGCTCACGCTTTAATTCCAGAGTCCAGCACTGGCTCACCTTCACCTGCATCAGACCCTATGCAATACCGCACTTAATTTCCGTAGCCCACAACTTACACACCGGTCGGGGTGAATACTTTGCAACCCCTCGTGCCCTCCTATTTCCTACTTTTTTCACTCTTTTTTCACCTTACTTGCTTCAACAGAATCACAAAATGGCGGCCAACGCTTCCTAGTTGCAACCGCTCGCAGCCAATCAGCAAGCTCATGCTCGTAACGCCTCAGCCAAGCGGATGGCAGAATTCCCAAGTATCGATATCTGTAAATTTTGATATTTCTCAAAAACTACTGAATGAATTTACACCAAACAAACAAAAGCGTGCTTCCTAGACCAATACCCTTCTCCCTGCCAAATTTGGGCTAATTCCGTTCACTCGTTCGACCTGTAGCCTTGTCTAAGGTTTCCTATGTAAATTAACATGGAGAAAACACGTTTTGGGACCCCCTTTTTTCTCGCCCCCCTTAACCATTCACCCCAAACTTTCAACATAGGAGCTGATATCAACAAAGAATTAGTTTTGATAATTTTGCGAAGATTCAGCAATCGGCGCCAAAGGTATTGGGAATAGAATGTTGCCATTTTCCCATGGTAGTAACTAGGTCCTAACTACCAGTAGGTAATATACACACATACGTATATATGTGTATGTGAAGGAGATCGGAGGTGTCAGCGTGTTCTTCTGCAGCAGAGTGAGAAACAATTGCTTTTCAACGACGCTTTGCCATCCCCACGCAACGCTTTCCAGCGATTAAACACGATGCACTCTGGGAATGCGAGTCACTATACGAGACTCGCCAATAGACATTTGCGTGTGCCTGTGGGCTGAAGGGGTGGAGCAAAGCAGGTCAAAACAGGAGGGGCGTGACATTGTGTCAGATACATTTGCCGCTTCCTGACTGACTGAAAACACCTGCGGCGCTGAAGAAGGCTAAGTAGAAGCCGAAATGCATTCGCTATGACAGCAGGTGTCCAATGTTTCCTTACCTGCTGTGGATGGAATAAAGGCTGTTCCCACTTGTTCTCCTGTGTTGGCCTCTTCATTTCGGCGGCTGCTGAGGGTGATGGATCGTATGTTTCAGCGCGGAGTCCAGTACCGCGCTAAGGGGCCCCCGTCTCACCAAGTTGACTCCGACTTTGCTGGTTGCTGCTTCGGTGGTGTTTTTGGAGTTGCCCGGGGTACTGGGATTTGTCGGGGTCCACCTGCCTGTCTGGGACATATACGGCGGTGTTGGGGTCATTCGGCTCTGCGTTGGGCTGGGCGTGCATGTCAGCCTGGTCCCCGCCCATTGTTACCAGGAGCAGGCAGGTTGGGACGGAAGGAGACCGGAGGTGACAGGGTGTTCTTCTGCAGCAGAGTGAGAAACAATTGCTTTTCAACGACGCTTTGCCATCCCCACGCAACGCTTTCCAGCGATTAAATATGATGCACTCTGGGAATGAGAGTCACTACACAAGACTCGCCAATAGACATTTGCGTGTGCCTGTGGGCTGAAGGGGTGGAGCACAGCAGGTCAAAACAGGAGGGGCGTGACATTGTGTCAGATACATTTGCCGCTTCCTGACTGACTGAAAACACCTGCAGCGCTGAAGAAGGCTAAGTAGAAGCCGAAATGCATTCGCTATGACAGCGGGTGTCCAATGTTTCCTTACCGGCTGTGGATGGAATAAAGGCTGTTCCCACTTGTTCTCCTGTGTTGGCCTCTTCACTTTCGGCGGCTGCTGAGGGCGATGGATCGTATATGTGTATGTGTATATATAGATATATATTATATTCTCTCCAAACGAAACGTGACAATCGGAGCGCCTCAGCCTCTCGGGTCGGAGCCCATCGTGTCAGCCATCTTCCATATTCCAAAAGAAAACACACACTCTTCGGTACGCGAGACAGGCCACACCAACCATGCTTCATTAAATCCTTTATTTTAAGGCAGAAAAGCATTACGCGTTTCGGCAACAAGACTTAATCATATGCAAGTATTTCATGGTTGGGTTCGTTAGCTTTTAAAGAACGTGACTAAAAACATTGAAGAACCAATGCCCACGTTATGGATTAAAAGAGGCAGTAAGTGACGATTTGTAAAGTTTTAAGTAGTTCCATTTTGCAGGGATGTAATATTCAGTTTTTTAATTTTATACAGGTAAGTTCATCAAAAATATAGTATTTTCGTAATAGTTTCCTGCAATTTAGTATGTTCTGAGTTTATCTGGACCACCACATCCATGAGGCACCGTTACTGCAGTTTTTTTAGCACATAAATCATTCAATGTTATTGGCAAAACTTTTCATTTTCTTGCACTGTGCATCAAACATTCCGAATGATGCCTTTAAACGGACAGTTCCGAGTTATGGCTGGGTAAAAAATGAAAGTGCTATATCGTATAATGTTTTTAGTCACGTTGTTTAAAAGCTAACAAATCCACCCATGAAATATTTGCATAGGATTAAGACTTGTTGTCGAAACGCGTAATGCATTTCTGCCTTACAATAAAGGATTTCATGAAGCACGGTTGGTGTGGCCTGTCTCGCCGTCCGGAGACTGCATGTTTTCTTTTAGAATATATTATATATACACATATAAACATATACACGCACACACATTACCTACTGGCTGTCACTAGTAGGTAGTTCTATTTAGGACCTAGTTTCTATTCAAATAGCATTTTTTCTTTTGCCAATATCTTTGGCACCATTTGACGAATCTTCGCAGAATTTTCAAAACTAATGGGCTGCTCAGGTCAGCTCCTGTCTTAAAAGTTTCAGGGTGATTTGTCAAGCGGGAGCCAAGAAAAAAGGGGGGGTCCCCAAAACCTGTTTTTCCCCATGTTAATTTCTATAGGAAAAATTGGAACAGACTACAGCCCGAATTGCTAAACGGAAATACGCCAAATTTGTCAAAAAGGTAGCCCTTGTATCAGAAAGAGACCTGTTTTTCAAATGGTGTAAATCCGTTCAGTAGTTCCTGAGAAATTAAAAGAAAAATATCGATGTCTGAGCACCAAGTAGGGTTTGCAAACCCTTCCGGGCACAAGCTTCAACTCGTGGCTGCCAACACTCCAAACCAGGAAGTTTTGGCAGCCATCTTGTAACAGAGTCACAAGAAAAGAGTAAAAAAAAAAAGTATAAAACTAGAAGGGGGCAGGGTAGAAACACCCAGACCACCTAGGCCTGGTCAGGGGGTCCCACAAGGACCCCCAAGGCCAAAAAAAATGCATTTATTTATTTATTTTTAAACTGCCGAATTTACGTTGGAGTCACGAATTCTGCTGCGAAAAAAGAAAAACAAAGCACAAGCTCCCGCACTTTGTTTTCAAAAAGCCCCCAGGTAGGCCAGGTCCTTGGGGCAATTGCCAATTAGTTTGTGTGGGCCAAAGGGGCCCCAGCAGCCCCATGGACCGCCACCTCCCCGGATCTTATTTAATTGTATGCCGGGGGCACTGCAGCCCCGGGGACCGCCACCTCCCTGAGGCTGTAAAACGAAATGTGTAGGGGGGTCCCAATCCACAACTCTGACCTGGGGCTTGGCTGCGGCATCTGCGCGCTATATAAAATAAAAATAAATAAATAACTGCCACCTCCCGGGCTTTGATAATGAACTGCGGAGAGGCACATGGCCCCCCACAGCCCCGGGGACTGCCATCTCCCCGGGGCTTTATATAGTTGGAAGCGGCCGCATACCCCCCCTCCTGGAGCCCTTGATGGCACTGGGGACCGCCACCCCACAGGGCAGGCTACTGCAGTGTCCCGGGGTTCCCACCACGGGACATTGCTGGTTGCGTTGGCAGGGTGGGAGCACAACTCTCGCCCTGCTATAACAAACTCTGCTCTGGTTCCTTTTAGCGAGAGCAGCAAAACCTGCTCTTGCTTCAACTAAACAAAGCAGAATTGCTTTTGAGCAAGGGGAGCTGCATCTCAGCAGCTCCCCTTGCTCAAAAGCAATGCCGGCTCCTGCAGGAGGCGGAGACCTTGGGGGACCGTAAGGGCATTGGGGCTCCCCCCACTGTCCCAAACGGAAAGGGCAGGCCCCGGGGGATGGGGTCCCCAGGGCCAATAGAGGCCTCAGGAGGGGGGCCACACAGCCCACTCGTTATTAAATAAAAACAAGTAGGTGGCCATGCCCTGGGGGATAGGGTCCCCAGGGCAGGAAAAACGGGAAAAGAAGGGCCACACAGCCTCCTTCTAAAAAAATTAAAAAGCTGGCATCTCTCCGGAGGCACGCCCCTTCCCTGCAGCACTCTACAAACGTGCCCCCTGGCGCGTTGTGAGTTAGGGAATTAATGCCCCTCGACTTGTTCTATGGGTCTGAGCATAAGTACAGGGACCTGGTTAGCAATGACCTAGTGCACATAGTAAAAAAGTATTAGTCCAGAAAAAATGAGGGTGACCATACAAAAAGGCATTTACCTACATGCCCCCGTCCCCCAAGATAAAAGGTGAAGGGCCAACTCTGCAATTACCTTGCCATTTAATCAGCTAAGCAGAGAAACCTGGAAAGGCCAACTTAATTGGCATGGTCGGTCACAAGTCTGTGCTTCACTGTAAAGTCCATATTCTGCAGGGAGATGGACCATCTTAACAGGTTGTTTTCCTCTCATATGCATGAGTCCTCTGAGAAGCCTGTGCTCAGTCTGATCACTGAAGTGAGTCCCAAACAAGTAGGGTCTCAACTTCCTGTCTGACATAACCACAGCAAAGCCTTCCCTCTCCATGGCAGTCCTACACTGCTCTTTGGGGAGTAAGTCACCTGCTAATAAAAGCAATTGGCTGATTCTGACCTGCTTCATTTAGCGGTGATAACACTGCCCCAATTCCATATTTGGAAGCATCTGTTTGGACCACAAACTCCTTGCTGAAATCAGGTGCCTGGAGAACAGGTGCTGTACACAGTGTCTTTTTCAGCGTGTCAAAAGCCTTCTGATACCCCTCAGTCCAGATGACTTTCTTCAGCTGCTACTTTGACACTATTGTACCCCCCTGACAGGAATGATTTCATACTCCCTGCCAAACCTTCTGCAGTGCTCTATCAGACCAGATGAGGCTCCTAAGCCCTAATAGGAACCTCATATGGTCTGATAGGGTACTACGGAGCAATGTATGAAGGAAAACCAACTTGGGAGTGGGAGTTAAGCAGAAGATTAGGAAATATGGTATGTAATAATAAAACGATTTGGTTGTTGTGCGATAAACACAAATAGATTTTTGTTGTGTCTATACCAAGTTTTATCAGTTATTGATAATTTAGCAGAGCATCTCGATGACATTTCCCACTGTCCATAAACATTACGGAATAGATAGTCATCTACTTGGAGGCAAAGAGGTATTAAATTGGCCTTGAGAGAGTCTCCCATCGGTTTCCCAAGAAGTTTAGCTTTGATTATTTTTTACTAATTTTGTAATGCAGCCAAAGGGAAGTTAGATGACATCATGCTCATTCTAGCCACCATGTAGGATGCCATTCACCTCAATCCTGGAGTTTGTCTCCCTGGAACATAGCAATGTTTGACAATGAATGTTATGGTGGCTAAAAAAAAAATACAACAAGTAAATAAACTAATCAAATTAATTAAAAGCTCAAAGCAGCATATTCATTTACCTTGACATCACTAAACATGGCAAGCAGGTTATGTGTTTTTGTTCCCAGACCAAAATGATAAAGATTGTCCTCAGGCATCAAATCCAAGTGAGGGTTTCTAATGTGAACAAGCCCATTTCTGAAAATAAAAACATGAATTATTTTGGCATATAATAAAAGAAACAATTTTTAACAAGGGGTTGTCGGTTGTCTTCGACCTGACTAGCACGTTTTAATATCCTATTACAAAGAATACCTTGTAGCTCCTACAAAAGAGATGTGCAGTACCAGTATTTATTTTCTGGGTGTACACATAAATTAAAACTCAATATAATGAAATAGCATTTGGATGGCCATATTGAAAAAAGTACAGTAATGGGATCAATGTGCAGGATCAGTATTGCTATACATTTCTAAAACTAGCCAAGTAGTACACTATTTGATGCTACATCACAAAAACTCACTCAAACTGATAGATTTTAAAACAAATATACAAAACAGGTTGAGGCAATATTCTACTGCACCTAACCCTACCATGGGAGAGGTCATTAAAAAGTATAAAGGTGCACAGAACTGAAAGTTCAAACCTTTTCAACTTTCAATGGAAACTATTTCCAGCATAAATCTGTTAATGTGGTTCAGCACTCGTTTATTTGAAAGACCATAATATTTTTAAATCATAGTTATACAACAGGGAACTTCTAATATTCCAAGAACAGTTTCAAAGAATCAAATTCTTCGTTAAGTGTATTTTGAAAACATTCTTTATTCTTGTTCAAATTCTTCCATTAAAATAAGAGCCACAGTAGCCAACGTGTTTTATCCTGAGGGACTTATTTACAATATATACACACAATCAAATCTAGTCCAACAATACATTAAACAAACAGTTGAATCTAGTCATACAAACAGTTAAAAGCCCACTGCATGTTGGGGTGTATATTTCACGTCATAGACATAGACATTACATTGGTTGATAAGATTTGGTTTCTTTAATCCAAACAACATTGTCCATATTGATTCCAGTTTGGACATCATGGTTTTACTGTATCATTATCTAATTAGAGTGAGTTCTGTGATAAAAGAATTGAGATGTTCTATTGGCATGTTAATATTTGCACACCTTCATTTTAAAGCTGTTCTTGTTGAAGACAATAGATTCAAACGTTTGTCAATTTCCGTAAAAAAAAAAAAAAGCTTATTTCTTGGATCCTACAGAAAGCTAGAGAGACTGTTTTTTCAGAATTCCTCATTTAAGTTCTATTAATTCAAATTGGGGGCTTTAGGAGAGGATGCAATGAGAGGGAGAGCTAACACAAAGTTTAAAAATATTTACTTTTCATACTTGTGGTGCATAGGAGTTCTCACAAGGGACCATTTTACATTTGGCTCCGAGGTTATCATCACAGCTTACAGATGCAGGTCTTGTGAACTATTAGAAAAAGGTTTAAATATAATAATTTCTCTTGTTATTGAATTTGTCCAGACTGCTTAATATATATGATATCATGGACATTAGCTATGAGTGGCCATTATCTCTTTTGGAGCATATGGTTGATGGAGCTCTATATATACACGTTTTAGGATAAGCAACATTCAAATATATTCGCTTGCTCCAGTAAAACTTCATAAGATATATACTAAGAAAATTTAGCAATTGTGCTACCTTCATTTTATGACTCTGTAGGGACCCTACAAGTTCGGTTTACCCTTAGCGAGGGACTACCCATGTCCTCTGCCCTTGTTAGTGTTAACTTTCCAGAGCTTTTAAAAATTAATGATGTCTAACTCATTCCTTTGCTTTTTACAAGTAGGCTTCCCTTTATTCAAATTGGGGGTGGTTCGGATTTCATCCAGGATTTCTTCAAATACTGTTGGAAGCTGTGCCAGCTTGTCAACTACTTCCTTACAGGAGCATATTGAAAAACTGGTTTCATTCTTTAATTGTACTCAAGTTATAAATGCATTTAAATTTTCTATTTTTTTTTACCAATGTCTGATACAAAGACTGCAAGTGTATTAAGTAGGTCAACTCGTATGTCCATTTAGTTAGCTTGGTAATTAAGAGCCAACATCGTGGCTTGATTAGAATTCAAGATAGACCCCCAGAGCTTGTTTGAATCTACAGCTGTAGTTTTCATATCCTTACCTTCAATCGCAACCGACGGATGAAAAGCTGGGTTCCCGGGAGGTGCTATTAAAGTCAATGAACATGTGAAGATGGAATTGGACAACTGCCAGGTCCCTCCCTTTATGTTGGAAATGAGTACAAGGAAGATTAAGGTCTCATTAAGCTAGAGGCAAAGAATGGGGTATTAGCGGTAGCCACATCTTGTTACTGAAAACTAGTGACCCACCAAATTTAACAACATCCCAGGTTGGCTCTCTTTGCCCTGTGCTGTCCTCAACAGGCAGAGTGGGAGTCTCTCTCTTTATAAGCACCACTGTTGTTTGTATATATAGCATTCTCCTCACCAGCGGGTTTGTAAGTTTGGACAAACTCCATGGGGTTAAAGGGTTGGGTCATCATGCTGTTATCAACCATGATGCTGCTTATATGGTCAGGATGTTTGGTGTTCTTACCATTCTACATCATGAAAATGTCTGATATTTTTGAAGTTTTAGGAGTCTTATAAATCTTATCTGGCCCAGAGTGTCACAAGAGTTTCTGCCCAGCGCCGCAGACTCCCACCCAACACTTGAGGCTCTCACATTAATTAAATCCATCAATTGTTTATGTCCTGGAGTTATTTATGTGACTTTTAGGCAGTTGCCATTTTGCATTTCTTCTTAGGGCTGCCTCAGAGCAAGCGGAATTGTAGTGAAGCAGTATAAGCACTGCTAGCACTGTTCGCACTGTTACTGCTATTAGCGGTGCAAAGTAGCCAAATGCGTACTTTCTGCTTGTATCCCTTTCATCCTTCACTGTATATGATATGGAGGAGGTAAGGGATGTCAATATACCAAAGATAGATGTGTGCATGTTCCCCCCCCTCCCCCTCGTTTAATGCTGGCAAACAAACATAAGTGCACTGCTTGTCCTGTGTCACAGATACACCAGGTTTTTAGAAGACAGTACTTTTGAAGTTATTAAAGTAAAAAGATTTATAGATATCTAGAGACGCAGACACTTTGCGGATCTGACAGATCATGGTGGGATCGGATTGACTGCTACCACTTCATCCAGGAAGTGGTGGTAGCCATCTTGGGACTCAGACTCAGCCAAAATGCTGGAAGTGGACTCGGAAATGGATTTCCAGTAATTGTCCATCCAATAGAGTAAGTGCGAAGAAAGAAACAATTAAGAAATAAACATAAACACAACACTTCCACATTTATGTACCGCTCTGCATTGTGAGGCTTTCTGCATCTCTCGCAGATATGCACCAATTGCAGTGTTGAAGCGAAGATTTATCCCTTGTTTTCTACAAATATTTTTATGGGATTGTATGTCATACAGGTCTGATATTTGCAACATGGATACTACTTTGGACTTCTCTTAATCGTTTCTTTCTTCACACTTCCTCTATTGGCTGGACCATAACTGGAAATCCATTTCCTTTTCCGAGACCATGATTGGACATAAACTTGACCGGATTTGGATGACCAATTGATTGAATTTTTTTTAAATGTTCCATGTCCTGATCACCTTCATGTGGACAAAAACGCGTTGGCTGGTTTGCCTTGGCACACACCTAAGAAGCAACAATATAAAGAAAAAGATTTCTAATAATATTTTAAGTTTGTGGATATACTTTTTACTAACAAATGTCACAGTATGGGTGGGGGAGGAGCTTATGTTTCTGATTATAAGACGGACGTATGTAACATGGGTATGTGTAGTTAGTAAAGGTAATGTAGTTTCACTGGGCCCATTTATTAACCGCCCTAAGGGATGGTTTATGTTTTTCCCTCCAATTTGCATGTTTTTGTTGATGTGTGTTCCAGCACACACCAGTTAAATGTAAGCCTGTGTACGGGTGTAGTGGCTCTAGTAGAAATGGTGGGTGTTTCGGTTTGATTTTGTACGGTTAAGGAAGGGCGGGGTGAGTGTGGGGGAGGTGGCTATGTTGCTGATTGAAACACAGAATTTAGTAACGTGCAGATGTCAAGCTACTGAAGGTGATGTAGTACCACTGGGAGCACTTATAAATGCCCTATGGCATGGTATATGTTTTAGCCACAAATTGTATGTTTTAATATGCTTTGCTCATGAGCGTTCTGGTAGACAGTTGTTAAAATTAAGTTCTTGTATTGCTATAATGTGTTTACTAGGTTTGGTGTGGCCCTCTTTAATTTTGTAAAGTTAAGGAAGGATAGGGAAGAGGGTGGTGCAGTGTTAGTGGGCCCATTTATGGTATGGTATATGTTTTTCTGGCAAATTCCCATGTTTTAATACGTTTTGGTGATAAGTGTTCCAGCAGACAGGTGCACAAATTACACAACATTTCTGTGGATAAGATATCTTCATACTGATAGACACTCTTGTACTGTGGTCGAAGGCGGATAGCGTTCATGGACTATTATGAAACTTGGTGCCATTGTAGATTTCAATGGAAGGTTACACTGTTTGTTTGTTACTATGGTGTAGATAGGGTTCTAAGAGGGAGAAAAAAAAAGTAGGTGTGCTCTAAAGGGGGGAAAAGCTCCTGAAGGGGTCTGGGCTATGCAAGTTGGGGTGTGGTCTAAATCAAGATAAGTATCATTGTGTGCTTTAGAAAATCCTCTCCAATTATCATAGGTTCGGAAAAAAACATTCTTTAAGGGATTTCCCTTTCTTCTACAACGTGGGTAACCTAGCGGGATATCTCCAGTTCTCAGTAGTGAGCAAAATAAGCCTGCGTACATCGATGTGCATGCTGTTACTGCAGTGTAATAAAAAAAAATTGACTATCTTTGAGAGGACTGGAAATAGAGTCTGGGTGAGAGTCGTTTGGAGGCTGCCTAAAAATAATTGACGGTCCTCAGAACCATCCCAATTAAAAGCGCAGTATCCATCCATCCATCCTAAGCACTGCGTCATTCAGCCATCTTTTAATTGATGCATATATTCCTACTTCTATACATACATCTGTTCATACTCTTATCTTAAGCATCTATGAGCGCACTCCTATAGAAAGCACTGTGCCATTCGAATAGCGAATTCCCATTAGTCCTACGACTCGGTGGCACTGTACTATCGAGAAAGGAAGTCTCAGCCTAGCAGGTCTGCCCATATTCGAGTCACAAAAGGGGGTGGTGATGGACGGAGCATCTGAATCAACCACTCACACCCAGTCAAAAGATCTGGGTTTAATTCATCACAGTTCTTTAGCCCACTCTGCCACCCCAGTTCAGACATGGCTATATGCAAATCAGTCTGGCCCTGTGCCTCATGGGAACAGTCCAGCCCGAACTGCCAAGCCATGTCTTCCCTGGACCGGAAACAAGCTTCCGAGGACCGGTTTCTGGCATTCCAGCCGTCTTCAGCCCGGCTTGCTTGAATCCAGTGGCAAAGTGAGCAAGGGACTCACGTCTGAGCATACCCTGCCACACTTGTGGCGGCCAAAAGCGGTACAAAAGGGGGTGGTGATGGACGGAGCATCTGAATCAATCAAACACTCACACCCAGTCAAAAGATTTGAGTTTAATCCATCACCGTTTTTTAGCCAACTCTGCCACCCCAGTTCAGACATGGCTATATGCAAATCAGTCTGACCCTGTGCCTCATGGGAACAGTTCAGCCCGAACTGCCAAGCCATGTCTTCGGGCTGGTTTGTTCCCATGAGGAACAGGGTCAGACTGATTTGCATATAGCCATGTCTGAACTGGGGTGGCAGAGTGGGCTAAAGATAGGTGTGTAGAAATCAAAAATCCACTTCTTAGGGGTTCCACTAATACAAAGAAGATTACACAGAATCTGGAATATGAAATAACATCTTTATTAAACTCAAATGATTGAGACTATGTCACACAGAAGCCTTAGCAACTGAATGAGGCAGTCTGCTAGAATGGTCTTACTTCACGTCTTATATACTGTTTATCCTGCCCCAGGCATGTAAGGTAGTTGTACTAATTACATTCCTAAACAAATGGAACATCTGGAGTGTCAGCAGGTGAGTAGCCTTTGGGGTTTTAGCAGGATATCGGCAAAACATTAGAATTACATAGTTCACAAAGGTTAATCTGATTTAGATGGCACTGCAGAGCATGGCATGATTACATGTATAGTATCCTCAGGAGTGTCGTCCCTGCGACGCACTCGTAAATGATTTGTTCATACCATTTGTTCAATAAAAAGGTAAATGCGGGTGGTCATAGATGCTTCAATAAAGTGTATTTTCTTGCGTTCTTTTGATTCGTGTTATTCTTTCATAATAAGTTTAAAAAATATTCATGACAATTATGCCCAAGGTTTCCGCTCTTTGGTCGGACGTGTATGCGATGTCTTCAAATTGCATGTTTTTGGTGGTTGCTGCTCATACGACGTTTGGCACAGTTGGACATTATGAAACTTTATATGTGGTGGTCGTGATCGCACTCAGATGTGTTGTTTATAAAGAAAGTTCGTGCTTGTAGGTGGTGCTGTCATAGTATAGCTCACTGTGCTCTGAGCTAGCTAAGATCCAAAACGCAGCACTTCCCTCAGGAGTGTCGTCCCTGCGACGCACTTGTAAATGATTTGTTAATACCATTTGTTCAATAAAGGTAAAAGCGGGTGGTCATAGATGCTTCAATACCAAAAAGCGGAAACCTTGGGCACAATTGTCATGATTATTTTTGAAACTTATTATGAAAGAATAACACGAATCAAAAGAACGCAAGAAAATAAACTTTATTGAAGCATCTAGGACCACCCGGATTTACCTTTATTGAACAAATGGTATAAACAAATCATTTACGAGTGCGTCGCAGGGACGACACTCCTGAGGGAAGTGCCGCGTTTTGGATCTTAGCTAGCTCAGAGCAACGTGAGCTATACTATGACAGCACCACTTACAAGCACGAACTTTCTTTATAAACAACAACACATCTGAGTGCGATCACGACCACCACATAAAGTTACATGTACAGTATCCCAACCCAAAAGTTAATCATTAAGAATGTCTCAAATTCAACCTCCAAAAGCCAGACAAACCTATAATTGAAAGCATAACCAATGTAATGAAGCAACATAAAAAGAAACAGTAACAGGTGATGAACAAGATAAGGCATGTGCAAGGAAACTAAAAGTTAACGATGTCCTAAACATTGATTGGCAATCTCAGACAAAGATCAATCAGGGAAATTGGCTTTGCGAGGTCAGTATCTTCAGTTCATTCCAGAGTCAGAAAGAAACCTAATTAATGTATACATGGAATAAGAAGGCCAGGCCACTTTATTCGCCAGGCTACCTTCACAGGCCTACGTGAGGGCAACACAAAATGGTGGCACAATATAAAATGGAGTCAGTCTCAAGAATTACAGAACCTCAGGCCCTCCTTTTGCCATTACGTAGGCAATAACCTAAGGCTCATGTTAATCTGAATCTAGGTCTATATCGATATTCATTAGGTTGTCAAGGTATTGCTGTAACATCATCTTATTATTCTCTACTTCTCTCGGGACAGGTCTCCGAACACACATAGTAGCACAAAGACTCACTCCTGGTGGACCATTTTTGGATGCTAGAGGCGGAGCCACTTCCTCTTCCATAGCAATTCAGTCAAATGAGAATTTAATTAACATTTACGTTATACAATTGCACTGGAATTCCTGTGCAACTGTGCCCAAAGTCCGTTCAAAGCCTCTCCGGCAGGCTTCTATCGTTCATCAATATGCTTCCATTGTCTTCTTCCGCAATAGGCCTCTCGATTCAGGCCTTCCATGAAAATAGTTCTTCTCAGTATCCGTTGGAGTGCCCTCCTGGCAAACACTCACAGCTCACTTGAAAGTCTCAATGTCTCAAGGCAGTGCACGAGTGTCTCTCCTCTGCGGCAGACACTTCAAATAATGTGCTCTTCATTGGTCATGGGCACAGATCATCTCATGCAGACCCGGGTCTACATTCTCAGGCTCCAACACTCATTATTCAGTGTCAGAGGATGCTCAGGCTGCTCTTTCACACGCAGCATAATGTAGTGCCTTTTGCCAATCTTGGATCCTCCGGTACACTGCCCTTCCGTTGGAGCAAAGGAAAAAGGGGAGTGTGTGGCCAAAACTCAGGCCAAGGGGCTCAAGGGACTGCACACTGTCAGAGGTTACCAGCACATGACAGGTAGCTTTTGCTCTTTTGCACTGAAACTCTGGTTCTGTGACAAAACCAGATCCTCCTTTTTCTCTGATGTTCAACGCCTTATGATGAAGCAAGCACAATGCTTTGGAGATGCAGTTGATGAAGCACTTTCTGGGTGTTGGGACTGTAGGGCCAAGGTATGTAGCCCTCATCGGTAGCTGACACTGATGAGAATTAGGACTCATCTTTATCACCGTTCTGCAGGGTATCATTCTTCCTTTGACTCTGGAAGATCCCGCAGAACCTAGTGATGTAGGAAATGTAACACAGTTGTTAGTTTCCTTCAATTTAGTACAAAAAAACAGTTCAATATTTAACAAGGGGACTGCAAGCAGGTGGCCTGCAATCTTCAAAGGAGTGGCCATACGCCATGGGACTATTGTGATCTAAAATACACTGTCATTCTCATAGAATACAAAGACAAAGGCAGTAGGCAAAAAAGTGACTCTAGCCTCTTCAATTGGGTTGCCATGTGAGAGCATATTCTCTACCATCTAAGGGTAGATAACTACATGAGAATTCTATATGAATGGATGTCCTCACACATAGTGACATCGTCTAATGGGGTAAACATTTTCTCTCAATGATTAAGTCTAAGTGTTCCTAAATTCCTTATCTAGAACACCTCAAAAGCGAAATCACATAATACAGATTATCAGGGACATATAGATACCTCCTTTTCAATAATTGTGCATCAGGTGTACTATTCAAAACAAAGGCTAATGATCAAAATGTGGAAACAAAAAGACAAGAACTAGAGAGTCCTGGTATTTCCATTATTAAAACACATCTGGTCCATCAAAAATTAAAGCAACAGAAAAAAAAGGAACTGATAGCCAAATTAGAATAGGAATTAAATTGGTCATATTCAAAAAATAAACGTAAGGTATCTCCTATTAAGGTGGAAAACTTGTCTTACTATAATATTAAGTCAGTTAACCAGTCTATCACTACCCTGACAGTCAGTCTGGAAAACATCGAAGTAGGCCTAAAGAAAATTCTTGAAAACCAGGTCATACAAAAGGGAATTATACGTAATATGATGGTCCCTGGTACATCACTGCAGTCTGGAAGTGTGAAACTGAACAATACACCAATTATAATAAATGAGCTGACTGGTGAAAGGAATACGGAAAAGGGAAATGGAGTAGGACACAGCTAAAATCCCCAATCACTAGGCACAATTCGACATCGATCAGGGGAGAAGCGTCAAAATAAAAATCTATAGGAAGAACAAGAAATTACACGAGTGATAGTCAAGTTTGTGACATAATACCAAGAGTATGGGTGATACACAAAAGTGCAAAAGGTAAAGCACGGCGCACTGCTTCAATTAGATATAGGGTTTGAAGAAGGGTCAAGGGAGGTTAAACAATTTAAGGTGCTCCTTACAGGTAACGCAACTGTTCTGGTGCGTCCAATGGGTTTATGGGGTTGAGTGCGCTACTGGGGTGTAAGCGCATCCCTGTGGTGGGCACACTTGTGTGGACCTGTGTGTATGACAACAACACAGTGAGTTCCAAAAGATTCAAAATGCCAAAAGTTTAGATGGTTTTCAAAATTTAATTCAAGTTTCCATAGGTGTGTATCATATTGTCATCATATGAATTTGTTAATGAGCGTTGCTTTCATCATTAAACATAGAAGAAGCTCCAATGCATTTCGGACCCACCGTCCTTTTTCAAGGAGCATTGGTGAAAACGGAAGATAGTGCGCATCGGTCTCCGGATCAAATGATACACAAAAGTCACAATAGTACACACATTTTAACTCTACCGCTGGTCCCTACACCATATACGGTAATCTCAGCTAATAGTCCAGTTCCATCTTCAAGGGAAAAAAAAGGAAAAGTTTAGGTCACCTTTAGCAAAAGCCACAAATCTAAAATTTCATCCTTCGGTCCAATCAAGGAAACATAAATCTAGGGCTGCCTGTTTCTTGAGGGAAAGGGCAGTCATAGCTAACTGCAGGTGACACAATTTTATCCTGTATATCTTTTATTTTTCTTCAATATTATATAGCCAAATTTGACATACACTGGTGAAGTGTTGTCTGTCTTGTTCACAACATGAAAAATCATATCTGTGAAATTTAGTATCAGCGGAAAGTTACCCAACTGTTGTGCAGCGATATGCATAGTCCTGAAAAATCCCTTCACAACATAGGGGAACTTGTAATAGTATCAAAAGCAACAACATAAAACAAAAATATGCATAAGAAAAATCACACACATGCCAAGCCATCAGATATACGCCCTGCATATCAAGCACAAAGAGCATAGACAAAGTATAATAGCATATGTAAATAAGCGGTGACACAACACCATTGCATGCACTCTATGCACTGTGAACCTGCAGCCCAAAACCCAATATTCTGGCCTGCTTAATTTGTCAGGCTTAAAATCGAAATTACACCAAAATTACTTTTTTACTTTCCTCGCCCTCCGTTTGACAGCAGATCACCAGTCAGTGGAGATCAGCTGTCAAATACAACTTACTGTGTCGCTTCTGATACACAGGACCAGCAGGAACAATTCATAGCAGGACAAAATGCAAAAACGTGAAAAACACACAAACCTTTTTTCTTCAAAGGAGTCATACAAAAACTCATCTTGTTTCAACATACTGCTAGCCCCCACCTTACTGACCTCAAGGTCAAAATCTGCCTCTCTTCATCCCTCTCTCTCTCTTCACCCTGAAGCTGTTTAAAGACAAAAAGCCTTCCCAACTCTTTCTAACTTGCAATAACCAACCCTATCCAAAACCACATATCATATATATTATTCCCTTTAGGGGCCACCTTCCACTCCTATTCCCAGACTCAAAAACATCTACTGTGAATAATTCACAGAACACAACAACACAACATACCAGCTTTAGAACAAATGCTTGCTACCACCCTACACAATGGTACTCATTTCATCAACCTTACATGGATGAACGGCTCAGTAGGTCCAGCTAAAGTTAGAACCTTCAACCCTGATATTAAACACCAACCTCTGCACCGGGCACATTGGCTCACTGAGCTATGAAAAGCAACCTCAAATGGTAACAACCTGCAAGTTTGTATTATACACAAATGTATGCATTTACTGAAGCCTGAGACACTTTAAAGCTATTGTAAATGGCAAGAATGCTGTTTAAAAGTCTATTTAACTCAATTTCGACTTTGATCTCTGGGGCACTTAAAAATAAAGATCCTACAATTGCATTACTTATTAATCATCCTCAGAATGTTCTTTACAGATTGCAGAGATTGGACATTAGACATATCTCATGTAATTCCTTAGATAAATGAGTTTTTACGCCTGCGCCAAGTGAAAACCCACATGCTAATGCCCTGATTATGCAGTAACACACAACTTAAATTAAGTTCTAATGCTAGGAGGTCATAGTACGAGTATTAAGCTTCATAAATAATAAAAAACGAATTTAGAAGCACTTCTTTTTTATAATTATTTTTCATAATTAATAATTATTTTTACTAAACCCAATCATTTTTGATAATTCCGCATATAAAAGCAAGCTGCATCTTTTGCCTATCATTTTTAGATGCATTCATTTATGAGCCTAAGCACAGAAGCCTAACTGAAAACATGACAGATTTTCGCACCACTTTTTTTTTAAAAAGACAATTATCATTTAGCAACAGAACCAAGAAAATGCTTAAAGAGAGGAAAACCACAATAAAAATGTCTTCCTGTGATACAAAATAATGAACCTTATTTTTGTAACCCTTTAAAACACTATTCTGAAATGCAAAGTTCAAACCGTGATTAACTAGCGGGTAAGTCCTTGCTAAATAAACATTCCGATGTTATTCGTGGCCTTCAAATAACAACATCTGCTTCCTTAACAGCCCTGCACAGTGTTGAAACCTGAGCACGGTGGCAGTCTTACTTAAAACAGACATTTCAAGTTTTAAAATGCGTGTGCAATAAGATGCATTTAAATTTTAGCAAAAATTCACTTTAGCTGAAGTGTTTGTCTGTTTACATGTAATACAATGAATGTAAGTAAAAAATGCTATAAATTTGTTTTTCTACAAAACACAATTTATTTTTGAGGCCTTTCATATTCCTAGTGAATGTGAATTTTATTTTTATCTATTTTTTTAAGCATTTAACAGTTTGTACATAGGCGTTTTTACTTAGTCTATAAATTAAATAGCAACATATAGCGATTTTAGCATGTCACATAGTAAATTGCTGCATTTTTAATTAATTTCTACTTAATATTAATTAATTTGACATTTTACTTAACAGACTGAAAACATCAAAAACCCACAAACACACATTGAGCTAATTTCAGACATAAACAGAAAGGGTTCAAACACTCAGGACACACAATACAGCGCTTTAGCCATTTGTTTTATAAATTGCACCATCACTATTCACTTACAGAAGTGACACTAATGGGAAAAACCACATAGACATTTAAAAACACATTTAACCCACAGATCAACACATAGGACTGAAACAAAGGGCAGCCCACAGACTGCACTTAAACCACACCATTTGTAAATACTAGTTGTAAGTCATATTTACAAGAAACGCTTCTCAATAGTGTTCCAAAAACTGCAAAAACAGCCCAACAGACCTTTATTTCCAAGAAGCCAAGATACACTCAATTCACTAGCTTTGGCTGGCAGAACACCAAAAATCGCTCTGCATATCTCCATTCATAAAATTGCACAGAAAAAAGGATCCTTATATGTATTAGGTCCATATTTTAATTCCCTGCGATACAAAATCACCAAGGAAGAAATATGTTTTTATACCCAAACCTATTTAGGTATTCCCTCTAGGGGAACTAGCTAATTTTAATTCACATCTCACTATGGTACCTTCCAAAAAGTAACACATTCTTAGATGTGCGCTTGAAAACAGGCATGCCAAAAATATTGCAGAATATACAATATTATATCCAAAGTAGTGCTTAAAGTAGTCTTCGTACGTGCACCGTTCAACAAAATCAGATAGAGAAAAATCTACTCACTACCTGCCTACACAAATTGCAATTCGCATATACAAACCTATACAAATCCAAAGTTGGCCAACACAAATTCCAAAATTCCAAAGCTATACCAAACAAATGGTTGTCGAAATTCTAACTGCCAAGTTCTAAATGACCTAACAGTCTTTTTTTTAAATACTCACGCCAAAAAGGTTCTCAGTCAGGAGTGGCATCATGTGGAGGATCAAAATCAGGAAGATCAGAAATATACTGGGCTGCAGAGACAAAGAATCCCCAGCACCTCTGTGCACAGAGTACCTCCTTAGTAGAGTCCTGTCCTGTCTTCCTCAGTAGATTTCTGTCTTCTGACAAGATCACTCCCTCAGATAGCCACTTCTCTGATGAGGCCCACGTTGGCTGCGCCATTTGTAGAAATCAAAAATCCACTTCTCAGGGGTTCCACTAATACAAAGAAGTTGACACAGAAGCTGGAATATGAAATACCATCTTTATTAAACTCAAATGAGTGAGACTATGTCACACAGAAGCCTTAGCAACTGAATGAGGCAGTCTGCTAGAATGGTCTTACTTCATGTCTTATATACTGTTTATCCTGCCCCAGGCATGTAAGGGAGTTGTACCAATTACATTCCTAAACAAATGGAAAATCTGGAGTGTCAGCAGGTGAGTAGCCTTTGGGGTTTTAGCAGAATATCGGCAAAACATTATAATTACATAGTTCACAAAGGTTAATCTGATTTAGATGGCACTGCAGGGCATGGCATGATTACATGTACAGTATCCCAACCCAAAATTTAATTAAGAATGTCCCAAATTCAACCTCCAAAAGCCGGACAAACCTATAATTGAAAGCATAACCCATGTAATGAAGAAACATAAAAGAAACAGTAACAGATGATGAGGATAAGGCATGTGCAAGGACACTAAAAGTTAACGATGTCCTGAACATTGATCGGCAATCTCAGACAAAGATCAATCAGGGAAATTGGCTTTGCGAGGTCAGTTTCAGGTGAAGAGGTCAGTTTTACAGTTCATTCCAGAGTCAGAAAGAAACCTAATTAATGTATATATGGACTAAGAAGGCCAGCCCACTTTATTTGCCAGGCTACCTTCACAGGCCTACGTGAGGGCAACACAAAATGGTGGCACATAATAAAATGGAGTAAGTCTTTAAAATTAAAGACCCTCAGGTGATGGATTAAACCCAGATCTTTTGACTGGGTGTGAGTGTTTGATTGATTCAGATGCTCCATCCATCACCACCCCCTTTTGTACCGCTTTTGGCCGCCATAAGTGCGGCAGGGTATGCTCAGACGTGAGTCCTTTGCTCACTTTGCCACTGGATTCAAGCAAGTCGGGCTGAAGACGGCTGGAATGCCAGAAACCGGTCCTCAGAAGCTTGTTTCCGGTCCAGGGAAGACATGGCTTGGCAATTCGGGCTGGACTGTTCCCATGAGGCACAGGGTCAGACTGATTTGCATATAGCCATGTCTGAACTGGGGTGGCAGAGTGGGCTAAAGAACGGTGATGGATTAAACCCAGATCTTTTGACTGGGTGTGATTGTTTGATTCAGATGATCCGTCCATCACCACCCCCTTTTGTACTGCATATTCGGATCACAGGGATGCATGCTGTTCCTTACCTAACTGCACCCTCGGAGCACACGGCGGTGGTGGAGAAGCCCATCCCCACTGGAAGGCCCTGAAATGAACTGTTGGAGTGGCACTTGTGTCGGATTGTAGACAACTTCAGGGTTTAGTACATGCGTGAGCATTGGAGGAGCACCTATAAACCTAGGTCAGCATAATGGCTGCATCCAGCGCAAAGAAGGATAGGACCCTAAAAGAAATGCTGCAAAAACAGCCTGGGGCTTCTAGTCGATGTGATGGAGGGGGGTGATGGACCAGCCACTAAGGCCTTCATGACAGAGCTGTTCTCCGCCCTTGAGAAAGACATCCAAGACTTGAAGGGCCAACTCTCCGCTGATCTGGAAGAGCTTAGACACGACATGGAGGTGGGTGAATGAGTGACCAATCTGGAGGAACACGACGCGTGAGGAGGAACTCCACATGATGCAACAAGACCTGATCCGGCTGCAGGAGCAGCACCTGGACTTGCAGGCACACGCATAAGATCGAGAATCGCTCTTGGAGAAACAATGTACGGATACGAGGTGTGCCTTGGCCGACTGAAGGAGACATCTCAGGTCTTGCGTCTTAGCTCTCTTTCGACATGTTCTGTGCAAAGAGGACACTAAAGACATACAGATGGACCTGTGCATAGGGTGGGCCTGCCCAGAGGGGATAAGGCCCCACTGCCAGGTATCCTAGTATGTATCCATGATTTTCAGCTAAAGGAGCTGTTAATACGCAAATCTCGAGAGTCCCAGCCCATTCAATTATGAGGCCATTGTCCTGAACGCTTTCAGGACCTCCGGAGTCTACCTTGGTCAAGAGGCGAGAATTTCGGGTTGTTACCTCCCATCTTCGTGACAAAGGGATCCCGTACTCCTGGGGTACAAAAGAGCTGCGATTGGCTGGCAGCAACCTGAGAAGAAAGTTGTAGCTGACATTTTACACACCAGGAAATGGCCCCGGCAGCAAAAAAATATATAAGGTTTAGTGGAAAGGGGTAGGATAGAGGCACCTAGACCCCTGGGAGCAATATTGGGTCTGTGGTGGCCCCTGGTGGGAGGAACATGGCCAGAAACCTTTTTTTCCATGTGTGAATATTCGAAATTCATTGCGATGCTCAGCAAGGCACCCAGTGTAACTTCAGACTTGCATATTCGGCTGAAAAATAACAAAAACACTCACTCAGATACATATGCACACACTCAGACCCACGCAGAGACTCATGCACCCACTTCAGCTGAGTCCCAAAAACAAATGCAAAAGAAGAAAGAAAAGGGAGCAGGGTAGGAATACCCCAACCCTCTAGCCGTGGTCTAGGAGTCCTAGAGGGACCCCACCAGGGCAAAAGATTTTTTTTTAATTCACTACAAATTTTTTGAAATATTTAAAATTCCCCCCCCCCCCCCCAAAAAAAAAAAAAAAAAAACACACAAGCATGGTCTCCCGTGCTTATTTTTAATGTAGCCCTTCGGTGGGCCAGGTCCTGAGGGCATGCAGAGATTTTAAATACCACAGAAGGAGGTGCATTCCCCCCAATCCCCCCCTCCAAGGGCATATTTATACCACAGGGACCACTACCACTTCCTTGTAGCTATATTTTAGGAAGTAGACAGAGGGGAGACAAGTGGGGGGGGGGGGGAAGGGGACCATCTCCCCAGGGTCAAATATTTTAAATGAACATATACGGCCCTGGGACCACCCCTCCCTGGGCTGGGCACAAAAAGAAGGGGTGCTGTGGAACCCACCCTGCTGGAGCCTTATAAGGCTCTGGGGTATATCACCCCTTGGGGCCGGATCATGCCTTGTCCTGGGGTACCCGTAGAGGTTTAATCTATTTTGCTGCCTGCATGTCCGGGCAGGGAGAGGGATGAAATGATTGATCATGCATGCAAAGAGCTGCAGTTCTTGAAGCTCCCTGAATGAAAGAGCAATGCTGGCTCAAGCAGGAGGCGGTAAGCCGGCTGGGAACGTGGGGGCTCTCAGGCTCCCTTGGTGGTCCCCATTCTACACACTGGGTGCCCTAGGTGTGACCAGGGCACCCAGGGACATATGGCGGGCCCTCAAGGGATGGAGCCCCGGGGCTGAAATCAGCCCAGGGAGGGAGGCTACACTGCACCCCTCCCCATTTGTTTGTGGCGGGGCTCCAGAGGATGGAGCCCAGTCTGAAATCAGCCAGGGGGCCGCACTGCTCCTCTCACTCATTTGTTTGTGATCAGGCCCCGGTGGATGGGGTTCCCGTGGCCGAAATCTGCCCAGAGAGGGGTGTCGCATGCCTCTCCTCCTCCATTGAATTAAGGCTGGGCCCTTGGGGATAGGGTCCCAGGGCTCAAATCGGCCTGGGGACAGGGACCAGGAGGCCCCCTCCTCCATTAGGGTTTTGCAAGGTTGTTTTGGCCCATAAGCTCATCTCACAGAAATTGAACCTTAAAAGGGAGGCACTTACGGATGTAAACATCGCAAGTGCCCGGTTGAAGCTCCACTACTGTAGAGGACAAACAATCCTTTCTCCTGGGCTTGGCAAAGTTAGAGCAAGGGGATTTTCCCAGCATTTCCATATTGAAATACAATCTGAAATACTTTGTGGCCCTGACTGCTTCGTTGATCTATTGGAGCACAATCTGTATGTTACTGTGACGAGTGGGTTCTTTCTTGTCCTGCCCTGGTGAGAGCCGAGTCCATAGTTCCCCCTTTAAACTACA
The DNA here is from genome assembly GCF_964263255.1 of Lissotriton vulgaris. NCBI lineage: Eukaryota > Metazoa > Chordata > Amphibia > Caudata > Salamandridae > Lissotriton > Lissotriton vulgaris. The sequence continues at coordinate 1,032,419,923 of NC_141687.1, forward strand.
AAGAGTATGCAAATGTTTGGTCCCACACAAACACTCAATTAGTGTTTGGCCCCATCCAACTTGGTAGTATGCAATGGTCTTCTTGCCCTTTGACAGGATGTAGGACAGCTTAACTAGAGGCCCTCCAGCGCCTTTTCCGCTGATTTTGATTACGCGTTCTCCGTGCTGAGCAACATGAGAACATCTCCACCAAACAAACAAGCACTTACTTTATATAGCTAAGAGAAAGTACCCTTGTTTGGTGGAGATTTACCTCTTTGTAGTCTCACTGTCTTCTCTACAGGAGGATTTATGTTAACACAGAAATCTGTATAAAGACGCACAACGAACAATCACATTGCCAAAATGTACACAAGGTCACTGGAGACATTTCCTCGTGGGCCATTACACAGATGTAGTGTAAAATATGCACTGAACATTTACCCAACGAGGTAGCACTTACTAATTAAAACTAATAACATTGTGCACGCCTGCAACGCCAAAAGGCGGTGCAGCACGCAAAATGTAATTAGTTTTATTTATTTACCTACCTCCGTTCGGCTGTATGCCGGAGTTTAGTACCCCCACCCCGCCCTTGCCCTACCACCCTGCAGTACTCCCTCGAGGAGCCGCTACTGGCAAATATCAATTATAGCATGGTTATAATGTATACTCCAAACTGCATGCTCTCTTGGTACAAAACTAGTTGTATTAATGCCGTTGTCATAGTACTTATTTAATACCTTTCGGTATGTTGAAATGCAGAGCTGGCCCTATGACGTTTCCAAGAGGGCACTCACTGCAAGGTGCGTTTTAAAAAAAATCCCTCAGTTACAGAGCGATAAATTGAATTGCCCAAGAACCCAAGCAGTTTAGGGCCGATGCAAGCACTTGTAACTCCGAGCCTACAAATCTGCAACATGATCTACTTTTCACTTACAACGCCTGCGCAGGCCAGTTGTTATTATTATTATTTTTTTTTTTTTACAAGAACACATTTAATTAAAGGAGCATTGATAAATTATTTTGAGACAATAGAATACAGGCCATTGCTCTGATGTATACGTAGCACCCATTACTTACCCAAGCTGCCCGACCATGTCAGTCACAACCGCCTCACTGGTCTTGCCTGCTAGTATCGGCGCCATTGCTGCCCAGATGAAGAAAAAACACGTGAAAATAAGGCCCGAAAATAACGCTGTCTTCCTTCTCCGAAGGATCACTTCATTCTACGTAAAGCTGTCTCCGGCAGGCCGCGTACATTGGGTTGGTCAGGAGTCAGTTTCCACAGGGACGTTTGGTGCAGACTCGGTACTGCAGGAGGCCTGACTGACGCAGCATCATCATATATGAGGTAAACCCGAGGTAGGGCGGGGGTAGCAATAGCACATCCGCCATCCAAATGGCTGTTTCAAGTGGGTGCTGCTAGGTTACACCCCCAAGATGAATGTTCACCGGGGTGGGGCGGAAAGGACAGTATTTGGGAAATCTCTCAGTGTTTGGGATCAATATTTGAAGTTCATTAACCTCACAGTTGTTGAAAACATGACTGGCAAATTCCCGGCACTACAAATAAAGACCCTTCCGCATGTTCAGCTTGCATTTGTGTTCACAGGTGCCAAGAATCGTTTTGTAAGCAGTGTGGGGGCATAGACAGTGAAAGCGGCCGTTTCCGTTGTTTTCGCTCAGAAAACGAAAGAAAAAATTTTTTTTTAAAGAAAAATACTGGCAAAGCATGTAACAATTTAAGTTATCACGTTTAATATCCACTCGCTGTGTTTGGCTAGTACCACGTAGACCAAATAGCTCTTTTCTGCGAACGGTGGAAGTAGGCCCGCAAGACAGTCCTTTTTTGTGGCTAAAGCGACGTTTTGTAAAGAACGAGGTACTGTGTCCCGTTACAGAGTAGCATTTTGTAGCTTTGGAAACTCGCACCGGGTACCTGAAGTGAAACTATTTGTTGCACAGTATCATAGTATCAGCTGCTATGTTTTCTCAGCCCCATGCGAAAGTTCCGTTTTTAATTCTTTGCATTCTGGGACTTGATATCCTGGTTGAACGAGCTGGTGAAGCGTCGACTCGGAAACCTAGGTATGTTTTTTTCATGACTGGTTTGTTATGTGTTTGCAGTTTACAGACACACTGCTGCTGTATGTATATATATATATATATATATATATATATATATATATATATATATATTTATCACTTATGGATATTGCATTTTTATGATTGAAACAAATCTTTTAATGAACACAAGAAAAACATTATTTAATGAAATGCCATAAAACGGCAGTTTGTCAGAGCGAGGGAGGATGGTAATATAGTAACGGAAAATCCCGTTCTTTATAGGGAAGGAAATAAAAACACCGCGGTGGTCCCAGCATGTGGCTGCAGCAGAGCTCTCAAGTTTCCCAGGTCCATGAATGACTTGTTTGCATTCTGGGATATGTAGTTCTGTTTATGACATTATGAAATAATGGCAACAACTCCCAGAATGCAACCTAAAAGCCTGGACTGGATGAGCTATTCCCACATGCACAGTGGACACCTGGAAGCTATGCAGCAGTTACTTGGATAAAATGCAGACTGTTTACTAATATGAAGCAAACAAGACCAAACTTTTCGGGGCCCCAACTACCTACTACAACAAGTGTAAATGTAATACTAAAAGCAGGCCAGACGGTTCATCATGACGAGCCAGCTACCGGCAGCTGTTACAATGGTTAGCCCAGATGCTATTGCTCTCTGCTAATGACAAACGGTGGGCTTCCTCCGTTCCATTGGGAAACATGTTTTTACTTAGTATGAGGTATTTTTTGTAGGAAAACAGGGGGCATCATACCATAAGGGCACACTGTTCCTGTTTGTGCTGTGGTGAACCTTTAACTAGCTGTGCTGAACAAAAACAGGTGCATTGAGCACTGTTCCTGATAATGAACTGCCTCATGGTAACCACAAACTTGTACTTCTGCGTAGGCAGCACATTAGTGAAAGATGGACAAGCTTATTGAAGCAGTGAGAGCCTATGCAGAGTGGGAAGTTGCCCAGGGCCCCAAGTTTTCAAGCATACCCCCCTGACAATGTGATCTTTCTCCCAAACTGTCAATCAGAACCTCTCTCTGCCTTTCTCTACTTCTGTCTTTCACTACCAAGTATAGTTTTTTTGGGAATTTTGATGGCCCAGGAAAGACCGTCAGCTATTTTTGTATGAAAGTTAAAGTATAATTCAATACTGTTTAGCATTAGTTAGTATTGAATTAGCAGAAAATAAGTAATAATATTGTAATTTCATCTTAACGGGGGCCTGAAAATATTTTTTGCCCAGGGCCCCAAAAATTCTTACGTTGAAAGTGGAAGCAGTCGATCTGCCTTTCACTGTGAATGCGGCCCCAGCATGCACCTTCTTGGTGTAACACGCATGAATCATCCAAAAGGGATATCTTGGCGCAGCAGGATCAAAAATGCAAGGCAAGGAGTCTAAACATCTTAATTAAATTCCAGTTGTTAATAATTTCCTAAAACTGTAGTGGGTTGTGGATTCTCGTAGGTGTAGGAGAAGTATGTTCCAAAGATGGGGGGCTAGGAAAGAAAAATCAAGGCTACCTGAACGTGTTTTCTTTATGTGTGGTATAGTAAGAAGAGACTTATTCGTAGGTCTCAAAGACCTTGCAGGTCAATAGAGAATAAGCGTTTCCTCCAAGAAGCTAGGTCCCTTACCATTAAGCGCTTTGTGCACTACGCAACAGATTTTGAATGTGATACGCTTCCGCACTGGCAGTCAGTGTAGTGCACGTAATAAAGGGACCGAGGCAGATCTCGCTGGTAGACTGTGAATTAGATGAGCCGCTGTATTCTGAACTACCAGGAGCTTGTCCAGGAAGGATTCGTTGACCGCAACCAGGAGAGCATTGTCACAGCCGAGGGGGTTAATCACTGGTTCCTGTACTAGGGTCTTGCGTACTGCCAATGGGAGCATTGGAAAAACTCTTCGTAGTAACCGAATAACATGAAAGCAGGAGCCAGTGGTAGATGTCAGTTGGTCTTTCATGGTTAACATCTGATCAAGTTTATACAGTGATGTTTCCCAGAAGATTTTGGAGTAGGTGGTGATCCTAATTCAGGCGGCCACCACTCAGGAGACCATAACAATTGAGCAGCACCGAAAAGCATGATTTCAGTTTTACCACCATATAGCTGGAGAAAGTTAGCGGCCATCAAAGCTTCAATAGCTTTAATGCCTTTAGTGAAATATAAGCACCACTTCTCTTTGGCACTCCTCCTGCCAGCCACTTTGCCTATGCACTTGGGTTGATAGTATGGTGAAGGATCATAGGAAAAGTATGTCACTTATTTGCATGGGGACATGTCACCATGCAAATGAGGGAATGTCTCCCTAGGATATTGCTACATGTGTACCAGTACTATCTACATCACAGAAGGGTCTGCACAAGCATCTGTGCATCTTCCTTAATACCAAACTGTTTTAGGGCGCAGAAACCAGGCGCACACACCAATTGCACTCCCACGGCAGTTTATGAATTAATGCCCATCTGTGGGCACTCATATTAGGTTTTTTAACAAGGTCTCAAAAAAGCTTCTGTCATGCCTTTATGCAGAGCTCTCAAGTTTACCTGATCCTTGTATGAGCAGCTCATGTATTCCAGGTGTTTCCCTTGAATTCTAGGACTTGTGATCCTAGTTTTATAACTGGTTAACCAACACTACAAATCTAGAAAACCGAGTAGACAGCGGAACCTTCTTGGTGTCAGCAACTAACCTACAGTTACTCTAATAATAAGATTCCCTTTCTATCATCATAGGGAAACGTATGCACACTGATTGGCACCCACCATCACAGTGCTAGTTCCAGCAGGAACTCAACAATATAAACAAAAGCACAGGTGCACCACAAAATACTAACAATAAAACAAGTTCTGATCCAAATAATAACATGAACAAGGCTCCTCAATTTTCATTTCTTTATTCTGTTGTGTGGTAGAAAAATAGTACAGCCGACGCGTTTCGTCCCAATCTGGGACTTCTTCAAGGCGATTTAGAAGTAATACGTCGTGTCTCTATGGATGGCATGAACTAGAATGAAAGTGCGCTATAACACGATCTGGAGTCCTCCATGTGAATATGTGAAGAGAAAGTCTGGTGTTCTCAAGAGTAGAATATGCGATAAATGAAACTAGTAGACAGATTCGTCCTATAACTTCTCGTGGGATCTGTAGTAATATAGGTCCCAATATTGCTAAGCGAAGAGTCGATGGGCGTATACAATATGAACTAGTAGGTTAATCCAGTGAGATTGTCACCGGAGCCCCAAGAGTATGAAGAGGTGGGGACCGCGTGTGGTGACATGATATCCTAGAGACACCTTATTTGTAGAAGAAAATGCCCCATCAGGCACAAACACCAGGTTCGTAATATAATATATAATAGTCACGGCCAGGAACGCGGTCACCACGGACGCCAAAGGTACTGGGGTCCATCCAGCAGCGACAACACTACAAATCTCTACATGCAACCAAAAACCTGGGTTGAATGAGCTAATCAAGCATGGAAGTGAAAGCTCTCTTCATATTAGATGTCGCTGTTTGAACCTGTTTCGCTATTCATTAAAATAGGCAGCACAGAACCATGAACATTTTTGAACTGTGCCTCAATTTAGATATGGCCTTGGCAATGCGTTGTTTCCAAAATGTTCCAAATTTCCCAGCTCCATGCTTGAATAGCTCAGCCATTCCAATCATTTTCTTTATTTTCTGGTACTTGTAGTCCTGGTTTTATAATGGCGTAATCAGAACTACAGTTCTACAAATCCAACAAAAACAACCTGTACAGGATTGGAGCAGTTAGTAATTTCTTGTATTAATATATCAAGTCATGCATTCATCCTGCATGCATCAGAAGTGTTGGCTATCAGTCAAAGGTTATATTATGTTATACTATAAAGGGCATGGCTGCCCCAGGGACGGGGCATCCCAGCACTGGTTCCAGATCGCAAAACAAGAAGGGAGATAGGGGCTAAAGGATTAGGCTGGAAATAGCCAAGTCTTTACTGCTTTTCTAAATGCCCACTGGTTCTGGATGCTCCTGATGGTTCCGTGGGAGGGTGTTCCAGAGGGCCTGTGCCAAGGCATGGAACAACCGACCTCCGGCACGTGCTCTTCTGACTCAAGGAACACAAGCCAGATGTAGATCTGCGGAGCGCGGCATGCGGCGAAGGACCTAAAGAAGTAGTACATTGGAGAGCATATGGGGTGCTTGGGAATTAAGGATTCTGTGTGAAATTCACAGTTTCTTAAAGTTCATTCTCCTCTACCGGAGGCCAATGCAGCTTGCGAATAAATTTGGAGACTAGGCAGGATTTAGGAAGACAGAATATAGTTTGCACTGCGGTGTTTTTAACCCTCTGAAGATGTTTGAACCCTGCTTTATTGGCGCACAGATACAGAGAGTTACAATAATCCATTCTAGAGAGTGTGGTGGACTGGATGATAATCTGGCGTGTCTGAGTCAAAGAACCCAAGCTAAAGCTTAAGTCCTGATAAAAGCCAAAAACAGACACCAGCCACTGTCTATGCCTGAAAAGTCAAACCACTATCTACCCAGACACCCAGACTTTTTACGGCCTCCTTGTGCAGATGGGGTGTTCCCAGCAAGGCGGGCCACCAAAGATCGCTCCTTATATGGGTGTCTCTTCCTAGAATAAGGATCAATGAATTGTTAGCATTTAGCTACAGGCAGTTGGTGGCCAATACTGGCTCTCTGGCAAGTCCCCTCTCAGCAATCATGGTATGTCTGTCACCACTCTCATATCTTTACTTCTCTTTATACTCTTTCCTCCATTGATTCTCTATAAAGAAAGGAGAGGCCACTCCCTGTGCCTCCTCTCCCACCATCACTCAGTAGACATTGGCTTGCTTACTAGAGCAGCAGACAGCAGGTAAGTGTTGCAGAGCCACACAGGTTGCTAAGCGTTTGTTACTTTTCCTATTTACTTTGACAAAAGCAATTTGTGCAAAGTAAGATGACCTTGTAACTTCCAGAAAAAAAGATTAGCTTTGAAATATAATGATCTCATGCACAATAGAGAATGGAAATCTCTGTTTTGTTAGCATGAATAGCACTGAAAATAAGGTTAAAATTAATATGGTGATCTTGAACAAACATCAATATTTCATTCAGAATGTTAGTTTTTTAGGCCTTATGCCTGTCACGCAGATACCTTAAAAGAGTGCTTCCATGTTTGCATACAATAGTACCTGGCTTGTCTGATACATGTATTATTATAATGAATTACCCTGCCACAAACAGCAATGCATTATCATACATAGGAAGGTAAAAAACTGTAAAAAATACTTTTGCCTATCATAAGGTTCTAGGAGGTTTTTCAAACAGTAAGTAGTTGTTTATGTTTGAAATAACATTAAGTGACAACATTAAGAAACAAAGGGGAGATATGCTTGTACCTGAAGCCCTGGTACAAGCACACCTTTGCTTATCTCAGGGCCGAAGTGCAATAACACTAAGGCAACAAAAATCTGGCACTGTCAGACTGACATGCAGCTTACTGAAGCTGGCGCTAGCCCCAGGCTGCCGGCGGGTGCTAAATATTCTTCGTAGAACATGATTAAGCACGCACAGGTAGAGGGGCCAATCAGCAAATGGTATCTAAGAGTGCAGTTGCCAGGCAGCCAGTACTTAAAGCTGGGCCTACAATGAAAACAGAAAATGACAGCCCAGGGGCTAGAAACTTATTGACAGTGCCAGACACACTAGAACAAAAATAACCTTCATGCGTCCAGCCTCCTAAGGAAATGCTCAACATGCCCAGAGGTGTAAGGGACCTTGAGGGGGGCCCTCTGACAGGTACATGCAGGGGCCCCCCCACACTCCAGATCCAGTCAGGAGCTCTCAGGCAGACGCCCGCCATCCGTATACAGTGCCGGAGGGCCCCCGCACAGCAGGGGCTGCGGGGGACATATTTTACACCATTGAGCATGTCCTATGTAGTGCTGGCCTTTAATTTTCTTCTTTAGGTCATTTGATTGGGCACCAGTTGTATTAACCTGTCTGCGAAGAAGTTTCATTGCTATAAATGAGACATTTTTAACACAGACTCTGGGATAATTGTAGTAGGGATGTTCTATGCTTGAAGTATCCCCAAACCAAATAGCTACCTTTCTTCAGAATGTGCTTTTGCATCCTTCATCCGGCAAACTAAAAAATACAAAAAAGGCGTCATAGTGTCATGTCATTATGTGCCAATGTGTGGAAACACCTGCACGCATTTATGCCACCATGCTGGTTCCAACCATCCGGCAAAAATAAAGCTGAACCAACATCTTGACACATATTTGTGATGCATGGTGAAGCATGCACCAGCATACAGGGCTGGCCATTTTGTTTTTTGTTTTTTGATTTTCAGCATTGGTAGCAACCTACTTTTTTACTTTTTGCTGATAATGAAGAGCATCAGCAGCAAGCATTAGTAAGGCCAAAAGGCTGGCTAATACCTTTTTCAAAGGCAATACCTATTGGCTTTGCCAAAGCTTGTTTTACACAGTGAACATTATAACAAATTCAATTGGAAGGGTTTTACATTGTGAAATTTGTGACAAATGCAATAGAAAGGAGCTCAGATTGTACCTCTTTGACAAATACCACAAAAAGGGACAACTCTTCAGACCAATGTACAAGTACCTTAGAGGAAATAGTTTGTCTTCTAGGGATGAAACAAACTCTTGCAACCTCAAAAGGAAAGGATAGATTTGCATTTGGGTAGGTTTTGAGTGGATTAAAGGCACAACTCGTTTGATTAAAAAAATATTGATTAATACCTGGGATGTCTGCAAATGGCGTTTTTTAAAAGTCACTCACAGTTGAGGTTGAAGTGTTCATATTGCTTGAGGATTCGGCACCCCATCTATCTCAATAATAAGAATTCAGCGTTATCAATGAGATTAGTGGCCCTCCATGCATATGGTGTCTTCTTTGGAGTGAGTGATGCATGGTCATGAAGAATGCGCATGTGAGACGGCGTCCCCGCCGCCCCTCAACGGAGACCGCCCTCCCCCGCACCTACCTCTGTCCCTTCCACCGGGATTACGAATGAGCAAGCCAGACACCATGAGACACACAGGAATCGGCGGGCCAGCCATAACCGACGCATCCCCGCCCCTCTCTCTTCTTCAGGGACCAACCAGAACAACGTGCACAGAGGAACCATATCCCTCCGGACCCGGAAGTCCCGCCCTCGGGGCGGAGTCAACCCAGGATAAAACCAGGACGCGAGAAGAGCACAGGGTCGGAGTATCGTGGCAGGAGGCTCAGACTAGCGCTGGAGAAGAAGAAGTGACGGCTGACGACGAGGAGTGGACCGAAGAGTGGTGGAGCCCACAGGAGGTGGCTGAAGAGCGGCCGTAACTCACTTGGAGAGTTACGGCGGACCGGGTGAGTGTCTTAAGCCTTCCCTAAACCCCGCTCACTAGGAGTTCCTGTAAAGCCCTGTAAATAACCCTTCTCTTTAGCTATCACGACCCCTGCACTGTAAATATCAATATACAGCACACGCACTGTTTGTGTAACGACCGTGTACTTCTTCCTCACAACCCCACCCAGACACCCTTTCTATCAACCCTTCCCTGTGTTCCTGCCTTCCCGTGTCCCCCTTTCCTCACGGTATCTCTTCCTTCCCCCTCCCTTTATCACTTCCCGGGTGACGGTGTTCGGCATATAGCCTTGAAAGCGACGGACGAGACTAACGGTCCTTTTGTTTCCTCTCTTATCGCCCTCCGTGGACCTCCCCTACATCGGAGCTGTCGGTGAAGTTTCCGAAGACCCAGGACTACAGCCAAGACCCGGAGCGGAGAGCGGATACGGACCCCCCTTATCTTTCATGTGCTGTGACATTCCATCCGCCTTTTTGTGAAATAAAACTGCACTATAGCTCACTATATACGGCCTCCTCGCCTGCTTTTCCGGCCCGCGGTACGCCCACCATCACATCTGGTGTCAGAAGTGGGATCAGCTGGAAGCATGGAGGCCGTGGTTAAGCAGATGGCGGAATCCCAGGAGCAATTTGGCAAGCTTATGGAACAATTCCTAAAGACCGCTGAAAATGATAGGGGACAGCTCCACGATGTCCTAAAGGGCCAGGGGGCGACCCATGAACAAACCATGGAAAAACTGACAACAGCCCTGGGACAACCAAGACCAGTCTCCTCATTTCCGTCAGTAGTCCTGCAGAAGTACGTCCCGGGGGAGGACCCGGACTACTTCTTCACCAATTTTGAACGGCTAGCCCAAGCCGCCAACTGGCCTGTGGATCGTTGGGGTCAATACCTGGGTCCCCTTCTGACCGGCGATTTGCAGGCGGCCTACCAGCAGGCCAACATACAAGGCACCACCCCTTATGCGGACATCAAACGTTGTATCCTTGAACGCCTTGGCATTGATGACGACACCTATAGAGTTAAATTGCGGCAAGCCAAGGAGAGGCCCCAGGAAAACCCAAGGGCCCTCTCCTTTCGAATCAAAGATCTCGCCAACAGATGGCTTCGACCCGAGACGGCTACCAAAGACAATATCCTAGAGAAAATTTATTTGGAGCAGTTTTTGAACTCCTTGCACCCGGCCACCCAACGTTGGGTGAGGCAGCACTCCAGGCTCACTCTCGAAACTGCTATAGAGATAGCCTCCGCCTACAGCAGGGCACACGAGCTCCAGCGGGGAAAAGAGGAACACACAACCAGGAATGCGAATCCTATGACCACACGTCCTTCTCGGCCCCAACCGATGAAAAGAACTGAACCATCTTCCCTTTTGGGTCCCCCGGTCCTGTTCCGACCCCCCAACCCTGGACCCCAGTGTTACTCCTGTGGTGGGTTCGGCCACATCGCCCGGATGTGTCCCCAGAAGGAGGAACCCATGGACATTGGATTTGTAAGGAACTATCTGTGCAACCCTCCTGGCTCCTCTCCCCCGCCGTTTCACTGTCCGGTGACTGTGAACGGACAACGACTCATGGCCCTTGCTGATTCCGGGTGCCGCCAGAGCGTAATAAGACCACAAGATCTGGCTCAACCCGTCCATGGCCCTACGGGTGTAGTAGCCATCCAATGTGTACACGGGGACACCAAGCGGTACCCTACCACTCAAGTACGAGTACAACATAAGATGGACCCCGGAACGAACCTTACTGTAGGTCTTGTCCCCGCACTACCTGAGCAGGCTATTCTCGGTAGTGATTACCCGGGATTGCCTACACTCCTTCATGATACGTCAGAGTCCCTGACCCAGTGGTGGAAGGACGCTCCTTATCCGGGACAGACCCCTCCTGATAGACCGCCCAAACCACATAAACCGAAGAGTCAGAAGAGAAAGGAGAAGAAGGAGTATATCAGTGCCTACCCCGTGTTAACAGAGGAACACCCATGGCAGACCGATAGAGAGTTCAGGGCGGCCCAACAGGAAGACCCGCTCTTACAGGAAGCTTGGGGAAGGGCCCTTGACCACGAAGACCCCTTACAAGTAGGTCCATATTTTTTTAAGAGAAATGGGTTGCTGTATAGGGGAGGGGGGGCCCAACAGACCACACAGTTGCTCATTCCCGGTCCCTTCCAAGACAAAGTCCTCTTCCTTGCTCATAGCCATCTTTTAGGGGGCCATTTCGGGGATGAGAAGACCAGTCAGGCAGTCTTAGATAAGTTCTATTGGCCGGGAGTACATCAGATGATTAAAACCTACTGTCGCGAATGTGTAGTCTGTCAGAAAAACAGTCGTCACAGACCCCCGAGAGTACCATTACAACCCCTGCCTCTCATAGATGTCCCCTTCAGCAGGATAGGTATGGATATCATAGGGCCTCTCCTACCCTCCCGCAGCGGGTGTCGCTATGCTTTGGTGATAGTTGACTATGCCACCCGCTTCCCAGAAGCTATTCCCCTACGTCAGCCTACCACCCAAACAATAGCGAAAGCCCTGATCACCCTATTCTCTCGAGTGGGGTTTCCCCGGGAAATCCTGACGGATCAGGGTACCCCCTTTGTTTCATCTCTTATGAAACGGGTTTGTGCTGAGCTGGGAATAAAGCAAATACGTACCTCGGCATACCATCCGCAAACGGATGGTTTGGTAGAGCGTTACAATGCCACCATAAAACAGACCCTAAAAAAACTCTTGGGCCTAGAAGCCAAAAGGTGGGAGGACATTCTGCCCTTAGCTCTGTTCGCCATACGCTGTAAGAAGCAGAGCAGCACCGGCTACTCCCCTTATGAGCTCCTGTATGGCCGTCCCCCCCGTACCCTCCTAGACATGGCCCAAGAGGCCTGGGAAACAGAGCCGGATCGAACACGACCGCTCCCGGAGTATATGGAAAACCTAAAAACTCACCTAGCCATGATCCGGAACATAGTCCGACAGAATCTTGAGAGTGCCCAAACCAGCCAGAAGAAGCAATACGACAAGGGCACTCGTCCCCGGGTATTTGCTGACAACGATCTGGTCTTACTCATGATGCCCTCCTCCGACCTGAAGCTCTTTCACTTCAAAACTCTACATCGAAAGGGGAGTGACCAGGGCAACGCCGACTTCCTTTCACGTTACCCTCAGAGCCCATCCCGTACAAGAAGGACAGCTAGGGGAGGGGTATGTGAGACGGCGTCCCCGCCGCCCCTCAACGGAGACCGCCCTCCCCCGCACCTACCTCTGTCCCTTCCACCGGGATTACGAATGAGCAAGCCAGACACCATGAGACACACAGGAATCGGCGGGCCAGCCATAACCGACGCATCCCCGCCCCTCTCTCTTCTTCAGGGACCAACCAGAACAACGTGCACAGAGGAACCATATCCCTCCGGACCCGGAAGTCCCGCCCTCGGGGCGGAGTCAACCCAGGATAAAACCAGGACGCGAGAAGAGCACAGGGTCGGAGTATCGTGGCAGGAGGCTCAGACTAGCGCTGGAGAAGAAGAAGTGACGGCTGACGACGAGGAGTGGACCGAAGAGTGGTGGAGCCCACAGGAGGTGGCTGAAGAGCGGCCGTAACTCACTTGGAGAGTTACGGCGGACCGGGTGAGTGTCTTAAGCCTTCCCTAAACCCCGCTCACTAGGAGTTCCTGTAAAGCCCTGTAAATAACCCTTCTCTTTAGCTATCACGACCCCTGCACTGTAAATATCAATATACAGCACACGCACTGTTTGTGTAACGACCGTGTACTTCTTCCTCACAACCCCACCCAGACACCCTTTCTATCAACCCTTCCCTGTGTTCCTGCCTTCCCGTGTCCCCCTTTCCTCACGGTATCTCTTCCTTCCCCCTCCCTTTATCACTTCCCGGGTGACGGTGTTCGGCATATAGCCTTGAAAGCGACAGACGAGACTAACGGTCCTTTTGTTTCCTCTCTTATCGCCCTCCGTGGACCTCCCCTACATCGGAGCTGTCGGTGAAGTTTCCGAAGACCCAGGACTACAGCCAAGACCCGGAGCGGAGAGCGGATACGGACCCCCCTTATCTTTCATGTGCTGTGACATTCCATCCGCCTTTTTGTGAAATAAAACTGCACTATAGCTCACTATATACGGCCTCCTCGCCTGCTTTTCCGGCCCGCGGTACGCCCACCATCACAGCGCACTAGTGTGCAAACCTCACTACGCATGTGTGCCGACATGTCACAACTTTAATTGAAAACAGAGACTTTAATTGGTGGGAGCAGCTGATTATAACAAGTGGATGATTGTAATTTACACAACTTTTCAAAACATAGATGAGAAGTGCATCAACAAATGCTGAGATGAAGAGTTAAATATACTAGGGGTGGACCCTCAACACATCTAGAATGGGCCAATAAATACTAAATAATCAAAAGCATCTGGCTGGCTATTTGATGGGGTGCCACTATTTTAAGCAGAATACGATAAAGCAAACTAATAAGATGATCAACATAATTTATTTATACATATTCACTAATTTTTCTTCTTTTGTTTGTAAATTCAAAAGACAGATATCACTACACTTCACAAATTACATATCATCTAAGCAAAGTTAGGATAACAAATAGCTATCAGTTGAAAGAATATTTCCAGTCAAAAACAAACAACAATAAGTAACCCGCAACAACAATTTCAAAGGAACAACTTCAGATGGTGACCAGGATGAATGCTCGCTGGACGCGTTTGAAGCACGAATAACTCATGTGCAAGCGTCCGCTATGCTTTGAAAACAACAAAGCTGCTTTTTCTTTGAATTGATTTTGTGAATAATCGCTGGTTAACATAACATACTACAAGAAAATAATACTTACGTGCTTACCGCCAGTTGACATAAAAATACGCTATTGAAACCATTGACTAACAGAGTTCTCTTTTAAGGAAACACAACTTGCTTTACGATCTCCGACACCTAATAATAAGAATCTAGTCACAGCCCTGAGGAGAATCCCTTGTAATAAAATGGGATTTGAAACACGTTGGCATAACCATCAGGGGAAGAATTTCAATAGAAATATATGCAGCAATAGGGGAGAAAAAATGTACGAAAATTGTATATCCTTTCTTGCTCAAAATGTCTACCCCGTTGGTTGATAACCCGTAGTTGTTCCTTTGAAATTGTTGTTGCAGATTACTTAGTGTTGTTTGTTTTTGACTGGAAACATTCTTTCAACCGATTGCTATTTGTTATTTGTTGCCCTAATTTTGTTTAGATGTTATTTAATTTGTAAAGTGTATTGATATCTGTCTTTTGAATTTACAAAAAAGTTAAGAAAAAGGAGTGAATATGTATAAATAAATGATGTTCGATCATCTTATTAGTTAGCTTGGTCTTAGTCTGCTTAAATTAGTAGCAGCCCATCAAATGGCCAGCTCAATGCTTTTGAATATTTAGTAGAGACGAAGAAGAGAGCAATTCGCTAGAGGATCATTCACATTTCTCTAGAGATTATTTGACATTATGTCTGATTTTAATAAACATCATCTCAGTTTCCTCATGTGGTAGTGTCTCCTAATGCACAGAAGTCCTAGAGGTTTTAAGACAACAGCTGCATGGATAAACATATCAAACAACAATGACAATGTAATATATGTTTTTTTTCTATCTTGTTCTGAGTAATCAAACTTTATTTCTTCAGGTATTCATTTTGAACTTGGGTATTATTTTGGATAATGGTGCAGAAAAGTTCTTGTTCTGTTGTACTGTCCCTATAATTTCAAGCTCTACATTATGTTGGAATTGCATTACTGTCTAGCACCACACCCTTCACATTGGGTTTAAAATGCAGAACTTTAATGCACCCCCATTCTTCTTATATAGTCTTGTCTCTATTGCACTTGAGTAAAGGGAGGAAGTTTATTTAGCCATTACCTGAGTATGTGGTAGGTCAACTTTTGATGTGCTGCTTAGGGCCTGAAGGCCATGAAGTATTTGAACGTCTTCCTCGACTGTCAATGAATGAGGCCTAGATCTTAGTTAATATAAGATTTGTGTTAAGAAACTTGGCATGCATTGTCTTCCCAAAGTGACCACAATATTGGAACAGTATCTCTTTGGGAAAAAAACGCAAAGAGCTGTTGAGACAGTTAAGGAGTTGTATCACAAACCTATGGACACTGGTGTGAACGTGCTATGTTGGTAGCAGTTTTGATGAATGTGTGAGAGGCCACTTTATGCTGGGTTGCAGCATGGAGAAGGCAAGACAATGTTCGTTGCAAAAGGATGACCCCTCATTAAAGGAATTTTTAACAGAAAGAACACACCACGTTTGAAGGAGATAAAAAGAGAACGATGACAAAGTGTAAGTGGTTAGAACAAGTATAATATGAGGTAGATTGGAAAATGTGAAGGAAAGTTTTATAGGTCTGGAGCACATGGCAAACGACAAAGACTATCCAGGATGTAAGGTAATCTGTAAATTATGGGGAAGAAAGAGGGATTATGCCAAGTGTTGTAGGACTGAATGGAACATGAAGGCAATAGAAGTGAACTACGATGAAGGAGATACATGCAAGGAGGTGGTTATATGGATAATTAGCAGGTGTTATATTGTCCCAATTGAGGAAGTACAAAATGAAAATGTTCCCATAAACATGGTGTTTGGATCAGTTGTGAAAATTACATTAATTTGCAGGGATATTTTGGAAAGAATTAAGGATAGTCGAACTCTACAAGCCTGATATTAGTCTCAGGGCAATGATGAAGAGCCCATCAGGCTACTTTATGGGCTGTATACAGTTTGAAGGAAAGATCTTCATATACATTAGTCGTGCCAGCAGTCATAAGAAAGCAAGCAGATATTAGCCACGTTTGCACAGAGATTTTATGAGAAGGAATTCTCTGAAGTTTTTTTAGGAAGATATAGGATGCCTTAGGGGTTATGTCAATATGATTAAGCTAAAGGGAGATTCACAACAAAGGTGAGAAGACTCAGAAATGTGGCTATCATGGTTAGAGAATCTATGACTAAAAACCCAAAGAAAATGAAGAACAGTCATGTCATTGAAGCCCGTCGCTCTTGCAGACTCCTAGAGAAATCCTGGCAAAGCCAGAAAACGACAGAAGCACGGAACATCCACAGGAACGCCGTGAAGGAATATCACCAACACATAAGGGACACCAAACGTTCATTAGAGAAAAAGTCCAGACCAACGCGACCAACACCAGGAACTGTTCAATGTCATACAGCAGTTCACAAACCCCCCCCCCCCCCAGTGAAGCCACGGACATCACACCTTCCTAGAAACTCTGCGACAAGCTCAGCTCATACTTCCACCTGAAGATCAAGTCCCTCTATGACAATTTCAATGAACCTACGCCTGACAACAACCCCCCCACGCTGCTGATAGGCCATCAATCATGACCTGGACTGCCGCCACCATCGAACACACCACAACTACCATGCAGAATACCCACTCAGGAGCCCCTACAGACCCCTTCCCACCGCACATATTCCAAAGGGCCGCCATCGCACCCGAACTAGGACGGACCATCAATGCCTTCCTCATGTCCGACATCTTCCAAGGCGACTGGAAACGGGCAGAGGTAAACCCACATCTTGAGAAACCCACGGCCAACCGGACAGACCTGAAAAACTATCAGCCCATCCCTCTCCTCCCTTTCGCAGCGAAAGTCACAGAGCGAATAGTGAACGCCCAGCTGACCACCTTCATCGAAGAGAACTCCATCCTAGATGCCTGCCAGTCTGGATACCGCAGCAACCACAGCACCAAGACCGCTCTCCTCACCTCCACTGATGACATCCGCCTGCTACTTGACCAGAGACACACCACAGCCCTCATCCTCCTAGACCTCTCAGCAGCCTTTGACACTGTTTCTCATCACACCCTTGCAGACAGACTTCACGACGCAGGGATACAAGGAACCGCCCTCAACTGGATCAAATCCTTTCTCTCTGGCAGGACCAGAGGATCAGACTCCCTCCCTTCATCCCCGAATCCACCAATATCAACTGTGGAGTACCCCAAGGCACATCTCTCAGGCCCACGCTCTTCAACGTCTACATGGACCTCTCCGCCGCCATCGTCAGACAGCATGGGCTCAGCATTATATCCTACGCTGATGACTTTTACTCACAAAGAATCCCAAAGACACCAGACTCTGCTTCCAGGAGGGAATGAAGAACGTGGGAGCCTGGATGAAGGACAGCTGCTTGAAGCTCAACTCAGAGAAGACCGAGGTCCTCATCCTCGGATCCGGAAACTCCGCCTGGGACAACACCTGGTGGCCCTCCACCCTTGGAAATCCACCCACTCCTACCAACCACGCACGCAACTTTGGCATCATCCTCAACTCCTCCCTCCCCATGAACTGACAAATCAACGCCGTCGCCTCCACCAGCTTCAACTGTCTCCGCATCCTCAGCAAAACCTTCAAGTGGATCCCCCCAGACTGCAGAAAGACCGTCACCCACGCAATCATAACCAGCAGACTAGACTAGGGCAACGCCCTGGAATCAACAAAACCCTACTTCACAGACTCCAGACCATCCAGAACGCCGCTGCCAGACTCGTCCTCGGAACTCCGCATCACAAACACATGACCCAACACCTGCAAGACCTCCACTGGCTCCCCTTCGAGAAAAGGGTCACGTTCAACTCCTCACCCGCGCCTACAAATCCCTCTACAACTTAGGACCCAAATACCTCAATGAGAGAGTATCCTTTCATGCACCCAAGAGAAGCCTCCGCTCCGCCGACCTCGCCCTGGCAGAGGTCCCCCCGCATTCGCAGAAACAGAACGGGCGGGAGAGCTTTCTCCTACATCACAGCCAAGACCTGGAACGAGCTCCAAGTGACAATCAGACGCTCGCCAACCCTACACACCTTCAGGAAGGACCTCAAGACGTGACTCTTCGACTGATCCAGAGCTGCCCCACAGCGCCTGGAGACCCTCACGGGTGAGTAGTGCACTATATAAACCCCTAATTGATTGATTAAAGAGGTAGAGGCAATGGAGTGGTTGCATGCAAGGCCACTGGCAAGACCAGATTGTCTGTTGATGTATAACTAAACAAATGTGTTGTCATGGACCTTTACTCACTACCAAGTATCATGGAGAGGCTGACCATGCTCCATTGGGCGGAATATTTTTCCTTGCTGGATCTTTCTTCAGCTAATCACCAGGTCAAGCTGCACCACAAATCACAAGAGTTGTCATCATTTTTTCCCCCATTTGAACGTTTAAATTCTTGTTAATGCCACTTGGTTTAATATCCACTGCTTTGCTCTTCCAACAAGTCACAAAGAGGGTGTTCTAAAGGCATAACTGGCATGAAATTGTATCAAGATGATGTTTGACTATATGGTAAAAATAATGGTGTGCATGTTCAGAGATTGCAAGATCTACAAAAGAGTTTAAAAGTAGTCTTACATTGAAGATAGAGAAATGTAAGTTTAATGCGACAACGACATTGTATGTAGGGCACAAGATCATGTCAGTGGGTTTTGAACCTGGGCGTGCATTAGTCAGATCCATATATTTATGTCAAGTCTGATTGGCATGATGTTTACCTTGTGTACTTTCTATATGCCACCATATGCATACTGTCCCTCAGCATTAGTGATCCCCTAGACACGCCCTCTACATATTTATACGTCCGTATAGGTGACCCCCCTAAGCATGGCTGCCCTCCACATTCCTGGCCAAACCACTGTTTTGTAAGAATTCATGGTGCCACAGCGACAATATTTAGATTATATTCTAAACTTTGATAAAAGCACAGCCCCCACACCCCACGTTCAATGTTGCCTTCTTTCAGTGACCCGAGCCATGGTAGCACGAGATCTCGTTCCCATCTGATTTGGGCAGCCATCTTTGGGCACGGTCTATAAAGATCGCAGCCTAGGCCTTCAGCTGTTGCTTGGCTTTGCAGACTTACCTGAAGGAGTTGTTCCGGCTCCCACGGCTTCCTGATCTCTGTCAGGCTCCTGCTGTAAGGATTCTTTTTCTTGACAGCCCAATTCTGTACTTCGTCGACTCCTGGCTCCATGTCGCCGGCTCCCTGATCTCAGCACCTACAAAGTAGAAGAACAGAGAGATTAAACAATCATCAAATATTGCGCTTGATGCTGTGCATCACTGCATCTATCAAAGGTCAGTACACTGTACCTAAATTATTGTGCAGTTGTGAAAAAACACCAAATCAGTAGCGGTTTGGGATATATCGCCTCACTCTAATTTCGACCTATGCAAGAATAGGCACAAGAGTTTTAAAGCAGCAAGTAATTAACCTGTGAGCTACAAGGTTGCAGAAAACTCATTATATAGGGCTGTTAAATATTGTGCATATTCCTAGAACACTGATTAATAGCATTGCTAACCTATAAAGGATTAAGTGTGTTTATCAAAAGAATAGCACCATTGAACATTGAACTTTGTTATGCACCCCAATTACTAACCTATGTGGCAATAGGTTGCAAGTTTCCTGAAATCTCATTGAGTTACTGTTGATGGTGTGTGTTTGTACAAACAAAGGAGATACAGTGTATGAAAACAAATTGTGATATTGTGATCTTACCTATTGTAGGAAAGGGCCCTTTTTTGACATGGTCACCACCACTTTTTGCCTGGTATTTAATGCAGTTTTGACTGAAGTGCACTGGGTTCCTGCTAAGTAGATTCCCAGTGCCAGTGCTCTTTCCCTAAAACAAGGTAACTGCACAATTGTTCTCCAATTGCAAGATCTTTAGCACCGCTGTAAGGCCCTAGTAAATGGTACCCCTGGTACCTAGGGCATAGGCACTTAAGAGGGTCCCTAAGAGCTGTAGCATGTATTGTGCCTCCATAAGGTACCCATCAACAAACTATTAAAACTGCAATTGCAGGCATTGTGAAAAGGTGCAGACAAAAGTGAAAATATGATATGGTACACACCCTGTGTACCTTGCACGCAATGCATTTAAGTCACGTGTACAGCAGGCCTCATAGCCCTAAGGCAGGGTGAATTCTATTCACACCCTCTGCCCTCAGACCTCAGGTTCAGTGTGGCCGTAGACTTTGGCAATCTTGAAAATGCCCTGGCATTGTGGGCCTGTTTGTAGCAAGGCAAATATGAACTGCTGCAAAAATGGGTAGAGTCACCCGTGGCAACTTTTACCCCGTTGGATAGAGAGGAGTCAGAAGTCACCTGCACCCACTTGCTGATGCCAGGCGTACATGTGGCACCCCAGGCAGCCTATTCAGAGCCCTTTCTGTTTCTGGGGAAGATCGGAAGAGGAATACACCTGCTGTCTGTGACCTGAGTTGAGCCCTGAAGGACTAGACCTGCTCCCCTTTGGATCCAGGACAAAGAGGTGTACTCCAAGGATCAGTTGGCTTACCTCCTGTATGGCTATGGGGACACAACAAGCTACATGAGCCCTTTACCCTGGAGAGCTCACCAGACCAGTAGCAACTAGACCTGAACTGGGCCTGCTGTTGGCATCTGCTGGAGTGAGTGTGGGCCTTAATTGCTGCCCCTGAGGTCCTGGAAACCTTGGATTTGACTGAATGGAGCTGCTCCAGAAACCCGGAAAACGAGTAAATTAAACAACTTAGTGAGAAGGTAAAATCTTTGACCGGATAAACCTAGTTGGTGTATGCGACCCGTGCTCTATTGTGGTCACCCTGACATTGCGTCTAGGTCGAAGTTCACAATCATGGACTATGCATGGCATTTAGCGCTATTCCTACATAAAATATTTAAAAATCATATCTCCCGTATCCCTCATCGGATTGTTGTCCTTTTCTAAATTAAATTCTATTCTATTTTTCCTATTCTCTTTGGGATTTTTATTATTTTACATTTTGATGTTATTATAGTTTTGGTACCGGATAAATACGTTACACATTTCCCACAGTTAAGCAAATCTGCTCTGTCGAAGTTCACCACAATCATAGACTATGCTTGGCACTTAGCACTTGTTGACGCTATTCCTACATAAAACTTTAAAAAATCTTATCTCCTGTTTCCCTCATTGGATTGTTGTCATTTTGGTGTCATTTTTTAAATTACATTCTACTCAATTTTCTTATTTGATTTGGGATTTTTTATTATTTTAAATTTTGATGTTATTAGAGTTTTTGTACTGGATAAATACTTTACACATTGTCTTAAGTTAAGCAAGTCTGCTGTGTGCCATAGATACCAGGGGGTTGAGCTCAGGTTAATTTAATGACTAGGAAGGTTCACCCTGAAAAAAGTTTTTAGTTCTTCTTTGAAGTGGATAGTTGCCCACCCCCAAATAAATATCCAAGTTCTTATAAGGCTTTTAAACTGTTTAGAAACTCTAGTCATAAGACCATAGGATATGGAAACTGAATAGAGAGAATACCTATGTGTGAGAGAAGGGCAAATGAGATACTGTAAATGTTGCCTTTGGGGCCCCATTATGATGGCGGGCTATCACCACCGCCGGGCCCGTGGTGGCGATCTGCCTGCTATATGTCCCTGGTTCTCCCACCGCCATATTAGTATGGCGAGGGGCACCAAATTCTCGACCGGGTGGAGAAGGGGCACAATATGGTGGCGGTGTCTGCAAGACACCGCCATCCATATTATGATGTAGGCGGAAAATGACCTTTCCATGGAGACGATGCCGGCATGGAAAGGCATGCGGTTCCTGCTGTTGGTGGCCTGTTGCGAGCCCCCAGGGTGTTGGGGGTGGAGGGTGCACATGGGGGGTACCTATTGCAATGCACTACGTGGCAGGCACCACATGGTGCCTGCCATGTTGTGCATTGCAATGCTGTGCCAAGTCTTTTTACATTGCGAGCGTCTCAATCACCAGCAGATCCACCCGCAACGTAAAAGGCCCGTAATGCGCCCGCCAGTGTGGTGGGCCCATCCTAATTTGCATGGCGGGACCGCCACAACATCGGCGGTCGGTCCGTGCTCCGTTACGATGGCGGGTGGACGTAATGATGCCCTATGTTCCCAGTTTAAAATGATACATTGTAAAAATATGGTTTAATTGATGTCATCTTATAGCTAATTGTTTCACTTGATCATTGGTATTATTCTGGGATATAGCTTCAACTATTTGCGGTGCAGACATTAAATCAATGTAAACTCCGGTGTATTAAATTCTGAAGTTATCTTTTAGGTCGCCTGATAAAAATGCTACCTCACTTGTGTGGGTTGGCCAAGGGCCTGTGACAAGGAAGGGCCAAAACCTATTGTGGAGACTTCAAAATTATCTACCAAAAAACAACCTGGTTTTGCAAGCTTAGGTCACCTCCATTTTTGTCCCGGGCTTGGCAGCCATCAAGGCAAATGCCCGAAACCCAGACATTTATGAAAACTAGCCACCCAACGAAAGTCGGAAGGTGTGGCTTGTGTGGATCCCCCAACGTTTTTCCTACACAGAATCCCCTGCAAACCTCAATTTGAGCTAAACAAATCATATTTTTCTCACATTTCTGTGTGGGAAAGTTGTGGGATCACTGGGCCGGCACAAATTTCTTAACACCCAGTGTTCCTCTAGGTCTCCTGATAAAAATGCTACTTCACTTGTGTGGGTGTCCAAAGCAGAACTGGCTAAAAACATATTTTTAAAAAAATGTAGCGCTTAGAATTCTCTGTGCTATACTCTAAATTCCTATGTTTTGGGCTCTTCCTAGTCACAGGCCTTTGGCCCACCCACAAAAGTGAGGCATAATTTTACTTGGGAGAACAAGGGGAACGCTGGGTGGTAGGACATTTATGCCGGTACGGTGATTCCCACGCACAAATATATGGAAAAACTGATTTTTTTTCAGCTAAATTTGAGGTTTGCAGGGGATCCAAGTGCCCACGACAGGGAAGGGCCCAAAACGCAACATGACACATCACATTTTTCAACTGAAAACAGACCCTTTTTTTGGACTTTGGGCCCTAGCTCAGCCAGAATCTAGGGAAACCTAGAAAACCTGTACATTTAATAAAACAAGCCACACATCTGGAAATCCAGGATGGGGTGACTTGTGTGACTCTCACCAGGTTCTGTTACCCAGAATCCATTGCAAACCTCAAAATCTTTCTAAAAAGCAAATGTTCTCACATTTCTGTGATGGAAAGTTCTTGAATCTGAGGGAAGCCTCAAACTTCCTTCTACCAAGCGCTCCCCAAAGTCTCCTGAAAAAATGGTAATTCATTTGTGTGAGTAGGCCTGGTGCCCGCAACAGGAAATGGCCAAAAATGGTAAGTGGTCACATCACATTTTTCCACTGAAAACTGACCCTTTTTTTACAATGTGAATAGCTGTGGATTTTGGGTCCTAGCTTAGCCAGGGGCTAGGGAAACCTAGAAAACCTGTAAATGTTTGAAAACTAGATGCCTAGGGGAATCCAGGATGGGGTGATTTGTGTGACTCTCACCAGGTTCTGTTACCCAGATTCCCTTGCAAACCTCAAAATGTGTCTACAAAAACACATTTTCCTCACATTTCTGTGATGGAAAGCTCTGGAATTTGAGGGAAGCCACAAACCTCCTTCCACCAACCATTCCACCAAGTCTTCTGATAAAAATGGTAACTGAATTGTGTTGGTGGCCCAAGTACCCCCGACAGGGATGGGCCCAAAACTTATTTTGGAGGCATCAAAATTATTGATCACAAAGTGACTTGGTTTTGTAAAGGGGTCACCTGCGTTTTTGGTCGAGGGCTCAGTGGTCCTATAAAGAAACCTTCAATATCAAAGGAGGGAGTGGAGAGGGAACGTGTCCACGCGGACACAGGGAGTGGATCTGATCTCCCCAACTACAATTTATAAACAAGTAGAATCCACCCACACAAGATAGGCGAAAAACTGAAAATGGTCTGGGGTTGGGTGTGTTTCCTACAATGGTGGGAGGCACATTGTGTTCTTTAAATACCCCTCACACACCAAAAGGGCCCTTGGTGACATGCTTCACCATAGGGGTCTTCGCGCCCCTCTACGTGCTACTAACCAATGGGCACACGGGAGCACTGAGGTAATCACTATGTGTAGTGTGAGAGGGTTGTGAGTGGTAGGGTCAGTAGTAGATGGTGAGTGAGTTATTAAAAAATACCTGGCAAATGAGGAGTAAAAATAATTTTATTATACCTCCATGCTGGTATTGTTAAAACTAGTGAGGTGGAGGTTTGATGTATTTAATGTACACAACCGCCTGCGTGTGTCAACATGTTTCGAAGCCTACAGCTTCTTCTTCAGGATGGGTACACAGATCCCTACCCTACTCACATGCGACAGTCTAACACCGCCTATACATAAGGAATATTATGTGTAGAATTGATGTGTAAATGTTGGCAAACATGGCTATTATGGTCAATTGGACTGGAACATGGTAATACCTTAAATGTCAACCTTAAAAAGAACACAAAAGTACAAATGGTACATTAGGTGAGTGGAATCACTCTGGACGTGAAGATTGTGACCTGTAAAGGTGAAATACACAGTGTCTAAATGTAACCATGAGCATATCAGTGCCAGTGCAGTGCCCTGAAAAAAAGGAACAAATACTAGACACACACAACACTTAACATAAAACACACGCTCTATACAAGTTTATTCCAATAGGTCGCTGTGGTACTTCCATAGGGTTGGTCAAAGAAGTAAAAAATGTGATGGAAAGGTAGATAGATTGCATACTTGCTATATGGAAGCCAATAGCATCATGAGCCGTCAAAAACGGTGGGGACCCCGTGCTTAATTGCACTCTGTAAGGAGAATGAATGCATATCCAGTGATGCACAGGGTACTCACTTGGTTTGAGTGATGGTGATACTGCTGAAATAGCTATGCCGTACTTTCATATGTAGCGGTACTACCTCCTACGATCATCCCCTCCGCAGCTCCGTGGTGAGTGAGAAGTTAGGAGGTCACAGAATTCATACTCTCCTTAAATGTCTGTGTGTTCCCTCAACTTGTAAAGTATACATGTGTTGCGGGTTGTTCCCCTGGTCAAAATTGGTTCCGGTGAGCCACAAACCCGAAACTGAATACGCCGGTAAGACTAGACCGCTACCTCAACACTAGACTGGGGCTGCACTGCGCTGAACTAAAACCGCTTGCAGTGATATGCCCAGAAAGGTGCGCATCATACGGGCACAGCGGTTGTGGGACTAGACCGCTATCTTAACACCAGCCTGCGGCTGCGCTGTGTTTGAGCTGAAACCACTTGTAGTGATATGCCCAGCTCGGTGTGCGTCATGTGGGCACAGTAGTTGATCCCCTATGTAACAAAAGAGAACACAAAAAACACCACCGGTGTTCTGTACACAATTTTAGGGGATTCGTACGGGAAAAAAGCATAATTTGTCGCCTCCAGACTGGTTTAAGGGAAAAAAAGTTCTTGCTAATCGCATCCAAAGTAGAGTGAAATTTACAAAAAAATAATAAAAAGAAATGAAAAATGAACAAGGGGATAAAATGATGCGATCTGTAGGCTAAGCTCCCAGAACCTGATGGGTTTCTGAGGCTGCGGTAAAAAGTACCCCAAAAAAACAAGTGAAATGAGCCATTAACATCTTGCTGTGCTGCACAAAAGGGGAAATTCTTTGCTCAAGTAAACTGGTTCCAAGGGATATTATCATTAAGTCCAGTGACATTAGTGCCAAGATGGAACACCCAGTGTTGTTCTTTTTCTAAGAGGCCAATTTCTGATGGTAATTGCTCAATGATTGTCCACTGTAGGTTGTTTACTGTGTGGGTTTCAGACAAGTAATGTGTCACCATTTTCGTGGTACTTTTTTTACATTGGACATTGCTTTTATGTTCCCCGATTCGGATTTGGCTGGTCAATGACCATGACCACAGAAAGCCATACTCCCTTTCAAAACCCCACCAAAATGGAGAAAGAAGCCATACAACTACTATCAAGCAACAAAGAGAGCACTATAAAACCTGCCGATAAGGGTGGGGCGATAGTGATACAGACGTCAGGGGCCTACGACAATGAATGCAGGAGACTTCTGGGAGACAGGGGGAACTACACTGTTCTACAGGAAGACTCCACAGAATCCTTACGGATCCAGATCATGGGAACTAACCAAATGCCAGTCCACGCACACCGCCAGCCAAGCACCAGCTCACACACAATGCCAGCCAAGTGCCAGTCCACACACACATCCAGCCAAGCACCAGTCCGTCCTCACCCACTGCCAGCCAAACACCAATCCACAAACACACACCCAGCCAAGCACCAGGCCACGCACCTCCCATCACATTATTTTAACAAACCAATTGGAAGTAGATACAACACTATACCTACAAACTGCTCTAACTGAATACATCACACTAATGCCAACCATGAAATCTGAACAAAACCTATGAAATGATAGACTAGTCATTTTATTTTTACGGTCACGGTCACTCCCCATAACACTTTGTGTGTGGTACAATTTAAAACATGTGGGCACACACAGCTCAGGTTTAGAAGGACTATCGGGGCAGTAGATACAACTCTCATTCCGCAAACCTCTTCAGATGCTGAGATGACTCTACATCTCCTACTGGGAAAGTCTTTTTGGGCGTGAGAGGAATGTGATCAGGAAAGTGGCGATTTTGTAATCTATTAATCAAAAAAGGACTATTTGGAATGGGGTTGGTATGATATTATATTATTATCATAATAGTGACTCAGTATTGTTTTGTCAGAAAGAGATGGCACCTGTTAGGTGTCTTATGAAAGCCCTCACCCACCAACCTAGTTGGTGGCATGCTTCATCATCGGGCCCACCCAGTGACACCTAGCGTGTCCCGGGTGTGCTACGACGCCTGGCTACAGCGTAGCAGGTATGTCACTGTGTGTGCGGTGAAGGGTGTTAAGTAAGTGAGTTTAAAACGGCTTGGCGGGGGTCCCAGTACCCAAGGGGTAAGAACACTTTATTAAATGGGCCTCCGCCAGCGGTTAAAAATAAGGCAGTAGGACGTGAGAGGTGGGTTACGACCTCCTACGTCCTTTGATGTGTCAACATGTTTCAGCCAGTGCCTTATCTGTAATCTGGCTTTCTTCAGGACTGATAAAAGTGTGTGTAGTTAAAATTAGGGGATGTGTAGTGCAGGCTATGTGTCTACACGCCCTAAAGTGTATCTAACTGTGAGAGGGGGGATTCCCTTCTCAAGATCACGCTAGTTTCAGGTAGGTATGGCTTCAAGGTTATTGAAGTGGCATGGGGTTGACCAGGACTTCTGGTCAGAGCCGGCGTGGGACCTGTTGTGCCTCCTTCGCAGAACAGGAATCCCCCCTCTCACAGTTAGATACACTTTAGGGCGTGTAGACACATAGCCTGCACTACACATCCCCTAATTTTAACTACACACACTTTTATCAGTCCTGAAGAAAGCCAGATTACAGATAAGGCACTGGCTGAAACATGTTGACACATCAAAGGACGTAGGAGGTCGTAACCCACCTCTAACGTCCTACTGCCTTATTTTTAACCGCTGGCGGAGGCCCATTTAATAAAGTGTTCTTACCCCTTGGGTACTGGGACCCCCGCCAAGCCGTTTTAAACTCACTTACTTAACACCCTTCACCGCACACACAGTGACATACCTGCTCCGCTGTAGCCAGGCGTCGTAGCACACCCGGGACACGCTAGGTGTCACTGGGTGGGCCCGATGATGAAGCATGCCACCAACTAGGTTGGTGGGTGAAGGCTTTCATAAGACACCTAACAGGTGCCATCTCCTTCTGACAAAACAATACTGAGTCACTATTATGATAATAATATAATATCATACCAACCCCATTCCAGCTAGTCCTTTTTTGATTAATTGAACATATAAACCGGGGATCTGGACTAGCTATCTGGTCCTCTCTCTCCCTCTTGATACACGCACCGATTTTGTAATCTAGCCACATCCTCCACCATTCCAACACTAGAAACACTTGCCTATTCCACTACAACAAGGCTGCCAATCACAGACGGCTGAAACTGAACAAATGTCATTTTTGACTTGGGAGAACAATCCTTGAATACAACAAAAGCATTGAAGGTTGCTAAATAGAATAAATGGATAGGCAACGTCTTATACAAAATGTAAGCCTTACGAACAGCAGTGTAAGGTTCCAACCTCTGACCTACACTACCCATGTGCTATTGTAGCCTAACATGCACAGTGGTTTGTGCTTTTCAGCAACATGACTTTAGTCACAAGTCAAGTACTTTCATCACGAATGGTAGTCAGCATGTACACATCTCTCTTGTCTGAAGGTTTCACAGCTAGAAGTTCATCACTATGCAAGGCACTGCACTGTCCCCTCTGAAGTCTTTTGCAAACATGCTCTTTACTATAACCTTTACGGTTAGAGCGGATTGTGCCACAAGCAACAGTGTCCACTTTGAACAATTCCCTCAACAATTGCACACCATTGTAGTAGTTATCTACGTATAAATGGTGCCCTTTGTTAAAAAGTCCTCTGCCAAGTTCCCACACAGTTTTCTCACTAACTCCGAAAGTGGATGGACAACCAGGTGGGTCAATAGTGGAATCCGTACCTGCGTATACCCTGAAATTATAAACGCGTCCAGTACTACTCTCAGACAGCATATAGATCTTAACTCTGTAACAAGCCCTCTTGCTAGGAATATACTGCCTAAAAATCAAACGTCCCCTGAACAGGACCAAAGACTCATCCACAGTTATTTCTTTCCCTGGGACATAGATGTCTGAAAATCAATCCTTAATATGATCAGGTACAGGCTGACTCTTAAAAAGATGGTCACAATCAGGGTGATCTTGTGGCATGGCTGAAGTATTATCAACAAAATGGAGCATCCAAAGAAGAAGCTAATAACGATCATGACTCATGGTTGCAGGAAATATAGCAGTTGGCATCAAGGGACTAATAGCCTTACATGAAGACAGCAACAACTTCCTTGTCAAGCTCATCAAAAAAGTTAAAGCCAAGAACGTCTTCAGCTCATCCAGATTTGTAGGAGTCCACCAGGTAGCTCTAGAGTGGGGCTTATAGCTGGGAAACAATCTCATCCAAAAATACATCATCCATAAAGAACTGAAAGAAATGTATTGGCAAAACGTTTTTAATTTTACTCTACACCGTGCGACATCAATAAAGGCTGGCAACTCCAGCTGCACCATATTTGGGGCAACCCAGAGTTCAGCTCTTCCAATGGGAAGCCTTTTAGACCCAGGCTAAAATCCAAATGCCTCTTGCTGCATTATCTGCACATCAGTGTCTTCCTCTAATAGAATCTGTTCCTCCACACCGAGAGTGGCTTCATCATCAGATGGTTCCTCTCGGACAGAAAATCCAGTGCCAGAAACCTGGACTTCCTCCTCTGCCTCAGATGCAGAGGTAGTCTCATAATCATGGTCAGAAAAAGAGTCGAAAAGCATACTAACAACTTGCTGAGTGGTAATACTGTGGTTAGCCATAATCCTTTCTAACCAAAGTAACAAATAAGTCAACAGTAACCAACACTGTGTAAAATAAGTAATAAGCAAAGTGTGGCTTTATCAAACAAAAATAAAACTACTGGCATACAGCAATCGCAAGGTAAAGTCAATCAATACAGAGCACACAAAGACCTACATACAGTAAAACAACACCACTCAGTTGCCAAAGAAAGCTAGGCTCGCCAGCACCTACTCTGCACAGACAAGGCAAGCACTAAGGATATTCCACTTGAAAAGAAAACCAAAAGAAAATTACACACAAGACAACCCAATACACATTGTGCACAAATCCAAGGAGGTCTTCACACACAATCAGGAGAGAGTTTTCCCGAATCAACCCAGAAAGGACTGGGAAATAGTGACACCAAAAAGAGGGGGGTTTCCTTTCTGTGGTTATTTTATAATAATATACAATGAATCACGCCAATAAAGTGAGACCACTGTTGCGGGACAAATTTTGCAGTATCCTCAGAAACACATACCTTTAGACCAAAGAGTTGTATCAAAAATTGTCACATTTATTTAAAAGAAAAAAACAAGCATTGGTATTCAAAGATTCAAACAGTTTCATGTAAACAACAAAATACATACATATACTTATTCTTCCTAATGTTACAATATAAAATATTCATTAAAAAAACAGTTGTCGACGCGTTTCGGTGCTTATTCGGATCGAACACCTTCTTCAGGACTTATGGTTAAAAACTTCATAAATCTAAAAGAAACATATGTGGCATAAAATTAATACAAGGCACTTGAGGATTTTTTTAAAAACACTTTTGTCTCACTGAAAAACAGGGTCATCACTAGTAATGGTCAGAGAATCTTACTTTTAAAGCATTTTCAATTTGCTATACCAGTTTTGATCCTGGAGTGAAATATTCCTTTAGTTTATATGTTCACCTCTGCTTGACCATCTGGAGGATCTAAAATAACAGTGGTATTTGGTTTTACACAAAGTTCTAGCTTTGATACATGTGTTATTTAATTGCATGCACCAATGCTTACTTGATAATGATGTGCAGAATTTAAGTTATTAGGTGGAGACTTCTCCGTGTGGCTTCTTTTTGTATATCGGTCGCCTCGAAGTGTACTGGAACCTTCTTATAAGTACACACCAAAAGTTTTTTTTCGGTTGGGAAGGGTGAACTTTTTCCCTGTTGGTAAAATGCAATGGATGGAGTCAATTGCCGTGTCTCATTTGTGTTCTGTTTGTTGTGCTTGTAGTCACACAACTCATTTAAAGTCACTATATAGAGCCTTACTCTTCTTTCTTAATGACCTCTTATTGATATTATTATACCACTAGCCGACAGAAGTGCCAAGGATGGTTAAATTACGATGCACATCGAAAAACGGCCACCCCATGTGTCCACCAATTGTTTGAATGGTAACACGTGCAAATATAAATTTACTGTAAAGAGCACATGATTTTGTAGTGTCAAGTGCACAATTATTGTGGGCCTCAGGCGTATCTTAAGATACAGTGTTGCTAGGGTTCTATTTCAATTATATTAGCAAGGCAATACGTCCTCGTCATGTTTGGTTATAGATGCCAAGACAGTTTAATTAATCATATAATTATAACATAAGTATTATAGTCGGTAGAATTGGCTAACGGTCCGCTAACGCTAGGCATGCAGAGCATTGTTAGTTCCAGCACGGGTGAAACATCACCGTGTCTGCCAGCAATATCTTACCTCGATTGGGTTCCTCACACGCGATCCAGCCTGGTCTCCCCGGTCTCCAGAGTCGGTATGGAGGCCGGGGCGCGGAGGGTATATTTATACTTGAAACAATTGTAGTAAATAGGTTAATTGGAATTACCTGTGACTAATTTAGCGTGAAACACAAAGTCGCGCCATTTTAGTAGTTTTTAACCATATTTCGTGCATTTAATTGAAATGGACAACGGACTTTGCGGAATGCCGCTTGGTTGCCAAGTTACCGTGTATAGTCCACTGTTGTTGAAAGTGGAAAACAGACTTAGTTTACACATCTATGGTAACTTTTATATAAAGTAATGCGGAGCCCTAAAGTAAAAACACAGGTTTCACCGCATTACGGGTTCATGGCTTTGCCGTAATGGTTCTAGTGCGTACTCCTTTCTAAATTGCCGATTTCCGTACTGCGGTGTGTCTAACTCCTTCTATATTTAATTTTACCTTTTTATAGCATTTAGCTGTCATTCATACACTTAATCGAAATGAACAGCGGGCTTGGTGGAATGCCGTTTTGTTGCCTAGTTACCGTATGCAGTCTACTGTTATTAGAGGTGGAAAACAAACTTCAGTATATACATCGATGGCAACTTTTATATAAAGTGATGCAGAGCGTTGAAGTAAAGACACAGGTTCCACTATATTACGGATTCAAGACATTGCCGTAATGATTGTAGTGCGCACTACATTCTAAATTGCCGATTACCATACTCAGGTGCGCCTAGCTTATTCTCTATTTGCTTATTGATTCACATGGATTTACTGAATATTCAAAGGCTAGCGATATGAAGAGGTTTTGTATCGTTCTTCACATTAATTGCTTTTCGTGTGAACTTTACTAGTTCCTTACTTATTTCACTACCATAGATCTTACTATTCAGTTTAGGAACCATTTCTTTTTTTTATTTTTATTTACATCTCAATATAGCAAGAAGAACGTTCCTATTATCCAGCCTCTAAAACAGGGCCGGAAGCAAGTGAGCTATAGTGCAGCCAAGTGGGTCAACAAAAGGGCTAGTATAAATTTGAAAATAAATATATATGGAAAAATCCATATATATGGCTATTGATAATGGAACGTTCTTGTACATCAAATGAGACATGCTCATAAAACATTAAAAGCCCTAACGCATTCATATTACTAATATATTACAATTGTAGCTCAACATGTATTCTAATATTCTGCACTTTGCATCATACTGAGATACAGATATATTTGTTAAATTCAAAGCATTAATCATATATCCAAATCAGATCATCTTAATCAGCTTTTATATGGTTGAACAACGTGCATACAGTATTATTGTAAAGAGCGAACATTATTGAATAACAAGGTATCAATACTACTCTGTTGGTAGGATGGCTTTATCTCACTATTCTCTCCCACTCTTCTCTGCTGTTTAGACCCTGATAATCGGTGCGAAACTTAGACATAAAGAACTGCTCCCTTTGTTTGCGTTTGAGGTCTGTGTTGCCTCCTCTAGCTGATGTTTTAATTTTTTCTACTATGAACCATTTGAGTTCATCCTCTTTATGGTTTTCCATAGACCAGTGATCGACCAGAGGGGCATTCTTTTTCTTATTCTTAAGGGCCGATCTGTGCTCATTGAGGCGCAATCTCATTTCGCGGCTTGTTTCGCCAATGTACCCCTTCTTGCAAGGACAGATTAAAAGGTATACAACATTGGCAGTTCTGCAATTAACGTGATCGTTCATCCAATGTGATGTACCATTCAATTCAACCTTGTCTGTTTGGATGATGGTTTTACAGTGGGAACATGACCCGCACGGTTGGTTACCTCTTACTGGTCTTCCTTGATCTATGTTTAGTTGCCTGCCACTCTTTGGTTCTCTGTAGGTGTGGACCAAGCAATTACGTATAGTTCTATTTCTCCTGTAGGAGAAAATGGGTTTTGGGAGTGGAGTTTTTCCTTGTTTGTTGAGGATAAACCAGTTTTTATTAATTAGGTTTTTAACTTTAAAACTAAGGCCATTGTAGTTTGACACCATAACGATGGTATTATCTGGTTCCTGTTTCTTGTTTTTTGGCTCTAGTAAGGACATTCTGTTCTGATATTTAGCTCTTTTGTAGCTATCTCTTATAAGCCTTTTTGGATATCCTCGCTGAAGTAGTTTGGTTTTAAGATTTTCTGCATGTTTTTCAAATGAGTTTTTGTCGGTACAGTTCCTTCTTATTCGTATGAACTGGCTATAGGGGATGCCTTCTTTTTGATTTTTTGGGTGATAACTCTGATGGTGGAGCAAGGTGTTGCGGTCAGATGGTTTGACAAAGAGCTCAACACACAACTTCCCCATAACTGCTCTGATTTTAAGATCAAGGAAGTCCACTGCCTCTTGACTTTTATTGCTGGTGAATTTCAGGTTGGCATCTCCACAGTTCAGCCACTCAATGAAGGCTGTGAGGTCGGTTACACTACCTTCCCATATAAAGAAGACATCGTCTATAAACCTAGACCAATGTTTTACATTTTCAAAAAATGGGCTAAGTTCATTATAGATATGATGTTTCTCAAAATTGCCTACGTATAGGCAGGCTAGACTTGGCGCACAGGTAGCACCCATGTTGGTACCTTTTATTTGGCAGAAGAAATCATTGTTGAATAAAAAGATGTTATTCAGTAAAAAATTTCTATACACTCAACAATGAAAGTGTTTTGGGCAGAGAGATAGCCTTCCTCATCACACAAAATTTCTCTCATCATCCTGATTGTATCGTGTTGAGGTATGTTGATGTACAAGGACTCAATGTCCAAGCACACCAACCATTGAGTTTCATTGTTGAAACTTATGCCTTCCACCTTTGTTATCATATCTTTGGTGTCTTTTATATATGATGGTAATTTCTCTACTAACGGGCTGATGAAACAATCAGCATATTTACTGAGTGGCTCCGTTATTGAGTCTATGCCTGAGACTATTGGTCGCATGGGAGGGTTGCTGATATCCTTATGGACTTTGGGGAGTCCATAGAGAGCTGGTATTTTGGGATAGTTGTTAACAAGAAATTTGTACTCGTCCTCGCAGATGATGCAGTCTTCTTTCGCTAGGGTCACTACATTTTTCACTTTCTTTTTGAGACTATTCCACTCACCTATGTTGGATTTTCTATAATGGGATTTATTATTGAGTAGACCATACATTTTCTGGTTGTAATCCTGGGTGTTAAGGATCACAATGCTGCCCCCCTTATCCCCAGGTTTAATGGTGATTTCATCACATGTTTGGAGATTAGATAAAGCCGCTTTTTCAGTTTTAGAGAGGTTATTCGTGGTCCATATCTTCTCATCTAATAACTTTTCTAGGCCGATAGTAATAACTTTTTCGAACGTGTCTACTTCATGGCTAACCATAGAGATATCAGGGGTCCAGGTTGACGGGGGTTTCAGTCCAGATTTATTATTATTAGGTCTATTTTCTTTGTTTTCAAAGAATCGTTTAATCCTAATTTTACGGAATAAGTCTCTTATGTC
This sequence comes from Lissotriton vulgaris, assembly GCF_964263255.1. Classification (NCBI taxonomy): domain Eukaryota; kingdom Metazoa; phylum Chordata; class Amphibia; order Caudata; family Salamandridae; genus Lissotriton; species Lissotriton vulgaris. The sequence continues at coordinate 1,032,455,004 of NC_141687.1, forward strand.
CCTCTCTATTGAGTATCTACTGATAACTCGACTAGGGGCAAAACCTAAACCTTTCTCAAGGATCTTGGTTTCCTCTACTGTTAAAATCTTGGTGGAGAGGTTGATAATAGGGGCCTTTTGGGTATGGCTATCTACTCCCAGTCCTTGTGACTGCGAGTCCTCATATAGGGTCTCCTTATTGTTCCTTCCTTCTGGCGGAAGCCCTGACGTCCCCTCCCCCGGGTCCTGAAGCCACGGGTCTGTCTCTTTTGGTTTTGGCCTAAAAAAAATTTTGGGTAATCAAAGAAATCATCTCCACTTTCTTCTCTTGACTCGTTGCGTTTATTAGTATCTTCAGTCGGCTAGTGGTATAATAATATCAATAAGAGGTCATTAAGAAAGAAGAGTAAGGCTCTATATAGTGACTTTAAATGAGTTGTGTGACTACAAGCACAACAAACAGAACACAAATGAGACACGGCAATTGACTCCATCCATTGCATTTTACCAACAGGGAAAAAGTTCACCCTTCCCAACCGAAAAAAAACTTTTGGTGTGTACTTATAAGAAGGTTCCAGTACACTTCGAGGCGACCGATATACAAAAAGAAGGCGCACGGAGAAGTCTCCACCTAATAACTTAAATTCTGCACATCATTATCAAGTAAGCATTGGTGCATGCAATTAAATAACACATGTATCAAAGCTAGAACTTTGTGTAAAACCAAATACCACTGTTATTTTAGATCCTCCAGATGGTCAAGCAGAGGTGAACATATAAACTAAAGGAATATTTCACTCCAGGATCAAGACTGGTATAGCAAATTGAAAATGCTTTAAAAGTAAGATTCTCTGACCATTACTAGTGATGACCCTGTTTTTCAGTGAGACAAAAGTGTTTTTAAAAAAATCCTCAAGTGCCTTGTATTAATTTTATGCCACATATGTTTCTTTTAGATTTATGAAGTTTTTAACCATAAGTCCTGAAGAAGGTGTTCGATCCGAATAAGCACCGAAACGCGTCGACAACTGTTTTTTAATGAATATTTTATATTGTAACATTAGGAAGAATAAGTATATGTATGTATTTTGTTGTTTACATGAAACTGTTTGAATCTTTGAATACCAATGCTTGTTTTTTTCTTTTAAATAAATGTGACCATTTTTGATACAACTCTTTGGTCTAAAGGTATGTGTTTCTGAGGATACTGCAAAATTTGTCCCGCAACAGTGGTCTCACTTTATTGGTCTGATTCATTGTATATTATTACAAAATAACCACAGAAAGGAAACCCCCCTCTTTTTGGTTCACACACAATCAAACAGAAGGTAAATTTGCTGCTATTATTACACAATTTCCACATGCAACTACAACTACACACACTGCAGAGCTACTAGTGCTGTAACCACAGGCAGGAGTTGCAGTAAAGGAAAACAAAAGCTTTGCACTAGAATAAAAAGGAGAAATAAAACATTACGATACCAAATGATGGCAAGAAATAAAAAAGTCAACATTATAAGATACTATGAAGTCTGCCGATCACCATCCAACTGCCAGCCAAACACATAGCCAGCCAAATGCTGCAAGCCAGGACTGACTCCATGCACACCACAAGGCAAGTGCCCCTTCACACACACTGCCAGCCTAGCACCATTCCACGCACACTGCAAGCACTGCACCAGTCCACGCACTCTGCCAGGCAAGCACCAGTCCACACACACCGCCAGTCAAGCACCAGACGGTCACCAACACCACCAGGCAGATGCCAGTCTACACACATCGCTAGCCAAGCGCTAGCCCACACAGACTGTCAGCCGAACTCCAGTTCACACACACAGAAACATTCCCTGGAGTCTAGTTTTCTTGGGCCTAAAAATATGCCCGCTCTGTCCTCAAAGGGGGACAGAAACAGCCAAAATGCATGTCCCAAAAGGAGGGGAGCGACACTTGCCAAACAGGCTGCTCCACAACATATAAATAAATAAAATCCCTAGTGACAAGTGGCTTTCTGCCCCCTTGGGGTCAAATGGGCCTAGAAATATGTCAGCTCTGCCCCTGGTGGGGGACAGAAAAGGGACAAAACATTGCCCCAATAAAGGGGAGCGACCCTTGCCCAGGTGACGGCTCCCGACGTATGTAATTGTAAAAATCGGTGGTGCCTAGTGGCTTTCTGCTCCCGTGGAGGCAAATGGTCCTAAAAGTATTGCAGATCTAAAAAAGGCCAAAACATTGCCCCAATAAAGGGGAATGACTCTTGCACAAGTGGCCACTCCCCAACATATAACTGTAAACATCCCTGGCGTCTAGTAGCTTTCTGGCCCCGTGGGGACAGATGGGCCTGAAAATAGGGCTGATCTGGCCCAAGCAGGGGCAGAAAACAGCCAAAACATTTCCTTTATAAAAGAAAGCAACCCTTGCCAGAGGGGCCACTCCATGATGCTTCTGATACCCCTCCACCCCCAGATTGCATATCGGCCTAAAAATGGCCGATCTGCCCTCGGGATGGGGGGGATGGAATTCACACAAAAAACATTGCCCTAGGGGTCGCTCCCCATAATGATCGTAACAAAAAAAACTCCCTGGTTTCCAGTGACTTTTGACCCAGAGGGGCTGATTGGCCTACAAAACAGCAGAATCAGCCCCGGGTGGGACGAAACAAGGATAAAATATGCACCCAGGGTATCGAGCCTTGTCTAAGGTGTCACTCGCACAACAATCAGTAAAAAATCCCTAGTGGTCCAGTGGTGTGCATTTCTGCTCCACAAAAAGGTTGACGGAATGTTGGATCCGGGTAGGAGGGTAAGGGGTGGGAAAGTTGGGAGGGCTATTGCATTACTAAAGGTTGACGGAACTGAATGTACGTGATGACATACTATCTGCTCACTGATCCTTCGATGTCTTGAGGGACAGTGTCCCATGTGTAATTCGTCAACAATAAAATATGTTCTGAAAAAAAAAACATTCACCCCCAATCAAAGAACTGGATTTAATCCATTGCTATTTTGCCATTTCAGTTTGAACCCAGCCATATGCAAATCTGCCTTTACCCTGTTCCCCAGAGAACAGTCAGCCTGAATTGCCAGGCCAGGTCCTCCCTGGACTGGAAAACAAGCATTCTGGGACCAGTTTCGGGGCACCACCCATCATCAGCCAGGCTAGCTTGAAACTGGGGGCGATCCCACCCGTGATCCTGGAGCAGGAATCCACTCTAAACAGACACAGGGGAAAAGGAAAAACTCTTTCAAACTAAACCTCTCCCCCCCGCCTCAGAGAAGGACATACCTCCAATGCATCCTCCCCCTGAACGTGCTGGAAGCACATGGATTCCAGTGTGTCAGAGGGAGGTTGGATGAGAAAGCAGAAGTTCTTCTGCTGTCATCCCTGGTGGGGGGGGTGAAATGGGGCTGCTCATGGGGGAAGCACTAGTGCTTCCACCATGGATATGTGAGAGGACAGAATGGTTCCGTCCTCAGCAAGCGAGCTGTTAAGGCTTTAGAATCTAATGCCAGGAATCCAAACACTCTTGCAGAAACAAGCAATAATCCCTGTACCAATGGATCAGAGAGGTTTGGGATTTTACTCAATCCTGTTTCTAGTGTCAAAACCATATGGTTCCTTTAAGCCAATTCTCAATCACAAGGCCTCAAACACATTTGGTCTCTTAGAACATTTTACTTTCACTTGCCTGCACATGTGGAAAGCCAGACCTTCTTGAGGTTTGCAATGGACAACCTCCATTTTCAGTTTCAGGTCCTATCATTTGTCTTGCAACTTCTCCCCAAATCTTCACAAAGGTATTGGCTCAGATTATTGTTTTCTTGCATTTGAAAGGTGTTGTTCTATATCCTTTTATAGATGATTGGTTATTGACTGCCCCCTCCTTTTTTTAAAGCACACCAAGAAGTGGATTTGGTTCTTCAATCCATGAGAGATCCTGGCCTTCTGTTGAACCTTTCAAATTTCATCTAACTTTTTCTTTGGAGAAGACATTTATCGGAGCTCGATTGGATACTCAAGTAGGAGCAGCATTTCTTCCTGTCAACAGAATGCACTCTCTCCAGTCGGTAGTGAAAGACTTGTTGACACGTTCACTAAGTTCTGCAAGATGCTGGTTAAGAGTACATATCTATTAGCAGCATCAACAGTTGTAGTCCCAATGGCAAAGTTTCATTTGAAACCAGTTGTGAGCCACATTCTCAAGTACTGGGATCCCAGCATTCTGAACTAGAACTAATGATACCTCTTACAGATGATATTTCTTAGGATCTCTCATGGTGGCTAGTTCAGGACCATCTGTTGAAGGAAGTCGCTTTCCAGCTGCCGTCTCCTGTGCTGTTGACCACAGATATCAGTTTGAGGGGTTGCAGAGAAGTGTTGGATCAACAAGAAAAGGGGCTCCAAGGTTATATTAGGAATATCACCAGTCCTCAAATTGGAGGAAATTGGAGGGAACTCATGGCTATCAGGAAGGCCATGGTTGTCTTTCAGGACTTAAGAGAAAAAATGTAGTGGTCCGGACAGACAATCAAGTTGCAAGGGCATGCTTGTACAGACAGGGGGTGGTTACAAGGAGCATATCCCTAAATCAGATTGTATATGTGCTTTGATCTTGGGCAGAGGTGCATGTTCTGGATCTGAATGCAGTGTAAATTTGAAGAAAGATTAATTTTGGGCAGACAGTCTCAACAGGAATTTGCCATCCTCAGTGACATACTACTTGTCCCTTCCTCAGTTCCGCCTTGTCTGTCAGGAGTTCGTGAGGCATGGCTGGACCTCTTTGCCTCCCAAGAGAATTCACATTGCCCTCTAATTAGCCCTGATATTCCACCTCTCCCAGCTTGGGCAGTAGATGCTGTAGTAGTCCAGTGGCTTTCGGGGTTGCTGTATATATTTCCTCCGATTTCCCTCCTATCAAAGGTCCTCCAGAAGATCAGGATGGAGAAGGGTTAGGTTATCCTGATTTCTCCTTACTAGCCCAGATGTCATTAGTTTCCTCTCCTTAAGGCTCTGCCCAAGATTACAGAGACCCTCTATTTGTCTGTTTTTCCAAGTGGTTTGCAGGGTGTTCCTTTTGAGCCACTGGAGGAATCAGAATTGGTCTGTTTGTTGACTAAGGCATTGTTCTTAGTGATCATTACTTCAGCTTAACGTCTGGGGGAATTAGGGACTCTCATGGCTGTTTTCCCTATCTGAAACTCTTCCCTGATCGAGTAGTACTTGGGTTACCTAAGTTGGTTCCTAAGGTGTCTTCTTCCTTTCATTATGTGAAGGAGGTCATTTTGCCTGTATTTCCAGATTCCTCTTCAATTTCTCTTCCTTCTACTCTAGATTTCAGAAGTGTTTTTCTAATCTATTTAGAGCGTACAAAGTCATTTCTGGTTTCAAACTCTGTTTATTGCACATAGTACTGTGGCAAAGGAAAAAAGTGTCTGTGCAAACCTTGAGGAGAAGGGTCCATCAGGCCATTGCTTGCGCATATTTGTGGAGGGGGAGCCTCTTTTAACTGATGTCCAAGGTCGCTTAACTAGCGCAGTTTCCACTGCCTGGGCAGAGGAAGGAGGAGTTTCCCTGTTGGAGATTTGCCAGGCGGACAGTCGGTCTTCACAACAAGCTTTCATGAATTATTTTCATCTTACTGTTTGTGATGATTTGGATGGACATTTTGGATCTAAAGTTTTGACTAGAGCAATGAAGTAATTGTTTTCTCTTTTTTCTAATAAACATTTATTTAATATTTTTACTGTATGTTCCAACATTGTTTTTTCTGGACATGGATTCATCCTAGGACTGGGATGAGGAGTAACCCCTGTTACTCACTGTTAGTCTTCATTACCCCAATTAGGCATTTCTTGCTTGTCCCAGTCCTCTTCCCCCCTTTCATCCCTCCCTCCCTCCGTGGTTGCACTTTGTGGTCCGTAGCTTGGAACATAACAGAAGGAGGCGAGGGAGGAGGAATTAATAAAACAAATTATAAAATAAATACTTATTTGCTACACATTTCATGAGAGGGACGTACCCTTAGATGTTAAGATTGGGATGAGGAGGACCCCTAATAAGGGTAATGAATATTACCTCTAAGTAATGGGTTCATAAACGAATCTGCATTTGGTTTTCACACAAGAACAAAGGAGAGGAATCACTGTCCACAATGACATGAATTGACATGCCCACCCCATTCTCTTCCCCTATTCTGAAATTGCATTATCACATCAATAGGCAACCATGTATCATCTGTGCTGCACCACCATTCTGTAATGAGTTCCAGGAAAAGGTTAGTGAGAGATATTAATGAATATTAAAACATTACATTACATATGCATGAGAAATGTATGATAGCTAATTTGTAAATACTATTATTACGGAGGAATCCACTGATCGAAAGTATCGCCACATCACTTGGCTGTATAAATAATTTGAAAATAAATTCCCATTCCTTTCCACACTAGTCTTACGCATAGTTTGCTGAATTGTAATACATCCATGTAAGTGAATTGATGTGCTTTGCTGAATGAAAACATCAGATAAGAATGTGTGTTTTACGTACTATTTCTCTTGTCAAACTGTGTGAATTCATCACCAAGACCAATAGCTGTCCTGGTGTGGGGTGACACGCAGGAAATCATCTAACTGCTCATGAATAAAAGATTAAAACAGGGATTTGTTTTTAATTAAGTGCTAAGTAAAGCCAGCTATAAACCTCCAGTGATGGTAACAGGAGATTTGCTATTTTGAAAACGTGGATATATTGGCTTACACTAAACTGTTCACTTATGAATATGTATTGAGTCAAATAAATAATACAATATTCTATTGCAGTCGTGAAGCTAATCTCAGTATGTGTTTCTCTAGCCTAGAAGTTAAGAACAATGTTCTTCTACTCTTTCTCACTCATAAAAGGTAGCATTGCCTGTACGCATTTAGGTGCCAGAAAAAGAAAGATGCCCAGGGAAACTGTGATTGGACTTGGAGGAAAGAACTGTTCCAGAAACATCCGTCACCTTACCCCACAAGTTCTGTGTCTGGGTCAGGCGGCTCAGTGGAGTAACACATCCTCAGCAGAAATCATTGGTTAACATACTGGCAGGTCTCCAGGCCAGGTCTTCGCACTGATTGTGCAGGTGCGTGAAGAGACCGAAGGAGGAAGCGGGGAAGACGCTACCAGCAATCTCGGGCTTCTACCCCTCTGCTCTTCATCCCTGCTTGCGTTCCCCCGCGTATTCTACCCACAGCGGGGGCTCGGAGACGTGGGCACTTCAAAGACCCACTGCCTCCGACCCACGGATCTGCAGAAAGCAGGCAAAGCCGCAGACGAGAACAAGGACCACCTCCGCCGTTTGGAGACTGCGCACAGTGTGGAACTTCCAGGGTTCAGAATTTGCACCAGGGCTGTCACGGGAGACTACCGCTAGGAGCCAGGAGCGGGTTCCCCTGCAGCTGGCATCATTGAGGCAACAATCAAGCAACAACCAGGTGGCAGACGGCGGTAAGTGGGGAGCTGCAGCAAGTGGAAAGACCAAGATCAGACCAGGTGTGGCCAGGTGCGGCCAGGTGCTCCTCCCGCTTTCCTGCCTTCCCCCCCAAAACTTGCCGCCCCTTTACCACTCCCTAGCTACAGCTACAGGCCACTGGGCAGAGAAGAGTTAGGCATCATTGTCGATCAAACCTTGGCTCGCCGCACAGATACATAACTGTTTAGCGCTAAGAGTCCCGGCTCCGTTCAGCTTTAGCGACCGGCCTAAGCTGGTAGAAGGCTATAGACCAGATAGAGTTTGGGCCCCAATAATTCTTGATAACAACCAGAAATGCGTTCTGGGAAAATAAGAGGAGGTGACAAGAAAGACGAGCTGTTGCAAGTCCCTGCCCCAGCCCAAGCCTCAATCAAAAACAGAAAGGTTGGAAAGGATGAGGACAAAGACGAGGATAATGAAGGAGCCATGACCAATATCACAGCCCAAAAGCATATCACCTCAGATACGTCCTCGGTAAATCTTGGCACACAAAAAACAGAGGGCTCAGAATCAATAGATGTAACAGAAGTACGTATCTAGGGCTCTAGTGTAATTTTCCCGATTCATGGCCTTATATAGGTATAACTTATCATATCCTTATATAGGAATAAGAATCATAACCATATTTAGACACAGCCAATGCAGTCCAAATACGGCATGGCTACTTCCACTAAGCTCCTAGAGTACAACGACTTCTTGAACACAGCCAGCCTTCAGCAGTACGGGAATTCCCCCTGCTTCAGTATTGATGTGTCCCAGAACTCCTGGAGCGTGTAAAGAACTTTGAGTTCTTAGTGACGTTATTATGTCCACCCTTACGTCAAACTCTGCACCTTCCAGATATAAATATACCAGCATCTGCCATAGCAAACACACAGTGGTTTTGGAGCAGATCAACTAACTACTTGTCCAACGCCCTGCTGTATGCGAGTGCCGAAGGAAGCCGACACTCCAGCTGACGCACTGAGAGAGACGCAGTCTTTTCTCCTGCCGAGAAATCCAGCTCCAGTGTTTCCCTGCTACCCTTGCGGGTTACTTGGAGATTGAGTCCTGAGAGAAAGATACAAGACCTCCTTCATTCTATAACCAAGGTACGGAGCTGATTAGACCCTTAGAGAATTCTTGGATAGATTCTTGGCAGAAACTATTTAACTCAAGCTATACCTCGCTTACTTCTTCCCTTGTACTAGACTTAGGTTAGGTACACCGGGGTAGGCGTATTTCAGAAGCACCAGTTGAGTACTTTTAGTCATTATTTATAACTGTATGTATTTTAAGTATCTTATGGCTTAGAAACCATACAAATGCTTTTACAGTATTATTTCATAATACTCATTTTACTGTACGCACTTTACTTTATGGCAAGTATTACGATTGTTGCAATTAAATTCTCTTGCATGAGAAAGAAGACTGCTCAATAAATAACCTTTTTATTGAAAACGCCCGTCTCTCTATTTCTCAGCAAAAACCCTGGTGAATCGAAGCATGCACGATTGACTGAGTGAAATAGCTATCTAGTGTTTCCGCGACTCTGAAGATATATTTCTTATTCTTGGGGAACAAAGTTGTCATGGTATATGGTTGTCAGAAACTAATCCCTTCTTGTGTATTCGAGAAAGTTTCTAGTGACCTCTGAGCTAGCTGGCATTCACAATTAAGTCTAACATACTCAATAGAGACCTAGTCGACCTAAGTCCTACGTCTAAACTATTGTTTATGTTATTCCAATGCGCAGAGCCTATTGGGAATATAGGAACTACACTACACACGTGCGGAACAACAACAGATACATCATCTCCCATGGCAAACACCCTAGAAGTCACAGAAAAAACAACCGCAGAGGCCACCCCACAAGCCAAGCCGACGGTAGAAGGAAGGCATCCGGCACGGCAACCCGCACAGCCCTCAACAGGCATAAATCCTGCCCAAATAGCAGCCAACGGGCTATGATACCGGACTTTTTAAAAGTTGCCATTAATACAACGGAGGCAAACCGGGGTCGTTGGGTTGTGAAAGCCACCACCTCTGTTAACCTAATTAACAATGACAAGGCCCCCCAAAGAAAAGAAAATCCCCCGTACGCGGGACTGGACATTTCGGGCGACAAAATACAAGAAATCCAAAGCCCCCCAACCACTTATTCCTAAGAAATTCCTCCCTCTGGAGACCCAGCAAAGGAAAAACTCCTAGGTAACTGAGGTCCAAATACACCACCCTTCGTCTCACCCGGATCTGCCTTCCCAGCCTTATGAACAACTTTCCCGAACGGACACAGTTGTCATGAAGGCAACAGTGCTCAAGATCATCACAGCGAAAGTAACCCAGCATAGTATAATAAAACCACCTCGAGTCCCTGGGGTATGCAAGATCCTATGAAGGGGCCCACCCCCCCACCAGACAGGGGACAGTCATCTCAAGCTTCGACACCCAAGTCCACCCCGCTTCACCCTTCCGCGTGATGGAAATAGTGGAACACCTTTGTCAGGACAAACAAAATGAAGTGTCGAACCGCCAACCAAATCATTCTGGATCAGCCTCCCAGGCTCCACTTATTCAATACATGGCATCACCCATCAGGTCTTCAGGTCGTTTGAGCGAACCATCTCCAGGGCAATCGCTTCTCCTGGAACACTGCTCTAGCCCAGCCTTATTAACATCTCCAGTTTGGCCTCACCTGCTAAGCTGTAACGACCGGGTTCTAGACCAGATGGGATCAGCTCCTGAGAGCCCCTCCAACCCATCCGGAACGTAACCACCTCCCTCCTCAGGACCTATCTATCCAGGCACCTGGCTACCTACCTGAGTGCGGGAACTCGCAATATACAAGCTCATATCATCAGAAACACCACTAAATCTATAGGGATAATAAGAATTCTCACTGATTACTAAGAACATCCATGCCCTACACCACACTCATACCTCATAGTCTCGCGACCACATGGGTCCAGACTAATCTACCCTGGGGCAGTTCTGATTATCTACCATTACACACTGATTACCCTCAGTGTTCACTCGACACGCAATCTAGCGTGCCATACACACTGCTCACCCTCAGTGCTCACTCGACATGCAATCCGGCGTGCCATTCACACACTGAGCTGCAGCCCCAGTGCTCTCTGTTTATCCGGTCCACAATCCGGCGGACCTAAACACCGTATCCCCCCGGTGCTCACTCACTTACAACATGATCCACAATCCGGCGGATCTACACACTGACCACAATCAGTGCTCTCACTAACGCCACTTACCAATGACGACCACTTTCCTATGAATACCTTCAGCTCTCTGTCTCTATGTTGGGAAGTCTCTCTCACTATTCACTAAGGGTTCGCTACTACAATAATATTATGGGATGGCCGAATCACTTAGTGTCAATAATTCCCTAGCTCAAGGGCTCCTCTCTTTCCCTAATTATTCAGACTTACCGGATCAGGGGCAGCATCTGTTCTGGCTGTAACATCTGACTAGAAGAAAAGGTTACCTGTGCTTTTGGAATAGTGGACACACACTGTATGCCAGAGTTATTCCCTGATTTAAACGCTCCTATTTCCTTTTGATCCATCAGTTGCTAAAGCATCTGGTTAGAAGAAAGGCTAGCTTTATCATAAGAATAACACATGCACACTAGTTCACTAAGAACTGGGGCATCTTTATTACAATATGGCAATAGAACACATACACAGATCTGCGGGGTCTCTATGCCTAACAGGAACTTTAACACACCGCTGAAAGAAAAGGATTAGACATACAGTATGAGGACAAGGTTATCTGCGGGGTCTCTTGATTAACAGGAACTTTAACACACCGCTGAAAGAAAAGGATTAGACATACAATAGCCTAGGGAATAAGGACAAGATTAAGGTGTAAGTGTAAAGTGGACTAGTTTAGACTACCTCACCTATTAGAAGGAAGATTTCTCTCTGTCTCTGGTGGGATCAGGGCTCTCTCTGTCTCTCCCTCCGTCAACACAGCTCCACGCCTCTGGCTCAATTACTTCAGCTGACAGCCTCAACTCCTCCATCTGCTTTAATGCATTCTGATAGTCTCTCTCCAGCTTCAGCAATCATCTGCCTTCTTTCTCCATTCCAGAAAACCAATAGAACTGCACTGTATTCTGCAGCTCCAGCAGAAATCCTACTCTCCACTCTTCAAGAACCAAACTGACCACTCCTCCTCTTCTGCACTTCGCTGATATGGATTCCTCTCTCCTCATGGAAATTTCCAACAGGGGGCTGCCACCCACCGAATTCCTGTGCTAGCTCCAGAGCTCTTTGCGCAACCGCAGTGGCCATCTGCATGTTACGTCTGGGCCCAAGAGACAAACACATTCTTCCGATAAGAACCAGTCCTGGCTGGTTTTCCCCTAGCACACAACAGCCTTAACTATAAACATTACCTTTCCCCTTGAAGCATCTCAGCTCTGCAGGGATAAAAAGCAAAATGGAGTCTTTCTAGTTCTGGGCCTTGTAGGCCTGAGAAGGATGAAATAACCCTTAGCTCTGTCAGAGTACCTACACAAACCATAATATAAAGTCAGGACCACAGGATCCACCCTCTACTATAGGCAAAATAATGAAAGGCAAAGCCAATAGGCAATAGATGGATTAGAGTAAGGGATCTATCATCATATAAAGCAGCTATCCTCTTCTAGGTCTGGAAGAAAGGGCTTAAAAGGGCCAACACAAGCTAAGAATACATATCCTAGATGTGAGCAAGTTTAAAGTCTTTATCACTCCGAAATAGAGCCAAAAAGCCTGTCAAGACATAAGCTCAATGAATACAATCGGCAACGCAATGTTCCTCCATGCAGACAAACTGGACACGCAAGTAGACCTCTTAAACATTCTTGCAATCCATGATCAGGGGGTCGAACAAAAGCTGCAAAGCTTTAATGAACTTATCCAGAAGGTGCAGCGAGATCGAGAAACAGCCTTTCAAATGTGCCACTGTCACTTCACCCAAATAATCGACAAATTAGCCTCTGTTCCAACTATACTTACTGACCTATTGGGTACAACAAGGGAAGTCTCAACCAAGCCCGTAACAGCAACAGGGAATGAAAAAGCTATAACAACAGAGAACGAAAATGCATCCCTAAAAGATATCGATTAGGAAAGCCCCTACCACCCAGCGGGTCAAAAAAGCAATGAAACAGAGTCAACCAGTGTATCGATCAAACTTACTAAGTCAATAAAACCGACACTTAATCCATCAAGTGTTATCAACAACATAGGCATCTAGGATCTTTCATCCCAAGAACAATGCAACCAGTCTCTTGAAAGAGATCTAATAGCACCTAAGCTTTTATCAAAGCCGGAGCGAAAACGACTGAGAAAGTCCAGAAAGCTCATACATACTAGCCAGGTACAAGATTCATCCCTGGCAGCATCAGTTCAAATTGAAATCCATCAAGAAGACAACGCAACCCAAAGCAGCATGGAAGTAGTAACCCTCAAGGAGCAACCAATCCCAATCCCATTCCCCAACCGGTCCGTTATGCCCAATGTTTCAAACTATAACACAAGGGAGTCACCCCCGCCAGAGAAAATATATAGTTTATTCAAGCAGCTGGGAAGGCAAAACATAATTCAAATCTTCAGGCTACACAACCATCAGCTGGATGTTTCAAGTCGGCAATAAGGAAAACAAATCATGTTGTGTCCACCCTGGCTGAGGAAACCAGCACAGTTGCAAGCCGAGTTGTGGAAACAAATAGGGGAGGTGAAATGAACCCACAAAAAAAAACCTCCAGAACCTCGAGATCTACCCCACATCTTCTGAGAGCCTGTGGTGGTGGAAAACACAGAAAGGAATGTAGACAACGAACCAGAGGCCGATTCCCCAGTGAACAACAAAATGGTTTTCAATCCACAATACGTTTCAAGGGGAACGCATGACATTCTAAATAGAAGTGTCTTGCTCAAACTATTTTAAGCCCTTCCTCCCTTAAGCCACATAAACACCAATGATATTGAAATTATTAAATTTCATCAAAACTCGAGTCTCCTCAGTCAAGAAGTTACAATAGAAACATTTAGCAACAAAATGCACATAGGACAGATTTGGCAGCAGAAGGACACGTTTGCCAAACGGGGAATCGAGTTAAAAAAGATAATTCCACCTCGTTACCCCAGCCCACTACAACCATCTTTTCACATTGCAACTCTTCTAAAGGGGGCTAAAGGCCCGGATCACCATAGCCAAATAAGGGATATAGAGTATCCGGCAAGGAAAATTACTATTACCTTCAATCATCCAGAAGCCAGTAAGTTCTAGGGCTCTTGGGAATCAAACTCAGAAGGCACACCCTTGGGAATGGCATAAACAACCTCACCAACAGCTTCACACACACCAAGGTTGTGACATCTGTTTCTGGAATGTGCATGGCCTCCACTCAAAATTAGAAGACCCAGACTTCATGGATTTTATTACTGTATACAACAGTCTTCTAATCGGTTTTAAAGAATTCCTGAACCCAGCTAAGAAAGCTAAAAAATACGGAAGAGCAAAAGGGGGTCTCTCTACCTTTATTTCAATAGAAATTCCATGGCATGCCTCTATTATAGATCTAGATTGTTCTTGGATGCTGTGCATCAAAATAGAGTCCCAGACCCTGCTCATTCTCAACATTTATATTCAACCCGCATCCAAAAAAAAGAAGTCAAGAATTGATCAATTAATTACCACACTAACAACATTAAAACTCGCCTATCCAGATGCCAATACCATCCTGTCGGGCGACTTCAATATGAATCTTCAATACGCCAGGAGTAAGGGTAAAACGGAGGCCACACCAGCCCCAAAACGAGAAGACACATCTGGCAAAAATTGCGCTGCACGCTTGAAAGTCCTTTCAATGTGCGTACTCAATGGCCAATGTCTGACTAATCGGCCCGCAGAATACACTAGGGTTACTCAAAAAACATGCTCTACTATTGATTACACTTTTACGGATTATGTCCTCCTCCCGTACATCGTGAACTTTCAGATAAAAGACAGCGCGGAAAGTGACCACCAACTGCAATCCTTTACTTTATTAAAATCATTCACAACCCCTGAGAAATCAAAAACGTTATCAACATTAACAGAATGTTACAACTTAAAACGACTCCGCTGGAATAAGGACAACATTGAAGATATCATAAGCACCTACACCAGTCTTTTGGAAAGACCCAACTCTGAAACATTAACCATAGAAGCTTGGGAGTCTTTCGTCAATTAAATTAATAAGAAATTATCTAAAAAAGCCCACGTCTATAAAGCAGGATACAAAAAAGGGGCAGCCTGGTTCAATAATAGCCTGAGGAAACAAAAACAACAACTAAATAAATACCTCAGTCAACTACGATCTCAGGGACCAGAACGCCACCAGGAGCTCCTGCTTTTAATTGCAAAAACAAGAAAAAAGTTAAAAAAGGATATAATATTAACCAAAAATAACATCAAGAACAAATCTGGGAGAAAATCCTTTATGCTTGTAAATTAGGGGACTCCAAGCTCTTTTGGGAACAAATCAACCAACTAATCAATGGCCGGAACCAACATCATAATTCGGACATATTGAAGGCCACATGGAGAGCTCATATCGAACACCTATACAAAAAAACTACACCCCTATCGACCCCAAATTGCGATTTACCAACAGAGAAGGAGGCTGGAGGCCATGGCAAAGTCAACTACACAACGAATCATGAATGCCCCGAAGACTTTATGCTGTTCCCGGAAATCCAAGTTCTGAGTTCTGAAAATCATAAAAAATGCAAAAAACGAGGGAGCCCCAGGTCCGAATGGACTACCAAACACTCTGTTTCATCATGACCCTCCATTCTGGTCTCAAGTCTTGACTCCCCTTTTCTCCAAAGTCACAGCTAATAGTCTGATCCCCGAGTCCTGGAGAGGAAGTATCCTTAATCCAATCTATAAATCAGGTTCCCGTTCAGACCCCTCCAACTACAGGCTGATTGCGCTGATAGGTGTGGAGGCAAAAATGTACGCATCTAATCTCCTTGTAGAGCTAGATCCTTGGGTCAGTCAAACAAACCTAATACCTCCCACACAAACTGGATTTCGGGCTGGGATGGGCACCCTTACGGACATCTCTGCGGTTACTCTTTTAGCCAATCAAGCCTTTGCAAAATCAAGGCCTTTGTACGCCTGCTTTGTAGACTTGAAAGCGGCTTTTGACAAAGCTCCAAGAGCTTCTCTATGGGCAAAAATGCAAGCCTGTGGGGTCCCTTCCAGGCTCCTGGACGCCATTATCAATCTGTATTCCCACACGTGGGTTCAAATCAAGAATGAGACGGGTCCAGTGTAACCAGTAAGATTCCAACATCAAATGGGTTAAAACAAGGTTGTGTTTTAGCGTCATGCCTGTTTAACATTTACATGTCAGATCTCAACAAATGCCTCCAGTCTATACCAGCTGACCCCCCAAAATTGGGCAAAATACCGACACCGTGCCTCCAATAAGCAGATGACATTGTATTGATATCACAAACAGCAGTTGGCCTGCTGAAATTGATCACTGGACTAGGGACCTATATCACCTCAAACCACCTTACAATCAATCATCAAAAGACAAAAGTCATGTGTTTTTCCAAACATAATAAAACATTGAATAGGCATTCCTTTTACTGAAAACTGGGCGAACAACAACTGGCCCGTGTTACAGCCTACAAATATCTAGGCTCCTTGCTCGATGACAAGCTCAATTGTAAGCCACATGTGGAACAAGGACGCACAAAAGCAAAACAACTGTTATTTGCCTTTAAAATCCTGAAGAAAAAGCTTATAGGTTATTCTACCGGTCATCTGCTAAAAGTGATTTCTGCAAAATTCCTACCTTCCATCTCGTATGGCTCAGAAATGTTGAACACTATAGATGCTACTATATTGAATACAGCACAATCTACATTTTTTTAAAAACTGTTTTTTATACCGCTACATACCTTGCAGAAACAAATCCGTTTAGAATTCGGACTAAAAAATCAGATCATGGCCAGACAAGGCACCCTAGTAAAGAATTATTGGAGGATGAGGGAGTCAGAAGACAACACCCTAGCCCACCGCTGTTGGGTTGAGATTGAAAATCAAGCAAGACTAGTTAACTCGATCACGACAATCCTAAAGGAATCCTTGTCTGCATTACAGTTTGAGAAGGCTTGGTTAACACCAGTAACGTATTCTGGCCTCAAATGCGTCGTAAACACTGCAATCAAGCGGACCTCTTTGTTAACTGATAAAATGAACTTCACAAAAAAAACATCACGCTTGGGCTCTGATACAGTTCTACCAGAGGATTAAGTTGCAACAGTATCTGACTGAACACCTCTCCTACCATAAAAAGCATTACCTGATGTTGCTACGTATGGGATCATTCCCCTCAAAGGATTTGACCCCAAAATGGAAATTTACATGGCCATCTAAGGAATGCCCCCTCTGTCATCAAGGGGAGGAGTCACTATTACACTTACTATGCATATGCCCTTTCTTACTGAAAATCCGTAAATCTATTCTTCGGGAGTTTTTTTGGATTGAACAAATAAGAACTTGCAGAGCTGAAGTCATCAGGTGCCTTGGAGGGCTTTTGATTCCCCACTTGTGTAGTGCCATACAACTCTGGAAAATAGCTGCAAAGGAACTGGAAAAACTAATTTAAGCAACGCAGTTAACAAATAACCCACTGGCCGGCATTTTTTTAAAAAATTGCACTGAATCACTTGTCAGCTTTTTAACTTCGGTCGCGTCCCTAAGACCTTTTCTCTTTTATTTCTCATGTTTTAAAAAAAATGCTCATTTAATGTGTTGTGTTTTATGATGGTTTGCCATCCTTTTAAGATTTTTTTACGAATCAATTAAAGTATATTTGACTGTCTGACTGACTCCTGGCAGGACCACTCTACCTTTCATCCTTCTGAGGACAAGAAAATACGATTGAGTTGGGGAACAACAAACATTAGTGATTAAGTGCGAAGTTGCCGTTCTGGGATAACGTGCGCTTCACGAGAAAATCCTTCTTTTATGAAATACACGGTTGAGAAAGTGCTCCTAAAGATGTGGTGTTGTTTCTTGTTGCACTTTTATGGAGAAGGTCCTTTAAGTCCTTTTTAATTCATTATCTCCCTCAATAGTCCTCCAACCCTTCAATACACTTGATCTTCTTTCAGCCTGCTCTGTTACGATTTCAAGAAGCAGGAATAATACTTACTACTTTTACTATTACTCTTTTAAAATGCTCACACTCTTTCTACTTGCACGTCCTCCATGCTTCCTCTTCTGTCACCTATCCATCTCTTCATCATCTTCATTGTACCAAGCAGCAGCTCCTTTTCATGGCCGAATTAAATTAGAAAGCATTGGTAAAAGCAAACAGGTCTGGTTTTAGTGTGCTAACGTTTACAATTGCAGACATGCACAAATACCATTTAGTACGTTGGCGCGAGGGCTCGTTGCTTTGCAAATGCAGGGGATGTTTAGAATGCATATATATCATACAGAATTGAAAGTGACAAATGATGTGATGATTTTGGGGTCAATTCCGATCTCGAAAGCATACTGACCGACTCAGTTCCGGAATGCTTTCTGGACGACTTGGTTTGGGTGAGTCTAACCAAACAAGTATGATGCATCCATATGCATCCGGATACGATTCGGTCGGACTCCTATTGACTTCAATGGGAGCCTGTGTACCGAACGTGAACACAGGCTTCCATCGAAGAAAGGGGTAGTTGGGAAAAACCTTGCACCCTGTGGCGGGCCCCCCATGGTGCCTGCCACACTGTGCATGTTTGGGACAAAGGGACTCATGGGTATCTCCACGGGCATGATTTGGAGGGCCCCGGGTGAAAGGGGGCCTGCTACAGGCCCCCAAAGACCTATTCCGGCAGACATTTCGTTCTGGACAAACCAAATTGGAAAGGCTGTCCGAATCATTCATCGTACTTGCTCGATCTAAAACCAAGCCCATAGAGCTGTACGAATCGTCTCTGGAAAGGCTCAATCTCTCCGGATGCCTTTAGGAACTGATTCGGTCAGCAGTAAGGGTTTCCAGGCGTCGTACTTGGTCGTTCGAATCTGGGAACTAATCGGTCAGAAACAAGGGCTCTGGATCAGTTTGGGCAAAGCCAAATCTGATTTAGATCCCTTCCGAACAAGATCAGAATCGTCCCCTTTGTCTTTGACCATGTACAGCACTCTGCTGTCTTTTGCTTAAGTTTGCATTATAAAAATACCACATACATACACATACACATACATGATTTGAATATTCCATTGAGTTGTAAAATAATCCCAGATTCACTGGGAGGAATCCTACATCCAACAGTCAATAGCACAATGTTACAGAGAAATACTCCTCTGATTGAAGCAAAAGCCCACTATGGGGATGGGAACAGACTCACAGAGACAGGTACTGCAGGTAATGCTGGTTTTATTGCTTTAAAGATGCGCCTTCGCTGAATCACTTTCCGGTAATAGGGAAGGGGAATATCTGACTCTGTCTCCGTGATGGACTGCCTGTTCCTTCGCCTCTCTGCTACCGCTCCGCTCTTCTCCCGCGGACTTCTGGGTCTTGTAGTCCGGAGGTCAGTCATGTTACCTTCCAGCTCGGGTCTCGGTATGGAAAGGAAGATGCGAGACAGACTTTAGTCCTGGTGCAATTATATACAGTGTGGGGGAAGGGAGTGAGAGTCACACGTGTATAACCAACTCTGAAGCGCTATGGTGACGGTTCAGTGAAAGGGAGGGGGGGTAGTGAAGAGGAATGCTGTGTGAGTCTCAGGGAGGCCTAGCCCACTTACGTCCCGCCCAGCCCGCAAAGCGTGACCGTACCTGCGAGAGCCACACTTTCCTCGAAGTGTGGCTGGGCGAAGCGCCTTCACGTTGGCCTCCTGGCTTGTTTCTGTAGTTGACTCGTCTCGCTCTGGGCTCTCCTTCGGTCGCTTCCTCCTCTTCTTCCTTGAGGGTCCGAACCCCTGTGGCGTCCCCGCTGCCTGCCTCCGTTCTCCAGTTTCCACTGTACTTCTCTACTCCCGTACTCCAGTCTCCTCCGTCGTTCTCCTCGTCTCTCTCAACTACTCCGCCGCCTCCGGGTGAAGAACACACCTGTGTGTGTTCAAGGCTGGGTATTACCTGGATGTCTTAGGCGTGTTCCGGCATGAGTTCCGCCCAATTAAAGAAACAGTACTCCTCTGGAGACCCAGCCTCGGGTTCGGGTGGAACGTCCTCCTTGCTCTTCCAGTTTTCCAGTTGCTATTCAAAAAAAGGTAAAAGCAATAGGGCATTGTTTAAAGAAAGTTGTTGTCCGTCATGCTGTATTGGGTCATCCGGTTCTCCCCCATCACACCCACACTACCCATTTTTTTTAAAACGTGTAGTATTAGGTCTAAAGACAGTTGCATTTTCAAGAGAGTTGTTAAAAAACTACCAACATTAATTTTTGCTTTCTGATATCTTCTTTTTGGACATTCCCAATGTCTTTGCTATTTAGAATTCATGCAGCATACATCTTTTGAAAATATTAGAATTTTGTAGATGAATTGTGAAACTTTGTTTGCCGTCTACTAGGATCCAATGCCATGTCTCTTTAGTAATTTCTGTAAAGCCATCAGCCTTAAATTAATATTTTTTTGAGGCACATCAAGTGTTTGGTATTGATCTTGTAAGTAGTAACTAGACACTGCTCGTGAGCTGGCATAGACCCCGGTTTTCAGGTTCCCTTTGTTAGTCTTTAATAAAAGAAATACATATGCTGGTCAGGGCATTAAGTGGGATGAAAAAATGTGGCAGGTTTCTAATAGGGGCTTGACCTAAGAAGCATAACTAGGAATTCTTTCCAAGAGGCATGGCGAATATAATTAAGGCATTGGCTTTAAACATGTACATTAAAATGCTGGGCTTCCCATAGTGTACTACCCGGCCAGTATTTTCGTGCCTCTCAGAGAGCTTTCTGTTATTGCATCCAGGCATAATACA
The DNA here is from genome assembly GCF_964263255.1 of Lissotriton vulgaris. Lineage (NCBI taxonomy): Eukaryota > Metazoa > Chordata > Amphibia > Caudata > Salamandridae > Lissotriton > Lissotriton vulgaris. The sequence continues at coordinate 1,032,475,463 of NC_141687.1, forward strand.
CTATAACAGACATTTCACCTAGAACAAGCTAAACCTATTGACTTTTTCGATGCTTGTTAGAAGTATTACATAAACAAGTAACAACACATGAATAATATGAGACTGTAAATTAAACATTATCAACATCTGTGAAAGGGATTTTAGCCTTCGGGCTGTCTCAATCATTCCAATTCGTCTCTTCACACCCCTCAATTCTGCAGGCTGTCGGGTAGAAACTTGTGCCTTTTTTCTTTGCACATCTTTCTGTAATCCTCCATCTAATCCCTTTCTAGAGACTCTTCCCTCCTCCATCTCTCCTTTTACTCATCCCAAACCTCCTCTTACTACTATGATCTCCCAACTAACACTTTCTAGAGTATTCCCGCTTCCTTCCTGCCATTATCCAATTCAATCCAAGTAACAGACTTGCATGTCCACCGCTCAAATTAACTCATAATTCCCTATACGGATCAACCCCTAGTCTGTTTTGGGTTTGGATTAGCATGCGACTCACCGAAAAGCCCTTTGACACCTCGTATGGGCAGTAAGCGTTATATATAAATGCAATTCAATATGCATATCTCAGACCTCACCTGCTTCCTCTTCAGCACTCTCTTTTAACTATCTACTTCCTACATGTACTTCCTTGCACGTCCTTCACTTCACCATCCCCCTGCACACGTCACACCCATTCTCCTCTAACTACTGTGCTTTCTTTTACTTTTGCCCTGTCAATATTGCAACAGCTGTGTCCCTTCTTCACACTTTTGCATAAATTCACAATTACAATTGGCACACATGACCATTGCTCTGTGTGATCTGCAGAGAAGACCTTTTAACCTAATGAAAGGCAGAGTGGGAAACTCACACTGCTTCAGCCTCCATTCCAGAGCTCTCAATCATGGCTCGTTATAAACATCCACCCACAAACTCTCATCACACAGACACCTAGAGGCAACTCAGTTCAAAATATGCACTATAAAAGAGCACCATGGTGCATGGAAAAAAGATACACAGCATCAAGGAAAAAGCAAACCTGCAAAGGAAAGATTAATAAAAATGTCGAAAGGTAAACTGGAGCTACATCGCTGACATGGATTAACTTAATGTATTTTACAGTCATTTTTCAGGAAATCTAGTAGTGTTTTGCCTGTAAAGTTAGCGACGCGAATACCCCTTTAGGGACCCGTTCTAATGTCCGCTTTTACTTACTGTTTGTTCTGAGACACTAAGGGGCCTACCCCACGTAAAACCCTGGTCCTTGTTATGAAGAAATGGTCGTGTGAATGTGCACACTACTAACATTCCTTTTACATGTCCTCACTTGCTAAATCACACGTGGACAGCACTCCAGAGTCAGAGAAGAGACAGTTGCCGTAATGACACCCCTGCGTTACTTCCTCGCCTCATTCCTGCAGCACAGATGAATTTAACCTGCAATGAATTAACATTTGACCAACATCTTGGCTTCACCAGTGCTTGGGAGTGGGAAAGTGGCTCTTTACTAACAGATTTTTTTCTGATGTTTTGGTCAGACAGCAGATACTTTAAACAAGGGTTCATGAGTGTTTTCCTTTTAGTTTCATATTTAGTAAAGGCAGAAGGCTTCCATTATGAATGCATGTGCATTTCTCCACCATCTTCCCTTCTGTCTTACAGCAGCATCTATAAAGTTATCCAGTTCTGGTTTTTCTGGTCTCACGACAATCAGGTCCTGCTGTCTGTTTCAAATACCATTTTATACAATTGTACACAGAAACAACCCTTGCTCCTAATTAAATGGCTTTCTTGTTAATCTCGCTTCCCCGCTCTTTATCATTCGCTTTTCCCCAATTCTGTGTGCTTCCCTTGCATTGAGCATAACGTGTTTACCCTTAATTCTGATGGTCTGAGGTGTATCCTGCTGCTGCTGACAACACAGAACTACTGTTCTTTCATTGTATGTGTTTCTCAGAACTCCATAGGAGTGCATGTATTGCTCTTAAGAGAGTCTTTGCGTTCTTTCTCTTTCACCTCACCTCTTTCCTAGAAAATACATGGCAACGTTTTAGAAGAGGAAATGTGGGAAATCAAAAGAAAAAATAATCAGGAGTATGTATTTCTCCCAATGACTTCTATTGAGGCCTGAATTGGCAGGATTTATTTTCCTTACCTGTCAGAAGCATGGATAAAGTGCAATGTAGGCATAGAGAGCATGACAAAACGGTTGTGCACTTCATCCATGCTTCTGAGAGGTAAGAAAAAAACATCCTGCCAGGAGCAGCAAAGAAATGAAAAAATAAGATGATAATAACGGAATGTTAATCTAATTTTATTTTTTCCTCCTGTTGCGGCAGTGCGTGAGGGGGCTCGGTGGAGCTGCAGGGTAGGAGTGGTAGACACTCCTGTGCGCAATGACTGTTTATTTGTCCCTCTCAGGCCGCCCAAAACAGTCATGCGCACTTCCCTGTTCTCCATGCAGGCTGCATTACAACCTGCATGGAGACCATGCCCACCCCTACAGCCCCTGGCTGAGCGCTATGTCATGGCACTCAGACCAATCACAATGCTCCATTGGAGCGTTGTGATTGACTTAGTGGTGGGAGCATAGCTGCCTGCTTCCTGTCCAACCTGGAGTCGGATACAGGCAAGCAGGAAAGAAGATGCAGGACCCAGAAGCGGCAAGGTAAGTTTTAGTTTTTTTATATATATATATTTATTTAAGCAGCCCGCGAGACTCCGCCCTCCACCACACCCGTCCTCCCCACCCGGGAGCCATGACAGCTGCCCCCGGAATCAAGATGGTTGGAATGTATGCTATGACTCTCCCTCCCAATGCTCCTCAGCAGGGAATAAGGTGCTGAATGGCGGCATTGGTGAGGCACTGCATGTTGCCCTTTCAACATCTCCTACCATCACCAAGCCTTATGATGCTCCTTTGCACAGCATCTGGCACCTGATATCGGCATTGGTAATGTTAAGTAAAAAATATTTTTCCTTTTGGGAGGTAAAATGATCTCAAGTTCAAACAATCACTTCACTCAGTCAAGATCTCTCACTCAGTTATACGTTATCAACTTATTATTTGGGAAATACTCAGCAACGAAAAAAACAATTATTATATAAAATATACACTTTTATTTTCCATAAAAAACATAAATCAGTATACAATTTCATTAAAACCGTGCTCAATACATGTTAAAACCACCTAATGTGGAATAGGGGAAATGTGGACCAAAAACAATAAACTTTGTCTTGATATTGTTAATTTGGGCACTTTGTTGACAACATTGGGAAGTTTTCCATTTCTTATACCCAACTATTAGCTGACAACTCCAAATTTAACCCTTCTGTAATGCGTCGACGCGTTTCGGAAACCTTTGATGATTATGGCCTCCTTCTTCAGGACAGTGTCTATAAATTTCTCCAAATTCAATATTTCACCTATGCAAATGCATCTGGGTGACTAAAAGTTATCCGAATTGTATCCTATTTGGGGTCGTTTTTTTTCCATAAATTATGATCTCCCAAACTGTGAAAATGCGGTAACAGCTCAGAACGCGGTATTTTGTGGTATTTTGTGGCAATCTGTTTGTGTCTGTATTAAGATGCCCTCGTTCTGCTCCTTAAATCCTAATGGCGATTGTTTAGACGCAAGAGAAACACCCCGGGAAAATCTGCCAGGCAAATATATGAGCCGTGAGCATTAAATACCCGGATGTAACAGAATTATAACAGAATAAGAGTCCCCCCCTAACAGAACAAGAGGGTGAAATCGCAACGGCTAAAAAAATATAAGGGACCTGAAAGGATACAACAGAGGAAAAGAGCCTTAAGGAGCAGAACGAGGGCATCTTAATACAGACACAAACAGATTGCCACAAAATACCGCGTTCTGAGCTGTTACCGCATTTTCACAGTCTACCCGCGTGGTACCCCGACTCGAGCCCTGTTTCTATCTCCTTATACTGGCAGAAGGTGTCTGTCAGGACCTGCCCTTCCCTGAGCAGCGACAAAGTCCTGGGTTGAATATCACTGTTGGGTAGACTGGTCCTCATACCACTCCTCCACCTCCAAGGAAATATATGTTGGACCTATTGCTCTCTGCTTCAGGACCCACATCCAGAGACTCCTAAAAGGAGCGATAGGACTTGTTCCAAGTGCCTGAGTGAAGGGAATCGGTTGGAAAGTAGCAAGGGAATTAGTATTGTTACAAAAGGGCACTTGGTTACCCTTCACGTTTGTGCTCAGAAGGGGTCTGGTGTATGGCCTGTGCAAGTGGAAGAAAGTCATACCCGAAATAATAGAGAAAATGGATCACAGGAAGATGGTGGCTCATAGCAAGTGCAGAAGACCAAATGAACAAACGTCACACAATCTCGAGAGTGAGGAAGGCAAGCTGCAGCTGGGAGTGGAAGTCCTCTGGGTGATGAACAAAATGTGGGTACAGGAACTATAACTACGGAGTATCAGATGCCTGACAACATCAATTAGTAGGCACTCATTCACAGCGCTCAGTTTAGTCATCTGACCTTGAACTTGTCAAAGTAGTGTGTTCTCCTTGTGATTAAGTTCTCTCTGTACTTGTTTGGATGATTTTCTGTTTCCTCCTCTTGATATCAGATTCCTGTCTGAGGGCTGGCAGGCGGAGGTGCGGTTACTGTATTACACCACAGACGTCCGGTGAGTGCCCTTCAAAACTTTGCACAATCTATTGTTCCACATACTTGTGGTGTGTATTGATCACTGTTGAATCATATTCTTTGCACAGTAAGGGCACAGTTGTTCCACATTACCTCTCTCTCCTTCCCTACCTCTTTTCCCTTCATACCATCTTGCTAGTTTATTGTAAAATATATATTACAATTTCACTCCAAGATTGTTGAGGGTAAAGGCAGATTTTCATCGTAAATCTTGATCACTTAAATCTCAACCTGACAGTGCTTGTCAACTGGGGATTTTTATATTCCAGTAAGTTAATTTAGTGTAACTTTGTGATTTGTTGCGTGGTTGCCCTATCCTGAATTTCTTCAAGTTTTTTTTTTTACCAGTTCTGGCCCAATAAATGTAGTGTAAACTTTCTGAAGAACAATGGTAATTGAGAACCCCTGCCCACGGGACCACCTATGGATGATACCTGACTTCATTATTGTCTTCTTATATGCCAAAAAATGGTATTTAAAAACTGTTGCAAAAAACCCTGGTCCAGTGCCAACCTTGCCTCTGAAGCACTGGTGGTCATATAGGCCTGTGGAATGCTCTCCTTGGTCACTGTGTGCTGTCGTTGAAGCCCTTCAGTGTTCATGGTTCGTGCTAGCATTTAGTGCTACGTCAATGTCGCTGGTGTGTCTGGTTTGTTGGTTTTGAACATCTAGCCACCCAGCCGGTGTTCCTGAAGACTGTTTTTCTATTGGTATACATAAATCTGACCACTGTCCAAAAATAAAACACATGCCATCAGCATGCCTTCAAGTCTTACATGAGTTTATTTCAAAAATAGCAAGCAGCACAGGAAATAATCCAAAGACTATTGTCATTTCAATTTACCAGAGCTCTTGCTAGACAAGAATCAGCTGAAGTCACCAAGAAACCACCACTATAGGGCACAAATCAAATGTAATTCGGGTCAAGCAAGAGACTATCTCGTATTAAGATGTGCGTAAAAAAACCAAGAATATTATCTTAAATGACTACAGAAAATAATTACGCTCATTCTCCGAATTGAATCCATGTTCTAATTCTCGTAATTGACTAATCCACCTGGCCTTAGACTATCATAGTAATAATTCCTAATTCCCCCCTACCCCTTCATTGTGGTCCACTAACAATTCTTTTGAGCTGTGGAATGTAATTGGTACCTCATCTGTCTGTTGTTTCATAATATGCTAGGTTAAGGTATGATATGGATCATACTGATAGCTCTACAATGTGCAGGTATCATGAGCAGTCTCTTGGTGCTCCTAACATACTTTTTTCCCAGCTATATATTATATCACACAAAGTGTTGTCATAATTAATACATTGACCAATATAATAATGTCTATCCAAATTATATTTATATCAAACCATTCATTCCAAATGTACATAAATTACAATTTGCACAAACATAACTTTTTTGTCAGTTTCTGTGGATTTGGAACATTATTTCTAACAGGCAGCAGGTAATTTCTCGTAAGTAGGGTAGTGTAGAGGTTGGCGTTTCCATCAGCTAAAATCCGATGCAGTGGTAGTGGTTCAGTCTCCTATCACGTTGGAGGGGAGGCCATGCTGGAGGTGACATTAACCCTGTGTGAATGCACTTATCGGTGACTTGTGCAGGTTTCACCAGATGGCTCAACACAATCATGGCAAATGTTTAGGGGGTAGGTGGAGTTTTGGCAGGCAAATTGGAAGAGGACGCATCCTGATTGGCTCCTGGAGTGCTAGACAGTGGTGGGGGCTGGCGTATGGATTAGGAGAAGGTTTTGAGTGCTTTAGGTTCATTGTGGCATGGGTGAGGGACATAAAAGAATACACAGGGATCAGAAATAATGGTGGGCAAATGAAGCATTTTTGTGGATAACTTGTTAACTTTGGCTTGGCTTCAGAATATTTGCTTTGAGCTTGGATCTGCACCTGTGTCAAAAACTAGAAAGAATTGAGTACCCAAACCTAGCCATATAACGCACCTAATGCCATATCTAAAAAGGATTAGGCCACTTTACGAATACACCAGCTCTAGGCAACTAACCAAGCGCTATTAGCAGATTAAATTGCTTCTGCATCCCCAACACAATTGCCCACTAACGCATAGAAAATGCAGTAATCTGTGCAGTATTCATATTTTGAGACCCCAAGTGGCAGATTACATTTCCACATCTGACTTGTGTTAGCACCACCGATCCTCTTAGCCACTAGTTGTAGTAAATTCAATCCACAAAATGGCCAGCATACATTCATCAGCCATTCCGCCACTCACATTCATGACACATGTAGATTTGCCTATTTTGCATGTGCACCAGGAATGGCACTTTCACTGTAGTCGTTGAATAACTGCACATGGAGATGCATATTCTTTAATTGACAAACTCACTGTCAGGTTTCTGAACACAGAAAGCATAATGCCTTTGTAGAGCCAGGAGCACACAAACTTCATTGACTCTTAGCTGCTTAATTACTATCCTAGCACAGTTGTGGAACTTGCCACACACTCTTCTCCAAAACAACTCGAGATGCTTCCTATCACAGGCGCCTGTGATGTTGAATGGTAATGAGTATATTTGGTGTGTGTGCCTCTTTGGTTGAAAGGGACATGTATTATTGAATGGGGCCGGTGATTGTGAGACAGGAAGATTGTAATGTGACTAGCATAAGGCAGAACTGAGGTGGCAAAGATCATAACAAGATTGACCACAATCACTATTATAAGGAGGAGAGCAAGTAACATAGTCTCATTTATGCCAAGATTAATTAATTGCAGAATAAGGGGGTAATGTGTGTGGCAGGATCTTTAAGCAGCCATATTGACGGCAAGTCCAAGGTTTAATCCGTAGGTGTTAGCAGTGAGAGAAAGAGGAGCACTGCAACAAAGACAACTGAATAGCTAGCTCAAATTTGACTTGCGTGGTACAAGACAATTCCTTTGGCAGGGCTAGTTATTTAGCCTAGATCAGCATTTTTAGCTTTGATCGGAAACAATATGCTTCAATTACCACATTAAGATTGTGAGGCCATGACTTTAGAAAAACATTGTCTAGGAATAGTGGTAGGAGCCTCCCCACTTAGGGTGAACCCCGGGTGATAATGCTGTATTGTAGAATTTCAAGAGGACCTTTCTATCTCTTGTCAAGTCCCTCAGTACTTTCCAGACAATCAGGTGTCTAGTTACTACCTCTGTAGTGCTTGTGTAGCAGAAGGGTGTCGCTTAAAGTGTATTCTATTACTGTTGAGGTTGGCTAATGTGCAAGTGGCCTGAAAATATACTCATGACATAAAATAATGTAAGCAGTGGCTTAGCAAGGGCACTATGGGCCATGGTGCAAAGAGGATTAATGGGCCCTACCCCAAGAAAGGCACGTTAAAACAGTCAGAATTGAAGTTAAGTTGGCTCTTCACACACCTGGGTCCCGGTACCTTTGCACCGAATGCCCTATTCATCCCTATGATCCTCCAGTCATAGAGAATCTTAAGCATGAGCTGGTAAGAAATGGAAAGTGAGGACCGTTTTGCAGGAAAATTGTACAACCCTGTCAGCATTGTAGTTTCAGGGTTACATGGGTTTTGATTTTGGAAACCGAGCTCTTTATTTAGCTTCTGAATTATTTATGTTGTGTTGCAGAGGCTTATTCTAAATTGTGAGTATATACCACAGCCTGCAAGTCTCTACTCAGAGGGAGAATCAACCTATGCTGCTTTTTGAAAGAGGGACTGTTCAGGATTGGGGGGTCTTTCTCAATCTGATTTTGTTGCTTCATCTCTACAATCGGAGTCCAGTTTGTAAGAATGATGGTCCCATACTTTGAACCACCCAGTGAGGATTGTCAAGTAGCTTTACAGATATCCTGCTTGAAAGAGGTAACCCATATAATCCCTTGAATGTAGCGGTAATATAAGCCCAGCTATTTAGGTGTAGTGTAACAAATCCATTACTTTTTGTCCTGGTTCATTGGCTGCTGTGCTGTCCCTACTTTCTCAGTTGTATATGCAGCTTAATTTCTAGATCCGGGGAAGCCAACCAAGGATGAGTAGTGGAGGCTTGTGATCAGCTGCAGAGCTTCCAGGCATAGACAGGACTAGCAAATGGACAGTTGCCTGACTTCCGCTCCGCTGGCTGCCAGCACGAGGTTCTGCTGTACATAAACAGATGTTTCAGCTGACTGTGCTGGGTGAGCATCTCCCTATCATTTTCCTTCATATTTTTCTACAGTTCTGCCCACATACTCTCTTTTCCTTAAGTGTTTATCTGTTTACCATAACAATGCAATATAACCACGTATGCCTTACAGATGCTGTTATATTTTATTAATACATTTATTAAAATTTTTGTTTATAAACCTGTTCGGAGACCACTAAAACCTTAATAATCTTGCACATTTACACAAATTTCAAATTAATTCTTGTTTTATTATTCCATGTTGTCGCTGGTCATTTCTACTGAACCAATCTAGCAAAGTGTAGCAGTATTCTGAATTTGACACAACAGAGCAAGTATTTTAGAAAGTAGAATAGTCGGCTCTTGTTTAGCAGTATCTTTTTGTCAATGTCTTCTCACATTCTTCCCAAAAGAACACCTTGGCATTAGTTACTATGTACAAGTTTAATTTTCAATCAGGTGTTCCAGGTTCCATTCATCAAGCGGCATTACTTAATTGAGAAGAGGAAATTCATTTTCGTACTGCAATGACTACACCTCCTATCCTGCTCCTCTCGTGTGGGAGGGGGGCAGGGGCCTAGCTCTGATAGGGCAGTGCTCCCCATCCTCAAGATGGCGGTAGCCCGGAGTTGTGCTTCACCTCGCCTCTCCCACTTGAGGGGTGGAGTTGGCACAGGTTGGCACACCCCATTTCCTCACCTAGGGTTACCCACCTGTCTTCCTGTCAGAGTAGGGGTCAGAACCGGTGGGGGGCAGTTGCTGAGTACAGCAATTGGTCTGGGGAAGCTCACAAAAGGTGGCATGCCTTTGAAGCTTCCCCTGCCCATCCTGGGGAAGGAGGCATGGCACCTCGTCCCAGGATGTGCATTGTTTCAGGCCTCCGAGAGCGGCAAGCTCTCGACCCAGGGTTCCAGAAACATGTCTGGTGGTGGCAGCCTCTGTAGCCACGCAGTCAGGACAGTGGGAGTTGGTTAGCTTTCAGGGGGCATCTCTAAGATGCCCTCTGTAGTACATTTGGCATTAAATCCCACACTGGCATAAGTGTGGGTTTAATGTGCTTAGAAGTTTGATATCAATATACTCTAATGGAAGATTGATACCATATACTCTTAATGGCATCACTGCACTTAAGGTGCCCAGGAATGGTCCTGGGTACTGTAAGGTCACAGGGCGCATGCACCTGTGCCCACCCCACTGGCATAGTGTACCCAGCTAGAGGGGTGACTGATGTATGCCAGGGCGGTGTGTTTGTGGGCATATCAACTCTTTGTTTAGTTCTGTACCAGGACACTCAGCCTGCAAAGGCAGTGTGTGTGTGTCAGGGTACAGGGCCCCTAAGGGTGGCACAATAAATGCTGCAGCCCTTAGGGGTCTTCTCTGGTCACAATGCCCTGGGTACCTAGGGTACTATTTACCAGGGACTGACATGTGGCCAGAGATGCCAATTGAATTTTAGTTTCAATACATTTTTAGGGAAGGAACACAGGCCCTGGGCACCTGATTGGCAGGAGCCTAAGGCACACTCAGTCAAAGCACATCAGCAATTCAGCAAAAAGTCGGGGCATACCATGCAAGAAAGATGGCACTTTCTCACAATGCTAAATCATGTTATGGCATAAAACACTACCATTTGACATTTGTGGCCAACTCCACTGCTATTCACATCACAGATCCTTCCTCCAGTTCGCTTTCAACCAGACTTGTGGGTTATCTACGGATTGAATCAGCACCCAGTATCACACAGACACTTATTTTCGGGCAGGGGGCGCAAGACAATTTTAGATTCCCAGAACAAGTTTCTCTCTTCCCCTTTTCCTTGGTTTTTTGGCCCAGCTTAGTAGCTGATAATACTTAAATTTAGAAACAGAACCTTCTGATATCTCCTGCAATTTTAACCAAGGGATTGGATCCGATTATTTAAAAAGTTTGCCCCATCTAAGAATTCCTTTTTCTTTCATAGGTACTGCAAGGGAGTCTTGTAAGCAGGCTGGTGTGCCTGGTGACTTCCAAATAGACGCATAGTAGCTATAGTACGGTATCTGCAATACAACTCTTATTTAATACCAGATTTTGCATGCCCACTGGAGAATCTTTAGTCTCACTTTGTGAAAGTACATAGGGTCACCAAATTTGAAGAGAAAAAAAACTGGATATATTTGGTGGGCCAAATGTAAGTGCACGAAAAAGTGGTGAGAGGTCAGGAGTATCTTTCAAGAGTTGCCTGAATATTTTTAGGTGGAAAGCTCTGTAATATTGTTGGAGGTCTGGGCTTGCTACACAGCCATTTTCATTTTCTTCCTAAATTTTTGCCAGGCAGTTCTGGGTCTTTTATTCCCCCATATAAAGCTAGAAATAAATTCATGTACTTTTTTTATCCACTCCTTCTTGAATTCTAAGGGGATGGTGTTAAATAAGAAGGTACATTTGGGTAGAATAGACATTTTTAAAAGGTTAGATTTGCCTGATAAGGGTAAGGAATCCCAAAGCTGAAGTTGTTTCTTTACTTTAGAAGTGACTAGATCGAAGTTCACTTTTGCTAATTCCGCCAAATTTTGGACCGCTCGGATCCCTAAATATCTGATATTTTGTCTAATTTGATTTCCCTGGTAGTTGGTATTACATTGAATGATTTTGGTTTTTTGTTGATTGACAACATAAGCAGACGTTTTGCGTTTTCCATATAGCTGATATCGACAGATCAAAGTGGACCGGAAAAATCAAGTCATTGGCATAAAGCCCAATTTTCTTCCCTTATCCTCACTTTCTCACCTCCCCTACCCCCACTACTTTTCTCCCTCCTTTCTCTCCTCTCCTAATGTATTGCTGATTGTTTGATGTAATGTGTAACTGTTGTTCTTTTTCTGTTATATTGTTGAACCACATTGTTGCACTTCCTTTCGTCTCTCCTGTCGTCTCCTCCTGCATCCTTCCTCTATCTATGTCTCTCCTGCTCTCCCCTCTCAATGTATTGAGACTTGTTGGACTTGGCCCTCTTGGCAGGGTCATCCCTGAACTTTTTGCCTTCCTCCAATATTCTCTCTGACCTGTTTTTGTTGGTTTAATGACTCTGGGCACTTTACCACTGCTGACCAGTGCTAAAGTGCATATGCTCTCCCAATGTAAAGTGTATATGTGATTGATTTCCATGATTGGCTCATTGGATTTACTGTCAGTCCCCAGTAAAGTGCTCCAGGAGTGCCAGGGCTTGTAAATGCCAACACTGCTAGTGGGCCTGCAGCGCTGGTTGCGCCACCCACAGAAGCAGCCTTTTAAAATGTGTCTAGGGACTGCCATTGCAGAACCTGCGTGCAGTCTGGTACTGTCATGCTGGCTGGGCAAGTGCACAAACTTGTCAGCCTCAAAGCCTTCCCTTTGCTTCATATTAGTCACCCCTATGGTAGGCCCTAGGGCAGGGTGCATTGTAAGTGTAAGGTAGGACAAGCCCTGATGAGTGTGGCATGTCCTAATAGTGAATTACAACCAAATTCTTTTTTCACTATTGTAAGGCTACCTGTTCTCTTAGGCCAAGATGGGCTGCTGGAATTATTACACCCTATAATCCCAGCAGGCTCAGGGAACAAGGTAGAAAGTCAAGTTTAGTATGCCTGAACTCAGAATAATAAAATAATTCTTTTAGTAAAGTTTATTTTAATATCCTGTGTTTGCAAATGCTACTTTTAGAAAGTTAGCATTTGCTTGCCTAACCATTTCAGCCCGCCTCTGCTAGGATGAGTATCTGCTGTCTGGGTTGTGTGAGTGACAGGGCTGGGGGATGACAGGTGGTGAATGCAAGGATTACACCTTAGTGGGAGGTAGGAGTTCCCCCGGACTCTGAATAGGGCTGTGCTCTCCCACCACAATGCTGGCTCCGCCCCCTGGGGAGCGACTGATGACTCAGCCCGACACCTGGCCCAGGAAGGGAGAAGCACTGTCAACAAGGTACTCCTGGCTGCCCCTGTCCACACAATGCTGGCTCCACCCCCTGTGGAGCGTCTGATGTGCCTGCCCCTCACACTGTAAGAAGAAACCTGAGTACACCCAACAAAGTGCTCAGAGACTGAAAGAAGTTATGCAGAGGCCCCCCTGGCCTACAAAGACAAAGGAAATGCTGTATAAAAGTAGGAGCCCTGCTCCATGTAAATCAGAATCCTGTTTCCCACAAAGAACCTCTGTTCAACTAGAAGGAGAAGAAGACGTTGGAAGGACTGGCCTGCTGCTTGCCTTGCTGAGGAAGGAGAGGAAAAGACTTTGAAAAGACTTTGTAGACTTGTGCTAGAAACTTTCTCCAAGGGCTTGACTGAGCTTGCCCCCTGACCTGAGCCACAGGATCATCTGGCTCAACCTGCTCTCTGCTCATCTGCCGGTAATTGCGAGGATTTCTGCCCCCGCCGGAGCCGTGACTCTGGTGCCCCCCAGCCCCTCCTCGAGGCCGTGACCAACTGTGTTTCCCCGTCCCCTCTGAGGGAGAGCCCCACTCCGCCGAGCCGCTCTCCCCCCGCTGAGGGAAATCGCTGTGTCACCTGCCACTGGAGGCTCGTTGCTGTGACCTTGGTGCCCCCCAGCCCCTCTTCGAGGCCGTGACCAAACTGTGTTTCCCCGTCCCCGCCGAGGGAGAGCCCCGCTCCGCCGAGCCGCTCCCCCCCGCTGAGGGAAATCGCCGTGTCACCCCACCATCGGAGGCTCGCTGGTGTGCCCCCGTGCTCCCGCCAGAAATCCCCACCGGACCAACATACCCAGAGAACAGACTCCGTGAAGTCCGTAAAAGGCCCTGGGTTTCTCGAGGCTCGAGAGCCCCCACCTCCGGAAAAGGCCCTGGGTTTCTCGAGGCTCCTCTCATCGCCTCCCTGCTCTTCACTGCAGCCGAGAGCCCCCACCTCCAGAAAAGGCCCTGGGTTTCCCGAGGCCCCTCTCTGGTCTCCAATCAACCCGCACCGCGAGATGCGTGAGGATTGGTAGGGCCTCGGTGTACGCGACTCACGCGAGATGCATGAGACTTTGTAGGGTGCAGTGATTTCTCCCGTTTGAGGTGCCCGGAAGCGCTACGAAGTGCCCAGAAGGCCTAGAACTGGCCTAAAGTACCTGGAAACCTTAAAAAGAGCATTTTTAAAAGGATTGCCAACCTTGCCAACAATGACTCACCTTATATTTGAACTGTAACTAAGATAAAAAGGAAGCAGCTATTATTTCAACAGAACACTTGCCTATTTACAACCTTGTGGCTTAGCAAATCGTTATATTGGTCTTGTGATAAGTCTTACCTGCATATATATATTTTTACATAAAGAGAACGTATTTTTATATACTTACAGCCTGGTGTCTATTTGTGGGGGATTGGTATGTTTACTGTGTGTGTTATTGCAAATGTTTAACTCAGCAACGCCTGGAGAATAGCCTTGGCTGCTCACACAGCGCGCCTAGAGGGTGAGCAAGGGTCATTCTAAGGGCTCATCCTTCGCCCTGACTTAGAGGAGAGGGTGCCTGCTTGTCACAAGTGAATACTTGCGCCAACCAGAGACCCCCAATTCTAACAAGACTGAAGTATTTTGTCTGATGCCCGATGGAGCTACCTGGTTTAGCTATAGGGGAGATGGGCCTTGGATTCCCTCCTTGGTTAGCACCTACCCAGTCGGTCTTTAGGCAGACTTCTTTTTTGTCTCTCCTTATTGTCTTTTCCCTTATCCTCCCTTTCTCACCTCCCCTGTCCCCCCCACTACTTTTGTCTCTCCTTTCTCTCCTCTCCTAATTGTATTGCCTATTTTTCTTTTCTTCTAATGTATTGTGTAATTGTTGAACTTTTTCTGTTACATTGTTGATTCTCATGTAAAGCGCTCTGATACCTTCGGGTCTAGCCAGCGCTATATAAAACTCTTTAAATAAATAAATAAATAAATAAATAAATAAATAAATAAATAAATAAAGGTATGCTTGTGTTTGAAGTGTAGGGTCAAATCTGTAGTCTACTTTTGTTGTGGTGAGCGAGCGAGTTGGCCCACTGGATCCGTCACTGATGTAAGATCTTAGCGTTGGGAATACTGGCCTTTGTAACAGCCTCTAGGGTTGGAACCAGAGCCACATCACTAATGCGTATCCCTTGAACCAAAAATCTTTCTCTCATTACACCTGTATATAACGCTGTCAGAATCTTTTCGGTTGGTGCAAAACGCATCTCCGCATTGGTGTATAAATGCAATTTATATGCAGTTAATACAGTGTCTCCCTTATTGAATGTAACATGAGTATATCCTGATGCACCCGCAATTATACTGATCACCAGGTTTGTTGTGTTTACACGTGTGTGCAAGTGTGTTGAAGTTAGTATGTCAGCTTGTACTGAACATAAGAGTTGTGTATGTTCAGTTGTCCAATATGTGCTTGAAACGTCTGGATATATCAAGTCCTAGAACGGTTTTACCCACTCTGCAAAATCTGGAATGTAGGTTCTGCCAAATTTCAGGAAAACCCAAAATCGATTGGAGTTTCATTAAGGTGTTTGTTATATTATGTTATGGTGATTTATACCGCGCATGGCTGCCCCAGCAACAGGGCGTCCCAGAGCTAGCAGAACAAGAAGCTGAGGGAATGTAACTAAAAGGGTGTGAAAAGCCAGGTTTTAATAAGCCTCCTGAATGTCCAGTGATTGTGAGTGCTGCGGGCAGCCTGGGGATGGAGTTCCACAGTGTGGGGGCCTGGGCCTTGTAGGAGCAACCCCCGGCTCTGCAACGGCGAATTCGTGGGACACATAATAGATGTTGATCAGCGGAATGTAATGCACGCCTAGGAACATAGGCAGTGCAAAGCTCCTGCAGGATTCGGGGACCCTGGGTGTGCAGAATCTTATGTCTAGTGCATAAGGTTTTAAACTGGATTCTTTGCCTAATGGGCAGCCAATGAAGACGGTGGAGAAGATTGGAAGTGTGGCAGTGCCTAGGTACAGCAAAAGGAGTATGTGCTGCTGAATTTTGCACTTGTTGGAGTCTAGCAGTGATTGTTTTATTCACGCCAAGCAGAAGTTCATTGCAGTAGCCTAGACGGGATTGAACCACTGACTGCACTATCAATTGGCGGATGGAAGCATTAACGAACCCCAGAATGGGTTTGAGGCTGTGCAGGAGGCCAAAACATGTACCTGTCACTTTTTTTTACATAAGGCTCAAAAGTGAGGGCAGTGTCAATCAGAACCCCTAGATCTTTAACAGTGTTTGGTGGTTATAGAAGTGCGGACTTCTCTAGGAAATGTGTTGCTAGGCTTTTGCCTTCACTTGACAGTTCATATCCTAAAAATAGGACATTGAGGTGGGCTATTTTAGATTTTTTTAAATTCAATTTGTAGCCCGTTTGAAATAAATCCCAATACAATGTGATCCACTCTTGCCAAATGGTTGAAATGTCATCATCTGTCAGATAGATGTCATTGGAATATTACAATGCCTGGTCATGGTATTCTTGCAGAAGTTCTGTAACCCAGGCTGAAAACAAACCAAGGCTGTTTCCTTTACCCTTGAGGCAAACAATAGAACTGTTTTTGAGACATGTGCGTGCTAAATGCGATCAAATACCTGCTTTCATGTGCTATGTTTTGGCAAAAAAATCCATTCAAGCTATCTGAGGTTGTTTCGTATTTCTTTCGCACTATTTTATTTGTTAGTGCTGTGCTATGCGCTTTCTGTACAGCGAATGTATGTGTAGCTGTGTTCAAATGTCTGTAGTCTAACCCACTCCTTGGCTTATGAATGTTTTACTGTCTCTGGGACGAAGTCGGAAAAAATAGGTAAAATGACAGTTTCTCCCTTTGGGCAATCCATCACGAATTCAGGTGACCAGAAGTTCTAGAAACTGGTCAACTACATTAATAAAGGTACAAAGGCAGCTTACAACGCAAACATAGGTGATGATGGATGGGTCGAGCACCTTAAGTCCCACTTCAGAGGAAGAAACCATGATGCAGCTGACCCGGAAAGGTTCAAGGGGGAAAACCAAATTAATAACGTCACAGATCAACTAGAATATATGACCGCAGTGATAACCAAAATCCTCGAAAAATCCAGGTCTGACTACGCTCCCAGTCCACATGGAATCTTGTAAGCACTCTTCAAACATTCCACCTCGCGGTGGGCCAGCTTCCTGGACAGGATGTTTAACACTGTCCTGGTGGAAGGAGCTATCCCTGAAAGCTGGAAAGGCTTGATAATCCACCTTATCTTTAAGGGAGGTGCTGCATCATTGCCAAGTAACTATTGCCTACTGGATGTAGACTGTAAGTATTTTTCCACTCTGATGCTCCAGGATCTAGAAGCATGGTTGCCAGCCACAAGGAGAAACCCTCTGAACCAGATTGGGTTTACAAAGAACCAAGGTACACTAACCAATCTTATGGCAGCAGGTCTCATCCTCAGCAGACCAAATACCACCGGCACTCCGGCACTCACCTCCAGCAAACACATCTCCTTCGATCACACCACAGCTCTCCATTGGACGGACCACTGTTGTGTTCACTTCAGCTACAAAACCACCTCGACCCACACCCCCCACAACCTATCCCCCGAAGAAAATGGAACAAAATCACCACCGACCAACTCCTCACATCGCTCAACCAGAACCCACCCGCCCTCTCCTCAGACCCAAACCAAGCTGCCATCATTTTCAAACAATGGATTACTCACAGCGCTGACGTTTTAGCCCCCTTGAAAAACCATCACACCAAACAAGACAACAAAAAGGCCCCCTGGTTCAACTTTGACCTTAAGAAATCCAAGAAGCTATGCCATACTCTCGAGAAAACATGGAGAAAAAACCCAACCACCGACAACATGACCACCTTCAAATCAGCCACCCGCAAACACCACCAGCTGATTCGATCCACCAAGAAATCAGCATTCAAGAATCGACTCGATAACAACGCCCATAACAGCAAAGAACTATTCAACATCGTCAAAGAATTCACCAACCCCAACCACAGCCTCAAACGACATCACTCCCTCCCAAGACCTCTGCGACTCGTTATCCTCCTTCTTCTACAACAAAATTGCCGACATACATAACAGCTTCGAAAACAGTTCCAACGAACAATTCTCCCCACCCCCCTCAGAACCTACACCGCCCTCCAACTACCTCAACGCCTGGAACCCAATCAACACTGAAGACACCACCCCCCTAATGAATTCCATCCACTCTGGCTCGCCAACCGACCCATGTCCCCACCACATCTACAACAAAGCAGACTCCATCATCGCACCCCATCTCCGTGATGTCATCAACTGCTCCTTCAACTCTGCTACCTTCCCAGAAAGTTGGAAACACGCCGAAGTCAGCGCCCTCCTGAAGAAACCCACAGCAGACCCCTCTGAACTTAAAAACTACCGCCCCATATCGCTCCTCCCATTCCCGGCTAAAGTCATTGAGAAAGCCGTCAATAGCCAACTCGCCGCCTTCCTGGAATCCAACAACTCCCTCGATCCCTCACAATCCGGCTTTTGAGCCAAACACAGCACCGAAACCGCCCTCATCGCAGCAACAGACGACATCCGAACACTACTGGACAACGGAGAAACAGTGGCCCTCATCCTACTCGACCTCTCTGCCGCCTTCGACACTGTCTGTCACAGCACCCTCATACAACGCCTCTGCAACATCGGCATAAAAGGTAAAGCCTTGGACTGGATCATCTCGTTCCTCGCCGGAAGAACCCAGAGAGTCCGCCTCCCCCATTCAAATCAGAGGCCACCGAAGTCATCTGCGGTGTACCACAAGGATCATCACTTAGTCCCACCCTCTTCAACGTTTACATGAGTCCACTCGCTTCCATCGCGCGCCAACACAACCTCAACATCATCTCCTACACGGACGACACCCAGCTGATCCTTTCCCTCACCAAGGACCCCAACACCGCCAAAACCAATCTCCATGAAGGCATGAAAGATGTAGCCATATGGATGAAAAACAGCCCGCCTAAAACTTAACTCAGACAAAACGGAAGTGCTCATCCTAGGATCATCCCCCTCTGCCTGGGACGATTCATGGTGGCCTTCGGATCTGGGCTCTGCACCCATACCCACAGACCACGCACGCAACCTAGGCTTCATCCTAGACTCCTCCCTCTCGATGACCAGACAAGTCAACGCCGTCTCATCCTCCTGCTTCAACGTACTTCGTATGCTCAAAAAAATCTTCCATTGGATCCCCACCGAGACAAGAAAGACTGTCACCCACGCACTGGTTACGAGTCGGCTAGACTACGGAAACACCCTCTACGACGGAATTTCAACCAAACTACAGAAAAAACTCCAAAGCATCCAAAACGCATTGGCGAGACTCATTTTGGACATCCCTCGCCAAGATCACATTACCGGCCACCTGAAAGACCTCCACTGGCTTCCCGTCAACAAGAGAATAACTTTCCGTCTCCTCACCCACGCACACAAGGCCCTCTACAAACTAGGACCCGAATGCCTCAACACTCGACTATCCTTCTACACACCCACTCGTTAACTAAGATCCTCCAATCAAGGCTTTGCCGCAGTCCCGCGTATCCAAAGATCCACCATGGGAGGTAGATCCTTCTCCTACTTGGCGGCCAAGACCTGGAACTCACTGCCCACTCAACTCCGCCTCACACAAAACCACATCTCCTTCAGAAAAGAACTTAAAACCTGGCTATTCGATAGATAATGATCCCCCTCCCCAAGCGCCTTGAGACCCTCTGGGTGAGTAGTGCGCTATACAAATTCCTGAACTTGAACTTGAACTGTATGTGTTTTGTCGATTTTAAGGCAGCATTTGGCCATGTTCCACATGTGAAATTATAGGCAAAACATCAACAATGGGGAATCCCGCCCAACCTACTTAGGGCCATCAAGCTGCTATACTCAGTTACCTGGGTCAAGATCAAGATCTGGGATGGTACCCATCTGTCTAGAGAAGTGGGAACCTCACCTGAGTCTTGGCATCCATTCTCTGTCAAACATCATGTATGCTGAAAAATGCTGCTGCTTAGTAACACCCGAATAGGCTTGCAGAGACAATTTGATTGTGTAGGATCTTACGCAGAGAACAATAGCCTGGAGATTAACAGTAAGAAGAGGAAAGTAATCTCTCTTAATCGCAGCACCTTAAACCAATGCAAAATGTATCTCAGTTGAGTCATGATTAATAAGAATTTTGCCTACGTCTACCTGGGCGTCAAGATAGACTCAAGGGCCTCGTTTGCACCTCAAAGGGAGCTGATCAAAGAAACTGCACTAGCTCTCACTTCTTTCTTCTGTACGCCAGCAAAATCTCTCCTGGGGCATAACCATCAGCTACTAGCTGAAGTTATGGAGGCAAAACTGATACCTGCCCTCTCATATGGAGGGGAAATGTTCATGGGTGAAGAGGCTAGTCTTCTGGATAAAACAGTGACAAGAACCTACAAGCAAATATTTTGACTGCCGTGATCTGCTTTGCCCGCCTAATTTAGGATGGACTTTTCATTGACAAAGCTGTCTCCTACTTGGCCTGCAGCATTTGTCAAATGGTGCCACAAACTGAGATCAGCCACAGAGAGCTCATTTCCTAGTCTAGTTTGGTCCAAAATTAACCTTCGAAAAGGAAAGGGTGGACACAAAAAGTACCTCGAAGGATGTACTGAAAAACTTGGGCTGGGCGGTGTCTGGAGTTTAGATACATATGAACAAGTTTTTAGAAGGGCACTAAACAAATCTATCAAGTTGCAAAACTGGCTAGAAGATAAAGGAGAAGGGGGCAAGCTGTCACATGGGTGGCTGGTGTTGAAATCATGGTGATTAAAAGTAGCTCTGGTCTTTTGGAGGCCACTTACTCCCTGAAGATTAAGCAGAAACTATTGTCCATAAGACAGAGAAATTCCGACTTTGGACTTTATGCCAAAGTGGGGACTTAAAATGTCACTTGTGTCACTTGTGTCACTTGTGTCACCAAATAGATGAAACGCTGCAGCACGTCATTTGTATCTGCCCTGCTTTAGCCCACCAGCGGCAAACCCTGTTTAAAAAGGAATTTAATGAATTAGAGATTAGAACTTGTAGGTCAGCAGTAATTGAGTCACTGGACCCAAGGTATACAATGCTTAACATCCATCTGGTGCAATTTCTGGACACTTTCAAAATCCCAGTCCAGGAGAATTCTCAGGTCCAGTTGTGGGCAAAGGCGTCTGGCAAAGAGAGGCTACCCCAAGTGCCTGAGGAATCTAGCCATGTCATGGCAGGCTGCTAGGAAGAACCTGTGCTCATATACTCCCTATTCTGCCTTGATGGATACCTGTCCCAGTATCCCTGAATATCGTCACTGTCAGGGTGGCTTGTTAGTGAGAACCTTGGCTATTGGCTGCCTTTCCTGCCCCACTTTATTTTGCCCCCATATCTGAATACCAGCACTGTTGCACTTTATGCGTAATTTTGCTTGCAGCATAGGACTTCGTTAACGTTTCATCATTGTATTGTCATGGTGGGTCACTAGAGAGAGCAAGGGCGCAATGGCTCCCTAACCCACTTCACGGGGACTTCACTGTATCATGATGTACTTTACGTGTTATGTTTCATCCGAATGTCTGACAAAATATCGAAAACTAGAATATTGATGTACAAAAATATCGGAACAAAATTATCGATGTCAAAAATAACGGGATCCTATACTTAACTATATATCTACACAAATATCGATTTCTTAATATCGATATACAAAAATATCGTTTACTGTGATATCGACTATATTAATATCGGAAGACAAAAATATCGCAATCTACACAAAATAATGACATTTACAAAAATATCGACATCAAATATATCGTGCACATAAATATCGGATTATAAAATATATCGACTTTTTAAAAGCATTTGTTTACATAATTAATGAACGCTTTATATGTTTTCACATCAAAAAATAACATACCACACTTTAATTTCTACTATACACACACTATAAATTCATATAATGTTTAATATTGGTAAAAATAATGTCAACTACACATATAAAAATATTCTATGCTACTTTGTATACTTTTATAATTATTATTGGTTTTTCAATTCTAATACTAATTAATCTCAACAGAAATTCAAATCTACTAAGTAACCAATCACAACCCTAATTTTTTTAATTAACCAATAGGAAAGTAATTACTACTGACACTCCCCTATATAAGCAATGAAAACGTAAGCACAAACTACTTGCCAAAAGTCACAGAAGGAGATTCATCTCTATCCGAATTGCTGCACAACAACTAGAAGAACCAGACTATAAACCTACTATTACATCTACTAAGTAAGTATTTGCTAATTGTATTAACTTAACTGCTAAATACCCAGTGCCCCTTTGCTATTTATAATACTTAACATTCTAAATAATTATATAAAAATATTTTCTTTAGATACTACCACTACTGATAATTCTACTCCAAATAATTGTGAAGAAAACATAGGAATACAGATTCTGAAAACTATGTAAGTAATTTGACATTGTTTCATTATGTGCACATTAATCTAAACACACAGAAATAATGACTCTTGCACACCATCTTTTTATTTTGCTGTAGATTCTACTACTGAAAACTGCACTACTACTGAATTAAGGACATCAGTACTACATCTACAATACTTTTTACTAAGTAAGTAAATAAAATAGAAACTGCTTTATTTGCCAGTAATACTTAATTACCTGCTAAATACCCAGTACCCCTTTGCTATTCATTGCAGTTAACATGCTAAATAATTTTCTACAACTATTTGTTTAAGATACTACGAGAACTGAATATTCTACTCTAAATAACTGTGAACAAAGCATAGGAATACAGATTAAAAAATATATGTAAGTAATGTCACCTTGTTTCATTATGTCGAATTAAATCTAAACACACTGAAATAATCATTTATCCCCCACATATATTTTTATTTCTACAGATTATACTACTAAAATCTGCTGAACTACTGAAGTAAGAACATCAGAACAATTTCTACAATACTTTATCCTAAGTAAGTACATAAAATAGAACCAGCATAATTGAGTACTACTAATTATTTACCTGCTAAATACCCTGTGGCCCTTTGCTATTCATACTACTTAACATGCTAAATAATGAAATATAAATATTTTTTTAGATACTACAACAACTGAATATTCTGCTCAAACAAAGTGTGAATAAAGCATAGGAATACTGAATCGAATAACTGTGTAAGTTAGCTCACATTGTTTAAATATGTGTTCACAAATCTAAACACACAAAAAGAAACAGTTGTGCTCAACATATATTTTTTTCTATGTAGATTCGACTACTGAAAACTGCACTACTAATTAACTGAGGACCTCAGTACTATTTCAAAAAAACATTTTTGTAAGTAAGTATTATGCAACTGCAATAAATGTGGTAAAACAATACAAACATTTATAACTGTTCTAATAAATTTCTATAATATATTGTTTATTTACAGAGCTAACACGGTGCATAGATATACAGACAACAACCAGAACTTCACATTCTAAACAATAGTATTAGAAATTACTAAGTAAGTATATTAAATAACATATTTACCACATGTTTAAAAAAACCTACCAACATGTTGATTAAACAAACTCATATGTTCCTTATTTTTTAAAGATAACACTACAAACTATTCTACAGAAGCTGAAGAAACAATTCTACTGGCAAATACCAACCTCAAAAAATTATGTAAGTATCTTCACAATGTGAATCATGAAGATACACTGTTGTAAGAAAAATGAGCTCTAAAATTGCTAATTTACCTAAACATTAATTAATAATATACTACTTTCATGTTTCTCATAACAGCTACAACAACATCACAACCATTTATCCTCAACTAAAGAAGCAAGAAACTCCTAAATTTTGCTGTACATTCTAAAACACGTAAGTATAAACATTCCTACTTATCACTAACATAGATTATTGATCACATTTACATTGACATTAACTATTATATATATATTTTATAGATATACAAAGTACAAAATGACCGAAGGAGCCGAATTTGTGACCAGCCAAAAAGGAAAATTATTACTCTGCTACATGGGTTACACGTACACACAGGAAAAACAATATGGCATGAAAGTGAATTGGAAATGTTGCAAATATTATTCGAACAAGTGCTATGGCAGAGCAACAACAAAAGAAGCTACAGTACTATATACTAGGGAACATAATCATCCACCTAATATAACAGAAATAGAAGTTAGAACAGCTATGGAAAGTATAAAAGAAGCTAGTACTGGATCCCAAAAGCAAACTAATGTAATTTTAAAAGAAGCCATTCCAAAAATTCCCAAAACAGCCACAACCCAAATGCCAAATATCCTATCATTAAAAAGAACTATAGCACGAACCAAAAAAGCTACAACTTCTTCAACACCATGTCCCAGAACATATCAGGATATTAATTTTACTGCTAACGAAATAATTACTTTAAATAAACAACCCTTTATAGTTTATGACAACGAAAGCAATGAGAATAGGCTTATAATTTTTGGTACCAGTATGAATTTAGTAAAACTGCAGCAAAGCCAATATTGGATGATGGATGGGACATTTAACATCTGTCCCAAACCATTCTTCCAATTATACACAATACATGGCCTCTATCACAACTGCAACATCCCTTTGTTATATGCACTATTGCCTAACAAAAACAATTCTACATATATGGAATTATTAAATGTCATAAAACAAAAAACGAATGATTTCTCTCCTGACAAAATCATTCTTGATTTTGAGCATGCAATGCTCTCAACTATTCTAAAAATCCACCCCCATACCTCCATTCAAGGCTGCTATTATCATTTCAACCAGTGTTTATGGCGACACCTTCAAAAAACTACCCTAAGTGTCGAATATGCTACAAATTCATCATTTGCTTTTCAAATCAAAAAACTTATTGCACTTGCCTACGTCCCTACAACAGATGTAGCTGAACATTACAATATTATTATAGACAGTCCATTCTACAAACAAAACGAAGCTAGATTAACTCCTTTTCTCGATTACTTTGAAGATACCTGGGTAGGCAGACTCCACAGATCTGGCCACAGAAGAAATCCAAAATTCCTCATTCCCTGGTGGAATGTGTACAATAGTACCCTTAACGGGGAGTCAAAAACTAACAATGCCGTTGAAGGTTGGCATAATGCATTTGTCCAATCAACTGGCAGAAGCAAACCTACTCTCGAAAAATTCATAAAATGCCTACAGAAAGAACAGAGCTATCAAGAATTTAGAATGGACCAATCTGTAACCGAACTTGTCCCTAAAACATCCAAACAAAATAAACAAATGCACAGGTACCTGGAAGAACAAGTTAAACTTTACCCTAATACGAAAGGCATAGAATACCTAAACATCATAGCCAAAACACTACTGTAAATAATTCCGAAACTGTTATAAAACAGCAAAAGTAGCACCTAAGTAAGCAAAAATATGTAACGTGACCTTCTAAAGTGTTTAATGTATGCAATATATAATGATATTATTGTAATATATGCACACATTAAAAATAAATAATAATTAAAAAACAATTCCATAATAAATATGACATTACCCACCCACAAAAATATTAGAAAGCAAAGACTTACCAATTATGTTGTCAATCCAATAACGTCCTTCACCAGCAAAGTAATCCAGGTAGTACAAAAGTAACCCAAAAAAAATGTAAAAATACAACTGTTCCAAAATAAAGAAATCCACGCAGTCCTTAGCCATCGAACTACCATAAAAAACCCGAAAAAATAGAATAAAAGAAAGAATCGCTCCGGAAATCCCGAAAAATGTAAAGAAGTGCTTGTAAATCAGTGTTGGATGAAAAAAAGTAACACTTCCTTAAAAAAAAAACGGAACCTCCGACGTAGCGTACACCTATGAAAAAAACATAGGAAACAGACATTCCCACCCACAAAAAGTAGCAAATAATTACATACCAACATATTAACATTGATAATTTAAAGTTAGATATACCCTAAAAGACTTAAATTAACTCTATAAATATTTAGTTAACTAACTAACACAACGTGTATATACCATACGTAAATATCTGATTTCAAAATCAAAAACATAGCTCCCTCACATTCAACAACACTAAATATAATGTCACTAGTCTCAAAACACCATAATAATACACATATAACATATAAAATGAACCTTACCTGCAGCGACGTGAAGTGTCTCCCAACCGCGATCAGCGCTTCTTCCAAATAACCCAAAACGACCTAACCCGGTTACAAAAGAAAGGCCCAAAAATCAATAAAATAGTCCCAAGTATAAAATATAATATCTATACAGAACCTATTGTGTTTAAAAAATGTATTATTTTATGTTATATTGAAAAAATTGTTATTTTTTTCTCCTACAAAGAACTCATTTAAAAAATGTACATGAATGTAATAATTAAATATGATTAAAACAATAATGTTTATTTTAACAATGTTAAAAAATGTAAGTACATTGTCACAAAAAAATTATAAAAGAAGAATAATTTTTGATTTATATAATAAAAATTTGATCTTAACTAATGAAGCAGAAAAAAGCTTAACATAAAAATATGTATGATATTTACATTTTTTTTCTGACAACAATTTGTAAAAGAGATAATAAAGAATGTTAATGTCATATGGAAAAAAAATAATAATGGTTCTGTATAGTTGTTATTAAGTGTGTTTATAAAACTTTATTTCAAATGAAATGAAAATAAAAAAATGTTATTATGATTTTATTGTATTTGTTAAAACATTAATAAAATAAAAGTTTATACAATCATGGTGAAAAATTTGTATTATTATCTGACTAAAAACTATCAATGTAAAAATAAATATTTAACTGTATATAACATGTGAGTATATGTTGTACTCTAATAATGTAATGATTCATATACCAAATCCAGTGTACATTAAATGAGAGTAGGTGTTGCACAGTAATAACATAAGTATTAATATTCCTACTGCATTCTACATAAAATGTTAATATGTGCTGTACACTAATTAATTAGAATAGATTATTCCAACTGTAGTCTACAGTAAATTAGAGTTGGTGTAATGTTATATATGTATAATTTCGTTTAATTGATTAAATGTAAAATAATAATATTTTTATCCTGTAGAACTAGGTACCAAAAACCCAAAAATAACCCTGAACCCTACAAATACTCCTTTACCCAAAATCATAACACTGACCCAGAACCCCAAAAAAATTCCTTTACCTAAAAACTGAAAACTGACCCAGAACCCAACAATGACCCCTTTACCCACAAACTGAAAACTGACCCTGAACCCAACAAATACCCCTTTACCCACAAACTAAAAACTGACCCTGAACCCAACAAATACCCCTTTACCCAAAAACTAAAAACTGACCCTGAACCCAACAAATACCCCTTTACCAAAAAACTAAAAACTGACCCTGAACTCAACAAAAATCCCTTTAGCCAAAAACAAAAAACTGACCCTGAACCCTAAAACTATGCCTTTACCCAAAAACAGAAAACTGACCCTGAACCCAACAAATACCCCTTTACCCAAAAACTGAAAACTGACCCAGAACTCAACAATGACCCCTTTACCTACAAACTGAAAACTGACCCTGAACCCAACAAATACCCCTTTACCCAAAAAACTGAAAACTGACCCAGAACACAACAATGACCCCTTTACCTACAAACTGAAAACTGACCCTAAACCCAACAAATACCCCTTTACCCACAAACTGAAAACTGACCCTGAACCCAACAATGACCCCTTTACCCACAAACTGAAAACTGACCCTGAACCAAACAAATACCCCTTTACCCACAAACTGAAAACTGACCCTGAACCCAACAAATACCCCTTTACCCACAAACTGAAAAACTCAACAATAACCCCTTTACCCACAAACTGAAAACTGACCCTGAACCCAACAATAACCCCTTTACCCACAAACTGAAAACTGACCCTGAGCCCAACAAATACCCCTTTACCCAAAAACTAAAAACTGACCCTGAACCCTAAAAATACCCCTTAACCCAAAAACTGAAAACTGAACCTGAACCCTAAAAATACCCCTTTACCCACAAACTGAAAACTGACCCTGAACCCAAAAAATACCCCTTTACCCAGGAACTGAAAACTGACCCTGAACTCAAAAAATACCCCTTTACCCACAAAGTAAAAACTGACCCAGAACCCAACAAATACCCCTGTAACCAAAAGAAATAAGTACTTTATTATTATTATTTTAAATATACATTAATTAATTACCAATTAATTAGTAATAAAAATAATTGACTAAATAAAATGTTTTAATTAACTAATTAATAATAATTAATTACCATTTAGATATAATTTAGAAAGATTTATTTACATTTATTAATTAATTAAATAATTATTAATAAATTACTTCCCACCCTTATTCCCTATAAACCCAATAACCCGCTCCTAAACCTAGAAATGGTAATTTTTATAAAATAATTATAAATAACTTTTGAAAAACTACATAAACATGTATCTACATTACATTATTAAAGTATATAATTATGATTTATTAAATAATATTAATTTATTACCAATTAATTACTAATTAATGATATAGACTATATGAGCTTAATTAATTAACTAATTATTTATAATTAATTAACAAATAGGTATAATGTTTTATTATTTGATAACATATATTAAATAATTATTAATAAATTACTTCCCACCCTTATCCCCTATAAACCCAATAACCCGCTCCTAAACCTAGAAATGTAATTTTTATAAAAAAAAAATTTAATAAATTTATAAATACTACATAAACATGTATCTACATTAAATTATTTAAGTATATAATTATGATTTCTTAATTAATTATAATTAATTACCAATTAATTAGTAATTAATGAGATAGACTATATGAGCTTAATTAATTAACTAATTATTTATAATTAATTAACAAATAGGTATAATGTTTTATTATTTAATAACATATATTAATTAAATATTAATAAATTACTTCCCACCCTTATCCCCTATAAACCCAATAACCCGCTCCTAAACATAGATATGTTTTTTTAAATAATTTATTTGTAATTGTGTAATTTATACTAATACACCTTTTTTCATACATGTTATATACAATTATTTTACTTTTTCCTATACTATTGATTATTTCCATTACTACACGATATTTTTTTTAACGATATTTTGTCACTCGATATTTTTGTTTTCGATATTTTTGCATACTTACCTATTGCGATATTTTTGTATCCGATATTTTTGCTTACCTATATTTTTGTCCTTTGATATTTTAACTTCGATATTTTGTCTTTCCGATATTTTTTTTTCGATATTTTGTCTGATTACCGTTTCATCCAAGTGTAATATGAAATGTTCATTGGTTATACCTTTTAGTTTATGTGCAATTTTGGATGAAACTAAATATGGTGGCACCCTATTTGGGGTTGTGGACTGTTGGTCTTGAGGATGAATGCCCCTTGGAATTATTTAAATAGTAGTCATCTTGGCTCCATGACAATGAAGGTAAACAGGGAAGGGGATTGGCTTTTTGAGTTGCTTTGAGGTGCAGCGGGTTGATGGTTTTCATTTTCTCTCTTTTTCTCCTTTGTACTAACTTATCTATGATGTCATTTCTATATTTAATAATGTTTATGATTTTTAATGACTAATATACATACAAATCTTACACACGGGTGGCCAATCATTTTTGACCAAAAGACTACTGTAAGCGAATGACACGTTCTCCCAAAAGAGAACATTGATGTACCTTGGTATGTAATCCTCTAATTGGAGTTGCATCTCATATAATCAGTATTCAAATCTTTATTTTGGCTGATTAAGGTCAAACAAGCATACACTAAAAAGAGTAATAAAACCTACTTAGATCAGAGATGCATCATAAAATATTTGAAAGACTCAATACAGCCAAAACATTTCATGAAGCCAATAAAATGAGTCTTGGTCCATAAATTGTAATGGTGCTAGTGCATAGGGGAAAAGAATGTTTCTAACGGCACCCTATGCATTGATAATGCACAGATACAGTCATGAACTACAATGTCTCAAAGTGCTAGTGCATGAGGGGAAGCAGAGACACTTGGAGCACCCTGTGTTGTTGTGACATTAGAACTCGTAACAAGCGTGGGCATCATGCACCTAGTCCTCTTCATCGTCAAAAGGTAATGATAAATAGCAAAATAAATGCTTTGACTCATGTTGAATGTTAAAATACGCAGACCCTCAACATGTTTTTAACCCCTAAAATTCAGCAAGCTGGGAGTATCCATTTATTCCTCCCCTTCACGTAAGCGGGCAGAAAAACAGTGCATGCTCCACTTGGGTTTGCTTTGTTCGCCACAAGATAGCAGTGTATGCCCAGAGGTGGGTCCCTTGCTCACTTTGCCACTGGATTCAACTACCCTGGCTGAGAGGGCTGTTAGCCCGAAACTGGTCCCAGCATGCTTGTTTCCGGTCCAGGTCAGACATGGCTTGGCAGTTAGGGCTGGACTGTTCCTATGAGGCACAGGGTCAAGACTGATTTGCATATAGCTGTGTATGAACTGGGATGGCGAAGTGGGCTAAAGAAGTGTCTGAAAAGTTTCAGCGCTCAATCCATTATCTCCTTGTGTTTGCTTTGCCCATTTTCTTTACTCGCACCACAGGAGGGGCATGTCCACCTATCCTGTTCATGTGCCCGACCCCAGCCTTAGGACTCATTATTGATGCAGGACACTCACTCTCATGTTCAGTGTTTCCACCTGGACAGAGTCACTCAGTGCTACTGTCACTAGACAATCCATCATGTTCCGGGAAACTATTGTGACTTCTGCCACACTATCTAGCATGGTCAGAGCCCACTTCCGTTCAGAAGCAGTGTTGTCAATATCCGTGGAATGCTTAACTTTAATTCCAGTCACCTTCTTCTTTTTGAATTGAGGTTTGGATTGTTTACGTTTATCTTCCTTTTTAGGTCGAGCAGACCTAAAAAGCATGCGAAGCATGCTTTGTCTGCGAAGACATCTTTTGCTGTTGCGTCTGGAGGAATGTGAGACAGCGATCGCCCACGCGCCTTGCTGTCTCAGATTCCTCCTCGAGGGCGCGCACGTCGCCGTGCACATCCCCTGCCTCGCATTCTCTCTCAATCACACATAGTCATGCATGCGCACACACATTCCCTCGTGCACACATGCGCACACACTCCCCCCCCCCCCAACCCCCCCCAGGCATACACACAGGCAGGCACGGAGTCCCCTACGGGGGACTCTAGCTTCACATCAGCCCTGGGCCCCACTCACCGGCTGCTCTCTTCCGGCGGGGCTCCTCTCACGCTCTGCTCCTCACGGCGCGTCTCCTCTTCTGGATCGGGGCTCCCTCAGGTCAGAGGAGCCCCGCAACAGGCGCCACACTGCTCCTTCTCCCTGGGCCCCCTCCTGGGGACCCGGGCTACCCAGGACCGTCAGGGCGCTCCATGCGCCGGCAGGCCTTCTTCTCCCGGACCTCAGGAGGCGGGACTTCCGGTCGGCCGCGAGCGGATTAGCCGGCCGGGCAAGAGCTTCCTGGTCGCCGCGGGCAGCGCGGCAGCCCGTTTTCAGACAGGCAGGCGGCAAGGCAATCCAAATATCGGCGTGGGCAGCCGAAGTAGAAATAAAACGGCACATAAGCGAGGTGGGCACTCGCAGACTAAATAACAATTTAGTGGGGCAAATCCACGCCGGGTGGGTACCGGCTCCCAACTATAAAGCGCTCTTAGCGCCAAATACGATTTACAGCGCTACGGGCAGAAAATGAAGCGCTCTTCCAGGGCTGCAAGCACTAAAGCGCTCCCAAGGCTAAAAGTGAAATTAAAGCGCTCCCAGCGCTAACCTTCCCTAACAGGAACATATATAATTCATTTCCATTCTGTCACTCCTTTCTCTAGTCCCTCATTTCACCTCCCATATCACCAAGTGCAACTATTTGTCCTATTCTCTAGCTCTTTGTATTTCTGTCTATACATCTATAACACCATCTTTCCTCTCTTTGTTTCCACCTCTGTCTTCCTTTCTCCATCTCTATACCCTTTCTTTCTGGCTGTAAACACCCTCATTCTCAATTTTCCTTTGTCTAGTTCTTCCTCTCTCTCACTCCCTACTTGTTTTCCTCTCCTTTGTGTCTTATTCTACCCATGTTCTCTTTTCCCTTCTCTTTTCCTTTCTTTCTCTCTCACGCTAGAAATTCCCCTCTCTCCTGTATCTCCCTATGAGCTCTTTCTTCAGTTATTTTGATATTTCTTGTGTCATTATTCCTGCTCTCATTTAGTACCTTTTTGGAGTTGAATTTGTAACTGCAAACCTTCCCCTCCCTCCAGTCGCGTTCTCGCCTGTCCGTCCCACTCACTTCCCTCTACCCCTTGAAATCTTCTGTGCTCTTTACTACACCTAATGTTATATTCTGTTGCAATGCAATAGGTCTCACTTTTGCGAAAGTTTGAGCTATTAGCATTGTAAATGACAATGCCTTTTATTTATGTTTTAAAAGCAAAAACATAAATAAAAGGCATTGCCATTTACAATGCCAATAGCTCTAACTTTAATAATGCGAGACCTATTGCATTGAAAATGCTTGTTTATTATGCAGTCAGTAGAGCTTTGTGAGTCCTTCAGTTTCAAGTACTCATCTGATCTGCACTCTGACCGTTCTCTTCTACCCGAGCGATTTTCAGATGAATCCTGAAAGGAACAAGATGAACATGTATCAGTATTCCTGATACCTGTCAAGTGTCTTAGTAGTGTCACAGTTACGCAGATTATAGCACATCTGTTGTGGAGATCCTCCCCATGACTTAGTCTTTTCATTATGTTTCGTATTACCCCATGTGAGAAGTTGGCCTGATATGTGATGTTTCCAATTCTGGAGCCACCTTGTATCAGTCCAAACAATCCCTTATGGTGTCTGGTTGTAAGTCAACCTTATTAGACAAGCTATCCTAGTGGTAGCATGGACTAAGCAGCCTTAAAGGCTAAACTCAAGAGGTCGTGTTAAGCGAGCTGTTTTACCAATCACAATACTTCAATACCAAATGAAAGGACACCACACAAGTATATATTATAAAAATACATGTATTTATTACTAGAATAATCCCCAGTACTCTTTATGAGCAAAGGGGCACAAGCGTTAAACAAAAGCACAGTTAAACATATAAAAGTTGCACAATTATGGAGGAGGGCGGGTGGCCACTCAAACCATATATTAAAAAAGTGGTATAAGAGATGCCAATCGAATAGTGGTTATGCCTAGGGCCTAGGGAATCAATGGGAGCAGTCGGGACAAGCAATGCTGAAGTCTGGAAAAGGCCGCGGGATTCGGGTGCAGCGCTTAAAGCACACGCATGCACCGATGCAAAGTCAATGGTGTATAAAAGTTATAAAGTTACTGTTTAAGGAGACTTCCGCTTAACCTAGAAGGACAAAACTTTAGACACAGGCCCTAGAGGTGTGTACCAGTGTGGGAACACTGGCGTTGCTGAGTTACCTCACCCACAGGAAGCGGGTGCATAGGGTCGAAGTGGCGTCGGGTTTCGTCACGCAGGTTGATGGTGCTTGAAGCTGAAGATGCTGCAGGCGATGTGAAGGAGAAGTGTCCGGTGTGATCCAAGGGTGGATCAGAGTTTTAGAGTACCTGAAAGCAGAGGGGACAGAGTCTGGGTCACTCAGCAGTGACCAGGGTGGAACCAGGACGGAACCAGGCAATGTCGGGCGCAATCAGGTGGTTGTCAAGGAGCTTCTCTCCACTGCCACGTGGGCTCTCGGGCATCTGCGACGTCCAGGAGCAGGTCACAAGCTGTACCACAAAGGCTCTCACCGTCGGCACTGTCGGCTTCAAGATCGGAGCAAACAACACTTGGCAAGAGCAATCCACGCAGGACTAGAAGATTGCTTCTCACTCGGATCAGGAGGGTCAGAGCGAGTGCTCCTTTTCCGAGGAGCGGGAGCAGGTCTGGAGCAACCAGAATCACAAGTCGGATTTCAAGTTTCGTCGGCATGGGGGCCACAAGCCAGCCGGCAAGTGACCGGGCCAACGCATTGAGCCAAAAGAAGCAGAAGGGCCCGACGCAGCACTCGGCGAGTGTAGAGGGGTGAGCTGCGGTTCAAAAGTGGCTCAGGGCTGGGGCTTCTGAAACCTTGGTGTATAGCTTCGAGGGTCACTCGTGGGCTGCACGGTCAGCGTCTTGTGGTCTTTTCAAGATGGCGGGCCCCACGCTTCCGGTCGCCTCCACGGGTCTCAGCTCTGCAGGGACTGTGGATCGGGCTGATAGAAGGCAGGCAAGCTTGATCTTGTTGATCTCTGTCGCTCGAGTTCCGGCGGGAACTGCAACAAAGCAGACGTCGAGGTGCTGGATGGTGCCTGTTTGCACAGGGTGGTCACTCCTTGACCACAAGGGAGATTCTTCAGTCTTCTACATCGAGTAGGATGTCGAAGGGTCCAGAGTTTTGTTTCAAATGTTTCATCAGGATAATCTGGCACTGCTCCCATTCTTATACCAATCTAGGGGGCTGGATTACCTGCTAGGTCCCCTCCCATGGATGGGACCCAGGAAGGGAGTGGATACACCCCATTCCCTTTGTCCAGGCCACGCTGGGACTGGGGCTGGTGTGCCCCAGAACCGGTTTGACCGTATTATGCAAGGGGAAGCCTTGTGCTCCCCTGGCAGTGTCTGGTTTCATTCAAACCTCCCTGCTACAATCCACTATCTCCTGTCTGAGGTGGTGTAACACCTCCCTGCGACAGGAAAGCCTTTGTCCAGGCCTCCTCGGCTGAGTTTCGGTCAGCAGCAGGAGGTCAGACTTGTGTCTGTGGCAGAAGCATCCATTTTGTGGATCTGAGGCTCTTTTAAAAATCAACCGCGTTTCAGCAAAGTAACATGTCTTCTTCCTCTAGAAGGGTGGAATGCTATCCCCGTCGACAGGACTGTCGAGGGGATAGTATTCCAAATTGTATGACACCTTACACAACATGTTTTTATAAAGCCAAACCAAAGTTAACATATAACTGCGAGGATTATAATGCACTTAATAGTATATGGTATGGCATTATCCTGAAGGACTGGGTTATTTAAGACCCAGCGGTGCCAGGGGACAACACCTGAAACCTTCGTGGGTAACCTGCTCCGGCGTACGAATGACAGAGACACGGGACACTTCCTTTGGCGTCAAAGATTCGAGTTTTATTACTGCAGGGAACACAGAAGTCACAGCAAGTACAACACGTGCAACTTGGGGAGACTGCTTCGAATTGCTACTGTGGATCGCTCCTTTTATACATATTTCTCCCATAGGTTTACATGGTACACAAAGGTTTATGACTTGGTTCCCATAATTATCCCCAAGAGGGGTCGCTTTGGTCACTTTGATACATTCAAAGTCCGGAACATAAGTGCGGAAACATTTGGCGGTTCCCAACTGTAAAAACCCATCTTCCCACCATTAGCACATTCCAATCAGCAGTAAAACAAATCGAAGAAGGAACAAGGACAGGTGCAGAGGAAGATGGAAACAGTGGGGAGATTGGAAAGGGTGTAAAAGGGGAGGTATCGGGAAACACGAGCTACAGGCATCAAAGGGACGTGCCTAATGAGATGCACGGCTGAGACAATAAACCGGTACGGCAAGATGAGCCTCGAGCGGGGCCATCTGCCTTACAGAATCATCCCCCTCGTCATAAAGACACTTTCAAGGAACATGTGTCTTCCGCAGATATCTTGGGAATCCCAGGGTCGCGAAGCGGACAACGTCCGTTCGCTGGCTACTTGAGGGCAAGAGACAAAATGGATGCCGTATCTAAGATGGAACCCGTGGGTACAGATAGAAAAACCCACGTAACAGACGAACGGTTTAGGTTAGCACAGCGAAACTGCGTACACCCATTAAACTCGTCATTTGCGGTTCGTAGATACCAGACTCGACCATATTCGTGCGAGTCGAAAACACCACTTACAATTGTCACAGAACCTCAGACGCTCCTTTTGCCCTCATGTAGGCAAGCACTAGTCGGAATCATACTCGATATTCATCAGACCATCGAGATGTTGCTGTAACATAGCTCTGTCCAATCGAGCTCCTTTGGTAACAGGCGGCTGTCTTATACACGTTGTAGCACAAAGGCCACATAAGGCAGGACCACACTGCACACAAAGGCAACACGTGAACAGGAACGCCACGACAACTCCGATAATCATCAGAATCTTCCAACCCCAAGTCGACATCAGGCCCCAAAACCACCCAAGTAGCGTCCAATCCCCTACGTCCACGTGTATGGACTCAGAGATTTTATGCAACTTTGAGATGGCTTGATAGACAGTCGGAGCGTTATCTGGAATGAAAATACAGCAGCTCGAATGGATCACCTTACATACCCCACCTCGATCTGCTAGGATCACGTCTAAAACCATACGGTTTTGTAACGTCATAAGTCTATCCGCCTGAAGTTCTGTGGTGATATTACCAAGGGCACTGGCAGTAATATTAGCTGTCGATTCTACCACTCGAGTCAACTGTCTCAGGTTCCTACTATTAGCCATAGGCCCCCAAAACGGGAGGAAACCCTTGAAAAAGTCTCCTGCCTCTTGACCGGCAGTGTCCTCTTCGCTAATTACGCCTCTCACAACTCTAGTCTTGTGATAGTCTGCGTCTACAGTGAACGTCGGAGGCAACAGATTTGCGATAAAACATGAGCCCACAAAGTCGGAGGGCAACCATGCATACGCACGATCATGGCAGACAAAGTATGTACCCTTGGCAGCCAGAAACACGGGGGACGAGACCATCGGCAGAATGTAATTTTCAGTGCAAGCACTCTCTCCAAGTCGGGCTTTCGATCTTCGGCCACAACCCATTAAACAAAAATTACCAATGTGGGGTACGACCCATATCGGAGGCGAGCTTTTAAGCTGGTTATCACTCGGGAGCACACTATACTCGACCTTACTCAGGACCCTATAGGCTTGTACCTCTTCCTCTGGGATGAGCGACGGCTCATAGATATCTCTATCTAAGTCTTCTATCGCTATAGACAAAGGCTTGTGATACGAGCCAGGGCCAAAGTAGGGAGAACGTGGCTCTCGACTGGGGTAAGAATCTAGTGCGCTTCGAAACATTGTTTGAAATGCTCAAGCGGAACCCTGGGAACTATACGGTAAAACCAGATATGGAATTCCCTTATCCGTGGTATGTGGCATCAACCCACACACCCAACAATTAGTAGTGTTAACCACTAACTGGTGCTGGTGAAGGAGCTGAATTAAGGAATTATTGCGGAATTCTGCACGTCTAGCCTGCTCGTGTTCGGGTAAGATATGGAAAGAATGAGGAGATGCAGTGGAGGTAAGTTTAGGGTCAGAAGTAGGAGTAGGTATGGCAGAAGGTAAAAAGTAAGACATCGTGTAATACACCCAACCCACCAATAGTGCAGAAACAGTCAAAAGCAATACGATTATTTGAAACATAAAACATTTGGTACGACTAAGTTGTTGTAGCTTGAACCTTTGCCCCTGAGCTTCTTCCAAGTCCATCAGCTTTGAAAACGCCATCCCCTACGACCGTCCGCAACGTTTCTTGACGCACTTCGTTCTGTGTAGCAGTAGTCAATCCCTAGGAGTTCCCAGGAACCGACGGTCTTTAACCTAGCGTCAAGACCTACTAACCAGAAGGAAGTACACGCGCGGCCCTACGGCCTTTATTTACAATGTATATACAAAAATGTCTCTCAGCTGTGGAAGCAAAAAATACATGTGGAACGAAACTCAATATATACAAGAATAATTACAATGATACGGGTGTTCAGACTGATCGTGGAAAACGGGATAATGCAATTGTCAAGGGACAGAACGAAATCTTTTTATTTGTCCTTAGTGCTGGATCGCAAAAAGTATCGAGTTTTCCCAGGACGTGTCTGTTCGTCAAACAAAGGATCCGTTGAAGGAACAGAGTTCTGTTGATCAGTCGAATGTTCTGGTCTTGAGTCTTTTGGTGACAAATGTTCAACAGTGTCTTTCTGCTGCACTGAGGATTCTCCGACAGGTTGTGCGTCGCTAAAAGGTACAAACGCCGGCAATCCTTCGGATTCAGCTGAAGCAATGCCCCTCCTCACCCACGAGTCTGCCGGTAACGGTATAGGAACTTTCTTCGTATGGGTGGCATGCACCCAATTTTTCCGGCCCTCTAGACGAACGGCCGTTCTCGTGGCAAGGAGGACCTGGTAGGGTCCAGTGAACCTGGGCTCCAAATTCTTCTTACGGACAAAGTTTCTGGTTACCACCCAGTCTCCGGGCTGGAGCTGGTGGCCTGGACCCTCCGTCTGCGTCGGCAATGCTTCGTAAACCTGTTGGTGAATTAACCTCAATTTAGCAGTCAGATCATGAAGATAATCAATCAACATTGGGTACTCAAGATTACAGAACACACCCGGTCAGGGGACCCCCCAAACATTCGCAGGACGACCGAACACTATTTCATAGGGACTAAGCCCTACTCGGGAGTGTACGGTTGCCCTTGTTGACAGTAAAGCTAAGGGTAAAGCGTCAGGCCACGAAAGACCAGTCGTAGCCTGAATCTTCGCTAGCTTTAGTTTAAGGGTGCCGTTATACCCTTAAACCAAACCAGCTGACTGGGGATGATTGGCGCTGTGGAATTTTTGATTAATTCCAAGGCCCTTACACACACTCTTCATCACACTCCCCACAAACTCACTTCCGTTATCAGACCATACAACCCGAGGCATTCCGTACCGAGGAAAGTATTCCTTCGGTAGGATTTTTGCAGTTGACAAAGCAGTGTTGTCTTTGAGAGGATAGGCTTCAATCCATCGGGAGAACGC
The DNA here is from genome assembly GCF_964263255.1 of Lissotriton vulgaris. NCBI lineage: Eukaryota > Metazoa > Chordata > Amphibia > Caudata > Salamandridae > Lissotriton > Lissotriton vulgaris. The sequence goes on from NC_141687.1 coordinate 1,032,514,095, forward strand.
GCAAACCACAACTAAAACGTATTTCAGGTTATTGCATCGCTCCATATGGATGAAGTCTAATTGAATCACCTCAAAGGGACATGAAGGGGGGGCAAAACTACCAGTCGGAGTTGGGGTTCCCTTACCAGGATTGTACAACATACATACCATACAATTCTTAACCAAACGTTCAGCACATTTCGTGATACCATCATTCTTCCACACAGGTAAGCATGGGCGGAAAATCCGTTTCGCTCGCGGATTTTGCGGATTTTCGGTAAATTCGCAATCCGCGAGATTCGCGAATCTCCCGCAAAATCCGCAAATCCGCGAGCAGCGGATTTTGCTCGCACTGTTCGCACTGTTCGCGTGAGTTCGCGCCCCGCGAATAAGTGCAAAATTGCATTAGTAGCCATTTCCTGTAGTGCTTCCTGAGGGGCCCCTCCAGAGTTCAGTTGCCAGTTGAAACTATTATGTGACCCTGCTCTGAACCTCAGAATAGTTACACATATGCCACAAAGGTCCTGAATTACAGCTAAGGGAGACAAGCAGGAGCCAGGCTGGAAGTTCAAATCCATTAATCAGCCCCTAATGCATTATTGTCAGTTGGGGCAGGGCAGGTGTTGTAACTAATTTTGCAACAATGAAAGCACTTAGCAAGTGCAAAAGATCACTAATCAGGAAGCACTAAGGAAGCAGGTGCCAGCTAAAAAAATATTCTGTGACACATTAATCAGCCCCAAATTAATTCAGGTCACTTGAGGCAGGGAAGGTGTGCTTGCGTTGCCACAATAATGTACACTGACTGGACAACCAGATGGTGCTGTGATGAAACAGAGGGTGGCATGGGTGGGCCAGAGGGTGGCATGAGTAGTCAGAGAGTGGCAGTGGTGACAGAGAGTGGCAGTGATGAAGAAGAGTGTCCCAAACAGGCTGGACACGTAGAAACAACAAGTTCGCGAAACTTGCGACCTGACAGGTAAGTTCGTAATTTGCGACATTGTAAAAAACCCTCACGAACTGGCAGAAACCCGCGCAAACACAAAAAAAAAAATCCGCAAATTCGCGAGAATTCGCGGATTTTGCGGATTGCGAGTTCGCAAATCCGCAAAATTCGCGAACGCGAGATTCGCAAAATTCGCCCATGCTTACACACAGGGGACAGCAACTTACAAATACCTTTCACGCTAATATGTGCTAACCCATGTGCCATTGTCACAACAGCCAGCACATACGCATCTGGCAACATCCATCTCTTTTGTTCCGACAAATCAATCCAACAACCATTCGCATCCAACTTTCCCGTACTTTCTTTCCACTTCGTCTTTTCAGTCTCGGTGGCCTCATTCTGAATTGCTTTCACACTCTCGATAGTGTCCTCACACATACTAGACTCTGTAGGCCACCTAACCGAACTCGTCACATACATTCGAGTGCTAAGGTTCCGGGCAGTCTCCTTAGCAGTCTCATCCGCAAACGCATTACCGCGACCAACATCATCCGTCACCTTACGATGCGCACTACATTTAACAATCGCTACCTGCTTAGGCAACGTAAGTGCATCCAAAAGATCATTCACAAGCTGACCATGCTGAATCTTCGTACCATGCGACGTCATAAACCCTCTCTCTCTCCACAACCGTCCAAAACTATGGGCGACGCCAAATGCATATTGGCTGTCGGTAAACACATTCACACGTTTCCCTTTCGCTAACACACACGCTCTAGTGAGAGCAATCAGTTCCGCAGCCTGGGCAGAATTCTGATTCAATCTCGCAGCTTCCACAACAGTATTCAAAGTTACAACAGCATATGCAGTAGTCACATCACCATTCGGCAATTTAAAACATGAACCATTCACATACAAAGTTCCATCTGGATCTTCCAAAGGAGTGTTTTTAAGGTCCACTCGACCTTTTGTTTCTTCTTCAGTCCTCAAATAGCAGTCATGCTCTGCTATTTCATCTGACTCTGTGCTAATTGGTAACAAAGTTGCCGGGTTCAGAACATTGCAACGTTTTATCTGAATATGACTTGCCAGCAGCGTCAACTCGTACCCAGACAACCTCGCACTCGTCAAGTGCTGAGTTTTCGTACGATTCAAAAGGGTATCGACTGCATGCGGAACCATCACCGTAAGCATATTATCCATGACCAATCCTGCTGATTGTCGGATGGACACCGCAGCTGCCGCTGTTGCTCTCAAACAACTCGGCAATGCTCTAGCTACCGGGTCCAAGGTCGAGGAAAAATATGCACATGGACGTTGCTTACCACCAAAAGGTTGCGTTAAGACACTCAAAGCACAACCTTCCCTCTCGTGAACATATAATGTAAACGGCTTACTGTAGTCAGGAGTACCTAACACAGGAGCCGAACACAATGAGTCACGCAATTCAGAAAAACTTTTCTGACATTCTTCCGTCCATGGTAAAGGAGTTGAAACATCCTTGCACGTAAGAGCCACCAATGGTTTCGCTAACAATGAAAAATTCGGGATCCACTGTCTACAGTACGACGTGATACCTAGAAAGGCACGCACATCTCTTTGGGTTGTTGGCACAGTCATTCGCGCAATTGCTGCAATTCTCTCTGGGGTCAACCGCCTTCCCTCCTTTGACAATAAGTGACCTAGATAGGTTACTTCTTGACAACAATATTGGAGTTTAGAAGGTGACACCTTGTGATGTAAGTCACAGAGATGTTGCAGCAACGACACCGTAGCAATTTTGCAAATGTCCTGAGTGTCCGCAGCCACCAATAAGTCATCGACATATTGGATTAAGGCCGCACCAGCCGGCAACGTAAACGCATCCAGTTGACCCTTCAAGGCTTGACTGTAAATCGATGGACTCTCACAGTAGCCCTGAGGAGCGCGTTTAAACCGGAAGCTGCGTCCACCAAGAGAGAAACCGAAAAGGTCTCTGCTCTCTTCTGCAATCGGAATGCTGAAGAACGCATTCTTCAATTCGATCACCGAAAACCAAGATGCAGAAGCTGGAATCAGAGTCAGTAGTGCCGTGATGTCAGGCACAACGGGGAACTGAGGAATCACAATTTTATTTACCTCCCGTAAATCGATAACAAAACGATAAACAGGCGGCTTCGAAGGATCATTACGTTTTAGAATGGGCAGTACAGGGCTGTTGCACACGTTTCCCCGAGTTTCTTCAATAACGTCTTTCTCGATCAAATCATAGATGATCGCTAACAGTGCTCGTTCACCATCAAGAGAGATACGATACTGGGGAATACGTGGCAATCGCACATTAGATTTCAGCTGAACAACGTAAGGGGAGATGTCAAGCAGGCCCACATCATTGGGACCTGTTGCCCACAGAGATGCAGGAAGAGAACTCAATTCCGGTGGAAGCTTATCGAGAGACAAGTACATAGGAGAGACAACCCTCTCTCCTAACGTAAGCTTTACACCCGCAGGAGAACAATACAGAGTTGCATACAAACGTTTTAGCAAATCCAGGCCCAAGAGATTTTCACCACAACCAGTAGTCAAAATCAACGGAGCTTCAAGCTCACGTGGCCCAATTGTAAGGGGCAAAGGGCGTGAAACTGGATTGCTAACGGGGGCGCCAGAGAATCCAACGGAAACATTTGTTAAGCCAGACAAAGGTGCGCCAGGGAGTTTCGAATGCATAATGGAACTTTTCGCTGCACCAGTGTCCAACAGAAAAGGCTCAACGACGCCCGATGTAGCAACTGCGACGTAAGGCCCTCTCTGATCAACCGGAACTGATACCACTCCCTCTCCTTGTCTATGGCTGTCCTAGTAATTACTGTCGTCAGTTCCCTGATCGACGTAATAATCGTCTACATTGTACTGCGCAGATCGTCCTTGCGATGATCCACGTTGATCGAAACAATTATTGGAATTTGATGAGTTATCTGATCGGTCATTTTGAGCACCACGACCTCTACCACGTGATGTCTGCTGAGAACCACCACGACCTCCTCTAGATGAGTTACCACTATTACGATCGTTTAGAACAGGACAATGGAATTTTAAATGACCCTCCTGTCTACAATAGGCACACTGATTGTACCCTAACGAAGATCTTTGAGAAGAGGAGTCATTTCGAGATTGTGATCGATTAGATTGCGACTGCGATCTATTTTGCTGTGAAGCATTCTGATTCGAACGCGGAGGATGCGCTTGCTGTAACAACACTTTAGTTTTAAGTTCTTTCGTCTTTTTATCAACGCGGTCGTTCTCCTCTTTCTCTCTGTTCTCATAATACTGTGCTGTAGCCAATATTTGAGCCGAGGTAGAAACGGCCCATGCACTTTCAGAGTTTTTCAACTTATTGCTCAAGTCGGGCAATAAGTTAGAGACACATTTGTCCACGAACAACCGTTGACCACCCTCCGTGCCCATATCCTGACCACTATGATCGATGAATGCCTCCTCAAATCTCGTAAAGAAATCGGAGACACTCTCGTCCTTCTTCTGTCTACAAGCTGACAATTTGTCCCAATTCACCCTCATAGCTGGCATAAGAGTTTTCATTAGTGTAATTATTCTCTGAGGGAGAGCAGCAATCAACTGTTCGGGTTTAGCACCACCAGTTTGCAACCCATCCGCCGCTATAATGGCAGCCGAATCACCGTCCTAGTTCATTTGGATGGTTTTCCTGACGAATCTTAGCCCATACCGGTTGCGGTACAACATTGCCAAACAGCATATCAATATCGGCAAGATTCATTATCGTAGCGTCTACAAGCTGCGACAATTCCTTATAGTACCCTGCAGGATTTTTGCGAGGGTCAGGCAAAGACTGCTTCACCTGTAACACTTCCGATCGTTTCCATGGGAGACGAATCCATACTCTCTGGAAGTGCGCCAAAATCGGTGGCTGAGCTTGAGGGTTAGCTGGCATCCATACTGGAGGGACTTCACGCATGGGAAACTGGCCGGACGCATCGAACTGCCTCTCAACGTCCTCAACAAACAAGGCTTGAGGTATAGGAGTGGGACGGAAAGATAACAACCGCTCAACAGCACGTCGAACGTTGGTATCCACTATCAGTCCGTTCGAGAACTGAAGCTGTAGATCAGACAAAGCGGTCAACACCTCGTCAGGTGCATCGGCCGATATCTGATCGCGCAAAACCTTGCACATTTCTTCGAACACATATCTTTGTGTCGGTACATTGAATTGACAGAACGTATCAAGTACAGCACGTGGAGGATTTCTAAGAGGGTGTGTCATCCAACCCATCGCCATATTATACAGCGAAGCACGTTCCCTGTTACCGGGAAGCTGACTACGTCTCTGAGGACCATCTAAACCAGCGGACCCAAGAACAGGTCCGAGAGAATGAAAGAAGCTAGCCGCAACAGGAGAAGTACGACTACGAGTAGATGGAGAAGTATAGCACAAGGGACTAACAAGAGAAGAGGTAGAAACAGAAGAAGCAACAGGAGTAAGTAGAGCAGGAACAGTAGCGGGAGCAGGAGTATGTGGAAGTGGAGGAGCAGTAGGAATAGCAGTAGACAAAGGAGCAGGAACAGTCGGAAGAACGGGTGCAGGTTGAGGAACAGGTTGAGGAGCAGGTACAGGAACAGGTACAGGGGGGACCACTGGAGCTGCGGTACCCTGTACATACGGAGGTGGCGACTTCATGAGATAAGACATTAAAGGATCCTCAACTGATTCTTCCTTCTTATCCGACTCCGTAGGCAAAGCAGGATAGCATTTATCTATGGACATACGCTGTAGCCTATCAAACACTTCCTTTTCCTTATCCTCCTTATCACGCTGAAACTGCTCTGCTTTCTTTACAATGGTAGCAACACCATCTCTCTGATTACGTTTAGTCTGTCTGATCTCTTTCTGTCGGGCTTCTTTACGCCACAACCGAAAGGCATCAAACATGGCCGGCCTTGACTTTTTCGCAAACAATTTAGCCTCAAGATTATCTAAAATCGGGGTCTCAAAGCTACCATGAGGTGGCCAACTAAGGACACCATCCTTTTTAGTGTAACGAATCCAATATTCATTAAAAGTAATCGGGCCTAGCCCGTGTTTGCTGTAGAGCTCATAAGTGGGAGTTCCAACCGGAGGTATCGGACACGAGTCCTCCAGTCGGGAATCCGTACCACAACGTCTGAAACAACTAAACAAAGTACAGCGACCAGGCATCTTGCACACTAGCCGTGTTTCACAAACTTCAAGGGTTACGGGATTTACCAAGTCCCAGCAAAGAGCAAAAACCCTCGGTTTTTGGCGGCTGCAGTCGTCAAATATCACAACAAAGTACCAAGAACCACAAATGCAATGGAACCATGCAACAACTAAGTAACCACAACCAAGAACTCTGGGAGCGACCCACAAATACTTAACTCAAAGATCGATGGCGTCACCAGGAAGGCCCGTCAATCGTCTCGCTATACCAAGGTCTACACCAGGCGCCAAAACAGGTCTACAGTCAGGGCAGCAGTCCGTCGCAGCCGTCAGGAGGCGGGAATCTTCGCAGGAAAAGTCTTCGGGCCACTTGTTTCGACAACAGGATCGATGAAGCGGAGTGCACCTTCCCTCGGAGATTTCACACGAAGTTCCTCACGATCGTCGGGCTTGGACCGGTACCACTGATGCAGCCCCACGTTGGGCGCCAACTGAAGGACTGGGTTATTTAAGACCCAGCGGTGCCAGGGGACAACACATGAAACCTTCGTGGGTAACCTGCTCCGGCGTACGAATGACAGAGACACAAGACACTTCCTTTGGCGTCAAAGATTCGAGTTTTATTACTGCAGGGAACACAGAAGTCACAGCAAGTACAACACGTGCAACTTGGGGAGACTGCTTCGAATTGCTACTGTGGATCGCTCCTTTTATACATATTTCTCCCATAGGTTTACATGGTACACAAAGGTTTATGACTTGGTTCCCATAATTATCCCCAAGAGGGGTCGCTTTGGTCACTTTGATACATTCAAAGTCCGGAACATAAGTGCGGAAACATTTGGCGGTTCCCAACTGTAAAAACCCATCTTCCCACCATTAGCACATTCCAATCAGCAGTAAAACAAATCGAAGAAGGAACAAGGACAGGTGCAGAGGAAGATGGAAACAGTGGGGAGATTGGAAAGGGTGTAAAAGGGGAGGTATCGGGAAACACGAGCTACAGGCATCAAAGGGACGTGCCTAATGAGATGCACGGCTGAGACAATAAACCGGTACGGCAAGATGAGCCTCGAGTGGGGCCATCTGCCTTACAGAATCATCCCCCTCGTCATAAAGACACTTTCAAGGAACATGTGTCTTCCGCAGATATCTTGGGAATCCCAGGGTCGCGAAGCGGACAACGTCCATTCGCTGGCTACTTGAGGGCAAGAGACAAAATGGATGCCGTATCTAAGATGGAACCCGTGGGTACAGATAGAAAAACCCACGTAACAGACAAACGGTTTAGGTTAGCACAGCGAAACTGCGTACACCCATTAAACTCCTCATTTGCGGTTCGTAGATACCAGACTCGACCATATTCGTGCGAGTCGAAAACACCACTTACAATTGTCACAGAACCTCAATCCCGGAACAGCGTAGGGAGTTGTTCCCGACAGCTGCAGACAGGCTCAGCTCATGCTCGAGCTCCATCTCACATAAAACCAAGCACTCTGCCTCCAGGATTGTAAAGGCCTGCCATAGGAGTGACTTATCGGTTTATATGTGTCCAGATAGGTTTAGATATAGGCATACTATATCTAAGCAAGGGGTGATTACACCACCTTGCCCCAGCTGAGTGATCAGCCAGTTGTGTCAATTTTAGATAGCCAGCCAGGGGTGGCAAAAGATATGCTGCAGCCCCTGGTAGGCCTTGGATGCACCTATGCCCTGGGCACCTATAGTGCTCTGTACAGGGGCTGATAAGGTGACCCAAGCCAATCTAGTTATGCACCTAGGGTACATGGAATCCATTTTACAGAGAGAACAGATAGCCTGGGGCCCTGATTAGCAGGGAACCAGGCCAACTAAGTCGAAAACCAGCTAAACACAAGGCAAAAAATCTGGGGTAACCATAGTCAGGTAGCCACCTTCCTACATAACCCCCCAAACGAAAGGAGATAAGGCTATCTTTGGCCAGGTAATCCTATATTGCCTGAGTGGCCATATAAGGAAGTACCTTCACTAGCATGGGTACCCCCTGTCTCATGGTCCACTAAGCAGTCCCTCACCCTTGGGGTATTAGAGGGTCTCCACCATAGGGAATCACTATCTTGGGTGTGTTTATGTAAGGAAAAAGGCAGGTTTTGATATGGAGTATTGAAGTGAGGCTCCACTAATTTGGGGCTCAGCTTCCTCCAATTATCTTCCACCATGGGTGCCTTTCTTTCTTCAACTGAGTTGCACTGTGCTCTCAGGGTCAACCTCTGGCTACCCAAAGCTGGAGGCTGAGTCCCTTGTTTTGGCTTACTGGAGAGACAGTTCAGGTTTGGGCCCTTTGGGTCCCAGGTTTGGCTGTGCTCAACAGAATCCATCTGTGGGAGGTCCCTAACTACTTTTAAGGGGGTCCTTCAGGAGTTTTTAAAGTTTTCACCTTACTAGGGCTACTAGTTTCGGTGCCCCTAATCTGTTGATGGGGGTGCTTTATTTGACAGGGGCCCTGTGGGGTCTCACTGTCCTTCTTGTCCTCTGCAGACCTGGGCTGACTAAGGCAAGGTAGAGAGGGGCAGGTTACCTGCTCCAGACTGGGTCCCACCTGAGAAGGGTCCACTGCCATCGGAGGCTCTGTCAGGCCAGGCCCAACAACCTCTGGGGCAGTTACTTCATCAGGGGTAAGATCAGTTCCCTGAGGAGGCTGATCCTGTCCTAATGTCTGGTGAGGGGGAGATTTCTCTTCCTCTTCCATGCTCTCAGTTTGGGTGGAGTGATCTATCATTTCAGGCTTCTCAACACACATATCTGTTTGAGTTTGGGCTGTGGCCATCACAGCCCCACCAACCTTTTTAGGAGGAGACTCAGTTTGGGTATCTACTGTTATCATAACAGCTTTGCTATTCTGTTCAGGAAGAGCTTCTGCTAAAGATGGGGCTGGGTCTTGCACAGCCCTACCAACCTTTTCAGGAAGGACATCTTGAATTGGGGCTGTAGCCATTACAGCCCCACTAACCTTTGCCTTGGCATTTACCATTCTAGAATGGATTTTCTGTTCATCCTCAGCCCAGGCTGAGATTTCCAAATCATTTCCTAGTAGGCAGTCTACAGGCAAGTTTGGTGACACTGCCACTCACTTTGGGCCAGTGACACCTCCCCAGCTGAGACTTACTACTGCCATGGGATGATTGGTTTGGATTCCATCAATGTTTGTCACCTGGTATGTGGCACCAGGTAAAAGTTGCTTAGAGGGGACTATACAGTCAGCCACCATGGTGATGCTAGCCCCTGTGTCCCTAAAGGCTTCAACTTTCAAACCATTGATGATGGGTTCTTGTCTATATTTGCTCAAGGTATTTGGCCAATCAGAGAAGTTGGCAACCCCCATGACAGTCTCATAAACAAGATCATTTGGGGATGGGGACCTGGATAAGCCAGGGTCCACCTGTGCTCCAAAAGTAAACCCACCCAGATTCCTGGGTGCGCTCCCACTTCCTGGGGGATTACTGCTGAAAGTAACAGGAGGTGTTGGAGCTGGCTTTGGAGGTATATTTTCTTTATTGCCATTCTTTGGACAACAGCTGTCTGATTTCCAATGGCCAGTCTGTTTACAGACATGACAGTATGGCTTTTTCTGGGCAGATGAAGTGTCTTGGGACCCACCCCCATTCTTGGAGTTTTGGGGCCCTGGGGAAGTCTTTTCTTTACTTTTATCCCCACCCTTTTCTTGAGGGTTGGTAGACTCCTTCTTCTGGTTACTGTCCTGATTCTTCGGCCTAATTCTGGTTCTGACCCATTTATCTGCCTTATTTCCCAATTCTTGGGGAGAGGTCAAATCTGAGTCCACCAGGTGCTGGTGTAAGAGCTGGTTCTGACAATTACTTAGGATCTGCTCCCTCATAATCAAATTATACAATCCTGTGAAGTCATGTACTTTGCTGCCATGTAGCCAACCCTCCAGAGCCTTAATAGCACAATCTCCAAAATCAGTCCAGTCCTGTGTTTGTGTCTTCTGGGTGTCTCTAAACCTTAACCTGTATTGTTCAGTGGTTAAGCCAAACCCATCTATTAGAGCACTCTTCAGGACTTTGTAGTTTTTAGCATCCTCATGTCTGACAGTGAGGAGCTTATCCTTCCCTTTCTCAGAAAAGGAGTACCATAAGATCGCTGCCCACTGTTCCTCAGGAACCTGCTGTACCATGCAGGCTCTCTCAAGAGCAGTTATCCACTTGTGGATGTCATCCCCTTCTGTGTAGGGGGGCACAATCTTTGTCAGGTTTCTAGTATTATAGGACCTGTCTTTCTCTCTAGGAGTTATGTTGCTGCCACCAGTGGCATCTAAGCCACACATTTTCTGTTCCCTTGCTAAAGCAAGTTTAGCTTGGGCCAAGGCTACCTCTTCCCTCTCTATCTGGAGTTGGACAGCCCTCATTATGGCCCTATGCTCTTATCTCTGGGGGGAAGTCATTCCCCTTTGAGATTCCCTGGAGGCACTAGAAATATGAGAGTCCCTTGAGGAAGACCTCAACCTTCTATTACCTGCGGGTACTATGGTGTAGGGTCTGGGGAGGTGCTGGCCCTTTCCCTTCCCATGTAGGTCCAAGTTGGCTTGGCTAAGCCTCCCCACTGGTACCTGGTTACCCCTCTGATTCTGATCAGGCTCATCTACTTCTGAGCCTTCCTCCTCCTCTTCTTCCTATTCTTCTTCCTCCTCTGGAGTGTTCTCATTCTCAGGGGTGTTCACTCCATCTCCTGCATCTAAGGGAACTGCACTCGCATTATCTAAGTCATCCTTTTCCAGGATGGCTATCAGGGAAGGAATGGTGGGGTTGTGATCCCTTTTTAGCCCTCTTGCAATGCATAAGGCACTCAAGTCTTTATGGCTAAGTTTGTCATAGCTGGAAGTTGCCTTGGTAAGGTCAACTGTCACAAGGGCAGAGCCTGAAGCTCCTCCTGTGCCAGACATGACTGCTAGTGAGGTGCAAGTGGTGCACTTACCTACACTAAGTGTTTTCCTACTGTATCTTGCTAGTGAGTTGTAGTCAGGGTGTGCTAATCCCTTTAATCTACAACTACTAAGTTCAGTAGAACTTAAATATGCTAAGCTTTTGTTTATATGTACCTCAGGTACTTGATGTGATCTTTCAATTTGATAAAAAAGATTGCAATGGTAAAAACAACAGCACGCTCAAATCCGCACCACTGCACACCAATGTGAGAAGTTGGCCTGATATGTGATGTTTCCAATTCTGGAACCACCTTGTATCAGTCCAAACAATCCCTTATGGTGTCTGGTTGTAAGTCAACCTTATTAGACAAGCTATCCTAGTGGTAGCATGGACTAAGCAGCCTTAAAGGCTAGACTCAAGAGGTCGTGTTAAGCGAGCTGTTTTACCAATCACAATACTTCAATACCAAATGAAAGGACACCACACAAGTATATATTATAAAAATATATGTATTTAATACTAGAATAATCCCCAGTACTCTTTATGAGCAAAGGGGCACAAGCGTTAAACAAAAGCACAGTTAAACATATAAAAGTTGCACAATTATGGATGAGGGAGGGTGGCCACTCAAACCATATATGAAAAAAGTGGTATAAGAGATACCAATCGAACAGTGGTTAGGCCTAGGGAATCGCTGGGAGCAGTCGGGACAAGCAATGCTGAAGTCGGGAAAAGCCCGCGGGATTCGGGTGCAGCGCTTAAAGCACACGCATGCACCAATGCAAAGTCAATGGTGCTTAAAAGGTATAAAGTTACTGTTTAAGGAGACTTCCGCTTAACCTAGAAGGACAAAACTTTAGACACAGGCCCTAGAGGTGTGTACCAGTGTGGGAACACCGGCATTGCTGAGTTACCTCACCCACATGAAGCGGGTGCATACGGTCGAAGTGGCGTCGGGTTTCGTCACGCAGGTTGATGGTGCTTGAAGCTGAATATGCTGCAGGCGATGTGAAGGAGAAGTGTCCGGTGTGATCCAAGGGTGGATCAGAGTTTTAGAGTACCTGAAAGCAGAGGGGACAGAGTCTGGGTCACTCAGCAGTGACCAGGGTAGAACCAGGACGGAACCAGGCAATGTCGGGCGCAATCAGGTGGTTGTCGAGGAGCTTCTCTCCGCTGCCACGTGGGCTCTCGGGAATCTGCAACGTCCAGGAGCGGGTCACGAGCTGTCCCACAAAGGCTCTCACCGTCGGCGCTATTTGCTTCGAGATCGGAGCAAACAACACTTGGCAAGAGCAATCCACGCAGGACTGGAAGATTGCTTCTCACTCGGACCAGGAGGGTCAGAGTGGGCGCTCCTTTTCCGAGGAGCGGGTGCAAGTCTGGAGCAACCAGAATCACAAGTCGGATTTCAAGTTTTGTCTGCACAGGGGCCACAAGCCAGCCAGCAAATGACCGGGCCAACGCGTTGAGCCAAAAGAAGCAGAAGGGCCCCACGCAGCACTCGGTGAGTGTAGAGAAGTGAGCTTCGGTGCAAAAGTGGCTCAGGGCTGGGGCTTCTTAAACCTTGGTGTACAGCTTCAAGGGTCACTCGTGGGCTGCACGGTCAGCGTCTTGTGGTCTTTACAAGATGGCGGGCCCCACGCTTCCGGTCGCCTCCACGGGTCTCAGCTCTGCAGGGACTGTGGATCGGGCTGGTAGAAGGCAGGCAAGCTTGATCTTGTCGATCTCTGTTGCTCGAGTTCCGGCGGGAACTGCAACAAAGCAGACATCGAGGTGCTGGATGGTGCCTGTTTGCACAGGGTGGTCACTCCTTGACCACAAGGGAGATTCTTCAGTCTTCTACGTCGAGTAGGATGTTGAAGGGTCCAGAGTTTCGTTTCAAATGTTTCATCAGGATAATCTGAGTGCGTTGGCACTACTCCCATTCTTATACCAATCTAGGGGGCTGGATTACCTGCTAGGTCCCCTCCTATGGGTGGGACCCAGGAAGGGGGTGGATACACCCCTTTCCCTTTGTCCAGGCCATGCTGGGACAGGGGCTGGTGTGCCCCAGAACCGGTTTGACCGGATTATGCAAGGGGAAGCCTTGTGCTCCCCAGGCAGTGTCTGGTTTCTTTCAAACCTCCCTGCAACAATCCACTATCTCCTGTCTGGGGTGGTGTAACACCTCCCTGCGACAGGAAAGCCTTTGTCCAGGCCTCCTCGGCTGAGTTTCGGTCAGCAGCAGGAGGTCAGACTTGTGTCTGTGGCAGAAGCATCCATTTTGTGGATCAGAGGCTCTTTTAAAAATCAACCAAAAGGAAAATCCCTTTCTGTGTATTTAAATTTTAAGAAAACAATAACACTTGTCTTAATCAAGTATATCAACAGCCCCCCAAGAACATAGCATTTAAATCAAAACATAACATTTGATGTATCTAAATATGTATTATTGTCTCTTCTTAAAAACAGTTTCTTTCATATACTCAGTATACACAATTTTATTTAAAAACATATAGTTTTTCTCAAAAAACATCATTTATCCATTCAATTGATCAAAACGTAATACATAATCAAAAAACAATACATTTAAAAATTTGTCCACGCGTTTCGGTGCTTCTTTGTTTGGAACACCTTCCTCAGGACTATTTAAAACATCTTCTTATCTAAAAGTAGATACATAACATTCGTTAGTTTTGCAATGTATGGGGAGATTTCTATTGTTTAGCTGTTGGAAAAGAGACTTAAACTTGTCTTAAATTTAGGGCAAAGTTATTTTGTAGTACCGGAGTCGGTCCAGGAGTTGTTGTAAATTTAATGACTCCTCATCTCTGCTGTTTCGTCAGTGCATAAAAGTGACATTATGTTTTACACTCAGTGAGCCAATATAGGATTAAATAAAGAACAAGGCCAAGCCAGACCAAATAACGGAAGAAAAAGAAATTCTAAAATTTGAAAGAGACCTGCCAAATGCCACGAACTGCTTCTGCGCAAACTATAAGTAGGCAAAAACGTTAATCAAGTTTGGTTTATTTAATCCTATATTGGCTCACTGAGTATAAAACATAATGTCACTTTTATGCACAGACTCTCTGACGTAATAGCAGGGATGAGGAGTTACTAAAATCATCTGACGAAACAGCAGAGATGAGGAGTCATTAAATTCACAACAACTCCTGGACCGACTACGGTACTACAAAATAACTTTGCCATAAATGTAAGACAAGTTTAAGTCTCTTTTCCAACAGCTAAACAATAGAAATCTTCCCATACATTGCAAAACTAACAAATGTTATGTATCTACTTTTAGATAAGAAGATGTTTTAAATAGTCCTGAGGAAGGTGTTCCAAACAAAGAAGCACCGAAACGCGTCAACAAATTTTTAAATTTAGTGTTTTTTGATTATGTATTATGTTTTGATCAATTGAATGGATAAATGATGTTTTTTTGAGAAAAACTATGTTTTTAAATAAAATTGTGTATACTGAGTATATGAAAGAAACTGTTTTTAAGAAGAGACAATAAAACATATTTAGATACATCAAATGTTATGTTTTGATTTAAATGCAATGTTCTTGGGGGGCTGTTGATACACTTGATTAAGACAAGTGTTATTGTTTTCTTAAAATTTAAATACACAGAAAGGGATTTTCCTTTTGGTTGATTTTTAAAAGAGCCTCAGATCCACAAAAAGGATGCTTCTGCCACAGACACAAGTCCGACCTCCTGCTGCTGACCGAAACTCAGCCGAGGAGGCCTGGACAAAGGCTTTCCTGTCGCAGGGAGGTGTTACACCACCCCAGACAGGAGATAGTGGATTGTAGCAGGGAGGTTTGAAAGAAACCAGACACTGCCTGGGGAGCACAAGGCTTCCCCTTGCAAAATCCGGTCAAATGTTCAATTTTATTTTCAATCAACATTTAAAACGGAATGGCGAGAGAAAAGATGATAAAAATACTCTCATGGAATGTTAATGGACTTAGAACTCCCAAGAGAAGAAGAAGAATCCGAGAATATTTGAGAGAAGTAGAAAGTGAGATAATTATTCTTCAGGAAACACATTTGATAAAGTCAGAGTGGTCTCAAATTGTGAAAAACTTACACTGGATTGGCTCAAGCATTCATACTTCACAAGAGTGTAACATAAAAGGGGTGGCAATTATCATAAAAAAATCCCTGAACGCTAAACTCGAATCGGAAGAGGTAGACAGAAAGGGAAGATGGGCAATGACTAAAATCAGGATAGAGGGTTCCACATTTATGATAGCAGGATATTATGGTCCAAACACTGATGACCCGGCTGCACTCAAGAAATTATATTCAGAATTACTAACATCCACAGCCCCAATAATTGTAGGAGGAGACTATAATATTATATTAGATCCGGCCATAGACAGGCTACCTCCTTCTAAACAAAATAATTCACCAAAGATGAGGGAATGGCTGGGGATATACAAAAAAGACCTGAACCTAGTTTATATGTGGACGCAAAAAGGCAAAAAAACATACCCGTTCACATTTCATAATAAAAAACTTGGACATAAATCCAGAATAGATTTCTTTCTAATAAGCAACTCACTTCGAGATAAAGTTAAAAGTATTGAACATCAACCAGCCCACCTATCGGACCACTCAGCAGTTCAATTAAAACTGTCATTAACACAAAGCTCAACACCAACTAGATGGACATTGGATCGATCAATCCTAACAACGGAAGAAAGTGTGGACACAGTGCTAAAAACCACAACTAATTATTTTGCAGAAAATGGTGAAGAATCCTCCGAAAGAATTATATGGGAAACATATAAAGCAGTAATAAGAGGACATTTACTCAGTTTGGGTGCGCATTAAAACAAGCGAAGGAAAACGGATTTAAAGAAATTAGAAGAAGAAATTACGGAGGCAGAAATATAACTGGGAGCCATCCCTTCATCGGCTTCTAAAGAAAGATCAACTGAGAGGGTTGGTAAGTTAAAAGAGGCTTTAACAGACTACTTGGAGAATATAGTTCAAGAGAAATGGGAGAATAGTAAATTGGCTAAACACGAATATGGGGAAGGCTGCGGGAAAATGCTAGCTTGGAAGTTGAAAACAGACCAGACAAGGAAAACTATACTATCTGTATATACTAAAGATCAATCAGACCTACGCGAAGACGACGCTTCAATAAGACAAGAATTTGCAGACTTCTTCTCAAGTATATATAATAAAGATACTAATCCAACGAATGAGAACATTAAGGAATATTTAGAGGGAATACCAATGCCAAAATTAACGGAAGAGGAAGTTGTTTTCTTAAATAGCGACATAACATTTGAGGAAGTTAGAGCAGCCATAGGTAGTTTAAAGAAGGGAAAAGCGGCAGGTCCTTACGCCCTTCCCAATGAATTCTACATAGCCCTAAAAGAGACTTTAATCGGTCATCTGACAAAGGTCATGAACAAGATTTATGTGGAACATGGAAAGATCCCTGACTCGTGGAACGACGCCACAATAAGTCTTATATTAAAACCGGGGAAAGATCCAAAGTCTTGTGAATCCTACAGACCAATTTCATTACTTAATTGCGACTACAAACTGTTTATGAACATAATAGCAAAAAGATTATCAAAGTTAATGCCGAATTTGATTGATCAGGATCAGAAGGGATTCATAAAGGGCAGACAAATTCAAGAAATAACGCATGAACTATTAGCGACAATCGATGTAGCCATATCAGAGCAGTTACCCCTCACGATTATCACCTATGATGCGGCGAAAGCCTTTGACCGCGTGAATTGGTCGTTTTTAAATAACATCATCGAGAAAAATAATCTGGGAAGCAACTTCGGCCATATGGTGAAGGAAATTTACACGAATCCGAGAGCAAAAATAATAGTGAACGGGAACCTGACAAACAATATTACTATTCAGAGGGGCACGAGGCAAGGTTGCCCCTTGTCACCATTGCTTTTCAATTTATATATTGAACCCTTGGCTTGGTCGATCAGAAATTGTACCCAAATAACAACTTTCAAATATCAAAATTGGGTAAAGAAAGTGGCATTATATGCAGATGATCAGTGGTGCTCACGGACAATTATAATAATTCAGAATTATCAATTAAAGAAACAATGAATAATTTTGGCAAGGTTTCAGGCTATTTGATTAATGTTAGCAAGACAGAGGCATTGAGTTGGAATAGTACCACCAAACCAGCATTCTCAAAGGAAAAAATAAGATACTTAGGGATTACCCTAACTGAAGACCTGAATAAAATTCCACAATTAAATTTAAATATAGTAGTAAAAGAAATGAGAAGACTTCTTAAAACATGGTCCGGTCTACCACTAAACTTCTTGGGCAAATCAAACGCAGTCAAAATGACTATCATCCCCAAATTCGCGTATCTTTTTAATACGATTCCGTTGGAGTTTAATAAAGCAGCCCTTAAGAAGATACAAGGAGAGATATCCAGCTTTATTTGGTCGGGGAAAAGCACAAGAATTGCATGGAATAAACTTAGGAGAAGGAAGGAACAAGGGGGCATTGCAAGCCCTGATATTATAGAATATTGTAGAGCATTTCAGTTCAAAAACTTTAGGACACTGCTAATGAAGCACAGTAAATTCCCAAATTTCCTGCAGCACCTGACAAATGGAGAAGACTATTTCCTTTTCAAATTTGGCCACCCCAAATTTTTTAAGAAAGTAAAATTGAAGCTGCTAAATAATGCGGTCAAACTATGGGCCCAGATTAGAAGCATTCTGAAGATCCCATATTATAGTAACATGGCCCCAATTTGGGATTCACCTGAAACACCAGATTGCCTCAAAGATGCATTATCTAGTATACTTAGACAATTAGGTTTTGAAAAGTGGGGACAACGTCTATGTGAAAACGATCTAATAACATGGGAACACCTACAAACAATTACGGAAGGGAAAGTGTCGAAGTTCAAATATTATCAATTAAAGAGCTGGGCTAATACCATACCAAAAGGAATAACAGATACAGGAAATTTTGAAGAAGAAATGACAAAGGAATCTACAATAATAAAAGAGTATCAAAATGGTATTGGGCGTTAATTGAAGCTGGAGAAGAAGACCAACCGCTACCTGACAAAATATGGAGAAGAGAGCTCACTAACGAGGATATTGATTTAAATAAGATCTGGAAAAAATCATTGGAAGTATGTTGGGCGTGTGTAAAACCAGCAGCTCTGGAAAGAAATCATCTGTTCTCAATACATAGAGCTTACTGGACTCCAAAGAGGCTATCAAGCTTTAAAGGCGCATTGATAAAAACTTGCAGTAAATGTGGCGAAGAAAAGGTAGATGATACTCATATGTTTCATCATTGCCAGGCACTAACGCATTTTTGGCAAGAGATTGGTAAGACACTATCGGCACTGATGAAAACCCCAATAATTGTAAGTACGCCTTTAATTATTTTTGGGATTAGTTCAGATACCATTAGATTAAGCAAACTTCAGGAAAATGTAATGTTTGTGCTGATACTATTAGCACGGAGAGAGATTTGTATAAATTGGATAAAACCGGTACCTCCGTTATATGAGGACTGGCTAAATTCTGTTATTAAAATGTGTAGGTTGGATAGGAAAGGGAATAGTAAAAAAAGAATGCAATACTGGGAGATATGGGTAAACTTCTTTACTCCTGAGTGACAAACTGGTTTGTGTCTGACCTTTTTCTTCTTTTCCTTTGTTTTTGTTTTTCTTTTTGTTTTTTGCTCTTTTTTTTCTTTTTTTACCAATGATTAAAGCGGAAACAATAATTCCTTGGCAGGTGGATATCTGCTGAGTAGCTCTAGAGCTAGCTCATCTCAGAACGCTGGAATTATTGTATTGGATAAAGGTAAAGAGGAGAATTTGACAGGTTCCAAGCTACAGCTGGGATACTCCCCCTGGGTTTTTCAACAGGAATCCGGGGCAGTGAAGGTATACAACTCGGATAGACGTCAATTCCCCCGAATGCCTTATTATTCATTTCCTTTTCGTATGACACCTAACACGACATGTTTTGATAAAGCCAAACCAAAGTTAACATATAACCGCGAGGATTATAATGCACTTAATAGTATATGGTATGGCATTATTCCGGAACAGCGTAGGGAGTTGTTCCCGACAGCTGCAGACAGGCTCAGCTCATGCTCGAGCTCCATCTCACATAAAACCAAGCACTCTGCCTCCAGGATTGTTAAGGCCTGCCATAGGAGTGACTTATAGGTTTATATGTGTCCAGATAGGTTTAGATATAGGCATACTATATCTAAGCAAGGGGTGATTACACCACCTTGCCCCAGCTGAGTGATCAGCCAGTTGTGTCAATTTTAGATAGCCAGCCAGGGGTGGCAAAAGATATGTTGAAGCCCCTGGTAGGCCTTGGATGCACCTATGCCCTGGGCACCTATAGTGCTCTGTACAGGGGCTGATAAGGTGACCCAAGCCAATCTAGTTATGCACCTAGGGTACATGGAATCCATTTTACAGAGAGAGCAGATAGCCTGGGGCCCTGATTAGCAGGGAACCAGGCCAACTAAGTCGAAAACCAGCTAAACACAAGGCAAAAAATCTGGGGTAACCATAGTCAGGTAGCCACCTTCCTACACCCCACTTTCTTAGATGATTCAGGCGCTTGCTTTGAGTTGTACTTCCAGAATGACTCTTAATTTATGGTTTACTAGGTCTGTCTCCCAAATTATCTTGGCCTATTGTTGCATAGGTTTCCTCAATAATTTTTGGTAACTCACACTGTAGTTCTCTCAGAGTTGAGTTAGTGAGTCTTTGGTGTAGCACTACAGCTGCTGCTTAACCTTTAATGTTACTAAACATGATGGCGGACACTGCAGCAAAATTGCACATCACTTTCATACCCTAATCCAGGTCAGGGGCTGCCCTGTAGTCATTTTGGTTCTATTTAAGCACCTCTGGCAAAAGGGTGAGCCGTGTGTTATGGTATATACTGCAGCAAAGACTGTGCCCCAAGTGGCGCAGTTCTCCACCAAGGGAGCCATCTCCATTGGCAAGCATACTGCAAGAATTCTGTTTTTTCTAGGTTCCTGTATGGGAAAATACTGCTTCAAACTGGTTTGTTTTTTGTGCAATCCAGATTGGTATTTCCTCCCGTCTGATGTGAATCTTACCCATGACTGCCTTTACTGTTTGTAGACTAATTCCAGGTGTAGCCAATTGTGGTTGTGCAGCTTGAGCAGTCCTCACAGGATTTATTGTCATGGTTCGCATGAGAAACTATGTTAAACATTCATATGTTTTAACCAGATCTGTGTACAAAGTACATAGCGCTGGAGCTCTCAGATTATCTATATCTGGAAATGGTGTATATCCGGCTAAGACTGGCCATGTTGCTCCCTCATTACTAAAGGGACCTAGTCTAATGGTGTTTTATGTATGTGGTTAGTTGCCTTCAATTCAGTGTTGATGTTCTTTTTAATTTAATGATATTTCCAGTGCTTCATTAGCTATGTAGCTATAAGGGACTGAAACAGTCTTGAAGTTCTATTTACTGCTGGAAATGTAACCCATAAATACAATGCCTCTGTCCTGAATGCTTCATGTGCCTCAACCACAAAGGTAACATTTCCATCCATCTGGGGCAGACCATGTTGCAACAACATTGGTGTAACCCCATGTCAGCAGTTAGCTGGTATGTTAGCTGTGGTGGGTGGTCGGTCTCCGACATTTGAATATGTAGAATCAGAGAGGGTACGTCTATGAGGAAATCCTTTGAAAGGTTCAAGCTGGAGAAGGCTACAGTCAATACATAGGACTTACCCACTCAGCTGAGGAGAATTGTTTCCCTAATACCAAGGATGTCTCCTGTTAGTAAGTGAGTAGGCATCTTTGGGTATCCAAAAGAAAACTTCTCAGGTGATCCATTAAATAGGAATCCAACCTACAACAATGGAGGCTCAATGTTGTATTGCCTGTACTTTCTCAAGTAAATCTGTGCATTTGGTGGACAACATAAACTTTGGACTGGTGCAAGACTAATTCTGAGCACCCCTCTGGATATGCTGACCTATATTTGTGCAAGCTCACAATGTGCCTTCTGTACACCTAACCTTGAAGAGTAACAATTGGATGTGCAACCACAGAACATGACAATCCTGATCCCCCAAGGAAATCGTAGTAACAGATCTAGAGCCCTTTCACTTAGCCACTTATGCATTCTCAAAGAGATACACAAGAAGTACACAAGGATGCTTTTCAATATTTATTGAAGCATTGTGATTCTTGAGTAAAATATGTGAGCTGCAATGATTAATAGAAGGAAAAAGAATAATGTGATTGGCATTAAGAGAATGGTGAAAAAGATGAACAATTCAATAATTTTGCTGATTGCAGAAAACGATATGCTTGCACACAAGTAATGTAGTATAGTGTGCTCCCACCGAGCATATTTCACCCTATTGTGTCTAAGATAAGTGGATTTGCCAAATCCATGTCGGGTGATCTAACTCTCCATTACCAGTGGGTAAGTGTCAGCAAGCTGCCTGTCTTGGTGTACAGTAGGACAGCATCCTTCGCATAAGGTGACAGCCATCAGTTGAGCTGGAATTCCGGAATGGACCGACCTCTACGTGCCATTGAAAGGCTCCTCTGGATAAACAAAGGCTTGATGTCATATATATATATATATATATATATATATATATATATATATATATATATATATATATATATATATATATATATATATATATATATATATATATATATATATATATATATATATATATAATAACATCTTCCATGTTACCATGCCAGAGCCTCATTTAGGCCGCTATTATTTATTCTATTATGATAGCTCTGTCGCCGAGCGGCCAAAAACAAATAACAACATCTTGAGTGCCAAACTTAGCCCTTGTACAGAGTGTTCAAGTTGTTTGATAGAGTGCCTACGAAATGGTGTTGTAAGAAAACCTGACTTTAAAGAATGTTATTCCATATGTGCACGCAAATGAATGTGTGTCAAGTGTCATTGTGTTTAGATAGAGAAGGCTACTTAGGAATGTGTGCATGTAAAATGGCAATTTCTTAACCTGGCCTAATACCTCCACATGACAACTCCCCTCGTTTCCATTGGAGCCAGGAGGAATGGGTGGGTTTGTGCTGAGGCGAGTTGGTGGGGAGAATGTGCACTGCATGCATTGCATTATGCGTATTGATGTGTTCTACCTTGGCAGACATTTGGGACAGCATGCTACCAGTGGATCACTGTAACTGCCCTGCTGAGCTTGCTTTGGACAGTTGACTTCAAGTCTGAGCTCATGTTGATGGCTGCTGACCAAGAGTGGAGTGCTAAGGACTGTTGGTCAAGCCTGCTACAGTGCGACAGTTCCAGGCACAGTTTTAAATACAGTAGTCAGACAGCAAAATTGCAATTCTTAACGCATATTTTAAGGAATTTAATGAAGCTAAAAGGTGTGGCACATGCTGACTGCTGGACAACGGAAAAACCGCGCCCCTCATCCTCCTGGACCTGTCAGCCGCCTTCGACGCGGTCTGCCACCGCACACTTCAAACACGCCTCCACAATGTTGGAATCCAAGAGAAGGCCCTGGACTGGACCACCTCCTTCCTCACCGGCAGAACACAGAGCTCCCTCCTCCCCCCCTCACACTCCAAAGCCACCGAGATCATCTGTGGCATACCCCAAGGCTCATCTCTCAGCCCAACGTTGTTCAACGTCTACATGGCACCGCTCGCCCACATTGTACGTCGGCACAACCTCAATATCATCTCCTACGCCGATGACACCCAGCTGATCCTCTCCTTCACCAAAGACGCCCACACCGCCAAAACCAACCTCCACAAAGGAATGAAGACTGTCACCGACTGGATGAGAAACAATCGACTGAAGCTGAACTCGGACAAGAGGGAGGTCCTCATCCTCGGATCCACCCCCTTGGCCTGGGACGACTCCTGGTGGCTGACTGCACCCCCTACACCCACCGACCAGTCACGCAACCTAGGGGTCATCCTCAACTCCACTCTGTCCATGATGAAACAGGTCAACACCGTCTCCTCCTCCTGCTTCAACTTCCTCCGCATGCTCCACAGGATCTTCAAGTGGATCCCCACTGAGACGAGAATGACGGTCACCCAGGCCCCCGTCAGCAGTAGACTGGACTTCGGAAATGCACTCTAAACAGGAGCACCGGCCAAACTCTTGAAATGGCTCCAACGCAT
This sequence comes from Lissotriton vulgaris, assembly GCF_964263255.1. NCBI lineage: Eukaryota > Metazoa > Chordata > Amphibia > Caudata > Salamandridae > Lissotriton > Lissotriton vulgaris. The sequence continues at coordinate 1,032,537,333 of NC_141687.1, forward strand.
CCAGAACACCTTTGCACGCCTGATCCTCGACATCCCTCGCCGCAGCCACAGCCACATCACACCCCACTTGAGAGACCTGCACTGGCTCCCCATCAACTAGAGGATAACCTTCAAACTCCTCACCCATACACACAAGGCACTCCACAACACTGGACCAGCATACCTCAACAGCCGACTCAGCCTCTACACCCCCACTCACCAGCTCCGCTCTGCAGACCACGCCCTCGCCACTGTCCACCGCATCCAGAGAGTGACCGCCAGCGGCAGATCATTTTCTCACCTCGCGGCCAAGACATGGAACACCCTCCCCATCTGCCTGCGGCAGACCGAGGACGTCCTGACCTTCTGGAGACTTCTCAAGACCTGGCTCTTTGAACAGTAGCAGATCCCCTTCCCTAGCGCCTTGAGACCCTCATGGGTATGTAGTGCGCTTTATAAATGCTATGATTGATTGATTGATTGATTGATTGGCTGGCGAGTCATTGTGTGCATGCTGTGATTCCTGGTATGGTCCCTACATTGACCCTAATTGTGTGAACTGGGGTCCAAATGCACACAGCCTCAATGTAGTACTAAGTCTTCTGAAGCCTTGCAGTATAGGAAGACACTTCTTTTACATAAGGATCAGTGGAATTGACCTTCAGTGGCAACTTCTCTTAGGTTTAAAGTCATTCTGGAAATAGGGTGACTTAAAAAGAAAACTATATTCTAGAAACTATTAACAAACTTAAGAAACCTATAAGATGAAAATTTGCTCACAGAAACAGGACTTACCTAAGAGACATACACTTTTGGCACAAGACCCCTCGCTATTATAGAATATGAGCAAATTGATTCCATAACACATTATCGCTGAGCACTCAATCACAGAAAGGTCTGTCATTACAAAGAAGGAGATAATATAGAAATGCTTTGAATCAGTAAGCAACTTACCTGACCCCAGGCCGCTCCCCACGCCGCACCGCTCCCCTGATCTGCCCGAGTCGCTGCCCCACTGCTCCGCCGGTTCGCCACTGGTGGCTGCGCTCCTGTCCCCCCTGCACTGCCATCCTTTCTTCACTGGTAACTGTAATTGTGTTTTAGTGATTGTAAGTTGCTTTTCGTCATTTGTATTCGTGGTGGCTGTGCTACTGTCCCCCTTGCACTGCCATCCTTTCTTCACTGGTAACTGTAATTGTGCTTTAGTGATTGTAAGTTGCTTTTCGTCATTTGTATTCGTGTTGGACTATTGTACTGTGACTTAGATGCCCCTTGCCGCCTTCTGTGCCCCCCTTGCTCCCCTCTTCCCGCCGCTACTCCCCGCGGCCCGCCCCCTTTCCCTTCTGTACCCCCTGCCACTTTCCCATTGGCCGCCCTGCTCCTGCCTCCCAGCTGCTCCTCCCTCCCACTTTGCCTCTTATGGAGGCCGCGCGGCGGCCGCACAGCGGCCGCGATGCTGGCTCACCAAAGGCAAGCCCATCTGCTCCCGTCTGCGCCTGGATCGCGCCCAGCGCCAGAACCCCTGGCCCCAGCCCCAGCCGTTGCCTGGACACCCGACTGAGATACGACGCCGCCACCCTCACCGCACTCAATACAGGACGACCTGCCGCCTGCCACCGAGCCACCCCGAGGCGCACCTACGGACCTTTCACCTGCCTAACATGCAAATTCACCTGTCTTTGAACCTGCACCCCGCCCACCAAATGCAGCAACGACAACAACAACCACCTCAAGTGCATCTTCCTCAACACCTGCTCCGTCCACAAACACACCATCGAACTCTGGGAACTCCTTGATACCACAGCACCAGACGTCGCCTTCCTCACGGAAACCCGGATGACCACTCCTCAGCCCCCGACATCGCCATAGCCATCCCCGATGGCTACAAAATCACCCGGAAGGACCGCGTCAACAAAACTGGAGGAGGAATCGCCATCTTCTACAGGAACACCATCAGCGTCACAACCAACGCCGAAGACACACTCACCGCCGCCGAACACCTACACTTCCAGATCCACACCGACCCCCAGACCACCCTCAGAGGAACACTCATCTACAGACCCCCGGGCCCACGGACACAATTCAGCAAAACCATCGCCGACTTCATCAGCCCGCACGCCCTAGCCTCACCAGAGTACATCTTCCTAGGGGACTTCAACTTCCATCTGGAGAAAAACAACGACAACAACACCACCACCCTGCTCGACAACCTCGGCAACCTCGGACTCAAGCAACTGGTGGACAAGCCCAGCCACCTCGCTGGATACACGCTCAACCCCATCTTCTCTGCCAGCAACCACGTCTTCTTCAGCCCTCCACCAGACTACACTGGACCGACCACAGCTGCACCCATTTCACCTTCAAGAAGACCACATCCCACCACCACATGCTACAGATCCCCCGCAGATACTGGAGCAAAATCACCACAGACCAGCTAACCACATTGTTGAACCAGAACCCACCCGTCGACACCCCAGACACCAACAACGCAGCACACAATCTCGCACAGTAGATCACCAACTGCGCCGATGACCTCGCTCCACTGAAGAAACCCCCAGGCAAGACTAGCAACAGAAAAACCTCATGGTTCACAGACACCCTCAAATTCGCAAAGAAATCATGCGAACCCTCGAAAAAGCCTGGCGCCACACACGGACATAAGAAAACATGACAGCCCTCAAGAGCGCCACCCGCGAATACCACCAGATGATCCCCACCACCAAAAGGACATGTTCATTTCATTCTGTACCTAGGCGCACGTTTTTACTGGGATTTTAAAACAGTTAAAGTTTAAATGTGCTAAGCTGGCACTGTTGTTCTTGCAAAGGGCCAATGATTCCCACACGCTGTTTTGCATAATAAATCTTATTAGGATTGCTGTAAGGTTGAGGATTTCGAGGGGACAGTGTTGACATTTGTATAAATTGTGTAATTATGGGGTTTATGAATTTTATTTTTAATGAATTAATTGTCTTATGCACTTTTATGGTATTTTTTAAATACCGAATAAAGAGTCATTGAAATTGAAAATTGAAAATTGATTGACCATGTCTTTTCGTAAAAAGGTGCCCTTGCTGTAAATTTTTTAAATAATGCTGGGTTTAGGAAGGGAAATACCATGAACTCTATCACTATGACTACTTAACTAAATGCTGTTTCAGATATCTTGTGATCTCTGCTTTCTTTTTCTGAAAAAATATTCTATCTATAGCTAAGAACCAATTGAGACTTGTTGTATATTGTTTTTTGTGTCACATAAACTTTATTTTTATGTCTGTCATTCTTAGTTGTTATGATCCAAACGGATTTTATGCATGTGCCACCCCAGCAATACCCCAGTTGCATCTAGAATGTTGAACCCCATGAGTCCTTTTCCAGTGGCTCTGAATGGATGAGGCGGGAAGTACTGTGCTGTTGAAATAAATTCTTATTTATTTATTTTGGTTGGATTTGTAAACCTGACAAGTGGCGATGAATGCAGACGTACCAGCTACATGTTGCAGCACAGGTGTGACACTATCTCTTTGGGCCTAGGTGTAATTTTGACAATCTACTTTCTCAAAATATCAATGCTGAACATTGTGTTATCAATGGATATTACCCTATTAAAGGTGTGGTTGCTGTTTCTGGTTCGGTTAAGAAGCAACTTCTACCGGAAGTTTAAACAGTACGTGCCGCATTTTTTTCATTGTGTGGTCATGCACAATTACTTGCACTGTGTGCTGTAGCTACGTGTATTGCTGATATTGTGCATCAGCTGCAGGCAGAGGCTTATTGATGAGGGATCGATACAGCCCTGTCTAAGGCTCATCATCACACTGTGTCAGTGTGCTGCATACGTTGGCATGTTGTAAATATTTTTGTCCACCCTAAGCGTGGAAGGGTATTCTCAGATGTGAGACCCTTGCTCATTGCACCATCAGGATTCAAGCAAACCGGGCCGAAGACGGCTGTAATGCCAGAAACCGGTCCCCGGGAGCTTGTTTCCTTCCCAGTGTAAGAATTGGCTTTTGTAGTTTGGTTTGCCCTGTTCCCATCATGCACTGGGACAGGAACAGACTTATTTGCATACAGCCAGGTTCTGAAACTGGGATGGTGCAGTGAGCTAAAAAACGGTGTTGGATCTAGCCCTGATCTCTTGACTGGGTGAGAGCTTTCTGCTTAATTCAGAGACTCTGTCCCTCACCACCCCTTGTTGTAAATATACGTTGGCATGCCGCCATCTTGGTTTGTGACAGGCATATCTGACGTTTTCAAGTTACACTGTAAGCCTCAACGACGAGTTACGCAATACTGATTTTCTGCATGAATTACAAGTGACTATACTTCAACCTTCACTGGATGCAATGGATCCAAGCTGGAAGTGTGTGCCAGATTCCTGACTATTATGTTTATTTAAACTTATTGGAAGCTTCTATATCTATTGATATTAGACTATATTCCCACATTCTTTTTCGATTTAGTCTTCTGGAACTTTATTAGTTTTACCAAACTATGAAATCTGATACAATGACAAACATTTACAGAATATAAATATTCCACCAATTCCTTGGACACCAGAGAAGGAAAATTGTATCACGTATATGAAAGCAATCTAAGGTGACATGATGTTTGCAGATAGGAAACAGAACATGCATGTGCCCTGCTTAAGGTCAGAATGACAGATTATTGTCTGAGCTTTGCCACAGGTTATGCCTCAGAAAGGACAAGAAGACATTGATATGTTTGAGGAAGCCTTATTAAGATTGGAATATAGATTCAAAACTACATCTAGTATAGCCCTCAACGGGTTTACATTTTACGCACATACTCAGAAGGATGACGAAACATTTGATGAATTTCTCACAGCATTGAGATTTCAAAAGTTAAATAAAAATCAGGGACAGCTTTGGTTATGGGTTATCCGAAACTACAAGATGCCAGAACTACAACCATAGCATTAGAACAATGTGAGAAGTGAAGAATGTCTGTGCATTAAAGCAATAATAAGAGTTCTTATTACCAGTTTGGGAACTCTAGTCATTTTGCTTTTTTCTCTCAATGCTTTGCAAGGAATAAGGAATGCAAAAATATGGTTGGACTGGGCATTTTGTTTGAGTGTGTAAAGATCTAAAGAACAATTTTCCTACACAAAGACTGAACATTTCTTGCATAATTGAGGGAAGTTATCTGAAGTGTCGTTGTGAGTATACGTTAGAAAAATGAAGTTGACAAACGTATTGTACAGTCTATAAAAGATGCTGGTGGGGAGGAAGAAAACAGTGAAATCAAAACTCCATGTAATGCAGTGTTAGAATACTTGGTAAAGATTTAAGACTGGTGGCAGATTCAGAATCTCCAGTGACAATAATCACAACAAAATGTTGTTTGGAAAAGTTTGTAAATGCATTGAAATTGGATAGGCTATAGAAGTCTGATATTGTAGTAGAAGGTTTTGATAGTTTTACCACAAATATAGATTATTTGGAGATAATCATTACATTTAAAAACAGAGAAGCTCAAATCAAGTTGTATGTGGCAGTTGAAGGTGTGAATGTTTTACTGTGGAAAAATCAATAAAAGCTTGGAATAATTTTAAACCCTAGGAACAAGGAACCTGTCTTACTTGTAGCAGAAGTTTGTGAAAAGAGTTGGATCCGTTCAACATTTCCTAATCTTTTAACTTAGAAACTAGACAAATTGGAAGGCTATTCCCCAAAAAATAAAGTTAGAGAGGGTGCCAAATTCTCAAACAAAGGTTGAAAGGACTACCAATAAAGGTGAGACAGAAGCTTAAGGAAATGCTAGAAGATATGGTGAAGGAAGGTGTTATCAAAGTAGTGGAGTCTTCTGAGTGTATTTCGCCCATAGTTTTGGTACAGTGGCTGCTAAATGTTTGAGATTGTGCATCGACCTTAGAGGGCTTTACACAAGTATAGTGGTTTATTTTCATCCCCTGCTGAATATAAATAAAGAAGCATGCATGCTGGAATGTGCTAAAATATCTTCTACACTGAACTTTCAGTCAGTGTATCGTCAGGTAGAGTTGACTGCTAAATCACAACACTTGCCTTTATTTCTAATACAACAGGGAATGGCATTTGATCTGATCAAAGCAGAAATTGTTGAAAAACCCACATTGACACCTGTTTTTGCATGAACAAGGAGTGAATAAATAATGTGGAAGCTAATTTATTTGGCATTGGAAGGGTATTATTACAAGAGGAGTATGTCGCATTGGCATCTAGAACTCTTAAGCACAATGTAGCAAGTGAGAAGGGTTAAAGTCAACAACAATAGTGTAGTCACACAGGATGGCTATGTGTGGAATGTGAGGAAAGTAGTGAAGTGTAAAAATTACAAGGAAGTGAGGGAATGGGTTTTTATGAAAACTGGCAATTCGCAACGATGTATGCAACATGTTGGACTTGGCTCTTTTTGCAGGGTCATCCCTGAACTTTTTGCTTTCCTCCTGGTATTTTTTCTGACCTGGTGTTGGTGGTTTCAGGACTCTGGGCCCATTATCACTGCTGTCCAGTGTAAAGCGCATGTGCTCTCTATGGTCAAACATGGTAAGATTGTTCTACACCTGTTTGGCGTATTTAATTTACATATCAGTCCCTTGTAAAGTGGTATCTCAGATACTCAGGTCCAGTAAATTAAATGCTACTGGTGGGATTGCAAACACAACAGGTGATGGACCGAATGTGGATCAATGTCACACACTCACCCAAGTCCAAAGATCTGGGCCCAAATCCATCGTTTTTTTGCACTCCACACCACCCTGGGTTAGACAATGGCGATATGCAAATCGGCTCTGACCCTGTGCCCCATGGGAACAGTCCAGTCCGAACTACAAAAGCCATGTCCTTCCCAGAACGGAATCAAGCATCCGAGGACCGGACCGGTTTCGAGGTAACACCTCTCATCAGCAGGGCTAGCTTGACTCCAGTGGTGTGGAGTGCCTGGGACCCACGTCTGGGCATCCCCAGCGCACTTAGGGCGGAATATGCAAACACAACAGGTGATGGACCGAATGTGGATCAATGTCACACACTCACCCCAGTCCAAAGATCTGGGCCCAAATCCATCGTTTTTTTGCACTCCACACCACCCTGGGTTAGACAATAGCGATATGCAAATCAGCTCTGACCCTGTGCCCCATGGGAACAGTTCAGTCCGAACTACAAAAGCCATGTCCTTCCCAGAACGGAATCAAGCATCCGAGGACCGGACCGGTTTCGAGGTAACACCTCTCATCAGCCCGGCTAGCTTGACTCCAGTGGTGTGGAGTGCCTGGGACCCACGTCTGGGCATCCCCAGCGCACTTAGGGCGGAATATGCAAACACAACAGGTGATGGACCGAATGTGGATCAATGTCACACACTCACCCCAGTCCAAAGATCTGGGCCCAAATCCATCGTTTTTTTGCACTCCACACCACCCTGGGTTAGACAATGGCGATATGCAAATCAGCTCTGACCCTGTGCCCCATGGGAACAGTCCAGTCCGAACTGCAAAAGCCATGTCCTTCCCAGAACGGAATCAAGCATCCGAGGACCGGACCGGTTTCGAGGTAACACCTCTCATCAGCCCGGCTAGCTTGACTCCAGTGGTGTGGAGTGCCTGGGACCCACGTCTGGGCATCCCCAGCGCACTTAGGGCGGAATATGCAAACACAACAGGTGATGGACCGAATGTGGATCAATGTCACACACTCACCCCAGTCCAAAGATCTGGGCCCAAATCCATCGTTTTTTTGCACTCCACACCACCCTGGGTTAGACAATGGCGATATGCAAATCAGCTCTGACCCTGTGCCCCATGGGAACAGTTCAGTCCGAACTACAAAAGCCATGTCCTTCCCAGAACGGAATCAAGCATCCAAGGACCGGACCGGTTTCGAGGTAACACCTCTCATCAGCCCGGCTAGCTTGACTCCAGTGGTGTGGAGTGCCTGGGACCCACGTCTGGGCATCCCCAGCGCACTTAGGGCGGAATATGCAAACACAACAGGTGATGGACCGAATGTGGATCAATGTCACACACTCACCCCAGTCCAAAGATCTGGGCCCAAATCCATCGTTTTTTTGCACTCCACACCACCCTGGGTTAGACAATGGCGATATGCAAATCAGCTCTGACCCTGTGCCCCATGGGAACAGTCCAGTCCGAACTGCAAAAGCCATGTCCTTCCCAGAACGGAATCAAGCATCCGAGGACCGGACCGGTTTCGAGGTAACACCTCTCATCAGCCCGGCTAGCTTGACTCCAGTGGTGTGGAGTGCCTGGGACCCACGTCTGGGCATCCCCAGCGCACTTAGGGCGGAATATGCAAACACAACAGGTGATGGACCGAATGTGGATCAATGTCACACACTCACCCCAGTCCAAAGATCTGGGCCCAAATCCATCGTTTTTTTGCACTCCACACCACCCTGGGTTAGACAATGGCGATATGCAAATCAGCTCTGACCCTGTGCCCCATGGGAACAGTCCAGTCTGAACTACAAAAGCCATGTCCTTCCCAGAAAGGAATCAAGCATCCGAGGACCGGACCGGTTTCGAGGTAACACCTCTCATCAGCCCGGCTAGCTTGACTCCAGTGGTGTGGAGTGCCTGGGACCCACGTCTGGGCATCCCCAGCGCACTTAGGGCGGAATATGCAAACACAACAGGTGATGGACCGAATGTGGATCAATGTCACACACTCACCCCAGTCCAAAGACCTGGGCCCAAATCCATCGTTTTTTTGCACTCCACATCACCCTGGGTTAGACAATGGCGATATGCAAATCAGCTCTGACCCTGTGCCCCATGGGAACAGTCCAGTCCGAACTACAAAAGCCATGTCCTTCCCAGAACGGAATAAAGCATCCGAGGACCGGACCGGTTTCGAGGTAACACCCCTCATCAGCCCGGCTAGCTTGACTCCAGTGGAGTGGAGTGCCTGGGACCCACGTCTGGGCATCCCCAGCGCACTTAGGGCGGAATATGCAAACACAACAGGTGATGGACCGAATGTGGATCAATGTCACACACTCACCCCAGTCCAAAGATCTGGGCCCAAATCCATCGTTTTTTTGCACTCCACACCACCCTGGGTTAGACAATGGCGATATGCAAATCAGCTCTGACCCTGTGCCCCATGGGAACAGTCCAGTCCGAACTACAAAAGCCATGTCCTTCCCAGAACGGAATCAAGCATCCGAGGACCGGACCGGTTTCGAGGTAACACCTCTCATCAGCCCGGCTAGCTAGGACATGGCTTTTGTAGTTCGGACTGGACTGTTCCCATGGGGCAACAGGGTCAGAGCTGATTTGCATATCGCCATTGTCTAACCCAGGGTGGTGTGGAGTGCAAAAAAACGATGGATTTGGGCCCAGATCTTTTGACTGGGGGAGTGTGTGACATTGATCCACATTCAGTCCATCACTTGTTGTTTTTGCAATTGCCGCCCTAAGTGCGCTGGGGATGCCCAGACGTGGGTCCCAGGCACTCCACACCACTTGGAGTCAAGCTAGCCGGGCTGATGAGAGGTGTTACCTCGAAACCGGTCCGGTCCTCGGATGCTTGATTCCGTTCTGGGAAGGCCATGGCTTTTGTAGTTCGGACTGGACTGTTCCCATGGGGCAACAGGGTCAGAGCTGATTTGCATATCGCCATTGTCTAACCCAGGGTGGTGTGGAGTGCAAAAAAACGATGGATTTGGGCCCAGATCTTTTGACTGGGGGAGTGTGTGACATTGATCCACATTCAGTCCATCACTTGTTGTTTTTGCAATTGCCGCCCTAAGTGCGCTGGGGATGCCCAGACGTGGGTCCCAGACACTCCACACCACTTGGAGTCAAGCTAGCCGGGCTGATGAGAGGTGTTACCTCGAAACCGGTCCGGTCCTCGGATGCTTGATTCCGTTCTGGGAAGGACATGGCTTTTGTAGTTCGGACTGGACTGTTCCCATGGGGCAACAGGGTCTGAGCTGATTTGGATATCGCCATTGTCTAACCCAGGCTAGTGTGGAGTGCAAAAAAATGATGGATTTGGGCCCAGATCTTTTGACTGGGGGAGTGTGTGACATTGAACCACATTCAGTCCATCACTTGTTGTTTTTGCAATTGCCGCCCTAAGTGCGCTGGGGATGCCCAGACGTGGGTCCCAGGCACTCCACACCACTTGGAGTCAAGCTAGCCGGGCTGATGAGAGGTGTTACCTCGAAACCGGTCCGGTCCTCGGATGCTTGATTCCGTTCTGGGAAGGACATGGCTTTTGTAGTTCAGACTGGACTGTTCCCATGGGGCAACAGGGTCAGAGCTGATTTGCATATCGCCATTGTCTAACCCAGGGTGGTGTGGAGTGCATAAAAACGATGGATTTGGGCCCAGATCTTTTTACTGGGGGAGTGTGTGACATTGATCCACATTCAGTCCATCACTTGTTGTTTTTGCAATTGCCGCCCTAAGTGCGCTGGGGATGCCCAGACGTGGGTCCCAGGCACTCCACACCACTTGGAGTCAAGCTAGCCGGGCTGATGAGAGGTGTTACCTCGAAACCGGTCCGGTCCTCGGATGCTTGATTCCGTTCTGGGAAGGACATGGCTTTTGAAGTTCGGACTGGACTGTTCCCATGGGGCAACAGGGTCAGAGCTGATTTGCATATCGCCATTGTCTAACCCAGGGTGGTGTGGAGTGCAAAAAAACGATGGATTTGGGCCCAGATCTTTTGACGGGGGAGTGTGTGACATTGATCCACATTCAGTCCATCACTTGTTGTTTTTGCAATTGCCGCCCTAAGTGCGCTGGGGATGCCCAGACGTGGGTCCCAGGCACTCCACACCACTTGGAGTCAAGCTAGCCGGGCTGATGAGAGGTGTTACCTCGAAACCGGTCCGGTCCTCGGATGCTTGATTCCGTTCTGGGAAGGACATGGCTTTTGTAGTTCGGACTAGATTGTTCCCATGGGGCAACAGGGTCAGAGCTGATTTGCATATTGCCATTGTCTAACCCAGGGTGGTGTGGAGTGCAAAAAAACGATGGATTTGGGCCCAGATCTTTTGACTGGGGGAGTGTGTGACATTGATCCACATTCAGTCCATCACTTGTTGTTTTTGCAATTGCCGCCCTAAGTGCGCTGGGGATGCCCAGACGTGGGTCTCAGGCACTCCACACCACTTGGAGTCAAGCTAGCCGGGCTGATGAGAGGTGTTACCTCGAAACCGGTCCGGTCCTCGGATGCTTGATTCCGTCCTGGGAAGGACATGGCTTTTGTAGTTCGGACTGGACTGTTCCCATGGGGCAACAGGGTCAGAGCTGATTTGCATATCGCCATTGTCTAACCCAGGGTGGTGTAGAGTGCAAAAAAACAATGGATTTGGGCCCAGATCTTTTGACTGGGGGAGTGTGTGGCATTGATCCACATTCAGTCCATCACTTGTTGTTTTTGCAATTGCCGCCCTAAGTGCGCTGGGGATGCCCAGACGTGGGTCCCAGGCACTCCACACCACTTGGAGTCAAGCTAGCCGGGCTGATGAGAGGTGTTACCTCAAAACCGGTCCGGTCCTCGGATGCTTGATTCCGTTCTGGGAAGGACATGGCTTTTGTAGTTCGGACTGGACTGTTCCCATGAGGCAACAGGGTCAGAGCTGATTTGCATATCGCCATTGTCTAACCCAGGGTGGTGTGGAGTGCAAAAAAACGATGGATTTGGGCCCAGATCTTTTGACTGGGGGGGTGTGTGACATTGATCCACATTCAGTCCATCACTTGTTGTTTTTGCAATTGCAGCCCTAAGTGCACTGGGGATGCCCAGACGTGGGTCCCAGGCACTCCACACCACTTGGAGTCAAGCTAGCCGGGCTGATGAGAGGTGTTACCTCGAAACCGGTCCGGTCCTCGGATGCTTGATTCCGTTCTGGGAAGGACATGGCTTTTGTAGTTCGGACTGGACTGTTCCCATGGGGCAACAGGGTCAGAGCTGATTTGCATATCGCCATTGTCTAACCCAGGGTGGTGTGGAGTGCAAAAAAACGATGGATTTGGGCCCAGATTTTTTGACTGGGGGAGTGTGTGACATTGATCCACATTCAGTCCATCACTTGTTGTTTTTGCAACTGGTGGGATTGCAGCTCTGCTTGCGCCCCCCATTAAAGTAGCCTTTCAAACCTGTCTCAGGCCTCTGCCATTGCAAGACCTACGTGCGCAGTTTACTGCCGCTGTGACGTGGCACATAAAGTGGTTGCAACCTCTGGGACTCCCCTTTTTCTACATATAAATCATCCCTAAGGTGGGCCCTAGCTAGCCCTATGGGCAGGGTGCGCTCTAGGTAAAAGGTAGGACATGTGTCTTAACTGTGTGTCCTGGTAGTGACAAACAGTCATTTTAGTTTCTCACTACTATAAGGCTACCCTATCCTAGGAATGCATCAGGGATTCCCTGATAGGTGTGTCAGGGGTAATTCCTGATATGAGAGGAGTAGCGTGATCAAGTTTGGTATGTTTGGAATAGTGGTAGTAAATGTTGCGTAATGGTGTTCGCAGATTTATTGCCACTATTTTAGAAATGCCACTTTTAGAAGTGGGCATTTCTTTGTGCTATGTCTCTTTGTGCCTGCCTGATGTGTATTGCATGTCTGGCTCTGGAGTGAGAGGGGCTAGGGAGGTGCAGTGGCTCCAGAGGGGCTAGGTGAGTCAGTGCTAGGCTGAATAGGCTGGTCTGCATTAGGAGTATTGGGAGGAGTAGCCTCTGACCCTGAATAGGTATGTGCCTGCCTTGTACAATGCTGTCTTCACCCCCCCCCCTGTGGTGTGTCTGGGGCCAGGACCTACACTGTCAATGAGGACTGCTGTGCACTTGTTAAGTACCCCCCAAAACTGGTTTGAACGGGGTCCCAAAGCCCCGTGCCAAGGTAGATCAAAGACATTTGTGGTATAAATATTGGGGCTGTGACCCCATGTGCTGTGTGCTTACTTGGGACCTGAGGAACACTCTGCCAGGAGGAACCACAGTGGGACTCAGCTACTACCTGGTGGGAGGCCCTGTGTGCTGGCCTGCCTGTGCCCAGCTCTGCCTGGAAAAGAAGTGCTGTCTGCTCCCTGTTCTGTACCTTGAAGTGGGAGACAGGCTGAGCACTTTAGATTCATTTGGTGCCCTGAACCACCCGGAGCAGCGCGTGGAGCGAGCTGGGAGTTTGTGGCCAGTGTAGGTGAGCCCTGATGTGGGCTCGTATCGTAGTGCCCTGGGAAAGCGCTGAGAACCCCATGGTCCGAAGGTGTGTGCCCCTGCTTAGTTGAGTGCGGGGAGGGTGCTTCTAATTTTAACTTCAAAGCCCGAGAAGTGGGCTCTGACAGGGGACATGGCGAGAGCAGCCGTACCGAGAAGAGCAAGTCAGGCAGAGGTAGCCTGGTTGTGGGCGGGGCCAGCCAGAGAGCCGGAGCCCAGTCAACTGTTGCTTCCCTAAGTAGGAAGAATGGGCCTGAGAAGGCCAAAGCCAGACGAGGAAGCTGCAGGAAGTGCCGCCCAGCAACCTTATTTGGCCAAAAGTCAGGCATGGTCAGCCTGTTTGAGGGCAGGACTCCCATGTGGCCATGGAGAGCTCTGCGTGCTGCCGGAGGTCCGCTGGTGAGTAGAGACATCGCCGCCTTGCCTTCCCCGTAAAGGCCGACTACGGAGGACAGGAGAGCCGGAGCCTGGCAGCCACACCTGTTCTCCATGCTGTAGCCCCTGGGGGCTCTGGGAGTGGTCCCTGGAAGGCAGAGGAGGCCTTCTCCCCCGCTGCCCTCAGGAGCAGGAACCGACTAGCTCCGGGGGACTGGCGCTGCACCGTGTGTTGCGGCAGCCCCATGGTGGGTCGGCTGGCATGAAGGCCTAGGTTAATCTGGGCCTACAGAGGTGGGCAGGGTACGACGCCCCCCCTCGTTTTCCACTGCATCTGCGTTGATAGTGGAACCCACTTCAGCGGTCCATGGTCCCAGTGTGGACCATTTGGGGGGACATTGCTTTGATAGTAGAGGGGTTACGGGGGCATGGATTGCTTCCCCTTATTGAGCCCCTCTGTCTTGTTCTCGGTGGCTGTGCCCCACGTCGTGGGCAACAGCCACTCACTTTTGGGGGCATTGCTTGGAAGGACACGACCAGGATGGCTCCTGGTAAATGGTAGTTACTATATTACTGCGTGCTGCTGGCCTTGCCGTAGGAGTGCTGGGGCCGCTCTCATTGTTGTCCTAACCAATTGGCTGTGTTATGTCCTGATTCAATAAGGTTGTAGGTACATTTCCAGTTGAGGATCTTATGTAACTTCAGTTATGGGCTTGATGTACTGATGTTTTTGACACACTGCCTAATGTCTGAGGCGATTGTAATATGTGCACCTTATAGTGGTTGTATTATGGTGTACTGCTGAGTATATGTATTCCTAATGTTGGGTGCTAGATGCACCTTACCAATAGCTAATGGTTGTTTTATTACTTACCTATTCTAATGGTGATGACAGTGGCCCGATTTGCCCTTTAATGTATAAAATCCCACTGTAAAGTGATACCTAGTGCCAGGTAGCACAGTGTATATGTGATTATGCTATAATGTGTTTCATGAGTAATGCAAAGGCTATTTTTTATATAACCCTGTGTGGAGTTTCTTTTATGGTGTGCCTCGTGTGTCGCTGCTGTGTGAGTGTGTTGCGCAAACGCTTTACACATTGCTTCTGGGATAAGCCTGACTGCTCTGCCAAGCTACCAAGGGGGTGAGCAAGGGTTATCTTTGGTGTGTAACTTCCTTTCCCTGACTAGAGTGGTGGTTTCTGCCTGGCTTAGGCGCTTGCCCTAGCCAACCAGAAATTCCCTTTCTAACATAACACAATTAGCTAAATCTTTCTGCTCAAAATAAAGAGATGGTTGATGCTGAGGATTCATGCTGCACACAGTGTAGTGATAATGATGACATTGTAATGTTTGATTCTGTAGAATCTAGAGCGAAAGGTACAAACCGGGATGGACAACCGCCAGTTAGGTATAAAAACCATGTATATTCTGTGTTTTTCTATGTAATCTCATTTATAGTAAACTATGTGTTATAAGTTTTGTCATGCATTCTTATTTATAGTATAGTTTGGTTTGTCCTAGTGTTTCATATTTCAGGTTTGTGTTCATTTTCAGGAGGAAGATGTCCTGTATGCTGTTTTCATGTCACATATCTTTTATGTCTATCATTCTTGGAAGTTGTGATCCAAATGCATTATATCCATTTACCATCCCTATTGCATCTAGAATGTGGAATCTTTGGCGTCAATTTTGAATGGATCAGAACGGATATGACCCGTAGGTACTGTAGTGATGAAATAAATAGTTATTCTGTTTTTTTCTCGAAATAACAAATAGTGTACTCTCTACTTCCCTTGATAACCCTGATTTACTGACAGAACACAACATGCTCTTGATGGAGCAAGGACTTGTGTAAAGGCGACTTGCTCGGATGCAATCCTCTCATAAAATCCCGTAATGAAGAATTATTTATGTGCTGTAATACTAATTATGCACAACATTTTATATATTTCAAGATAGAGGAAACTTGTCTTTGTGTTTACTAAGAAGTAACCAGAGTGTAATTCAAAATGGCTTCTAACGCGGGAAAATGTACTACGCATGGGTCAGCTGCATGACGTTTTAACGCTTGGAGGAAAAATTCTGCTTTTGCGCAATAGCATCTAATATGGCCGCTTGGGAACTCACATGCTAAGCATCTGCTTTGCTGAAACTAAACCGAGTCATATACTTACTGCTAATGCATAAATAGTTTTTATAAGTAAATGGGATTAGAGTAGAGATAGGTGGTATACAGTGAAACCATTTTGGGCCAGATGTAGGTAGGCTTTTACCGGTCGGTAACGGCCGAAATCGGCCGTTACCGACCGGTAAAAGCCTTTTCCTATGTAGGAGGCTTATTTCCTGATTCGGTAAATTTCGAATCGGTAAATGTTGATTCGGTATTAACCGAATCGGTATTTACCGATTCGGTAATTATCGAATCAACATTTACAAATTCGGAATTTACCGAATCGGTAAATGAAATGTAGAAAGCACTGTAAACAGTGTTACAGGGCTTTAAGAATTCGTTATTTACCACCAACTATTAGTTGGTGGTAAATAAGGAATTCCTATGTAAATGCATAAATGTGCATTTACACCTGTGTCATGTGACAGACATACATGCCCTTAGGGCATGTATGTATGCCACATGTGCACACCAACACTAATCAGGGGTGCAACAGGGTGTCAAAGTGACACCCTGCCACCCTTGACTTTTTCACAATTTTACCGAATCGGTAATTACCGATTCAGTAATTGACATTCATTCCTATGGCCTCCAGGCCCATAAGAATCAATGGCAAATACCGAATTGGTAAATACCGATTCGGTAAATACTGAATCTTACCGATTCGGTATTTTGTACCCATTTTTTACCTACATAGGATTTACGGATTCTGAAATACCGAATCGGTAAAATTCGGTATTTTAGAATCGGTAAATCCAATTTACCTACATCAAGCACCAAATTCTTAAATTAATATTTTTTTTCTTTTAACCTCTCTATTAGTTCGTATTTGGGCCTCTGAATGATGCTAAAGTCTGACACTTACTTGGTTCTTCCCGCAAGCGCAAAAGGGACAACTCTGTAACAGTGAGCTCAAGTCTTGAAACTCATCCAAGGACGTTCTCCGCACATGTCCTGGGAACCAGCTGAACATCCTGAAGATTCAATAGACAACTGTGAAATTGTATACATTGTTGTTGATAAAGTTTACAAGTATGGGTGGGAAATAAAGCTTGAAAGAACAAATTGACAGGTGGGAACTTAAAACAATGAACTAAAGAAAATTATTAAAACTTAGCATGGTGTGATAATCATCCCCTCAGCTTGTCCAATCAGAAATAGCAGTTTCATAAAGTTAAAACATTTAGGGGTGGTACATGCCATAAAGAAAGTATAATTGGGGTAGTTAGTTAGATTAGTTAGAGCAGTTGCAGCCAGAACGTCAAAAGACCAAGATGCTGTCCAAATGCTGATTGAATACCTGAAGAGGCAGACTTAGAATTTCGCACCATCCTAGGTAAATATAACTCTGAGTATTGTGTCAATGTGTTTTCTCTCTCTATCCTCTCTTTCCTGAGGTACTTGCTGTTGTGAAATCTTATTATTAAATTAGATAAACTAATCCTACTTCCTCAGAAAATTGGAGTTAAAACTGTAATTTGTTTTGCTCATATGATTAATTAGATAAATACGTTTTTTAAAACGTTCCAGAGTCTGTTATTATTTAATAAATAATATGGTAAATGAACTTAGGTCATATCATCAATTACTTTTCAACTAAAATGGATCCATTGATATAAGAAAGGATTTCAGATCAGTACTAGATTTGAGAATTGATAACCGAATGAATCTACAATATTAGTCCTATAAAATTGACCCCAGCAGTGTTCAACGGCCTATATGAGTGAGTGTGTTTATGGGCCCAGATGAATATTTAGTGATAGATGTTAGCAGGTTGGTAGCCCTCTGGATCAGTTTGCTGGTAGCAGAGGTATGGTTTTTATTGATTAGTTTGGTGATTTCTGGTTATCGATTTATGTTTTAAACCTGTATACGTATTGTTTTATGTTGTCTGGAAAATTCCCGGGATATGTATAGCGGGCGGTGAATGAAAACCACACTGCAGTGAGGTTATTCATCTGTTTTAGTAATTAAGTTCTGTGAATAAGTAAGAGTGATTGTTAGCAAAGAGTTCGCTGGTGAAACTTTAGGAGTTATATCACCTAGAAAGAGTAACACTAAAGGAGTAGCAGGTTCTTCTGAGCTTGGGTGAAGACTTAACAGAAGGTTTTACTCGCAGTGTATGAAGAGTAAGGGGGAGGTTTTACTCGTAGTAAAAGAAATCAGACAGAGTAGGGAATGTTTTTATGCTGTTATTAATGAAAAGGTTTGGTAAAAGGTTGAAGGAAATTACGTTTTTGTATTACCTTGTGAAGGGAGGGTCAGCTGCTGGAGTTGCACTGACGTCACAGAGTGCCGCGCTGGGATAGGTTGAGACAGCGGGTGTGTGACAAGACAGGAAATTGTAAAGGAGGGGTCAGTAGAGAGGAGTGATGCTGATGTCACATTAGAGCCGCCGGAATAGTGATGCCAGAAGAAATAGAAAGGTGGGCAGAGGGAATAGACAAACCGAATCAACAGCCAAATATTTTGGACATTTATAAATTAAAAGTAGAATTGGAAGAAATGATAGCTGGAACTGTGGGAATAGACAGGCTAAATACGTGCAGTGAAGAAGAATTGTTGTTCATATGTAGAAGCATAACTAGAAATGTAAAGATATTTCACGAAAAACTGACAGAGCTTGCTTCTGAAATGGGAACTGAAATAGGGAGATCAAAGGTATTGCAGAAACCATATAGAGCAGAATTTACTGACAAAGATTTGGAAAATATGAATTTATCTGGAAATACTTTTAACTAGAACAAAAACTCAGTACCTTACTCCAAGTCGAATGGCCACATATGAAAGAATTATTTTAGGAGGAGAAAATGTGACAGTAATTGGTGAACAACCTTTACAACGAAACTTTTACAACGCACTACCATTACAACGCAGGCATTACAACGCAAACCATTACAACGCATTGCGCTGGGGGGGCGCTCTAGGATAGGGAATAAGTTTAGTCTAGTATTGGCTAAGCAATTTAAAAAAATTGACTTAATTGGATGAAAGAATAAAAGCTGCAACAGGATTGGAGAAACCGGAGTGTAAACAGAAAGACTAATTGCTTGACAAAATAGGAGCGGTAATAGTAATAGACAGTAGAGTTTGTATGTGGAAATACGATCCAACATTCATAGCGAATTTGCCCAGATAGAAGATATTTAGGTTTTGTAAGAGAAAAATATATGAGGACCCTCCCTTAAAATGTATGGTGAAAAAAGAAAAATGTCACTTATGCAGAGAATCAAGAATTATTTCATGAAAGATAAACCCATTAAGACTAGAGAAGGAATTCTTATCCCACCACCAAAGACTCCTGCCTCATTTATGATCTTGTAAAGAGGCTTTCATACATGTGTGTGGTTAGAAAATTGGATTGAGTATACAAAAGGTGACGGAATACTAGCTTTCCCAGAAAATGGTACGTTCAATTGGGAGAATTCTTCAGAATTTAAGGATGGAATGAACGAATTAGAGCCCAGACCAATATTAACACAATATGAGGCCTTAGAGGAATGGGAAGTAGAGGCATTTGATCGAGACAGGTCTAGAAGTACTAGGAGTTATAGACGATTTTACCCTAAAAGAGTGCATGAAGCACGTCAAGATCAGATGAAACAATGGAAGCAGGCAATGGTTACAGAAAGACTGTATCCTGTATTAATGTTAGAGGAACAGTCGGGAGGCAAATGTACAAGAAAAGCCAAACTTTTAACAACGACAGGTTGTGGGGAATCAGAAGATGAGTTTATGGAAGATATCCTAAGAATCCTCCGCCCTATCAGGAAGGACCTAGTAGAACTACTCCAAGTGCCCCTGCTTTAGAAACACCATTAGTTCCTCAGATTATGCATGACTCATTAAATGAAAGGATGCTCCAGGAAAAAGAAAGAGAAGCAATTAACAAAAATAGAGAAGAATTAATACAGAAAATAACACAATTGAGTGCACACCCTGAAGCTTTAACTATACCAATGACTAACAGGCCTGTTGTCCCATTGTATCGGGATAAGGGAAGTTGTCCAAAATCACCAGTTGTGGCCACTCCTATAATAGAACCTAGAAAAGAGAACATAATAATTGAAGATCAAGCCAGTGAATGTGAATCGGTAAAATCGCTAATGGATTTGCCGATAAGAGAACAAATACGTGAAACTCTGAGAAGAGTTGTTCCCAGTTGTTCAAAAGAAATAGGATTAGAAACATCCAAAGGAACTAAAAGTGCCACAATAGTGATGCCAAAAGAAATAGAAAAGTGGGCACAGGGAATAGACAAACCGAATCAACAGCCAAATATTTTGGACATTTATAAATTAAAAGTAGAATTGGAAGAAATGATAGCTGGAACTGTGGGAATAGACAGGCTAAATACGTGCAGTGAAGAAGAATTGTTGTTCATATGTAGAAGCATAACTAGAAATGTAAAGATATTTCACGAAAAACTGACAGAGCTTGCTTCTGAAATGGGAACTGAAAGAGGGAGATCAAAGGTATTGCAGAAACCATATAGAGCAGAATTTACTGACAAAGATTTTGAAAATATGAATTTATCTGGAAATAATTTTAACTAGAACACAAACTCAGTACCTTACTCCAAGTCGAATGACCACATATGAAAGAATTATTTTAGGAGGAGAAAATGTGACAGTATTTGGTGAACAACCTTTACAACGAAACTTTTACAACGCACTACCATTACAACGCAGGCATTACAACGCAAACCATTACAACGCATTGCGCTGGGGGGCGCTCTAGGATAGGGAATACGTTTAATTTTCTATCCAACACCTTCCCTAGTGTCCACGGGAACTGGAGTTGGAATAGAAAATTTAACTTTTCACTATCCAGCACCTCTAAGCGCTATGCGTTGTAAAGGTTTGCAATGTTAAAACCGCGTTGTAAAGGCATGCGTGGTAAAAGCATGCGTTGTAACGTCATACATCCCAGTAATTAGGTGTACTATCCTAAATCCAGCGACTCTATTACCTGATGTGCATGGAGAAGAAGTGAGGGATGACGTTGAACATGATTGCCTAGACGGTACTGAATATTGTACCAAACCTAGCCCAGACATACAGGAAGAGCCTCTGAAAGAATGTGAAAATGAGCTATTTGTAGATGGCTCATGCATGAGGGATGAGGAAGGAGGCCTAAGTGTTGCTTATGCTGTCTGTACATTGGCTGGAATAGTCGAAGCATCCTATTTACCAGGAGTCAAGTCTGCACAAATAGCCGAATTGATAGCTTTAATTAAAGCATGCAAAATTGGGAAGAATTGGAGAGTAAACATTTATACTGATAGCCAGTTTGGTTATGGGGTTGTGCATGACTTTGGCCAACTTTGGATGCAAAGGGATTTTATGACTTCTTCAGAAACCCCTATTAAAAATGGAAATTACGTAAAAGAAACATTGCCAAAAGAAGTGGCTGTGGTCAAGTGTGCTGCGCATCAGTCCGGAAATGACTATGTGACTGCTGGTAATCGGTATGCTGACCAAGTTGCCCAGTACAGTGCCAAAACCAAAATGGCAGTAAACAAGAAAATTGAAACAACTGTAATCAGACTGTAATCAGATGTCAACTTATGCTTATCTCAGCATTAGAAACATGGGATGAAGTAAGACATTTACAGGATTAGGTGGAAGTAAATGAAAAGGAAGGTTGGATAAAAACAGGATGTCAAAGGAGAGCAGAAGATGGTGTCTGTATTTACTCAGATGGTAGATCGGTCATGCCAGACTGCTTGCTCTCACAATTAGCTAGAATGTACCATGGAGATACACACATAGGTAGAGATGCCATGATCAGACTGTTTAAACAAGATTGGTGCAATCCGAAGTTTAGGACTGTCGCAGAGAACCTTTGCCAGAGATGCTTAATTTGTCAACAGAATAACCCAGGTAGGAAGACAGTGGTCTGTTGGGGAAGAATTTGAAAGGCAGAATGACCATTTGTGAGGTTGCAGGTTGATTTAATTCAGTTACCACCATGTAAAGGATTGAAGTACATCCCTGTCACAGTATGTTTGTTCTCACGGTGGGTGGAGGCATATCCTACCAGAAGAAATGACAGCATAACAGTTGCCAAATTATTGTTGAGAGAACTGATACCTCATTTTGAGTTATCCAGTAACTGTGGAATCAGATAGAGGATCTCACTTTAATATTGAAATAATTCAGTTGATCTGTGAAGCATTTAAAATTGAACAACAATTGCACTGTCCTTACCGACCAGAAGCTTCTGGGGTGGTAGACCAATTGAATGGCACAATACAATCAGGATTTTGGCAAAGGTGTGCGCATCTACATCACTGTGTTGGCCAGATGCATTACCTCTCATTCTGATGGGACTCAGAAACAATCCTGACAGGAACACAGGGTTGTGTCCCCATGAAATATTCATGGGAAGAACAATGAGATTAACCTTTATAACAGGACACAAACTGATAAATATAACTGCTGATCTGGTATTAGACTATTTTAAAAGGTTGACTACCTAGTGCATGCTGTGTCTCACCAGGTTGGAGAAGACGCAGTTGCCAGGCAGCCGGACCAAGCACATGATCTAAATCCTGGAGACTGGGTGGTGGTGAAGAATCACACCCGAGAGACGTGTCTAGCACACAGGTGGAGTACACCGAAACAGGTCATACTGGTTACAACAACAGCAGTGAAATGTGCCAGTTTGCCTAACTGGATACACTCTAGTCATACCAAGAGAGTACCAGCTCCTGATGAGGAAAATCCTCAACCGATACCAGCAGTTGAGGGTGCCGAAGGTTGTGCAGTTGAGGAATCTAGAATAACAGACTCTGAAGTAGCTGATCAAGAACAACCAAGCACTAGTCAGGAGGATTGGATACCAGTGGTTGACATACCTGATGTAAGTAAAATAACAATAAGTAGAACAAATTTAGAAAAGCAAGAAACTAGAGAAGACAAGACAGGTATAGAAGAGCAAGCTCAGGAAATTGAATTTGAGATTGTCGGAGACTGTGAGCAGGAACAGATACGGAAAGAAAAATACACTCAGACACAGGTGAACCAAAATATTACAGATATACAGATCTGAAGAGGGACAGATAGGCTTAGAAGAACATGTTCCGGCTGAAAATCAGTCAGTTGCAATAAGACCTGAGCAGGACCAGTTAGGAAAAGAAGAGCAAGTTCAGGAAGAAGAGGAACACACTAAAGTAAAACCTGAACAGGACCAGATAGAAGAAGCAGAACATGTTCAGGCAAATGATATCACAATAAGAAGTCCTGAACTAGGTCAGTTAGAGAGGGATTCATAAGACGAAGAAAATCAAATTGTGCCACAACATAACAAAAATAAAAGAACACTCGAGAGTGGCAAGGAAAGTGAAAGTGCAGTGCAAACTAAAAGGGTTAGAAAAGGTGATAATTGGCCTAGATATGTCAAAAGATCAAAATATAATTTAAAAACAATAAATGAAGAACCTGAACTAGTGAATGAAGTCACTAGTCAGTCAGGACAGACAAACGAGAACCCCAGGCGAAGGAGTCAAAGATGAAAAAAACTGAATAATAAATTCAAAGGCCGTAAATAGACCTATGTGATTTCTGAAGAACTTCAAAATTTAGATTTAAACAAAGGAAGTGACGAAGAAATCATTGCTGATCAGATTGATGAAGGCGAAGTGAGACCCCCTTAAAATAATAAAAGAAATTTAAAATTACAAAAATAAAGTAAAGGAAGAAGAGAAATCTTCTTAAAATGGCTAAGGATAGAGTTGCTGAAGGACCAAAACGAAATTGCTTAAAGAAATGCTGTAGAATATGCATATGTAGAATTTTAGTAGTGATTGTAGTATGGTTAATTTTAACTAAAGCAATACCATATTTAATGAGCGTAAAAAAAAAAATAGTACAGACACAAAAGGAAAATTAGCTAACTTAAAGGGAGCTAGAGTAGAATTAGAAGCATCAGATGAGTCAGAAATACATCACACGGTAACAGATAATAATACAGATTTAAATGTTTTCACCAAGCTATTGTTTCAATATGTAGACACTATGGAAATTAGTGATTGTTATGAATGTATGAAATTACCAGCTTCAGTAGCAGAAGGTGTCACATATCACCATTTAACACTAACATATGGCATTTCATGTAGTGTATTAACAAGTCTGGTTTATAAAACAGCCAACTTGCAATATTATTATTCAAATTTAGATGTATATTTTCAGAAGTTCCTGTTAGGAATAATATGAATCCAGTACTTAGTAGCCTAGCAGCGCAGTTTATGGGTGAATTTTTCACAAATGTAATAGATATAGCAGAAGGTCACAAGCATAACTTAACCTGCTCACTAAAAGAAGAAGAAAATATATTTTTGAATTTAGTAGAAGAAAGGAGACAGGATTTCCAGAAGAAAGTCAACAAACAGAAAATTCATATTCCACCATTGACTGAGGAGGAAAGAATTTATACATCTGGCAAGACTTAGGCAGCAATGTCATTAGATTTTGAAAAGAAAGGGAAAATCTGTCTCCATAGGTTAAAGACTGACTATAACAACGTATTTATTGGATCCATTGAATGTGAACATAACTTCTTGGTTATTGGAGGATGGGGATTAAAAGGGGGAACTGATCCAGTATTTCCAGGAATTCATTACATATGTGGAAATAAGGCCTATTTCAAGTTACCTGCAAGATGGTATGGCAGTTGCTATTTTGGAATAGTATTCCCTAAAGTCTATCATGTGAAAAGAATCACTGGGGGAAACAAATGCACCTGCTAGAAGAGCAGAGCGCACGTCCCAGCTCTGCGCTCTCCCTATCTGCCACCACAACGCAAGGGATTCATGGAGCTAGACGCATAGCAGTCGTCGGATTCTCTCTACATTTGCGGTATTCCTACCATGGCCTCTTCTGGATGTGTCCCGGACCGGACGGAGTTTTCTACACCTTCTCTGCCCCTCTTCTCCCGGGGCACGGTTAATCAGCCGCCCTGGAGCTGAGACGCGGTCGCAAAGCGGCGGCTCGCGGTCTCCTCCGGAGCGGTTTGGGCAGAGGCAGAACAAGCGGCATAGGGGCCCTCCTCCTGCGGGAGGGAGCTGCTGGGCTCGGAGGAGCTTCTCCTCTCCCTGCCGCGGATCAGGCCATTGAAGGTAGGAGTGGGGGACAAGCTGGTTCTCGGCACTGATTGTTGTTCTTGCCCTCAGACATTGGACTCTCCTCCCATTCTCGCGTGTTCCCCAAAACTTGTCACAGCAATCCCTGAGACCTCATCTAAATCTATAGTTTCTAGAAGAGGGAGAAAAAAGAAGGAAAAGTGCGATAACTCTGTACATAAGAAGCAGCTGGGGAGTCCCGTTTGTAACTTAGGTGGGGACAATAGCGTTTTGGTCACATATAAAGACAGTTCTAAAGAGACTCCGGCACTAAAACCTAAACAGAAAAGAGGGGAAAAGAAGCAAGAAGAGCCTCGTGGGGGGCATGACTCGGCCTTTCAGAATTATCAAGTAAAAGGGAGGAGTGTTGAAGGGACTAAGGGAAATATTAAGACACTTTTACAGGCAGCTCCTATAAAGGTCACCCCCTCTCTATGTTCTTTTTTCAACGTTCAACCACAAATATTGAACGTCACAAACCAAGGAACATCCTCTCAGTGGGGTAGTTCATCTGTTTCTGGTGAAGATCTTTTTTGTTCTCCCTCCAGTTATTCTAGGATGGCTAACTCAGTAACTTCCACTGCACCTTTAATGATGATATCCACTCCTCCTGAAATCTCTGAATCTCTCATGCCCCCTAGGACACAACTGTCGGTGCCAACTTCGGCTCCGGTAACCAAGACAATAGCCACTGAGCTCTTGAACTCAATTGATCTACTTGAGGAATCTCCTTCAGTGACTGCCCTCTCTCTGGTGGATGACGATAAGAGCGAAAAAAAAGAAGGGGAAGGGCTAGATACTAGCTCGATAGAGGCACTATTTCTTTAGCTGAAAAGCGATATAAAACAGGGGTTTGCAGTCTCTCAGGAAAATCAGACTGAGATTCGAGCGGCATATGACGCTCTGGAGAAGAAGGTGGACCTATTGAATTTAAGAACTGAAAACCTGGAGGGTTCCGTAGACCATCTTAAAGCCAGCCTTGGGTCAGCAGAGGCTAAAATCCAATCATTACGCAGGGACGGAGATGTCCTGCGTGAGAGAGTTGAGTCTCTTGAGAATAATTCGCGCAGGAATAATCTACGCCTCTTAAAAATTCTGGAGGGTAAGGAGAGAAGCGATCTAAAGACCTATATAGTGACATTGCTCAAGGACTCGCTGAATCTAGATGAATCTGTGGGGTTCCTAGAGCAAGATATCTAGAGGATCCACAGAGACTCATTTTGTCGGAACCCAAGTAGACCTAAACCAAGAAAGATCCTCATAAATTTCCTTACCTATGCGGTAAAGGAAAAAATCTTGAATTTAGCGCTTACGGTTAAATCGCTGAAAGGGCCTGATTTTTCATTCGAGGTTCGTTTCGATTTATCTAGAGTAACTCTGGAGCGGCAATGGGAACTTGGCCACAAATGGATAAGTTCAGGAAGTAGGGGCTACTGTCCAGATGAGATTTCCAGCCTTTCTCAAGATTATGTATAACAACAAGATGTATAACATCAGAACCCCTTTTGAGGCTGACGAGTTATTGGAAACCTTGACTTGCGCCTCGCGGGAGAAGGAATAATCTTTATCTCGAGTATTAAGGAATCACCGTTCCCCCCCCTCCCCCTTTTTTGTTTGAGAAATGATCGGGAGAAGAGGAAAGAAAAAAAAATGGAAGAAGGGAAAACAGGGAAAAAAAATAAATAAGAATTATAAAATTAAAACAAAATTTCTACCCTTTAAATGGGAAAGAGAAAAAGGGGTAAAATTTAATTGAGTAAGGTTTCTTCCTGTGAAACAGGGTGATGGGTCGGAGTACCGTTTTCCATAGTATTAGCACTACTGATACCTTCTTTTTTTTTTAGCACTAGATAATCTCACATAATTTTCATTAGTAAATTTTTGGTGGATGGGTTGGGTGAGTAGCAGGTGGGAGGTAAATTGGCCGTCTATCAGGCCATGGAATTTGGGGTTGGGTTTCCCAATGGGAGGGAGGGGGCTATAGGTATAAATAAGGCAAAATCTCCTCATTTGTTGATACTCCACTATTATTTTAGGTGCTTAATCTTCCATAAGGATACAATTCAGAGTTCTGTGCTGTTACATTCTTTTTTCCTGGCTTTGACGGGTAGGTTAAAAGACTTACTATGGTATTGATACAGTTTCTGTCATGGAATGTCAACGGCCTGCGCACGAGGAACAGACGAGATAAAACCTTGCAATACTTAAGAGATTCGTCAGCGCAGGTCATTGCCATTCAGGGATCACATCTATTAAAGTCAGAAACTATAGACCTACTAAAAATACAGAAGTGGGTTGACACTTTTGTATGTACAGACCAGTCAGATAACATCAGGGGGGTGATGGTTTTATTTAAAAAACTAGCCAGAGCACAGGTATTGGAGCGTAGGGAGGAACCAAGTGGCAGATGGCTCATATTAGAAGTATTGTTAGGGGATATACCTCTTACTTTGGTGGTGTACTATGCGCCCAATCAGGATGAACCCTCTAGTCTTGATATTATTCCCAACCATTTGCTCGACTTTCTTGACCCTATTATATGGATGGATGATTTCAATATCGTCTTAGATCCAAATCCCCTAAGTCACGAGCGGTAGCACCTTCTAAATCACGTCAGACTCTCGTAAACATCTTGAGGGATCGTGGCCTTTCAGATATCTGGAGAGAACGCACAGGCGACCAACCGGGGGTTTCATTCATCAACCTAATATACCATCATAAATCTAGGATCGACTATGCGCTGTTTAGTTATTCGCTAAATGATCTGGTTAAAAATATTGAGTACCTTCCTTCTCATTTATCGGATCACTCAGCACTAGTTTTTAGCCTTTCCTTCACACAAAAACAACAATCTAGCTCGTAGTCTTTTGACCGTACTATATTATTAGTAGAGGATGAGGTAAACTATCTCGCTCTAGAGACCACCCAGTTCCTTGACACTAACTTAGATACAGCTAACCTATCAGTGGTATGGGACACCCTGAAAGCTTTCTGGAGAGGCTGTATTACCAATCGAGCTTCTTTCAGGAAAAAGGAATTTAGCAATGCTGTCAAGAGGTTGGAAGAAGATATGGCCAGAATACAATCAAAACCAGATATTCAACCAGGGATAATTGCAGAGGCAGACTTGCAAGAGCTAGCCTCACTTAAAAATCAATTAGAGAGTACTGTCCAGGAGAGAATTGCTCGCAGATGGCAAGCGAGCAAAATCTCTAATTTTGAGTTTGGGGAGTGTGCCGGCAAGATACTTGCATGGAAAATAAAATTTGACCAGGCACAAAATCACATCAAGCAGATTAAGGTGGAAGGGGAGTCTTTGCTATGTTCATCTAATTCAGATATAGGGATGGCTTTTTGGGACTTCTTTCAAGCAATCTATACTAATGACACCTTGGAGGATCCCGAGAAAAGGAAGAGATGGCTTGAAAAGATTTGTCTACCGAGCCTCACTAACGCACAACAGGCAGGCTTAGGCAAAGAAAACACCGAAAAGGAAGTTAGAGATGCAATCAACCTTTCCAAATCTGGAAAGGCGTCTGGCCCAGATGGCCTCCCAGGAGAGGTATATCGGGCACTCTCTGGTTCTATTGTTCCCGTGCTGGTGAAGCTTTTTAATAGCATACTTATGATGGGCGATGCCCCCCCTGGCTATTGGAGCGATGCCACTGTTGTCTTAATTTTAAAACCTGGGAAAGCTTCAACAGACTGTGGCTCATACCGCCCTATCTCACTTTTAAACAGCGACTATAAAATATTTGCCTCAATACTCTCAAAAAGGTTGGGGGCAGTAGTGGGTAATATTATTCACGATGATCAAAATGGCTTCATTCAAGGGTGCCAATTGGCAGATCTTACCTATGATTTAATAGGTGCTATAGATATAGCGTCTGTCTTTTCCCTCCCACTAGATGCAACTAAGGAATTTGATAGGGTCTATTGGCCATATCTTTCGGAGGTGTTAAATAAATTTAACATAGGAAAAGGCTTTCGTCGGGTCATAGATTTGCTGTATAAAGCCCCTATGGCCAGACCTATCTCGCTCCTCCCCTGGATAGGTAAGGTCGCGGAGAAGCTTGCAAATAAAAAGCTATCTCACTTCCTAGAAGCAAACCATCTCTTGAAAAACTCCCAAACAGGCTTCAGACCAGGCCAGGGCACTGACACCGCCCTCCTGGCTGCTGTAGAGAAAGCTAGGGAAATCATTGACACTGGAGGATCAGTGGCAGTGGTCCTCCTAGACCTAAGCGCGGCATTCGACACTGTCAGCCACCAGGTCCTAACCCAGCGCCTGAATAACACTGGCGTGAAAGACAGTGCGTTGAAATGGCTCACCTCCTTTCTCTCCCGATGCTCCTTCCAAGTCTGGGAAGGAGAAAGCCGCTCCCCCTTGATCCCCCTCCGGTGTGGAGTGCCTCAGGGCTCCTCATTGAGCCCCACGCTTTTCAACGTGTATATGGCCCCACTGGAGGAGCTGGTCTCTCCATTCGGAGTCACTATCGTCAGCTATGCTGACGACACTCAGCTGGTGGTGACACTCTCACACCCCAAGCTAGAGCCCTCCAATCTTCGAGACTGTCTCTCCAACGTCCATCAATGGATGAGCGACTCAGACCTAAAGCTAAACGGGTCAAAAACGGAGATCCTGCTCCTCGGTCACAAAACTTTGAGTCTCCCCTCCAACCTCTGGCCCGCCTGTATGGGTGAACCCACTTCTCCTAAGACAGAGGTTAAGAGTCTGGGAGTATGGCTGGAGACAGATCTCACCTTCAGGACACAGGCTAGGAAAACTGCCGGCATCTGCTATGGTGTACTCAGATCATGCAGAAGGGTGCTTCCCTTGCTACCATCCCAGTCCCGTCTTCTGCTAATTCAGGGCTTAGTTCTATCCAGGCTGGACTACAGTAATGCTATTTACCTCGGAGCGCCGGAGGCCACCCTCCAAATACTGCAAAAGACCCAAAATGCCGCAGCTCGCCTACTCACGAACACCCCAGCAAGAACATCAGCCAAACCAGCTCTTAGGAAACTTCATTGGCTCCCCGTGAGGGAAAGAGTTGTCTTCAAGGCCCTCTGCCTGGCCCACAAGGTTCTGCACAACGCCGGCCCCCCTATTCTGAGCACCTGGATCACTCCATATATACCGACGAGAGCGCTCCGGTCAGAACAGGGAAACCTCATTGTTGTCCCTAGGGTGAAGAAGGCCCGCATCGGTGGCCGCCGCTTTTCGGTCAACACAGCCAAAAAATGGAACGCCCTCCCCCCGAGCCTCAGAGCTGAACCAAACCTCTATCGATTCAGGAAATCCCTCAAAACCCTTCTTTTCCCCTGATGCATCAGCAGCTTCTCTATGCCCCCTCCTCAGGAGTCCGAGGTTTCAGCGCTGGGATACTCGAGGGTGACTACGCGCTCTATAAAAACCTAAAATAAATAAATAAATAAATAAATACTTGTTAATGGAATATTGACTGACTCTTTGGCGATTACGAGAGGCACCCGACAGGGTTGCCCCCTCTCCCCTCTCCTGTTTAACCTCTATATAGCGCCATTTGCACAGGCACTTAGAGAGGATTTTAACATCGTTCCGTTTAAATTGGGAGAGTGGGAGAGGAAGGTGGCCCTGTATGCGGACGATATTTTGGTTTTTACAGCTGACCTTGATACAGCCTTTTCTACTATCGTTACACGGACAGAGGAGTTTGGTGCAATATCGGGGTATGAAATCAATGCTAACAAGTCTGAGATAATGGTGTGGAATATGGAGATCCTACATCATGATATCGTCACTAATATGAGATATCTCGGGATGACAATAACTCAGAATGTAGAAAAAATCTCGGAAGTCAACCTTAATCGCATTTTCAAAGAATGTCAAAAACAGTTTAACTCATGGTTGCACCTGCCTCTAACAATCTTGGGAAGGATTAACTTAGTTAAAATGTCCATCCTCCCCAAGATAACATTTCTTTTTAACTCAATACCACTTGTTTTTGACACGAAACAACTAGCTAAATGCCAAAGTAAAATAAATTCATTCATCTGGAAGCACAGAGCAACTAGGTTAGCCTGGAAAAAACTTAGGCGGAAGAGGGAAAAGGGGGGATTGGCATTACCTGTCTTGCAATATCATGCATGGGCATTACAGCTGTCCCACTCACGAATGTTGCTGAAAATGCCAACTGCTACAGTGGTGGGAGCAATGTATCAGGCTATGCTTAGGGGAATCTGACTTGTCAGAATCCGTTTTTTTGTTCAAATTTGGAGACCAAAATTAAAAAAAAAAAATTAAATTGAAGACCCTACAGTCAACAGCCAGAAGCTGGTCGGATATCAGAAGGAGAGTCGGGCTGGGCTATTTCTCAAAAAAGGCACCATTATGGGATTCCCTGGGCACTCCTGCATGTCTCCGAGACACTCTGAGTACTCCTTTGAGAGAATCTGGGCTTTTGACATGGGGAGACTTGTTAAATGGGCCAGCCTTGCTTTCTTGGGAAGATCTTTGTGAGGTAGTGGGTCCTGGCTTATCTAAGTTTAAATATCTTCAATTGAATAGTTGGTTCCACTCACAGGTTAAAAGCAAAGTTCCTCTTGGGAAAGATAGCAATTCAGAAGATCAACTTGTAGTAAAACCTAGAGGGAGAAGAGAGATTTCATTATAGTATTGGGCTATAGCAGAAGAAGTAGATGGCGAATTTACATTGGCTGATGAATTATAGGGAGCACAGTTGAATAAACAGTGTGACTTGTGGAGGGATTCATTTAATACTCTCTATAGAATAGTCAACCTGCTTGGCTCAGGCGTAATCATATATTTAGAGCCCATAGAGCATACCTCTCCCCCCTTTAACTCTCGAAATTCCAGCCCGGGAAAGTCTGTAACAAATGCAGCTTCACAGAAGCATCTGACATACACATGTTTAAAGACTGCCCCTCCTTAGCTGAGTTTTGGGATAAAGTAAGAACATCTATGGAATCCATCTTGGGAATCCCTTTGACTATTAGCTTACAGCTTATCATCTTTGGCCTGGATGATAGTATTGTTGGCCCAGCAAAATCTTTGCCTTTCTACGCAATGCTTCTGGCAAGGAGGCAAATATGCAAGTATTGGATTGAACCAACAGCACCGACCCATTCAGATTGGCTGTCTTCACTGTATGAAGTCTCCAAGGTTGAATTGGCCGGATTCTGTAATAAGAACAACTTGGCATTTTGGGACCTGTTGAGAAATTGGAAGTAGGAGTCGGTTTTTTTTTTTTCCCCCGGGTCCTATGATTATGCCTGTAATGCTCCTTGGACTTCCTTAAAGGGTCTGCCAGATATATGGTCCGACAGGTTTTGCGTTAACCTAGATGGAGTATAAATCTTCTTCCCACATGCCTCCTTTGAGTAATTGAGTGTCTTCGGAGGAGGGCAGTAAACAACGAGAACACCAGGACACGAAAAGAAAGATGGAGGTTACTCTTCTTTTTGTTGTGGGGATAAGGCAAATGAGGACAAAAAAAAGAATAATAAAGAACTAATCCGTAATAAGAGAGTTGGTTTTTCAGAAATAGTAGGTGACATATTTAGTGCATTGATACCTTCAGTGGGAGTAATCCTGAATTCACGAAGAATTTGTCAATTATCTACAGAAGTTGATCGTTTATCGACTGATACTGCAGGAGGTTTTCTGATGATCAATACCAAAATGGTTGCACTCAGATCAATGGTTTTGCGTAATCGACTTTTCCTTGATATATTATTCGCAAAGGAGGGTGGAGTCTGTAAAATGCTGAAAGCACAACATTGTTGCACTTACATTCCTGACAAAAGTGTATAAATTGGAAAATAAATTAAAAATAATTTAAAATTTGGATAAGACTTGTAACCACTGGAAGTTGATAATGTATGGAAGAAATTTACAAATAGTCTAACATCAATTGGGACATGGTTTGCTAACCTAGGTAAAAGAGGTGTAGCTCAAGAAATACTAGCTATACTCGGAATAACTATGATCATTTTAATAATAATGATTTGGTGCAAATGCTGTAGCAGAAGTAGAAGGTATGAAGTAAATAAACAGGGAAAGAAGAGAAAACATGAAAAAATTAAGCTTGAAGAATTAAAAGGAGAATTATACAAGAAAATGAAAAACATGAAAGAGAAAGATGAAGTGGAAATTGAAAAGGGGTAGAAGGGAATTGAGATATGCTAAAGTTGGCATTTGCTTGGGTATAAGTAGTTTATGATGGCATAAATACGATCAGAAAGGGGATTGATGGAGCAAGGACTTGTGTAAAAGATAATTGCTCGGATGCAATCCTCTAATATAATCCCGTAATAAAGTAATTAATGTTATTATTAATGTTTTGAAAGTCTAATTATGCACAACATTTCATATATTTCTAGATAGAGGAAGCTTGCCTATGTGTTTACTAACAAGTTACCTGAGTGTAATTCAAAATGGCTGCTAACGCTGGAAAATGTATTGCTCATGCGTCAGCCGCATGACGTCTTAACGTTTGGAGAGAAAATTCTGGTTCTGCGCAATAGCATCTAATATGGCAGCTTGGGAACTCACATGCTAAGCATCTGCTTTGCTGAAACTAAACCGAGTCATATATTAAATGCTAATGCATAAATAGTTTTTATAAGTTAATGGGATTAGAGTAGAGATAGGTGGTATACAGTGAAATCTTTTTATTTTGAAATTAATATTTATTTTCTTTTGACCTCTCTACTACTTTATATTTGGGCCTCTGAATGATGCTAAAGTCTGACACCCACGTGGTTCCTCCCGCATGTGCATGCTCAAGTCTTGAAACTGGTCCAAGGACGTTCTCCACACATGTCCTTGGAACCAGCTGAACATCCTGAAGATTCACTAGAGAACTGTGAAATTGTATACATTGTTGTTGATAAAGTTTACAAATATGGGTGGGAAATAAAGCTTGGGAGAACAAATTAGTAGGTGGGAACTTAAAACAATGAACTAAAGAAAATTATTTAAACTTAGCATGGTGTGATGATCATTTCCTCAGCTCGTCCAATCAGAAATAGGAGTTTCATAAAATTGAAACATTTAGGGGTGGTACATGCCATTAAGAAAGTATAATTGGGGTAGTTGGTTAGATTAGTTAGAGCAGTCGCAGCCAGAACGTTGAAAGACCGAGATTCTGTCCGAATGCTGATCGAATACCTGAAGAAGCAGACTTAGAATTTCAAAGCAAATTAGAATTAGAAGAAGATCGCAGAAGAATCGAGGCGGTAATAAAATTAAAAGAAGGTCGCGGAAAAATCGAGGAGGAAGTTAGTATCAGAGAGGGGTGAGATGCAGGCATCGAATCCAGAAGAGGTCACCTACACTGTCCTATCCTGTCCTGAAGTACCTGTCACCTGAACTTTCTAAGGGGCACATTATCTCCTGGCCAGAGGGGCTTTATTTTCGCACCATCCTAGGTAAATATAACTCTATGTATTGTGTCAATGTGCTTTCTCTCTCTATCCTCTCTTTCCTGAGGTACTTGTTGTTGTGAAATCTTATTATTAAATTAGATAAACCAATCTTACTTCCTCAGAAAATTGGGGTTAACACTGTAATTTGTTTTGCTCATATGATTAATTAGATAAATAATTTTTTTAAACATTCCTGAGTCTGTTATTATTTAATAAATGATGGGGCAAATGGACTTAGGTCATATCATCAATTACTTGTAAACTAAAATACATCCATTGATATAAGAAAGGGCTTCAGGTCGGTAATAGATAAGTGAATTGATAAGCAAATGAACCTACAATATTAGCCCTATAAAATTGACCCCAGCTGTGTTCACCGGCCTATATAGGAGTGAGTGTGTTTATGGCTCAGATGAATATTTAGTGTTAGATGTTTGCAGGTTGGTAGCCCCCTGGCTCACTCTTGATACTGGGAATCTAAAACCTTCCATTTACTGCCAGGATCTAACAATTCTACTTGAAGTATGGATTAAGGCATTATGGGCCAAATGAATGAAAATCGCACTCACTTTTATCTCCAGTTCTTAATGCAATGGCAACTATCCGTTTAACGCTAACAAAAATATCGGACACATTTGTAAATCAATCTGTTCTGTTATCAGAACAAGTATCCCTATTCAAAGGTATAAAACACGAAAAGTCAAAATTGGTAACTAGAATTCAGCAGATCTTAAAATCTTTTGAACCCAGAATTACCAATGTGTCTCGAAGAGATGACATCATTAATTTATCACCGTTAGGCAAGAAAGTGATAATAATCCACAAGAAATCTCTCTGTGTTATATTCACTACCAACATCTGGATTTTCCTACAATTAATACACAACAAGTAATTTCCTACTCAACTTGCCACGCTGTGGCTAAGGGCTCCTTGCTCTCCTGAGTTCTCTTGTGGACCGCTGATCAGTCCACAAGAGAGCTCCTCATCACGCTTCCTTCAAGGGCACTTTTCCAAACAGGATGCTCACTAACGTAGCATTGCAAGCATCTGCTGCCCACTGACGGATTGGACCTACCTTTTGGAGCACACCATGGTCTACAGGCACTCTACCAGTTGAAGCGCTTTTCATTCTTTTCAATCAAGGGCTTGCTGTCCTCAGATCTTCATTTATAGCATTTTCTGATACTGGCTCACCCTATTCCAGTTTTGACACACTTATTCACTTTACGTCTACCCTGAATGCCATGAAGCTTTTACCATGTAATTGTTGGGCTCTTAGAAAACCCTTTGAGTCTTGATGATGGTCCCGATATCGATGTAAGGGATTGAAACGTATACTTTGTAAAGGACTCTATTTGCACTGTTTATCAATTTTCAAAGGGTTGTGCAGTTCTTGTTTTAGATGCAAACTTTAACCACTATCAGCATGTGGGGGTCACCTAAAAGAGAGAAACAAGCACATTTTGCACATTTTGTACAGGAAGGTGTCCCTTCCTGTACATAAACAAACTTTTTTTAAATGCTATTTTGTCACTTTCATGTACGCTGTATGGAGCAGCACGCATGAAAGTGACAGATGGAATTTTAGGATTGTTTATGTGCAGGAATGGACACCTTCCTACACATAAACAATCCTCCCCTGCACGCAGATATCCTTGCCTCTGGTGCAAGGGTGCCTGCGTTGCTAACTTAGCGACATCGCAGGGGGAAACACAAGGCTGCACCACATTCTTGGAAATATGGTGCAGCCTTACGTTTCAGAAGTGGAGAAGAGAGGCGTTAAGCCTCTCTCCTCCACTTCCTTGTACATATCCCCCTGTGTGTCTTGAAACCACTGCTCTGATATACTATAACAAGTAATCTCCATTAATAACTTGAAAATAAGTTGCACTTATGACTTAAACAGAAAATTAAGTCAACTGGAAATCAAAATGTCATATCCCTAGACACCCGAGTCCCAGAATTAAAGACAATGTGCCATATGCATGGGTACTGGATCGGGAATCGCTATTAAGCTTAACTCTTGAGTTTCTTTCCACTATAGCAGATACCAATCGCTGCCCTAGATTTCAAATAGAAAATTATGAGAAAAAAGATTGGTCAATATTGCTTGCTAAAAGATTGCACTGGAGATCATTACACGTTTTGCTAAAGAACCCTTGATAAAGTGAACGAAACAGACAGATACAACAGCTGAAAAACAAACAAAACCGAACTATTAAGGGAATTAAGTATAATCATTGAGAAAAAGCATGGATCAATCTTCAAGAAGCTAGCAAATCAGGAAATACAAAATAATTTTGGTAGTTGATGAATTTGGCACTTGTGCCCACAAAGGCCCATACTTATAAAGGATTTGCATCACCCTTGTGCCTCACAAGGGGGAACAAGGGTGACATAAAATCTAAATGAGATTTACCAGGCCCACACAAGGCACTTTGAGTGTCTCTGTGTAGCTTGATAAATCTAAAGTAATGCAAGGCAGTGTAAATCACTGCCTTGAGTTACCCTGCTGTAGGGAGGTGTTACATGGGTTGAGCATGGGTGTTTCCACGCATCCATCCATGCATTCTGATACATTCCCAGATTTACCAACTCTGGTAGACTTGGGAAAGCAGCAGAATTGTGTGCCACTCCAACAGAGGCGCAAAAAGGAGAAATATCTGTATTTCTTCTCGTTGTTCCCTCTTTCTAAGGGTGCTGCATTGTATAGCACACTTAGAATAGAAAAATGCCTCTGTGGGTTGTTTCTGTGCAGGAAGGTGAATATTTTCAAGTGATATGACACCTCCAAACATCAGTGGAATATTCTGTGACAGCATTGTTTACATTTCGCAAGCAGAAACTATTAACTTGATAACCATCCCATATGAGCAGCAGGTTCAAATGAGACTCTAATTGCAGTAATGAAAAAAAGCAATCTTCTAGAGTACCTTGCTCATTTGCTTCTTTAAAAAGGTGGTATAAACAGGATAGATTCCACCATCTTGAAAACGTTCAATAACCCCACCGATCCATAAAAGGAGGACTAAAATTGACCATAAAACTATCTGCTTATAGTACTTTTTGATAGAGAAGGCAACAAGCTATTTGTAAAAATCTTACAGAATAAATTATTTACTTGGGCTAATGAACATAATTTGTTTAAGATACATCAACCTGGTTTTCAGACTGGATGCTCCACTATTGATAACAATGCTGTTATTTATGTTATTTTTATTTATTTATTTATTTGTTTGCATTTATATGGCGCACAGCTACCCAACAAAGGGTTTCCCGGCGCGACAGATCCCAGTGTCAATGCGGTTACAGGAATTAGATGTTGAATAGCCATGTTTTTAGGGCTTTCCTGAATTTGATGTAGCTTGGTTCAGACCGCAATGTGTGTGGCATTGAATTCCAAAGTGTGGGTCCTAGAAAAGAAAAGGACTTGCCACCCATTTTTTTTTTTTTTTTTTAATATATTTTTATTGCAGGAATCAGTAAATCAATACAATATCGACCAGCATTGTATTATGAACGACATATACTAAAGAAAGCCCACCGACCCCCCTCCATAACGTTTGTACACAGCCAATTAGCCCATATCCCTGGGGTTGGGCGGCAAATACAGCTGGGGTCAGTAGAATGCTGGAGCTGGTCCGGATAACACACTGTCCGTCTTCTGCTTTTCTAACCAAACCCAAAACCCCCAAAGTAAACCCCCCCCTCAAAAATGCCCGTTTAACTGTGGACCCCCCCCCCCCCCACCATCAGCGCCAGGGAGTTCATCAACATAGGATCCACTGCTTGACCCACGGGGAAGGTAATAGTGCTATGAGTGCTAATGTTTATCGGGACTCGGGGCGAGTTGCTTCATCACATTCGGAGTCGCTGGGGGTACAATAATCTCTGAGGGCCTGCACCAGCGTTTCCCACTCTAACGCGGCCTCCTGCGCCTTCTCGTTACCCTGCCTCCAAGCCAGCTGGTATCTTAGCGCGCTCTCACCCGCCGCCCACTTCAAAAGCTCACTGTGCCATCTGCTGCCTGCCGGACCAGCCCGTGCCTTCCAGTTCCTGGTCACCTCTCGCTTAGCAAGTAGGAGCCCCAGGTCAATGAATTTACTAGAGATTTTATTCTGGGGGGTATGGGGGAACCAGTGCAGGAGCCCTACTGCCGCATCGAATGATAAGTGCCTCCCCGTCACCTCCTCTAAGGTCGCCGCTACCTCCTGCCAGTAGGACGTCAGTCCTGGACAGGCCCATAGCATATGTAGAAGGTCCGCCTCCTGAGCCGGGCACCTAGGGCATTCCGCTGAAACCGTGGCAAAATAACGCCTGATCTTTACCGGGGTCAGGTACGCTCTGTGGAGAACATAATAGTGGACCAGTTGGAAACGGGCGCTACGTGTACCCTTCCAGGCGCGCCTCACCAGCTGGGCCCAGGTCGTCTCCGGGATCTCCCTACCAATGTCCCCTTCCCAGCGGGACTTCAATGTGGTGAGAGGAACCAACCCCTCGGTAATCAACCTGCCATAGAGGCAAGTGACCGCCTTCACCGTGCCCGCCGACATCATCACGTACTGGCACACCTGAGACAATTGGGGTTCCTCTAGCCCGTTCTGCCAGTGCGCCTGGATCGCTCGCACAATGGCCGAATGCAGCAAAAAGTCGCCCCTGGAGATCCCAAAGCGGTCTATGAGATCCTGAAAGGACAAGAGCGCTCCGTCCTCGTACAGGTCCCCGACGAGCTGTAAGCCTGAGTCCTCCCAGTCCGCCAATCGTGACCAATCCCCTCCGTGGGGGAGGGCCGTCAGCATCCCCAGCGGTATTTCAGGCGCATATGGCTTCCGTAAGTGGCCCCTGGCGTGAGCCCGGTTCCAGCATAGTCGGAGAGTCCGCTCCTCCATCGATAGGTCCCGTAGGACCAAGCGTTGTCGCAGCGCGATAAAGGAGAGGATGTGCCTGGCCATACCCGTCCCCCTTCCGTCTTCCGGGCCTCTAAATTCCCTGGCTATCTCCTGGGTGTAGGTCTGGAGCTGCGCCGCCAGATAGTACTTCTCGAAGTCCGGCACAGCGAGCCCCCCCTCGTCCTTTGGCCTCATCAGGGTACTGAGGGCCACCCGCCGCCGGCCAGTTCCCCAGAGGAACCCGACCACCATAGAACGCAGGCGACGAAACGTGGCCGGTGGGACCCAGATCGGCAAGGTTCGGAAGTAATACAATAGCCGGGGGAGCGCCACCATTTTGAGCAGAGCAATACGTCCCGCCACTGAGAGCGGCAGCGTGGCCCAGAAGTCCATGCAGCCTCGGAGCGCTCGCATGCAACGGGCAATGTTCCCATCTAGGAGGTCGGGTTGGTCATGGTACACAAATACCCCAAGGTTTTTAAAGCAGTTGGGCTCCCATCTGATCTCCTTACTTAGCGTAGGAGCGGGGGCGTCCCTGCGCATCGGGAAGAGGCAGGTCTTAGACCAGTTCACTTGGAGACCCGAGACTGCTCCGAACTCCGTTAGTGCTAATTCCGCTCCCCGCAAAGCGTCGACCGGATCCTCCAAGAAGAGCAACAGGTCGTCCGCATATAGCGAAACATAATGCGGGCCCGCCGCCGTCCATAATCCCGTGTAGTGGGCTCCCGAGCGAAGGTGCATCGCCAGCGGCTCCACCGCTAGTGCAAAAAGAAGCGGGGATAAGGAGCACCCCTGCCGCGTGCCACGCTCCACCGGGTATCGCGATGAAATCAAAGGACCCGATCTAACCCTGGCCGAAGCGGAAGCGTAGAGGACTGCAGTCCATTTGACAAATCCCTCCCCGAGGCCGAATCTCCGTAATACCGTGCATAGGTAGTCCCACTCCAGGCTATCAAAAGCCTTCTCCAGGTCTACCGACAGGACTACCGGGGACGGGGCTTCCACGAATGGTTCCCCAAGCAAGCGGAACAACCGTCGGATGTTCATAGTCGTGTTCCGCCGAGGGAGGAAACCGGCCTGGTCCTCATGCACTAGGGAACTCATATGTCCCAGCAGCCTCGAGGCCAAGATGCTGCTCAATATTTTGTAGTCCACCGTCAACATGGATAGGGGACGGTAAGACCCCGGGTCGGACGAGTCTCGGCCCGGTTTGAGGAGAGGAACCACCAACGCCTCACACATCGAGCCAGGGAGACGACCCAACCGCTTCGCCTCCCTGTAGACCACTAGTAACCGAGGGGCCAAGAGGTCAGCGTAAGCTGCATAGAACTCCACTGGGAGGCCATCTAGGCCCGGGGTCTTGTTTCTCGCCATCCGTTTGATGGCCCCGCGGATCTCCCCTAAGTCGATATCGGAACCCAGGGTTTCAGCCACCTCCCGTCCTACTGTGCGGAGTTCCAGTGGGCTAAGATAGTTATCAAGCCGATCTGGGTCACGTGCGGAGCGACTACGGTACAAACTTTCGTAGTAATGCCGGAAGCAACTAAGAATCTCCGGTTGGGTGCACACCTCGGTCCCATCTGCCCTACGCATGTTTGTCGTCGTCTGGGACTGGCGCGTGGGGTTGGCCAACCACGCCAGCAACGCACTCGACCTGTCTCCCTCCGCAATAGACCGGACCGTATAGGCCTTATAATCAAAACAGCGGAGCCGCTCGACCTCCACCGCTACCTTCTCCCTCGCCTCTACCGTTTGCGTTTGCAGTTCCGGGTGCCCGGGACGGCTAACCTCAAGCTCGCGGAGTGCCCGGTCCGCTGTATCTAAATCAGCCAGGATAACACGCCTCATGCCCACCTTCTTAGAGATACAGTAGCCCCTCACCACCACCTTAAAAGCGTCCCATTCGAACGCCCTAGTACTCGCGGAACCGCCGTTGGACGCAAAATAATCCGTGATTTTCTCCCCTAGGCCCGCCCTGAAGACACTGTCCTCGAGGATCTCGGGGCGCATCTTCCAGGTGGGTACTGCCGGCGTCCCGGGGAACCAGCGAATGTCCAGCAGGAGGGGGTTATGGTCCGAGATGGTCCGCGATAGGTACTCCGAACGGACCGCTGCCGAAACCAGTTCGGGCGAACCAAGAAAGCCATCTAGCCTGACATGTAGCTCATGGAGGCTCGAGAAGTATGAATAATCTCTTGTCGCGGGGTGATGCGCCCTCCAAATGTCCATCAAACCCCAGCGGGTCTGCCAATCCTGACGACCCTTGGCCGTACGCCGGACCGGGGAATCGGGGAGCGGGGGATGCGAGCGGTCCATGTCCACATCTACTACGGAGTTAAAGTCTCCCCCCAGCAGGAGGGGCCCGGCAAAAAAGTGGGCCAGCGAGCCCGATAACCTGGAAAGGAAGGCAGTCTGGTCAACATTAGGAGCATACACACAGCAAACGTTCAGTTCCCTCCCTCCTAGAGTGCCTGAGATGGCCACGAAACGCCCCTCTGGGTCCAACACTGTCCTCGTGACCTGAAAGGGGACTCCTGCTCTAATCCATATTAGCGCCCCCCTGGCATAAGCAGAATACGCCGTGGAGAAGACCTGGCCTCGCCACCTACGCTGAAGCGCCGCCCCTTCCGCCTTGTTCAGATGCGTTTCCTGCAGCAGCGCCATTTGCACTCCCCTACGCACTAAATAAGCATGGACCTTGTGACGCCTGGACATAGTGTGAAGCCCCCTCACGTTCCAAGTAACACATTTCAAGTTAGCAACATCAGCCATTGTCCCAGAGTGATCTTGCACAGTCTCCCCGTTTGGGTCCCCACAAAGAAAAGGCATCAATCCTCCCAGCGCTGATGGCGGCCATTTTCCCCAACCAAAACCAAACCACCCAAAAACCAACAAGGCCCCCTCCCAACCACCCCAGAACAGGACCCAAACTGCACCATCTAGATCCCATCCAAACCTCGACGTGTATCAACCCCAAAACCCCCACTAGTCCTACGGTCGCCACCGTAGGAAGGCCTTATGGGCCAGGTGCGGGCTGGGCGGAGGCAGTGGGCCCTCGTCGCCCAGGCTACCAGGACTATATCAAGCCCCCCCCGGTATCGAAACCTCCTGGGGCAAGAGCAGAGGCCCCCCAACCCTCCCTTCTCCGTTGTCGGCAATAAAGAACGGCAACCGCCTCCCCCCTGCCGGGCCCCCACCCAAAACAAGGCAGCGTACCCCGTTACCCTTGTCCGTCTAACAGGTCCTCCACCGACTTCGGTGTGATCACCGGCGTATGGGTACTGTCTGCCACTGAATCCTCCGAGTCCGATGGTGCCCCCTGAGCACCCGGGTTTTCTACCTCCTCCTCGAGGGTTTCACCTCTTGCTCCCGACAGTTCCGACAGAACCTCCAACACTCCCTTCCGCTCCGATGATGTCTCCGCAGTCGATGGCCCTCCCGTGCGGCCGCGGCGATTTCTGACTCTCTTGGATCGCCTCCTTTGTTCCGGCTCATCCTCTCGTTGGGTCGAGGCGCCTAAACCATCATTCCCTGTCCGATACAGTTCGAGCCAGTCACAGACCTCCTCCGGGGTGTCGAAGAACTGGGTTTTGTCGTCGACAATGACGCGGAGCTTTGCAGGGAATAGGAGGGAATATTGGATGCCCTCACTTCTGAGTTCACGCTTAACCGCCAGGAAGGAGAGCCGCTTGCGCTGCGTCTCGTAGGTGTAGTCAGGGAAGATGTTCACCTGGCTGTTCGCAACCTGGAACGGGCCATTGTGCCTGGCGGCGTTTAGGATCAAGTCTCTGTCCCGAAAATGTAGCAACCGCGCCACCACCGGCCTTGGAGTGCGTCCCTGCTGTGGGGGTCGTGCCGGAACTCTGTGGGCCCGTTCTAGAGTGTAGAAGGAGGACA
The DNA here is from genome assembly GCF_964263255.1 of Lissotriton vulgaris. NCBI lineage: Eukaryota > Metazoa > Chordata > Amphibia > Caudata > Salamandridae > Lissotriton > Lissotriton vulgaris. The sequence continues at coordinate 1,032,580,396 of NC_141687.1, forward strand.
GCCCCTCCGGGACCACCGTGTCTCGGAGCCAGGTCTCCAAGTATCGCACCATATCGCCATCCTCGATTTTTTCCGGCAGGCCCACCACTCGAATGTTGTTCCTTCTGTTGCGGCCTTCCGCATCCTCCGCCCTCCGTTCGAGGGTCTCGATTCGGGACATGGCATCCTTTATCGTCGCAGCCAAGGTTCTCTGCGCCGGTTCCAAAGTTTTCACCGTGCCCTCTACCTCCTTGACCCGGTCTGAGAGTTTACCATGGTCCGCCCTAAGGAGGCCCAGGCCTGTCGCCACCTGAGCAATGTCCTGTTGCAGGGCCGACCGAGTAGCCTCTATCGCCTCCAGTACTCGGTCGAACTGTTGCTGCAGTGGTGCGCCATCAGGTCTTTTTGGGTCTCCTTGCTCTTCCTTATCCTGGGCTTCAGAGTCCGAGGTGGTCTGGTTGGATCCCTTGGCTCCTCTGGGTTTCCCCATGCTGCCAGGGGCTCTCCGTTGGTGTCCCGGAGTATGCGTCTCCGTGTACAGGAGTCGATCACGACCTTCCCGGGAGTTCGTTCTCACGTCGGGTCTGGGCGATCTCCTTCTCCAGAGCCTGTAGGGACTCCGCCGCTTCGGCTCGCGCCACCGCCACGTCGTCCGAGGGCACCGATGAGGGGGCGGAGATAACCGTCGCCTGGTCGGGCAGGCCCGTTCACCTACTATAGCTCCCGGGTGAGGGCCACCAACTCCCTCGGTCGTTCCGTGGCGCCAGGGTGTCGCGCCTCCCATGTAGTTGGATTGGCCGGGAGGACGTAGCTGGCTGCGGAGTCGCGATGCGGACCACCGCCTGTAGCCGAGGGCACCCACACCCGGTGCCCTCCAGTGCGTGGGCACCTGCCCGGTCGTCTAATCGAGTATGAACCCGTTGTAGAAAGGCCGAGCCTGTCAATGTCCAATGTCTAGAACAACCAGGGATGGTGAAGCCGGGTGCCCGCCGACACCCGCGAGACCTCCTCAACTCAGTAGCTCCGATCAAGGGGACAAAGGAGTCCGGGCGCCATGTTGGGTCGCACTCCGCAGCTCCGCTAACTTCGGCATTTCTTCGGAGCAACCCCCGTCCAAACTCCACTAAGGCCCCCGGCAGGGTGTCGTCGCCTCGCACAACCGAATGTGGGGTCTGGGGTGCCCCTCAGCCTCCGATGTTCAGGATAATCTCGGGCTTAGTCCCGGAGCCGAGCTCTCAGGCGACCATCGCCATCGGCGCCCAAGCCACGCCCCCCAGGACTTGCCACCCATGCGTGACAACTTGATCTTTGGGATTTCAAAATTATTTGCCGTAGAGGACCGAAGAGATCTAGAGGGACGGTAGGGGCGCATCAGGCTTTATAGGTATTTTGGGGCGGTATTGGTGGAAATCCTGTGCATGAAACATAGGGATTTGAATTTAACCCGATTTTCAATTTTTAACCAGTGTAGTTTCCTAATGTATTTGGTAGTTGGAGTAGTGATGGGAATTTTCCAGAGTAGTCTGGCTGCTGCATTCTGTACTGACTGTAACCTGCGGACAGTAGCTTTATTTGCCCCCAGGTACAGAGCATTGCCATAATCTAATCTGGATGTGATCAGGGCGTTGACAACTCTTTTATTGGTGTTTTCAGGTAACATCCAGCAGATCTTTTTAAGCCATTTCAATATGGCGAAGCAGGTGGATGAAGTTTTTACTGCTTGCTGGTGTAGACTGAGTGAGTCGTCAATAATGACTCCCAGGTTGCGGGCATGCGCGACAGAGGTTGGGGGGGTACCCATTTCAGATGGCCAGTGTTGGGGTCCCCAAAGATCTTTGTTTTTACCCAACACGATTAACTCGGTTTTCCCGCCGTTAAGTTTTAGAAAGTTTTTCTGCATCCAACCGGCGATTTTACTAAGTCCGAGTTGTAGGGAGGATGAATTGTCAGCGTCTGCTGCTGATAGCAAAAAAATCAGCTGAGAGTCATCAGCGTAAGAAAACAATAAAAGCCCAGTGTCTTCCACAATCTTGGACAGGGGACTCATATAAACATTAAAAAGCAACGGGCTAAGAATGGAGCCCTGAGGTACTCCGTGTTTAAATGTCCTTGTATCAGAACAGGCAGTTTGTGAAAATACCTGAAACGTTCGATTTTCTAATAGTGATCTGATCCAATTAAGAGCTGCCCCGCGAATGCCTAGGGAGTGGAGAGTCTGGGCGAGGACCGCATGCGACACTGTGTCGAATGCCGCGCTGAGGTCGAGTAGCACAAGTGCTACTGTTTCGCCCTTATCTACCATGCGACGGATGTTTTCGGTCACCCCTAGCAATGTAGACTCAGTGGAAAAACCTGCACGAAATCCCGACTGGTGAGATGGTAACAGATCATGAGTGGTGATGAAATCTGTAAGGCAACGATGAACATGCTTCTCTAATAACTTAGCAAAGGTGGGTAGCAATGATATTGGGCGAAAGTTAGCTGGCAGGTTGGGGTCTGCACCAGCTTTCTTTAAGAGTGGATGAATCATCGCATGCTTCCATTCACTGGGTACAGTTTGTTCAAGTAACGGCGTATTAAGGAGATCGGTAATTGTAGTTAGAACGTTACTGCTAAGTTGTTTTAAGATTGAACATGGCAGTGGGTCTCTAGGAGAGCCCGATTTGATGGTTTTTAGTAGCCCTTGAACCATGTCAGGGTTCAGCAGGGGCCAACTATCTAGTGTGGCAAAAGATGTATCATCCAAGGAAGGGCAATCAGTAATACCTATGGTATTACCTGGCGTATGTGATGAACAATTGGGGGTCGCTTCAGGAGTGAAGTCATGTTCATTGGCAGCATAGTTGATGTCTTGGTGGATTTTATCAACTTTATGAATAAAAAAGTTGGCTAACATGTCACATTGCGTTTTGTTTAGCTCAGGTGGAGGTTGGGACGTATTGGATCCCGCCAGCTCTTTAACTAACTTGAAACGTGTTTTAGAGTGGTCTAAAGCATTTGTGATTTTTGTGCAGATGAATTCTGCTTTGACTTTGTTACACTGTTTTTGGTAAGCTGTTAGCTGGATTTTATATTTTTCCTTATCTGCAAGTAAGTAAAACCTCCTCCATTGACGTTCGAGATTCTTACATTTAGTTTTTTCATTTTGTAAAATATCATTGAACCAAGGTGCAGGAGAGCGATGGGTGTTTTGTTTTAACTTTGTTTTAGGCAGAATGGAATCAATGGCTGAAAGAAGCCAGTTTTGTACTGTGGAGGAGAGCTGTTGAACAGTCGTCTTAGTGCAAGGGCGATGTTTTTCCAGTAGGGCATTGAGACTGTCAATATCAAGTTTTTTCCATTTCCTTATGAGCTGAGTGGGTAAAGGTATGTTATCGTTGTTTGATAGGTCAACCTGAAGATTAAATTTAATCAGGAAGTGATCGGACCAAGGCAAAGGCTGGGCAGACTGCGTCTCAATGTTGTTGAGGTTGGAAAAGGTGGGATCCAACAGATGCCCTGCACGGTGTGTAGGACCGGAATTCTTTAAGGTTAAATTAATAGCTGCTAAGTCATTTATAAGAACTTTGGCCAAGGAGCAATTCTCATCCTCTAAGTGCAGGTTTATATCACCTAGAATAGTAAAGTTGGCAGTTCTCATAGCCAGTGGACCGATGAGTTCAGACATATTTGTGACCCATTTGGATGCTGCCGCCTCGGGAGGACGATATATAAGGATACCTGATAGGGTGAAATTAGGGGCTAATGTAAGTTTAAAAATCGCCGCCTCAGAACCACCGCAAGAAAGCGGTTTAAAATCGCAGTGAAATAATTTTTTCAAAATTACAGCAATTCCTCCACCAGGTTTCTTATCCCTGTCCAGTCTGGTAATGGCATAGGAATCAGGAAGTGCCATAACTATATCAGGTCCTGAGCTATCTTTGAGCCATGTTTCTGTAACAAACAGTGCATCCGGTGTTTCATCTAAGAGCAAATTAAAAATTTCTGTTTTATGTTTTGGTAAGGAGCGACAGTTGAGACTAATGAAGGAAAATATTTGTGATTTTAACTGAGTTTTGAAGGAATCATTCTGCGTGGATTTGGTCCCTACTGGGTCAATATGTAGGTGGCATGTTAGACAGGAATCCTTTCCCTCCTCTAAGTGTAACAGTCTGCAGGAAGATTTAGTAGCTGGTTGTAGTGCCTTCAAATGGGCTGACGTATATTTAATATGAGGGGCTTCTAAGGGGTTTATCGCAACTTTGGCTGTAGGAGATACCTGTGCTGAGTCAGGGTCCGAGCTAGATGATGAAGCCATCGCCCTGAAGCACGTCCGAGGTGCGGACGGGCACAGATGGGCTGACTCTGGCGTGACTCCGGCGCTGAGATGGCGCGTCCACAAACGCGACCGCTAGCGCGGAGAATTAATCTGTTAATAAAGAAGATGAGCAGTACAAGTATAGCAATCTTTCTGCAAGCTATATTGATTACTCTACCACCTTTGATAAAGTTAAAAATACTAAATCGGGGAATACATCACCCTCTTTTACACTTTTTCTTAGCTTTACCTCAAGATATCAGGTTAAAGATACAACTTTCAAACAAAAATACCACTGGCCAGATGTAGGTAATCCCAGTTTACCGACTCTTAAATACTGAATCATACCGATTCGGTATTTAAGAGCAGGTAAATGGGATGTAGGTAATTTTTCTGTAAAAATTACTGAATAGCTAAGTTTCGGTAATTAAAATTACTGAATCGCTAAATTTCTGTAATTACTGAATCGGTATTTACCAATTCGGTAATTGCCATTCATTCCTATGGGCCTGGAGGCCCATAGGAATGAATGTCAATTACCGAATTGGTAAATACTGATTCAGTAAAAGGGGGAAACATTGAAGGGTGGCAGGGTGTCACTTTTAAACCCTGTTGCACTCCTCATTTGGGTATGGGTGCACATGTTGCAGACATACATGCCCTAAGGGCAACATGGCACTGTTGGAAAAGCATAAAAAATGCTTTTTCAAAGGTTTTCATTATTTACCACCAACTTCTAGTTGGTGGTAAATAACCAATCCTTAACTGAGGAATGCACTAACTTGAGTGCTCCCTACATCCTGGATTCGGTAATTTACAGAATCGGTATGTTAAGAATTCGGTATTTTACCGAATCCTTAAATTACTAATTCGGTAAAATACTGAATCCTTAAAAAATGCTACCTACATTTTAAAAACCCAATACCGGTCGGTAACTGCCGAAATTCGGTAATTTCGGCCGTTACCGACCGGTATTGGGGGACCTACATCTGGCCCCATGTCTCTTAATATGTATACACATAATGCACCAGAGCAGGAATGATTCCTTACACCATGTTTGTGCTCGTTATTTATTTCCTATTTGGCTACCTACCTGGATGCTCAGGATGGTCTACCTCCTAAACCAAAAACAGCAAGCAACCACTTACTTGGCTTATGCCGATGACCTAGTTATTTTTCTCTAACACCATGTGACTTACAAAGGTAATTTTCCCAGGGTAATGAATTCAACATTGCAAATAGACTAATCGTAAATTCAACTAAAACTAAAATGGCTTTTGGCAAACGCTGCAAACAGCAATTTTGGATTTTAGGAAAGGCAACACAGACCAAGTTAATAAATGTGATTATCTTGGAATGACTATTGACAACAAACTTTCCTGGTCTGAACATATTTCCTCAAGAAGGCAGAAATTAATAATAATAAATAATTCAATGAAACAATGTCAAAGTATTTATGCCAGAAGGGCGAGTAGCCTGTCAATTACAGCAGGAAACTCTAAGCTGACTGTATCTCTTTTTCCATGAACCTCCTTTAATTTAATCAAAAAAGTGCTAGAATTGAATAAACCCTATAGGCAAAATATGAGATTTCTCAAGGTTCACCACTCAGACCCACTCTCCAATGCATACATAATCCCTCAGGCCCCCTTCATCTCCTCCCACGACATAGACATTCTCTCTCGCACCAATGACATGCAACCTATACTCTCCCTCTCGGACAAACCCCCCAACACAAGAAACAAGTTCACTGCTTGCATAACTGAAGTCGCTAACCAGATCAGTGCCTACAGTCTCAACCTCCACACACTGAAGAAGTTGAGGAAGATCTTCAAATGGCTCCCAAGCAACATTAGAAAAACTATCACTCATGCCCTAGTCACCAGCAATTTGGACTAAAGAAACACCCTCTACAACTGGATCACCAAACAACTTAACAGAGGACTACAAACCAAACCATCCAGAAATTGGTAGCCAGACTCACCCTCAACCTGCCACACAGAAACCACATCACACCGCACCTTAGTGAGCTCCAATGGCTCCTGATACACAAATGTACTAATTTCAAACTCCTCGCGGACACATTAAAAGCACTATGCTACTCCTGCCCCACATACCTGAACAGCTTCATCTCCTTCCACCAGCCATCCATACACCTCGACGCCTCAGGACTGCTTCTTGCACACATCCCATGCACACACAGAACCAGATCAAGAGGACCGGTATTGTCTTACATTGTTCTTAAAACATGGAACAGCATTCCACTCCATAACAGAGCCTTCTCCTCTCTTCTTGAATCCCACAAGAAGCTGAAACCTGACTTCTCAATTAAGAAAACTACCATAGGCAGGGCTAGGCTCAAACACCTATTCAGCACCACAATAACCTCGCCAGTGATACTGCGCTTTACAAAGACATATAACATTACATAAGGTCTTTATTAAATCTATGCACTTCAACTACACAATAGGCTCGAATTTACTTTAAAATCTCAAATTACACATCATACTGCTGCAACAATCAATTACTTCTTAGACTATAGGAAAGCCAAACCGGATAATTTAAAACATCTGATCTGAAATGAGCAAACGGTAAATTCATCTATCAAATGTGATTTAAATACAATTATAATTAATAATACTATTTAAGAACAAAAACTCCTGCTATTGAATTTGCTCATCTTTATGAAGGAAGCTGAGTGTAAACGCATAATAAGAACTCGACAAATGAAGTTAATGGCCATGAGGAAGACCTTCTAATATTTTCAGCATAAAACCATTCAGAGCTGACGTTAGATTCCTATTTAATGGCAAGACAAGAAAATGTAACCTCGAACATGATGGCAAGAAAAAAGATCAAGTATATGAGATTGCATTCATTCCCTTGGAACAATTTAAGGGTTCTTAGAGGAACCATTCCACTGCCCGAAGGGTTGTAGGTTATGTGGTTATAACTTTGAGACCTTGGAGCGTATTATCTGTCTCTGTCTGAAAGTGTTCGGAGGTTTCTGAAAGCTTTATTCATAAAAGCAAACAGAAGAACTGCAGGGAAGCATTTGGGGCCTGTTTTACTCTGTAAACTAACTTTTTTATTAGCAGACACAACATTTCTTTACAACTTATACGATGGTGTGCTGATCAGCTAACTAATAATAAATGCCAAATCAATTAGGTCTCTATGACTGTCTTAAAACATTCTATTGGAGTATTGAGTTATAGGGATGACTATTATATATAATGTATTTTCTGGTTGTTGCTTTTGATTATCATTTTTACTTGTATTTATTTCATGTATTGAAATTGATTTATTTAAATACAATCAATATATCTGCCTACTACTTGAAAACAAAAACAGGAAGTATCTATGTGAAATTTCCTTCTTTTTCCTGCTCTGGAGGAGAGGAGCAAAACACTTTTCAGTTTCTGCTTACAACTAGCTATTAGAAGGCTTTTCTCAGAGTGGAACACTCTCTAATATTAGGAATAGAATGAGAGAGTTTAATGAAGTGGTAATTCTGATCCCTTCCCTAACCCCTGTTTCTGCACAGAACGGAATTTTAGCCCTGTACTCAAAATCAGTAACTTCTATATTTTTTTACAGTTTTATTTATTGGGCAGCATTACCGGTAGTACAAGCATTGTAACTGTTTATCCACATGCCGCACTTTAAGCCAGTCAGTCAAAAAACTTTATTTTTTTGACTGACTGACGCACTGAAAGCATTTTACATATTCGGTGTGGTACTGACACTCTGCTTTCATTTAAGTTTGCTGTTAATATATGCGCTTGCGTATTTTTTAACTGAGGCCTGTTCAATTATGTAGTGCTGTGAATCTTTGAGAAATGGGATAAAAGTACCAACTCAGTAAGATTTTGTGATGTGATTTAACACCAGTGATTAAATACTGATAGAAAATACCACAAATATTGATACAAGTATGCCTGAATCAGGTACAAATACCACGTATGTCCCTTGTGCGTATTTTTATTGGAAAACACTAAATGCTGTTGTCACCCTAAAAAATCGCATTTTCTTCAGGTATTTTTTGTACCTAGTTATCTCAGTGATACTTCATAGGTTCAGCCTAGAGGAGGGCTTCACTCCTTCATGGACTTAAATCAAAAGAATGGAGAGTTTGTGAAGTGCATGCTAGGAGGTAATAGCCCTTGAAACAAACATTAATGTAATGCTATTTTATTGAAAGATGGGAACTGAATTAGTTAATCATCACCAAAAGTCACCTGTACTATTTCATAACAATGTGGTCGATTGCATAAGTTTCGTGGACTGCATGTGATAGAACACCAGCTGATTTTTGAACTTTGAGCTCTTCTAGACCAATTGACGTCATGACCTGGTAAACAGTACGAACAGGAGCATTATCAGTGGTCATCAGAACCTGAAGTAAAACATGGGTTTATGCTTACAGATTAAGCATAAAACGTTACTATTCCAAAAAAACAAAATATGGAAATTTCCAAATAAGCGCTATGATAAATACCATGCTCTTTTTGTGGTATTAGCTGTGTATAGCAGCGATATCGGCAACCCTCCCTGCTAACATGGTAAATTAGTACACAACTATGGTATAAAATGTATTGAGTAATTAGTTCAAACCATTACAATTTTAGCATAAAATCATCAAGTGTAACAACATTCCTATTTACATGTTGAATTGTTCAAAGTTGAAAGTTCGTTCCATCTTCTTAAATGAGACATTGAACATAGTGCGTCTAAAACCAAGTCAGCACATTTATGTCCAGAACTTAGAAATGTCCACTGACTGCTTCACAGGGATTGTAAGCTCTAAGCGATTTTCCTTTTTTTTAGGCTAGTACAGATGTTTACCTTACAATTGTTAAAAAAGTCCCTGCTGATAAGTAATTTCAATTCTTAGCACCAGTCTAAAAAGTTTGCGCTATACATCTAAAACCGGAAAAAAATTAGCTATGTGCAAGATTAATACCAGATGACAGTTTTCCTCCTTTGCGATTTTATGTACATCTTCGCAGTGCCCTTTTTAGCTGCTACATGGTTGGAGTTAGTATGCAAAAATGCGAGTCAATGTAGAAAGCATTTAGTAAATGGCGTAATCTTAAACAGTTCGGCATAGAGTACATCTAAAACAGGAAAAAAATGTGCTATATGGAAGTTGATACCAGATGACAGTTGTCCTCCATTACAATTTTATGTACATCTGCACTATGCCTTTTGTAGCTGCCATATGATTGGAGTACGTGAGCAAAAATGCTAATCAGTGTAGCAAACATGTAGTAAATAGCGCCATCTTAAAAACTGTTTATTTCATATTTGTAACAGTTTGCTGACTTGTTGCAAGAACTTGGCTGCCCTGCATGAGATTTGTAACGGCTGGCTGTTTAGTAATGCCATTACGGCAGATCGGCGTGATCGAATCCGGAGAGAACGGAAAGCTGGAAGTAAAAAATGCAGTCAGTCTCCAGTTCTTAACAGCTGGGCAGTTACACAGGAAGTGTAAGAGTGACTCTTCCGCCTGTTCGCAGAGTCAGCACAGACTGGATGACCATGTTTGTTTCCATGTAGGAACCTGGTCTTTCGAGCAAAAAGCTCCCAATTGAATCAAGAGTAGAAAGTGCTGTATGATTGGAGATATATATTGTACCAGGTATGGCTGCGGTGACCGGACCCCATACGATAATAAAACTCTCCATCCATGTTTTTTCTTTGATAGTGCTGCTTTATCCAATAGCCAGGCTTTTTGTTTGGCAGATTTGCTTGCTATTTTTTTTATGCTGGGAAGCTATAATTAGTGCTCTATGCTTTATGTAAGTTGAGAGTGAATAATGCTTGGTCAAGGGCGGTTGGCCAGTCTTTCTTTCCTTTTGGCTGGTTCTTCAATTCCGTCCTGCAAAGACCTGGCAAGGATTCTTCTTGAGCTGCTCCCAACTTCCAGGACAATTTTAGTATTGCTGCTTTCCTTTCTGGGGATTGATTTAGTAGCTCAAATTCCAAGCGAACTTGTGTCCGGGATATACATTGCGGAATATGGACAATTTGATTGAAGAGGCTAGATTGTTAGAGATTAAAAAAAGTTTGCAGCTTGGCCCTTAAAATCTTTAAAGAAAAGTTAAAAGGTCGGCCTCCTCTATCTTGCTACCAAAGAGTGACATTGATGTTCCAAGAGCACAATTTTAAATCACTTACTTATGCCTCACTCTTTGTGATCACTGTGCCCCAAGCTGTTGAAATAAAAAGGTATCTGTTTTTACTTCCAGCTCCAGATGCAGTGTGATGGGTGATGTGTAGATTGGACAGGCTCTCCAGAGTGCTGTCGGTAGGCTCTGCGCCCCCCACCCCACCCCCGGAGCAATCCACTAACAGTTACAGTTCTGGATTCTACTGTTGGACATAACAGGCCTGGATACTGTCCTGTTTCAATTGTTTTTATTTCAATTCCCCATTTTCCAAAGAGTTCTCTGTGGCACCAGACTTCCATTGTGATTGTTGGATCACTCCAAATTACAACTGTGATTTCTCTCCCTTTTGCACTTGTGTCTGGTTTGTATTTTACACTGTCGATATGATTTGTATTATATTTTGATGTTTCAGTAGAGCTTGCAAGCTTTAGTATTGCACTAAGGTTGAGTATGTCATGGCGTGCTCTTGATTTGTAGTGAGGAATCAATTCTAGTGGTAATAAACCTTCCGGTGATATATGGCCATCGTTGCTTGAATGCAAAATTTCCACTGAATTGATGTTCTTCTATTGAGGATTTCATTTTGATTGGATTTTGAATTAAAGTTGTTTTTGTCCAGTCTGTTGTTACTAGCTGACTTTCAGCTTGCTCACTACATGTGGGACACAGAGCTGTTTGATTTGACGAGTGATGGGACATTTTAGCTGGTGGCTGCGTTTCATCCAAACCTTTTCTACTATGTGAAATTGATTGATTTGGGAAATATTGGGAGAGAATTGGCTGTTCTAACCGGCGATTGTGCAGTGAGATACCATGTTCTTTTTTATCTGAGATGGTGATAGATGGTAGCAGAGTGACTTTGTGGCCGCTAACCTTAGACATTGCTGGAACTAATGAGATTGTGAACTTTCCAAAATGATCTATTTGTGATATGAGATCAAACATGTTATCAGGGGAATTCGTGTTAACCTTATTTCCCAAGTCCCTGTTTCCGAGGTGAGCCTTATGAGATTGCAAGTGCTCACCGTGTGTAGCGGACGGCATTCGAGGTAACTCTTGTGCCTGATTTCGAGGCGTCTGGACTATTGCTTGATGCCTCATCTGTTTGTTGTTCCTTGATTTCCTCAGATGCGTGTGTTCCCTTTTTGTTAATGGGTCGCTGGGTTTTTGCAGCTGCAAAATTGTGACTCCTGCGTGGATCCAATTGGCCGCCACAATGTTGATTTATTTGTGTGTGTGCGTTATTTGAGAAAAGGTTTACTGACTGGATTTCTTCTAAATCAGAGTCTCTCATGATGCTATCACTTGCATTCTCACTTTCCAGTTTACCCGAGGAAGTGGTGAGATTCAGTTTACTTGGTCCTGAATTGGTTGGAAAGCTAGATAATGAGGCAGTATTCCGTGGTTTTACTTCTGCCAGGATGTCTGTCAGAATAACCGGGATAGACTTCAGATGATTCATGGTGCTGGAACATTGACATTTGTGATCTGTTGTGTGGGGATCTTTTTACACCCACTCAAATATGGAGTTTAGGTCTTGAAGTTTTTTCTCTATGCCAGAACCATGAGACGCCAGAGTTTGCAGGAGATCAACTTGCAGTTCTAGTTTTTCTGAGTGCTGAAAAAGGGGAGTAGATATGGTCTCCATTATGTTGATGAAAGGGGACCATAGCAGGGCTGCAAGAGGTGAAAAATGCTCTGTCTGCTGTGCATCCAAGCGCTGACTTAGATGGATGCAAATGCTTGATCTGCTCAATTGGGTAATGAAGCCGGGCCCTGGATGAGTCTTTATTGAAAAGAGTAAGGTGTTATAATCGTGGAAGGGACCAGAGATTATTTTTGCGTTAGGTAGGACTATTGCTTCCTTCTGGGCTTCTTGTGTTAGCTCAAATGAGCTAATTAAGAATTCCTGTGTTTCCACTATAACCTTTGGCAGGGCCTCTAACAGATCCCCTAAAGTGATGTCTTCTTCGATGGTGGTGGTGTTATTGTCCTGGCTATACCTGGGCAGGACCGGTTCTCAGTACACAAGGAATTTGATACATCAGACAACACATGGTTTGTGTGAAATATGCCAATGTGGTAGGTTAACTTATGGGCGATTAACAGGCAGGCAGTGATGAGTAACCTAAGCTGCCCACCCACATAATGAGCCAAACAGCACCCTGCCAGTTTTTATTTGGATAGTTTTCTCCCTTAAATCTGTGGTCCTCAGATGGTACCCCTCTGTATCAAACTGCCTCCAGATCTCTATGTTACTCCACCTGCAATGGAATTAAACCAATTACAAGCTCACCACAAGAAGCAAACATGCTGCCGGTATGCTGAGTACAGGATAGGGTGAGTGCCAGTGTGTCCGCGGGAAAACAAAGAGGCCGGCATCCTAGGCGCCGGAAATTGCACCAGAGAGCACTGGGAGGGACACCCTCATTGGTCCCAACAAGTGGAGCAGGGGTGAGAGTGCCATAATGCAGTACTAAGGGCCTGCCCTCTTAGGAGGGCACACTGTGTGCGCCATGGGCAGCAGGATAGATTCTGAATGTTGTGTGTGGCTCACACAGGGAGACATTGCCATGAATCCTGGATTCTAAGGGCCTGATTTATAGGTTGGCTAAATGAGTACTCCCTGAAGAGCGGGTTGGAGAAAGAAAGTCAGAAAAACGCAAGGTAAGCAACTGTAGGCACACTAGCAAATAGCTACTTCTATGAATTAAGCAAAAACTGAAAACATGAAAAGAAGTACATAGAAATCTACACAAGCTGTTTAAATGCATGAACTGTCCCCTTTGCCACTCTCTCTTGCATATACAGATCCATGCCTTCTGGGAGATCAGCTAAAAGCGAAACAAGCGGACTCTATTCACCCACAAATCTATATTCACTGGTGTGGGCATGCAGAGAGATCCCCTAAGGATTGGATAATCTACAGATCCTCTCTGATATCCCACACATGTACAGAGATCAGGCAGTCTGAAAGATGCTTAGATAGAGGACATAAACTCCCACACATTCTAATAAATTAAAGTGGGCAATCCACTAATAAAGAGACTGTGATTTACACATCAACATATTGAACTACTTTGACATTCAAAAACTCACATACAACTCCTTCAGTAGATCTGCAGGGAAAAAGACCCTGACACAGACAGATACACACACATAAACACATGCACAGCCTGCTGTACTTAACTGAGACCACCAGTTGTGAATAGTCTTTTTAGGATCCAAAACTTTGTGACTGATTTAGAGTTTGGCAGAGAGGGTACTCCATTGCAACTGTGCCAAACCTTCGGTCTGGCCGGCATCCTTGTAGAGCCTTGCTCCGGCTCTGTAGCTGACATATGCCTCCAAAATCCCAATGCATACTGGCTGTTAGATGGTTTACATGTAACACATAACACTGTCCGCCTAATTTAGGGTGGATAGTGTAATATGTAGGGTTCTTGCTGTTTGTCATTGCCAGGTAAAACCAGTGACTGTGAGGGACATTAAAAACTAAATACTGACCCTCACACCATAGGAGTCAAATCCTCTGGTGGGGGGGGGGGGGGTCATTAGCTTTTGCCTTTTTAAAAATAAAATCTTCCTGCCAATGTTAAGAGATGTCTGCAGGGCTGGTGGACATCTTTTAATGTGGGGTATGGGTACTCCATCAGGGCAGGGGAGTATTTTACTGTGTCACCCTAATGGAGTAAATACCATACTCCACACTTTAAATAAGGCTCTATATTTTAGGTATACATCTTTGTTTTGACCACACAATAACACACATTGTTATTCAGAAATTAACTTGTTCATCTGATATGCCAGGTGTATTTCTTTAATGTATATTCCTCAGAGATAAAAAGTAGAAAAAGAAAGCACTATTTCCGTTACTATGCCTATAAGTGACTGATGAGCCCAACACCACCTTAAAAGCAAACCTGTCCAAAGCTCTGCTCTCATGCTGCTAAAACTGCATTCTGAAATAAATGAAAAGCAGGACAGGAAAGCAAAAGACCCTTTTATGAGGGATTCAAAAAGGTAACAATACATAGCAGAAACAGATACCTACCACTTTTATCCGGAGATGGGTGAGATTGGTAACCACTGGAGGGAGTTCAAGGGTGAGTAGTTGAGAAACAGAGAGAAAATAATTCAAGAGAATATAATAGGAAATATAGCAATATTGAAACAAGGTTTAAACTGGAACATCTAAAGAGGTGCCTTTTTGGTGCATCAGGAATAGTCTTTTTTTTACGTATCATGCATGTGCTGTTGCTGCAAGACCTGTTGTAAAAAAAAGCAACTTATAAATGGCTTAAGGCCTGCCCATTAGTTACCATTGGGTGGTCTCGATGTCATTCTCATTTCCTTCTTATTAGGCAGCTTCTCTTGATTTCACTTTATCTTCCTCTGTTAAGCCCTGAAGCATGGACCAAGTACTGAATAATTACTTAACAAATGTCCTTCTGCTGCTCGTTCTCAGATTGAGGTACTTTTTTATGTTTTTGTTGGATTCCCTCACTGTCGCTGCTTGTTCCCCTGTCCCTCCTCCCCTTCCACATAATTGGTTGCCCTACCATCCACTCCCTCTATTGCTTGCCCCTTGTTACAGCTGTGTCCCCTGTTTTCCATTTTCGCTTCTGCCATTAAAAAAAATGCTATGATGCGGCCAGCACTGGTTATGTCATAGCCCTTTTTTCCCTAACTAAACCATCCTGCACAACAGCTGCACTTCTCGCAAACATGGCTAAAAACATTCACAAAACCAACAGCTCTTGTAGGCAAAAGCTTCTGGCTTTGCTAATGCTTAAAAAAGAAAATAATTCCTGCACGCACAAGTCTTTTGCATCTGGCTTGAGTTATACCTTCTCAATGGACTCTATGACTTTAATGGGGTTACATGTGATCATAAATCGTCAAATAACACATTTACTTGTTATCCAGATGATTAGACTCCCTAGCTTGGCACTAATTGGCCCTGATATATATAGGATTCTACCAGGTGTATTTTGCTGGGTTGAATGAACCCACCAGGTTTCTGATGTAAGAAGATTCTCCTCCTAATGCATCTTGGTTGGGTGGGTTCTGGAACATGCACACAAACTGGCATTTTAATTCTTATGTATCTTGGCGAAAGGCGATGTGAGTGAATATTGCATCAGTATTCCTGCTTTGCACTAGTTTTGCAACAAATTATGTTGAACTTTGACAACCCTGCTTGCATGCCAAAGCTGGATTTATTTTATGGTTGAAGGGTGCGCACATTTATTTTTACTCAGTAATAGCTCTTTGTATGACTGTACTGATACATTTTCTCTCATCTAGAATATAAATGCCTTAGGAACTCTGGTGTGTGAAGCTGTGCCAAAGCCAGTGACCATACAGATGCTTAAATAAATATTTGAATGTATTCCCCTTTCAGGGAGCATCTGAGCATTCTCTTCAACTTTGTCTAGAAACATGAAGACAGTCCAGTATGTAAATGCATTTTTTAAGATGTTTATTTATATTAATACATTTGTTATCCAATTGTCATGCATATGTTGTGAAAATGGAGTGTATTAAGCTTGTTTTTACATTTAATGTTGACTGTTAAGTACTTTTTTCCCCTGCAGCCGTGTAATGATGCTGCGCAGTGGCAGATTTTTTACTTAGAATTTAATTCCAGATTAGCAAATTGTTTCCAAGATTACAATTGTTGGAACTGAATCCCAATAACCATATGAAGCCCAATATTTTGAACACCCTTATTTGTACAGAATTCATTCGGCTTCAGAATCTCCAATAGATCTCGTGGCTAGAGACTACACTCATCAAAAATATACATTTCAACAGAGTACAATAGAATAAATGAGGAAGTTCCAACAAGTGAGTTCTAGATCAATTATAAATTTAAAGATAGATTTATTACAGAGTTATAGAAAATGCAGTACCGAGGGAAATTAATGAAATGCCAAGAAGGCTCAACTACAGAAATACAGAATCATAAAACTTAGGGCCCATTAAATAAGCTAAGCAAAATCGAAGTCAAATTCATAAAGAGCACTGACAGCATACCGCTTAAAAAATCTAAATCAAATGCACATAAAAAATAACAGTTTGGCAGTAACAACAGCCCTAGAGACAACTGTAAAGGTAAAACCCCAAAACAAGCCCAAGGTTCTAAAGCCTAAGAGTTTTTAGACACAAATCAAGCTTTCAATTAATAGATTCAGCAACTTCAGCAAAGTATGATCATGATTAGGATCTCACTGGCAAATCGAAAACAGCTGCATAGGTGTGGTGTTCCCGCGTCACCCGTTCTCATCTGGAACTCGGAACACTTGGCGTGAAGAGTGTTCCGAGAGCTTCAGATGTAACGGTTGGCTCAGGCTTTTGAGACATGATTTATACTTTTCTCAATAAACCATCAAAATTACTTAACTTATCTTGCCTCCTACGACTTTCTTCTGAGAAACCACTTCAATAGGTTTAAAATCTTAAGCACCTACCTATTTCTTAAGGTAAGAGAAATCTTCAAACCTACTCTCACAGCAAAAGCACAAAATTAAACATCTCTCAACAATGCCCATAGAATTAGCATGCCTTCAGCGAAACTTCCAGTGGAAGTCTTTGAATATGATACTTCAGGTACATGATGGAAACTTCATTTACAATAAACACTTCTTAACACAGTAGTTCATTTTGCAACTTTGACGTTATTCACTTGATGCTCTGTGGAAACGAGATGAGAGATGTTTTGCAGCTTCACACTGATTAGGAGGAGTGATGAGCAGGAGCGAGATGAACAGAACACCAGAAACTGCATCCATATTAAAATAAATGACGTCTCATACAAAAAAAGTGGTATAACTACTTCACAGTATTAATTACTTTTCAAAGTGACTCAGTAAATTAATTTCAAGTGCAACATCATTAATTCATCAGTTCTGACTCTTTGCATCATTAAAACAATCAGCTGTCAAAAATTATTTTCACCCAATATTTTCACACTTGCACATTTTGAAAAAGCTGCTACACAATCAAGCACAAAACACACGCATTCTTCAAAGACGCAAAGATGAATGAGTTTACTTGAACCGCAGGACAGCAATTACGCTGACTAAACAGTAGTATTTTGCATCATAGCTGAGCTGGAACTTTCCATAAACTGCCCAGTGAGTCATCATGTGCCCTACGCGTGACTCAATAATACAGTGTATGATATTGTAGCCAGTGGCCTAGCTACCCCCCTGGCAACCCATGGCAGTACCTGCGTTTGGGGGGTGCTGGCGAGAGATTTCTACGTTTGCGGCCTGCAGCAAATGCATTAAGGAGGGGATGTTACTATTGCCGCCCGAGACGGTAGGTAAGAGCGGGGTGGTCGTTGCTGCCCCCAAAACTCAAGATCTTCGGGGCGGACCCCCAAAGCCAGCTACCCCCCCCGCTACGCCACTTAATGTAGCTCAGTAGGCTGATGTGTATACTCCAGAGACATTCTGTGTAAAAAGCACCCTCAAAATCCATGTAGGATAAGGAAGCAAGGATGCTATCACTGCAAAGTATGTATGTCACCAGGATGGTGAAGATCTCAGTCCTAACATGCACTGGAAAAGCCAATAGGTCTTGCATATGTGAAATCTATTGGCTTTTTTTATCCGCATTGGACAGCAGCCCGACCAAAAAAACGCTTTGGCATGGTCAGCGTTGGCCGAATCATAGCACATTTTTTTTAAACTTTCAACCATGCTGCAGTACAACATAGCAAAACACTATTGACAAAGCCAAAAGGTCTCCAGAAGAGAGAACATTGGCTTACACTTAATGGACTGACTCCTGAGTTATGGCTTGAACATGATGCTAAGATTGTTACACTCAGTGGGCCACTCCATTGGGATTGAAATCACTGAGGCAGGTATTGGTAAGATGTGAAAGAACTGAATAATAGTAACTAAAGTCTCTCCCTTACTAATCTAAAGTGAGATTTACCCATGGGGTCACGCTGCATATGGTTAAAAAGTCGCAGTAAATTATGGACGTGCCATAACGAGGTTTGAAAAAAAGGGAAAGTTTGTTCAAGAGGGGAACGTTAAAACTGTGAAAGACGGAAGAAAGAAACGACTCTAACTAGGCACAAGCTGTTAGGTGACAGAAAAAGAAAAAAAACTGTGAACCTTAAGAAGAGAAAAAATCAAATACACGCCATAAGCACTCTGGAAAAATGCAGGCTATAGAAGTTGGAAAAGTAGGTGGCTACAAAGAAGCAGGAGAAAATAACTCAGATTCACACAAAAAACTGTTAGTTCCAACTATGGAATAGTGGAAATTTTAGGATCTCAGAAGAATGGATATTTACATTGGAAAAAGCGAAAAAGAACATAAAGCTAGAACGTTAGTGGCAACTCAGCAAATACCTGGAAATAGGATTAACTGTGAAGCTCAGAAGAACAGGCACATAGATCTAGCAGGCACAGCGATAGAGACACCGGAGAAAACCAGTT
The DNA here is from genome assembly GCF_964263255.1 of Lissotriton vulgaris. Classification (NCBI taxonomy): domain Eukaryota; kingdom Metazoa; phylum Chordata; class Amphibia; order Caudata; family Salamandridae; genus Lissotriton; species Lissotriton vulgaris. The sequence continues at coordinate 1,032,599,313 of NC_141687.1, forward strand.
CCTGGTCGAAACTTTATGCCCAAAGGGAGAAAAAAAAAGGTGAACAGGGTGTGACTCCTATAAGGAAAGGTGACGAAAAATGTAGAAATAATGAGTGACTTTTCTATGATGAAACAACACTCGTGGATATAGGGCACTGCAGGCTACACTTGTAATGAAAGTGCGGCATTACAACGCTGAATAGCAATTATCCCTATATCCATAGTACTTGTTCTTTCATCATTTATGAGATGTTCCAAACCTCCACACAGAAGTAAAAGAGCTTCTATCTGACCCAATCCACCCACGTGGGCTATGATATTCTAGGATCCCCCTCTGGCCAGTGGGATGTTTACTACCTGGCATGGCAGAAGTTACATTTTCAAATCCCCTGTGCTTGCTTGTAACCACGTCATTCCATAAAATTGCTCTCCGTTAGTGCGCAGTCCCCGACTGAGTATGTGCGCAATGAGCATGGACATTGATGCACCAAAATGTCAGGAGTAACGGAAGTGAAATCACATGTCGTTTTGCTTCGTGATGACAACCAGAAGTGACATAACACGGCTCACCCCCTTGATATCACAGGAAGTGCTGTCACATGACTTGTGGATACTTAAGTAAAATAAATTACTATTGCAAGAACAGTAAAATCGCTAGCAAAATATGTAAGCTCGTAAAAGTATATTTGGTTGCAACCAAATATCAACTATTTAGATGCCAGAATATGCTCTAGATTCATTCAGTTATCATATACATCACTACAGTAATTCTATACATAAGTACAACTATTTTTACACACCCAGTAATAGTCTGTAATGCCTAGGCATGGTCATTATATATACATGCATTGATTCAAATGTCCAAACAGTCCAATACCCAAGCTCACGCCCAACCCAGTGTGCTGCATAAGAGAAGCAAGCATATCCATAAGCTTAAACAGAATTTAGAGACTTCAGAGAACCTTGCTATCCGTTAGGTTAAACAGATGTTACAGGGTGAGCTTTGGGCAGCAGACTAGGTGCTCAGATTACCAAAGCATACTGTCTCAGGGTAAGATAGCGTGGGAAATAATTTTAAAATGAAATTTCGACTTGCAAACCATATTTCAATAGCACCTTAGAATGCATTTAAACTGCTGCTGAAATGTTTTCACATAGAAAATGACACACAGAAAAATGTGCTTGCTTTATAACGTGAACAAACTCTTTTAAAATGCTTTTATTAATGTTGCAAAATTATTCAGTAATTAATTACACATAGAGAAAATGTACTTACCTAAATGTATATGGAATAAAGTTAAGAAAATGTTTGTACTAAGATATCATTCTTAAATGTGCCACTTTAGTAGGCCCAAAGCCTTTTCTTTGGACTCTTACTAACATCTTGATAGATGTTTATTTTGGACATTTTGGTTCGAACAAGCATCTTACTTGAGAATGTGCTGACTTCAACCTTATGTTTCCTTAGCTTCATCATACCACATTAGCTTATTTATGTTGAACAAGGATCTCTGCTGCGATTGTTTGAATAAATAATGATTTCGATATATTTTATGTATGTCTCACCAGTACATTATTGCCAGTTTTGTCTCAAAATATTTGACTTGCTTTTGTATTGACAATGGACACAGAGCGCATCTTTTAGCTTTGGTAAGAATGTTCTCATGAAAAATTTCCTTCATGTTGCTAATGTATGATCATTGTTTTACCATACGCCAGTGTGAATGTTTACCTTGGGAAATAAAACTAGAAGCATCGGAAGTTGACAACACCATCGGATGAGTGGTTCTCATCGGGGAAGAACTTCCAAAAGACGAAATCTGTAAATTGGGATGTTAGGTTTTGATGACCCCTTGCAAAACATCCTGAGATTTCCAGCAGTTTTTGGTAACAGAGTTAAGGTTCAGACCTCGAATGGAACATTAAAAATTGTACTCAAGGTATATTAAAATAATCCCAGATTCCAGTTTCCAGTGTCCATATACAGACGGCGTGGGAAGCAGAATTCAAAGGCATTGTAGTATTTGCAATTGTGGTATTGAAGGTGTGAGTATCAATAGGGTGAAAATGTTGTGGTAGAGAGTATTGTGGTTGTGAGTGCCTTTTCTTTTCAGGTGTATGAGTGGAAGATAGAGATATCGAGTTATTGAAATAGGAGGAGTTGAGTTTCAGGTTCATTGAAGTCGAAAGATCCCGAGATGATAACAAATACTTAAAACTTGCTTGCAGGTGAATTAGATGTGGAGTGTGAGGTACCATCACTTCCATCAATAACAATAGGGACAAAATGTTGTGATTGATACATTTTTGTTAATGTTAGTGGAACCTTATTGCGTAGACGGGTGAAGCTGCGATAATTCGTGTGAATTATCGGGGATCAAGAAGTCACTTGCAAGTGTAGAATATTCTTGAGTGGTTGTGATACTTAATTTTCTTTAGAAGAAGCAAACACAAAGTTGTTTAAAGAAAATGTTGAAGGCTCTGTATGAATGCGTAGAAAAATGTAAAGGAGGGCAAGCGGCTTGAGGAGTGAGTCATACGTCTTAGTGTTCGTGCTGGGATTGGACGGTTAGTGTTCTGTCATGCTTTTGTTGGCTAGTGGATTATTTTGTGTCACGCTGTGATTGGACTTTGTTAATTTGAGTGGGGTCATTTGATTTGGTAACGGATTAAATTACATTAAAAGCTGTCATTTAATTGATGAACAAGAATTTGACATATATGGAGCTAAATCAAAACATTTGGTCTTACTTAAACATTTTAAAGTTCAAATGTCATTATGAAATGTTTAAAGGATTTTAAGAAACTTGTCAGAGAAAATGTCATCATCATCATCAACTTTATTCGATTTGACAAGCAAATCATAAAAGCACAAAAATGGCAATACATCCAATAAAAATATGTCATGGAGAAAAATGCATAATTTAAGTAAAATACTCAAAATCATTAAAAGGATGCTAAATCCTATAACACTATAAGAAATACAAACAAATAAGTTAAGAAACGAAATGGCACTTCAACAAGAATATTCAAGTGTATATTTCTTGGCAAATCTGCCATAGCCTCAACATAATCCCCTTCCCAGCCTGCAAGTTAGACAAAGTGCATATGAGGACTCTATAGCATGCGCTACAAATTAATACACTCAGTTATCAGTATAATTTTCGTATTACGAGGGCTCCCCTTATAAAATTTAAGACAACAACACAAATGTCAAAAGAGTAGAGCAACTGTAAGTTACTAAAACCTTCTATATAAGAACAAGGGTGGAACGGCCTCAGTATCAGTAGCAAAAATTTGAATCTCATCTTTTTGTACAATTCCCAAAACAAAACAAAGTGCAGAGCAGATTGATTTTCAACATTATTACAAAGGAAAGGCAGAAGGTAGTCATGCCAACCACCTTGATTAGGAAAGGCTACCATGCAGTGCAATGTGCTTAAGCGAAAGTTGGTTAAATAAAATTTATGTTGAGGCTCCAAAAGAAGGGTTGCATGCACAAAAGGGAGATGAGAGGTAATATGAGTTGCCAATAGGTCATATGATATTGTGTACAGGTTGAAAAACAAGAAATAGTCGTTTTTGTTTGTCTTTATTTCGAATGCGCTTGGTTTGCATCTTTAGACAGCCAAGGAGTTTCGCCCAAACGTGGGCTTCTTTAGGGTATTGAGTAATGATGCTTGTTTCTCGCCAAGAAAGTAAGCATCGATTGTGGGAGATCAGCGTGGTGCATCCGTTAGAGGACAAAGAGTGTAAATAAGACGGCCTCAAGTACAAGGGACCGCCTGTATGTCCATTAGTTGGAAGATCCCAGGCCAGATAGTGGAGTAATGTGCCACGGTATCTTCGATGTGATATTAAAGTATGTTGGGTTGCATCTGCTTGGTAGAAAAACTATCATTACCCGTGCTCAAGACTCTTCGCTGATTTAATTGCTGGTTGTACCGTGCACTGGCACTTGAATAATATAAAGACTTTACTAGAGACTTTGCGTGAGGAGGCATATCACAGGGGTCATTAAAGAACTCTATTACACCCAATTTGCTAAAATGCACATTTCAGATAACTGAGCCAGAGGATCCTCTCAGGACTGGCCATGGAAAGACAATCCATAATAATGGATCTTGAAAAATCCAGCTCCGGCGTACGCCAAATTTTCACCCATAATAAAAAAGGGCCAAGTCCAATACGATCCATAATGTACTGAAGGCCCAGTTCCGAGTAGCAAAAGGATGTTGGTGTGCTCTTAGGGACCATCAAAGGTGTTCTAATAAAATTAAATTATTTTCCACTACTTGAAGTTTCCCACGATTACTGTAGAGGAGATGCCACTTTCAGTGCTTGGGAAAAGCTTCCAAGGAAAAAAGAGAAGGAGAAATAGTAATGAAGGATAGGAAGAGTAATGCGAAATTATGCAAATGCTCTGTGGGATGAGGAACAGTGAAGAGGGATGAAAGATATTGTTGAAGAAGCCAGATTATATCTGGTTTTCACTTCAGAAGGTATTAAAAAAATAAGGGAATCAGGAAGCAAGAGGTAAATGAGTCAGACACTGATTCGGGAGATAAGCTACTAGAACAGATATTGTCCTCGCAACCACCACCACCTGTAAAATATACTGATCCAGGAGAGTTAAGTGCTAGTGCCAGTCCGACCATAGTTACAGCTTCAGTGCATCCAGATCTACTTCCTATTGAATGAACCTTACAGGTTTTATAAATTGCTCCACCAGTTATATGACGACCACCAGCTGTGGTCCCCATTGCTAATATTCCAGCTGCACATCAAGTGGTTGCTAGTGCACCACCCCAAATTGAGAGAAGGACAGAAGTCTTAGCGACACCAGTTGTTGGGAATGTGCCGTCAACTCAGAATTCACAGTTAGTCCTGTGGCGACCACCACAAAATGTGCAGGAGGAGAGACCCTAGTCCTTACAACTCCCTTAGTTACAAAGGATTTAATTGACGATGGAGATGGATTTCTACCAGCTTGGATTGAAGGGATTACCGGAGAAAAGTGGATCACAATCACAGAGCCCCCCGAAAAATTAGAAACAAAGAAAGACAGATCATTGGTTATTCCAAAAATAGACTTAGAAGAACTGATCAAAGGTTGCATGGCGTTTGATCACTTGGATCAATACCAGAGAAATGAGTAAACCTACCTGTGTAAGGAGATTACTCAGAGAGCTGCTATGATGCATGACATGATGGGGATCTTACTAATACCATAAACATGCATCATAGTTACAGAGTTGAATTGGATGATCAGGCAATAGAGAACATATGGATTACAGGAATGCGTCTGCACATTATTGAATTTATCAAATGCATATGTATATGGAAAGATGTGGAGAAGTTGGAACTTAAATGGTCAAAGAAACAAAGAAACATGAAAAGAAAAAGAGGGAAGCAGAGGACAAACAGAATGAGTTGGATGAGGCAGAGGTGTATCCATTGAGGGAAGTAGTTGGAGGTACCTATGTACATGTTCCATAAATCTGTCAGCATTTACAAACAATTCTTCAAAATTGAGAGACAAGCCGGTGCAGTGGTATGCGCAAGTAGAAAGGTTTATCAAGATTTCGAAGGCATTGTGAAGAAATTTAGATACATTTCTTGATATTGTGGTACCAGCTTACTTATGGGTAGAATGTACAGTAGCTGTAGCAGAAAAGAGAGCCACCTAGAGAGAGAGGAACTGGGAAACCATCACCAGTGGTGATTGGAAAATATGGAGCGGCTATGACTTTTTTGAAAGGGATATTGATTGTTTGAATATTAAAAGAATCACACGAGCTGGAGGGACAGTTCATGAGTACTATGAAAGATTGCTGCAGGTGTTCAAACGTAGTTTAAATAAAAAATGGTTCTGTTGGGTCGGACCAATTACTTTTGAAAACACTCATTAAATGAGAACGCAAACTCTCTGATACAAGTCCAACAATTTGAGAAATAAATGCTCAAAAGCTTTAAGTCATATAATCAATTAATTGTATTAAGAAATTCCAAACATTTGGTATCCGAATTGCAATCATTCTTAGATAACATTCAATGCTTGCGGTGACTGTCAAATATGAAGTGACTTTCAGTGAAAAGTGCTCAGTGAATGAAGAAATATACAGTGCAATTTATGTACAGGTATATATAAATATCTTCGTTGGGCAGATAACAATTTTAAACCAAGGATTCCAAGAGTTCCTATCCGGATCCTGGTATTTCTGGGCCTATAGCAACGGGTCTTTATCAAGACAGAAGGGAGACAGTCTAGAAAAATGAACAAAGACTGTGTATCAGAGAGAGTTGCTGGCGCTGGGTAGATTAGCAACCAACTAAAGTATTACATTGGAAGTACTCACTTGGGACTCAGACCGGGCACTCTCAGCATGAGACTAATGGTGGCGTTACTGCCAATCAATTCTGTTGGATAAGAGAACAATATTGAAATTTGTCTCTGTGGAGCAGGGGGGCGGGGTGAGGCGATTGGACTGAATCAAGGAAGTGCTTGGAAACCTCGAGTGGGGAGTGAGTCTGTGTTTTGTGCGCAGAGATCATGGAAGTGTGAGGGGGTATGACAACCTCGAGTGGGGAGTGAATCTATGGTATAAGCGCATATATTTTGTGCGCAGAGATTGGGCGGTATGTTACATGACTGAGTGCAATTAGGTTAGCCGGAGATGCGGTAATGACTAGTCCAAACGAGTGCCAAAGTGCAGGTGATATCCTTCGGAACATGAAAACAAACGCTAATTGACGATTGATTCATGTGGTGGCGTGGCATTTAGATCGATGTAAACCAGTGAGTGACATCGTGATGTTTAAACTAAGAATCATGGAGGGGTAGCGTGGCATTTAGACTGATGATAACCAGTGGGTGACAGCGTGATGTTTAAACTAAGAATCACGGAGGGGTAGGAATCGCGGAGGGGGCACTGGGACTTTAGGCGCTTACCTTGCGTAGAACAATTTCTTTTCAAAGCAAACGGAGGTGCTTAGTTCCTCTCGTGCAGGCGCTGAAGGTGACAGCGCGTAGTCCACAAGACGTTATGAAGATACGGCTGTGGCGTGCACGTTGGACGCGTTCGTTGCCAAGCAACGACGCGGCACCAGTCAATGTATCACGCGGCCTGCGTCAACAGAAAAGAAGACCCACGTTAGTGTGGGTTTAGTGAGTACCGTATGTCAGGGGTAACGTGAATTCCGGATATTAACCAGACCAGCTCAACATTTCATGTGCATAATAATTACATTTGGATTGAACAAGCTAGTAAGACACATTCATTAGATGCATAGTTCAGGGTTTAGTAATATCGTAATGATGTGCGCACGGACATCTAAGATGGTATTGAACATGAGAACTGTACAAAGTTCTGTTTAACAATGACTCATCAAAACAAGCAGGTAGGACACATTCATTGGATGCATAGTTCAGAGTCAAGCAATATCGTTGTCACGACCCACGGAGGTGGGACGCTATGAACACTGTCCAGAGCCGAGTTTGTGGGAAAGACTACACATCCCATGATTCCCGGGGGAGAGCGACGCGTCTGGCGATGACGTCAGCTTCAGGAAGTTCAAGACGGAGTGAATCCTGCATCGCCTCGCCGTATATTCTGGTTCCGGACTTCTGACGGTAGGATCCCCAGTGCTGGAGGTTGGCTGCGTATCCTTTATTGGTGCCTTTGTATTTATCCTTCGTGTTCCGTGCTGTGTTCTTGTGTTGCTCGTTCCGCTCTGAGGAGGTTCCTCTTGGCGGTGAGCGGAGCCATTTCCCTCGGCTTCATGTTCAGAGGTCAGTCGTCCTGATCAATCGGATGTTGCCTAATCTTAGTTAGGCTCTTGTCATTATTTAGTTTTCACGAGGAGATTACTGATTGAAGCTTTTTCGCTTTGACTCTTTGGGTATTTCTCGACTTGCGCTTTGGTGGCGCCAGAGTTATTTCTTGAATGCACCGGCTGCAGAGACTTCTCATCTGTGGGATTTGGTGATTGAAAGAACTTGGTTTCTTCTATCTGGACAACTGCTTTTCTTTTTGCACAAACATTACCTGTACTGTTTACTCGCTGGTGCAGGACATTCCCAGCCGTGTGTAAGGATTGTGAGACTGTGGGTGACGTAACCCAGAAGTCTTTTCTATGTGAAGTTTTCAGAAGCAAAAGTCTGTTATTTTGCTGTTTCTTTATTCTTTTCACAACAGGGGTATAATGTGCTTCGCCTGGCTGGCTGTTTTCCATTCTGCCCTCTGTTGATGCCCTTATTGCTAACAACACTGGTATGTGCAAGTTACACTAGGGAAATTATGTATGTATAATGGTGCTAGTGTTAACCAACGGTGTCTTGTGTTTTCAGAATCGTGCTGTTACTGTTTAACATCTGAAGGCCAGGCAAAGCCAACCTTATCTTACCCTCCAGGTAAAGAGAAGTAGTCATAGGTGTTCAGATCAGAGAAGCTATAGAAGGCAGGTTCTATAGAATATAGGACAGAGTGTGATTGTTTGACTTGTTCTCATTTCAGCTTCTCCGCCCCCCAGTTCCTGCCCTGCTGTTCCTGTTATCCCTCACTTGATCCCCACTGTGAGTCTGTTATAGTCAGACCCAGAGGTTATCGAGAGGTGGAACCCTTATTGGCATCGTACCATCCTGAGGACTTTGGGACCTGACAATCGTAATGATGCGCGCCCGGAAATCTGGATTGGTATTGTACATGAGAATTATACAATGTTCTATTTAACAATGCCTCATCAAAACGGAAGTTGGAATTCAGGAGAGACACAAATACAAGATCCATAACAGTTAGTGATAGTTTACCAAGTCATGAAGAATAGGCACATGTTACACAATTGGCACAGTTCATAATGACTGAGGACTCAAAGATGTTAAAGCAGAAACATTATTGGGAGGATATCTGTGACCTCGTGTCTGGCAAGATTGAGTGTATAGACACAACTGGGGTAACACAAATGGGATATAACAATATTTATACCAATAATTATACCAGACTCATTTGTTTGGATACCTCCTCATGTTCATTGAGCCCAGTTTTTACAGAGTTAAGACAATGGATCCATTTACATTCATTCCTGCTGAGGACTGATGTTCGGGACCCGCCCCTTGGGTTAGCATTTATTTTTTTAACAACCCTCCAGTGTATACTCTCTGGACTGTGACCTTTGTTGGTAAAATGTTCCACTAGGGCTGCACCTTGTGTCTTACATCTGACTCTACTCATGTGCTGCAGTATCCTCATTTTTACTTTTTGTGTTGTCTGCCCAGCGTATGGCATGTCACAAGGGCATAGGATTATGTAAATGACATTCAAGGTGTTGCAGTTCGTCAGGGACGGAAAGTTGTATGTTTTGTTTCAATGCGTGAAAGCAGGACCCTCCATGCACAGTGGGCATGCCTTACATGTTCCACATTTAAAGTGTCCCACAACAGGTGGGAGGCCAAGTAGATCTCGTAAGTCTGGGGCTTTGGGCGGTTCCAGGAAGGCCTTGACAACATTGTCTTTCATGTTGCGTCCTCTCTTAAAGGCAAACAGGGGAGCCTCATTCATGTTCAATTCTGATGCCACTAGATTCCAGTATTTCATCACTGTTTTTTTGATCATGTTACTTTTTGTGTGGAAGGTGGTGACACACACGAGGTTACTGGTTGCTGGTTTCTTGTCCTTAGGATCCAGAAGTTGATCTCTTGGGCAATACCAGACCCTCTTTTTTGCACGTTTCAGAAGTCCAAGGGGATAGCCCCTTTCACGCAAGCGTCCAGTTAACACTTCACATTCTTTGAAAAAGTCACATCTTCTAGTGCAGTTTCTTCTCATCCGCAAGTATTGTCCATATGGCAGGTTGTCCCGTAGGTTTCGTGGATGGTGTCCAAAGGGATAGCCCCTTTCACGCAAGCGTCCAGTTAACACTTCACATTCTTTGAAAAATTAACATCTTCTAGTGCAGTTTCTTCTCATCCGCAAGTATTGTCCATATGGCAGGTTGTCCCGTAGGTTTCGTGGATGGTGTGAGTCATATTTAAGTAAGGTGTTTCTTTCTGTTGCCTTTCTGTAGAGATCACAGTAGAGCATGTCATTCTCCACCTGGAATGAAAGATCCAAAAATGCAATGGTATTGCGATCATAGGTTATGGTGAATTGAATGTCCCTGCTTCTTTTATTAAGCCAATCAAAGAATTTAGTTAGTTCATCTTCAGTGCCGGTCCAGATCATGATGACGTCGTCAATATATCTCTTCCAGATGGTAATTGAATCAATGTACGGGTTCTCATGTGTATATAGGTGTTCAAACAGCACAGTTGATGTGAATATCCTGAAGAAAAGGATATGGAGATTTTTGTGTCACACTTTGTTCTTGGGTTGAAACCTGAAATTAGTGCCCACATTACTCAAAGTGTGATTGGTTGGCAGACCAATACATTAGATGAAATCCTGCATCACACAAATATTGCAGTGATGAATTGGACATGAAGCAGAGAAAAATACAAGAGAAATTTATGTTGGCTCAGCCAAGATGGGCTCAAAAAGGTTTTTGGTACCCACCTTTTACTGGAAATCAAGGAATGATGCAGGAAGGCTGGATTTTCATGAGATCAAGGTGGAATGAATATGCCCCACAACAGAGGTTGAGTTGTTCCCATTGGCATGACATGATTGTCATAGGGTGGGACAATGGAAACCAGAATGCCAATTTAATCCAGAAAATGCTGGAGCATTGATGCAAACTTCGCAGGGTACACCAGTACAGAGAATGCCCATACAGCAAATGCAGACTTCCCATGCAAAATCAAGCCCAGATGACAACCCTACTCCTTCTTAAACGGGGAACACTAAATTGAACATATCCATTCAATTTCCCTTTTTTGAGATTATTTATTTTTTATCGAGCAGAAGAAAGGTACAACAAATGACTTATAATAATAGAAAAGAAAAATACTTTTATTCAAATAATAATGATGTAGCCCCTAGCAGCAGTCTGAACGTAATCGTAGATTATACACTGCGCATCAGCAACATACATTTTGGTCCATATTTTGTACAGAGAACGTTCATAATACTTGTAGCACCTTAATACAATGCTAAATGCTATCCAAGTTCATTAAAGTGTATTGACAAAAAAAATGCAGTAGTGCTCCTTATAGGAAAAAATAAAGTGCATACAATTAACTAGAAGCAGATTTAAAACAACTTTTCAGCTCCTCTACCCACTCTAGTCTTCATCAACATTGTACATCATGGTCTAAAGCATGTGCAAAGAGCTACTGAAAGTGCAATAATGCTACTTAATGATCAACCAAGCTTTACAATTCCAATCATATGTTACATTGAACAGATAAAAGTGCAATAGTGCTTCAAATGGTACAATTTCGTGTGCGGAGCTAATTTTGATTCAGGACATCTTTATACAAAGTAGAAATAGGATCATCAGAATGTACATGATCTATCACAATTTAATGTTCCAAACTAAAAACCATTTATTTTCTCAATATATTGGACAGGCACAGAAGCACACCCTAGCACACCCTCAGGTAATCTTTCAGTCCCCCTACCGCTTTGTATAAGCTTCTTCAAAATTCATATTATGAAACAGTTTATTTTTCTAGTCCAAAACTGTTGTGACCTTTGCAGGCCTCCAATTCAGGAGGATAAAAGAGCACACAAACATCAAAGCTACAGATATAAATTATTGTTTACCCTTTACTGATTGTTGGCTCCTTTTAGAAATGCCAAATAATGCGAGGGGAAAATCTGGCAGAGCTGGACACTTGCCAATTGCCTCAAACACCTCCTCCCACAAATGTGTAAGATTCGGGAAAACATAAAACATTTGGAGCCAACCTTCTTCACCTAGTTGACGACAACGAAAACAATTATTGGAAACCGCAGGATACATTTCATGGAGAATTTCCGGTATATAGTATGCCATCCATCTAGACAGGAATGACATTCGTTTAAAATTTGCTGCTCAGAGAGATTTGTTACCTATCTCTGCAATTAGATGCCAATCGCTCACTGATAGATAAAATAGTGTTTTTCTGATACTCTGGTAAGAAAAGTCAGCTAGGTCAGGCTGCATGGAAAGATCTTTCAGCAGTCTGTACCAATTACCGATTCATAGCATTTTGCTCGTAACCAGAGTACTACTAATCAATTTGGACTCCTGAATCTTGCTTTTAAAATGAACCTGCAGACACGGCTTACTCTTGATAAAGTTTACAAAATGCTGCATACATTGAGAGCCACTCCTGTCTATTAGTTCTTCCCATGAAATAGATTTCCCTCGTCTGATGAAATCAGCAAAAGTTTTGAAGCCTATGGAGTTCCAAAATCTGATCTGCCAAAAAATGTCCAGATAGCTGCCCTCCTACAGCAGCAATAAAAATCTGTCAAAAAGGCACTCATCTGCCTGAAGATATCTGGTTTTCTTTGGTAGCTTCGCTATTTTTATAAACACTGGTAGCTAATTACTTATTTAAAAATATCATGAAAGAACATCTATTGAAGCAGCCTGATAGTAATTACGCATATTAGAACACACCAGCCCTCCTTGTGATTTCTCAAGTTGTAAAACCCCCAGCTTTACTCTAGAAGATTGTTTGTTCCAAATAAAACTCCTATGGGCTGAAATATCAACAATAGCAGGACCAACATGTTAACCCCTTCCGTGTTCATGACGGCCTCCAGCATGGTGGGCGTGTGCGCACGGGGGCCAAGGGCCGTCCGAGCCACGCCCGCAATTAAAATGTTCAGCAGCGCAGCAGAATTTGCGCAGCAGTCAAGTTGTTAATCATTGAAATACGGCCTATCATTGTCAAAGGGAGCAAAGACCACCTATTAAGCAATCCCTTCATTTTGCATAACATTTTTTTCATAGTTCAGGTGAAAGATGCTAGAAAATGTATTTGTCACTAATAACCCCAGATATCTATTTGGGGACACCATCCTTGCTCGAAGCTGTATTAATAGAGGAAGTTCATCAGCTGGTACATTAAAAAGCAATAATTCTGTTTTGCTTTGATTTATCTTGTATCCTTCAATTTTAGTGAAATCTTTAATCGTCTGTATAGTTGTTATGTTATGTTATGTTATGTTAGAAAAATTTTAATACCGCGCTCATACACCAATTGGTTTCTTGGCGCTCATAGACAGTGGGCTCGGGCACAGGGGGTGTAGGCAGCTAGCCGTGGGCAAGACGAAACAAGTGAGTTTTTAAAGATTTACGGAAAGTGGGGTAGTCAGAGATGAGTCGAATAGGGAGGGGAAGGGAGTTCCAAGTGGATGGGGCAAGGAAGGAAAAGCCAGCACCGCCGTGCTTCTTGCGTCTAAACCTGGGAGTGACCAACAGGTTGTGGGCAGAGGATCTGAGGTGTCGAGGGGGAGCATAAAGGTGTAGGCAGAACGAAATAAAAGCTGGAGCAGAAACAAAAAGAGATTTGAAGACAGTGCAAGCAAGTTTGAAAATGCAGCGTTGCGCAACCGGGAGCCAGTGCAAGGTTTTTAACAATGGGGAAACATGTTGATGTGTGGGTTGCTGGAAGATTAATCTGGCAGCCTGGTTTTGCACCAGTTGGAGCCGTTGAAGATGGTAGGCTGGGATCCCTACGTATAGACAGTTGGCATAGTCTAAACGTGAGGTAACCAGGGCCAAGATGACAAGAATAAGAGCCTCTGGAGAAAGGTACCTTCGGATCTTCCCGATCCTGCGAAGATGGAAAAAGCAGGCCGAGGTAACAGCATTGATCTGCGGCCGCATCGAAAGGTCACTGGAGATGACGACACCTAGGCTCTTCACGGAGTCAGCTGGGCAGGGGGGGGAACCGAGGGCAGGGGGCCAGAAGTTGGAAGTCCAAGGATGTGAGGGCCCACCGATCAGGACCAGCTCTGTCTTACTAGGATTGAGCTTCAGCTGGCTGAAATTCATCCACTCGTAGATGGAAAGCATGGTGGTTTGGAAATTAGAGCAGGAGAGAGGAGAGGAGTCGATAGGAAAGATAAGTTGCAGATCATCTGCATAATTGAAAGTGGTAACAGAAGAGTGGCGGAGGGAAACCAACAGAGGCTGCATATAAAGATTGAACAGAAGGGGAGATAAAGCAGAACCTTGGGGGACACCGCAGGAAAGTGAAGTGCAAGGAGCAGAAAAGGAAGATAAGTGTACAGATTGGGTCCGGAGTTGGAGAAAAGACACAATCCAGGACAGGGCCAGGCCCGAGATCCCAGCATTTCTGACACGGTCGACCAAGATGTCGTGGTCGACCGTGTCGAAAGCGGCAGAGAGATCAAGTAACACCAGGGTTTTATGTTATCCTCAGGAGATGTAGAATCATATCATCCGCAAATAATTTAAGCTTAGCCATCCCTTCTATGGACACCCTAATGTTATTATTATGAAGTTGTATTGCCAGGGGTTCAATAAAAAAGGTGAATAAAATGGGGGAGAGGGGACAATTTTGACGCATGCCTCTTTTAATAATAATGGACCCTACCATTTTTGAGCTCATCATCAGCTTAGCCTGAGCCCCATTATAAAGATTTGATAGCATTAAAGTGAACTGGGAAGGAAAACCAATTTTTTTAAGGCTATAAAACAAGGCATCCCAGTTTACAAGATTGAATGCCTTTTTCGCATCAAGCATCATAACTAGGGCCTTATGTATGATTCACTGAAAAAAAATGTATTGCCTGAATTAAAAAAGGAGTATTTGCTGACATTAATCGGGCCGCCACAAAGCCACACTGATCTTCATGAATTAGCTGTTGTGCTGCTGGCATTATGCGGGACACCTAAAACTTCATTAGCAACTCATAGTACATATTGAGTAGACTGATCGGTCTATATGAATGGACAGGTTTAGGATTCTTATCATTCTTTCAAGAAATTACACTTTGTTGATTCTTGAAAGTTGGGAGGGATCTCTCCCCTCCTTTAACAAAATTGAAAAGATCTGATCGAAATGGCACAAGGTCCATAGAGAATATTTGTTAAAAAAAAATGTGAGTAACCCATCATTCCCACAGGCTTTAGTATTGGGAATTTTCTTTAGTACTTGCTGGATCTTGGTGAGCATTATAGACTTCAGCACTAGCTGGGAAAGAGTATTTGATAAAAATGGGATGTGCATGGTATCATAATACTGTCCAATGCGACTTGTTGTCACAATATATTGGGTCTGATAAATATCAAAATAATGTTGAAAAAACACTTTAGCAATCTCTTACTGGTCTGTTACCATGTTTCCCGTAATGGGATTCTCTAAAGATTTGATCATTGCTTTTCCACTCTTAATTCTAGTAGACCAGGCCACGAACTTGCCAATATGCTGGTTTTCCTCTTACATTTTTGTTGATAGCTATTAAATTTATTAATCTCTTGTAAAATGAAAAAATCATTAAGATTTTGTTTTACTGTTGCTACTCAGCTGGCCTCGGTCTCAATTCCTGAATTTCGCTCCCTACCTCCCATAGCATTATCTGTCTGCGGGCTCGCTATCCGCTGGGAGCATTTTTTACTTTGATTTGCTTTAAAAGCTCAGGGAAAAACTGCTTTATTTAGCCACCCACTGGGAATTGGAGAGCAGCTATCTATCAAATTGCCATCGGGGCTTGTCCCAATATTTGAGCCAATATCCACCACTAGGAAGACCAATGAATGATCTGAAAAAGCATTGGCCCGAGTATTGATCTACGCCCTACTAAATAATTTCGACAATTAGAAAAAATCTCTTTATGAAGCAGTCTTAAATCTGTGGGGGGGGACATGTATATTGTTTGACTTCTGAATGCTCTTCTCTCCAGGGACTAACTAGCTGAAAACTTGACGTAAAATCTTCTATTACTCTTTTTGTTTTAGGTTTAAGCTGTTGCTTGTTCATATTTGAAATATCTTTAGCCAAGTCTTGAATAAAATTAAAATTCCCTTCCCCAATTCAGAGGACCCACTGTCGCCATGGCAATATCATGGATCTTGGTAAGCGAGTCGGTATCGCCGTTTACAGGGCCACAGTAGTTGATAACATTTAGATCCCTGCCATTGACTGTTACTTTGACCGAGATCCATCTACCATGTGGATCACGTAAATATGACGTTCTTGATTGATTCTCAAACTCATCAAGCTTGAGCTGGGTTTCTTCCAGCTCCTGATTATACTTTGCTTGGAAAAGCTAAAAGAAATTCTGGACATTTTTGAGATCGGAAATATGCTTTTCAGCAAGGCTTAGCCTTTGATTTAATTGCAAAATATTGTCATTGACTATCTCTAGCTGGCTCTTAACTTCTGTGTGGGCCTCTTCGTGGGAATTTTTTAGTTGCCTTATTGCCTGCAAGATTTCTTTCAGCATGTCTCCCGACTGGGAGTTATAGGCTGCAGCCCCCTTCATGACTAACCCATATCCGTTTTTAGCGCACACTGTAATGCTGCTTGAGATTGAGGGTGAATATTTAACATATACCTCCCTTGACACTTTTCTGTGATTTCAATATTTGGCTGGTCCAGTCTGGGGAGTACAGGACCCATAGCCTTCCTTGTTTTCATGAGAATGAGGGTTGGCGCTGCTAACGGCAATTTGAGATGCTAACAACCCGTTTAAAACGTTCATCCCAGCTGTTTCCGAAAAGGAGCTCATTATTCTCACAAGCTATTAAACTCCATAATGCCAATTGCACCACATATCCCAAACCTCACCTTATTTCTGTTGAGCTCTGGGCAGCTTGCCCTGCTGTCTTCGCTCCTTTAAGCACAAACAATGGATATGAGGGTTTTTGCACAGGAGAATAGTTTTTTGATGCTGATGAAATATCAGGTGTGGAATCTTGAGGCAGTTCTGATTCTAAAGGGAGCAGCTTGCCTTGTTCTGCTAAAATACCCTGCTGGGACATTGTCTGAATTTGTTTTAAAGACTCATTTGCCTCTTCGGAAGAGCAGCTTATTTGCGAATCAGGTGAATCCATTGTACCATCTCAAGCATTGCTCAGATTCATGCCAGCATTGCACCCCTATATATCCTCTACTTGAATTTACGGGCCGATTAGCTCAACCTGTTTTTTCCCTGTACTGTCTCCACTTTGGCTGTTCTAGCAATCTTCGCCGGGGTTCGGGATTTTATTGTCCCATATCGTGCAGTGAGATGCTTCATCTGACCTAATTAAAAGTTAAGCCTGTTGAGGGGGTATTATTAATCCTGGAAACTGCTGGAAACTACTTTTGTAATATACTGTAGTGTCCTGTAGTATGTGATGGAGGGGGGGTGGGGCGAGCAGCAGCAAGCTGCACCCTACACCTAGGAATGCCACTTCTGCTGCTGCCCTGGCTCACCGCCCGTGTGGGAAGCCTGATGCGTTCCTTGAATAATTCTGCCTTAACCCTTCTGCAACCCCTCCTACCGCCTATCATGGAGTAGTTGCAGTTTGCAGCCCAGTTCTTCCGGCAATTCACATGATCCAGTCACTTGAGGCAGCACAGCATCTTTTTCTGAACTACCCGATTCAGCGTGTCACACTGCTTCCTCTCTGTGCGGCTCTTCCACTAATACCAGAGCTGCAGCGTGCATACTACACACTTCTCCTCACCATCGCAGCTCCGAGCCTTCGACCAAAATTGGAGGGAGAAAACAGCAGCTCTGAACTTCAGCGCCTCCCCCAATAGCTTAAAAACTCTTCATCAGATTGCAATACAGTGCAGAGTACTAAAAAGCAAAGATAAGGAGCAGAATTCAGTGATGCATCACTCCGACCCTCTGCACGGCAACCGTTGACTGGATGTGACCTCGTTAGCCGAAGAGCATGATGGGACCTCCTCCACCCGTATTTGAGATTGATGAATTTGCTTCTGATAATTCCCAATGACGATGCCTGACAGAGGAAGAAGATTGCGTACTTGCCGTAGTCTTAGAGGTAGATGCAAACGTTTATGGTAACGATGTGTCCTTTCTGATTGACAAATGTTAGAACACCGGAAGTACCAGACTTGCCTCTCTCGGGGGAAAACAAATCCAAGTAGTCAGGGTTACAAGTAAACAAATGCAAAATCCTATTTCAAAAGATGTTTCAGTAAAAATAGGAATTTTTGAAGAAACACAGTAAATCTGCTAGGAAGAGATCTATTGTGTGAGTTAAATTGAACACTATACTGCACACCGGACGGTGTTGCCTTTCAAACCCATGATGAGGATTTCGACTTTGAAATGATTAGGCAGAATGCTGAAATAGGAATATTCTCTTTGCTGGAAATTTCTGAATTACCAGAAGATCTCAGAAAAACTGTAAATGCAGAAGTTTGGGATTTCACAGGGAAAGACATTGAACTTATTAAAGGTGTAGAATCAGTCCAGGTAAGATTAAAACCAAATGCTGTTTATCTCCGAACACCATCCTATCATTTGTCTCAGAAACTACTGCAGGGATACAGCCAGTGATCAAAGACATGCTTCAGAAAACCATACTGAGAGAGTTGATTGGAACCCATTTAATTAAACTATAATGGGTTTACAAAAGCCAAAGGGCAACTATAAGATTATCCAGGATTGGAGGCGAATTAACAACATAGAAGTGCCTTGTTGTCCCATGGTTCCAAATCCTGACACTGTACTATTCCAAATGCCATGTACTACAGAATGGTTTACAGCCATTGATTTGTGTCAGGCTTACTTTTTAGTGTCCTTGCACGAAGATAGCTAATACTTTTCTCTTCCAACAGAAGACAATCACATAGTGTCATGTCCCTGAAGGATATACAGAAAGTCTGTCTATTTTCAACCAGATCCTGAAAAGAAATGTGAGTACCTAAAAATGCTTTGTGAGTCTACCCTTGTACAATACGTAGATGATCTTTTAGTAGCATCAGAAGCACGCGCTGCTTGCAAGTATGACACCATTGCACTTTTGAATCACCTGGCAGAAAACGGACACAAAGTGTCTCCAGGTAAACTGCAGTACTGTCAAAATGAAATTCAATATCTGGGATATATTATCATGAAGGGAGTCAGAAAGATGTCACCAGAGAGAGTGGAAGCCATCCTGCAGATGAATCCGCCTTGAACACAGAAAGAAATCAAGATGTTTTTGGGAACGGTTGGCTACTGTAGACAGTGGATACCAAACTTTTACTTAATGGCAAAGCCTTTACTGGGGCTGACGCATCGAGATGTGTCTGATCCGCTCTCTTGGGACAACAAATGTACAAGAGTGTTCCTAGCTCTGAAAGAGAAATTGTGCCGCAACCACTCCATGCATGGATACTTCACTGTTCTATGTCCAAACTTGCAGATCTACAAAGTTTCCTTCTTACACTTGCTTATCATGTGAACCTTCACCATCAGTAGCCTTCATGCAGTGTCGGACTCAAAGCAAATTAAAGCTTAACTTTTCAACATTTGCAAGTAGTTTTTACTAATGCCTTCCAGACTAGCTATGAAAAAGGTACCACAAGTGTTAGCAAATATGAATTATTCTGATGTGAAATAATATGGTAATCGCGGATTACCTCCTCATTCATTCCTCGCCCCATTACTTACTCTATGTACTTATGAGAGAATTCCTCACAATAGTCACCCCTATCAAGCACCTAAAAAAAACCACACATGAACCAGCACCCTATCTCCTTAACTATTTAAAGAGAAATGAGGTTACTAAAGTTCCTGTTTCTTTTTGTGTGCACTCCTTGGCACACTCTGCACAGTGCCAAGGCCAGTATTTTTCTTAGATAATGGTGTATGGGCCTGATATGTCTATACTTTTCATCAGGGTTGAGCTACCGAATGTGTCTTGCTTGCGAGACACTGTGGTATACAAAATAGACTTGGAGAATTTCTTTACCACTTGTTGGCTTCATGTCACTCTTGCTAGGGCCTGATTTTGATCACTATCTTATCACTCTAAATCTCAACCCCGTTCTGGTCGACTGAACCTTTGTTGCCTGTCATTGAGGAAAGAAAGTGCATCTCTTACCAGGTTAGTTCAATCAATAATGGACTCGGCTCGGAAAAACCACAAACTACTTCTAGCTTTCAAAGATTTATTATAAGGTTAAGATTAGTTGCAGATACAGGCATCTCAAAATGAGATTCACAAGATATACGGGCCCAACTACATACATGTGCTCCCTGAAAGCCCTCAGGCGAGCAAAGAATACTACGAGCACCAACTCTAAGATTAAAAGGGCTGCAAGCATAGACACATATTGAGATCTCTCCGTCATTTACAGCAGGAGTGAAAATTCAGGTTAGGCTGTCCCTACCCTGTTCTGGATGGTATCCCTACTTAACAAAATCTCAACCTATCAAAAGGTGTCAGCTGTGAATGACTTCCTAAGAAGATCACCCACTCTTAGTCTCTTGGTGAAAACCTATAATCCTCCAGTCATGACCCCTCTCTGCCTACCCATCCGCTCTCTCGAGGGTCCTCAGGCATCTGCTCTAGCTCCACCCAGGGGTGCTGTCCCTAATACAAAAATACAACAACATTCGAGACGCCCCTCGTGAGACGCCCATCACGTGGTCTTGATTCTGGCTCTTTCCATGATGTTTCTCGTCTGGGCCTCGTGCGTTAGCGTTGACCTTGCTTCTCAGACTCTTCTCCGGCCCGCCGATACCCCCCAAACATTCCGGAATCCTCCTACATGTCTACATCAGTAACTGAACAGAACTCTATTCATCCAATTCATTAATTTGGACCCCCTCACATTCGCAGACAAACATCCGTAGCCGGATCCCCATCTTCATAGACTTCTAACAGAAGTCTGCAACTTATTTCCTGACACAAGTCGGCCTGTTCCAGTACGTGCAGATTTAAACCCCTTTTTCATTTCAGGCCTACAACCCTACTTGCAGCAATTAAACTAAAATAACATGTTAGCATCATTTCTCGAATAATAAAACACATCTATGGAATATAAATCTAACGAATAATAAAATCATTGTAACATTAGTGCAGTCCATGTTAATGAAATGTGAACCCTTCTAATCCCTTCTGGCCTGGCCATGCGGCCTATCCTTTTCTGTGCTTTGCTGCACGACATTTTCTCCATTAGCAGCTACATAACATGGACTATGATTTATCACACTTAATAAGCTTATACATTTTGTACTCATTTCTGTATTAGTTCCACTTCTATATGAAATCTCTAGATTAACTACTCATTTCGAAGTATATGTGAATATAATTTCGGCACTCATAGCATTTCTCCTTATGATTTGTGCCTACTACTCATAACTCTGACGTACTCATACATTTCGTTCAGTTTGCGCTCTCTCAGTTCCCCCCTTTGATGACCTCTCGGGGTCATCACCAACAATTAAACTGAACTAATTGCTAATGTTCCTCGTTTCTGAGTTTCTAGAGCCCTCAGGCTCCTGTACTGATTGTCTTGTATTGCAGCCAATCTCTGTAGCTGTTCTCTCCTGGATCTCTCCAATCTCCTTGATCTATACCATTGGTATGACCTCACCAATCCCCACAACATGATCACACAGATCACTATTATGATGATAGGTTTCAGTATATACCAAACAAAGCTCCTCCCTATGTTGGCAAACCAACCTCCAACATTTCCCATTCCATGACCCACTTTTTCCCAAACATTTTCTTTTGACAAGTCTTCGATCTCTTTGTGAATATTAGTTATATTCAATATGACCTTATCAAGTGGTTTTGAATTGTCTGGAATGTAAGTGCAACATTCCTGGACCTTCAAAGCCTTACAGACTCCGCCCTCTTTTGCTAGCAGGACGTCTAATGCAAGACGGTTTTGAAGTACCATGGCCCTTATCGATTGCATCTCTCCTTCCACCAGCATTAAGGACCTAGCAGTGCTGGCAGACAACCTGTCTACAACTGTAGCCAGTCTCCTGATTTTGACATCATTCAGGATCAACCCTAAAAGAGGAAATACAGCTCCAAATACATCTCCAACCATTTCTGCATCTCCTAGGTCTCTTCTCCCTCTTGCTGAGGCTTTGCCCTCGATGATCTCTAAGTCCTGGGCATGGTATATTTTGGGGAAGACAATTGCCAGGTAACATGATCCATACCAATTGTCAGGCAGTCTCACGTAAGCATTTCTTCCACATACAAAATATACATTTGGAATCACTTGCATTCCTTTCAAGAAGTCCTTTGTGTAATATTCTAATCTAAAAGCATGTTCACAACTGACTTCTCCTACAAATACATTTTCGTAATACGTTTTGCTTCTGTAAAGACATAACTTCCCTCTTTGTGTGCGATCTAAGGCTATTGGACCACTACTACCCTTTCTCTTGTGTGCCTTCTCTTCCTCAGTCCAATCTGTCTTCCACTGTCCTGATTTCTTCAGAATCTTTTGCCTTCTGTATCGATCATCCACTTGCCCTATGAATTTCTTCTCGACTTCTGACACCTTGCATGTCAGGTTATTTCTGCGGGCATGTGAAGTATCTAAGGTAATCCAAGGAATGAAGAACTTGGCCAATCTGTCTTCAGTCTTCCAGTAGTCCCACTTGTTCATCTGCTTATAATTCGGGACTTCCGGTAACACTGAATCATAATTGGAGAAATAGTATTCAAAACTATCTCTCCCATAAAATATACTAAGCAATAAGCTACATGTAATGCCATATGTCAACGGGAGGTGATGATATCTAATGCCTTCATCTACAGACGCCGGCAACTGCATGCAGACGTAGCAGTCTTTGACCTCCATGGCATCCACGTATTCATACAAAAGTTTAGCATAAGCATTTGAGCTATAGTCGCCTTGGGACTCATCCATGTGTAACCTACGGGCTTCTGCTGCTAATAACGCCTTCTCCTGTATGTTTTCCCCCTCCTTACCAGCAACAGTAGGTTTTGGTGTCACTACAGATTTTTCGTCTGTTACCTTTGCCTCACTTTCATGTCCCATTACATAGGAAACTGTGACTACTAAAGCTATAAGAAATATCACTCCTACTATTAGTGTGCCTATTATACATTTGGCTCTACGGTTTGGGCTACCGGCTTCCATTTCGTCAGATAGTGCAATTCTCTCCCTTTATTCCAACACAAAGTTCTTTTCTTTCGTTCCTTTACAGTCTCTTTTGCTCCTTCAGTCTTTAGAACCACACAATTGGAAGCTGGCAATCCTCCTTGCAAAGTCTTTTTGAGCTTTTAACACAGACAACCCTAGCCCTTCTCCGTCAACTTATAGGAAAGTCCCTAAGATTCTCTGCTTCCTAGGCGCTAGGTAATCTTCTTTTTCTTGCTTATTTACAAAGTCTTTTAAGCATCTACTATTAGGCTTGAGCCTGCGGCTTGAACAGCATAATTCAATATTTCCAATCGAAGAATGTGTTCTTCATGGCAAGTTATCTTGGTTCTAAAGTCGGGGAATTGCAGTTCGGTGAAAAACATGTGCTTTAACTTGCTTAAGCGGGGAGGGTTGGGGAGTGTGAACGTTAGTGACCCTTCTGCTTCGACTCCGGGCACTAACAGCTGTACTTCCACTGTGATGATGGGTTCAGAGCTGGACACCAGCACCGCTCTGATCCTCCCTGTCGCTCGTTCCCAAGACATCTGTCGCCAGATATGTCCACTCAGGGGTGGCGTATCTTCTATTAGGCACACGTACTCTCCTCGATCTTCTTAGGCCTGGTGCTTCGGAGCCCTGAGCACCTTCTTCCGGGTCAGAGTCTTCAGATATCGGAGCAAGGGTTCTCTCTGGAGTTGACCTCAGGCTTGAACTCCTTCTTTGCGGCCAACTGGCTTCACCACGCCTTACCCTTCTGCTCCTTGCTCTTCTGCTTTGTTCTCGCTCTCTTTCTGCTTGATCAGTGTCTGATTCGTACTCCCAGCTACTTTCTCCTTCTGTAGCGTCGTCTGTTTCACTGTTGTACTGACCGTCCTCAGCTTGGTCAGACACGTTCCCAGCTTCTTCTGGCACCTCTACAGCTTGGCTGGCCCCCTCTATGGCTTCTCCGTCCGCAGCTGGACTTACATCCGAGAGAGGAGCTGTTTCTTCCAGAGGTGCTGGAACTCTCCGCGTATGAGACGCGTGGATCCAATTGGGCAAGCCTCCCACCTTCACAGCGGTGTTCGTGATCAGGATGATCTGGTAGGGCCCACGCCAACGAACATCTAGGCAGCTTCTTCTTACGTGCTTTTTCACAAGCACCCAATCTCCGGGACACAGGTCATGGCACAAGTCCTGGCACGACGGGACCTCTGCAGCCTGCACCTGAAGAGACACAGAATGAATGGCGTCAGACAGCCCCTTACAATAGTCCAGGATCATATCATCTGTGATGTTTAACAGTGCAGCCGTCGGTACAGACGGCAATCTCATTGCTCTCCCCATTAATACTTCGTGGGGTGACAATCCCGTTCTTCTGTCTGGGGTACTACGGATGCTCATAAGGACCAATGGCAGCGCATCAGGCCAACTCAGAGACGTTGATGAACACATTTTGGCAATTCGAGCTTTGATGGTGCCGTTTATCTGTTCCACAATTCCTGATGCTTCTGGTCGATAACTACAGTGCAATTTCTGGTCTATGTTCAGGGCCGCACAAATCATCTTCACAAGCTCGCTATTGAAATGGGTTCCCCTATCTGATTCCAAAGAGGCCGGTACCCCAAAGCGTGGAATGAGCTCCCTAAGCAATAACTTGGCTACTGTGAGGGTGTCACACCTGCGTGTAGGGTATGCCTCGACCCATCTGGAAAATATGCAAACAACCACCAGGACATAACGAAGGCGGTTGCACCTTGGCATCTCGATAAAATCGATTTGTATCCTGTTGAATGGACCTCCAGACCTCCCTATGTGACTCAATGCAACTGGTGTTCTTTTTCCTACGTTCAGCTGCTGGCAGGTCACACAACGCTGGCACACGGCTTCTGCTGCTACTCTGAACTTAGGGTTGTACCAGGTTTGTCTGAATACTCTCAACCTTGCATCTCTCCCTAAGTGTACTGGACCGTGTATTTGTCTAGCCATTGGGCTCACCATCTCATTTGGTAACACTGCCCTTCCGTCTGCTGAAACCCAGAAGTGAGCCTCACCCATCACACATCCTGCCTTTTCCCATGTCTGCTTTTCAAAATCAGTTGCATTTTCTTGCATGCATTTCAGCTCATCCCAGGAGTCGACAGTTTCCAGTATCATGGCTAATTCAGTTCTTACATTTATTCCGCCCACTTCCACCTCTGTGAAAGAGTACCCTTGTTCTGCACAGTACCTCGCGACTTCGTCGGCATACCTATTGCCTTGTGACACGAAGTCCATATTCCTAGTGTGGGCGGTACATTTTACAACTGCGATCCCTGCTGGACATTGCAAAGCTTCTAACAGTAAACGCACAAACTCTCCATTACGAATGGGAGAGCCCGAAGAGGTCATGTAACCTCTTTGAGACCATAACTGCCCGTAATCATGAACTACCCAGTAACCATATTGGCTGTCGGTGTATATGGTGACTCGAATTTGGTTGCTTGCCAGGCAGGCACGCGTCAAGGCAATAATTTCAGCTACCTGAGCGGAGTGTACTCCTTCCAGGCATCCAGCTTCCACAACTCCAGTAATTGTACATACAGCGTAAGCTGCTCTTAATTGCCCAACTTCGTCTCTTACACATGAGCCATCGACAAAGAAAACTTCATCGGGGTCAGTCAGTGGCTCGTCAACGATGTCGGGTCTCGGTTTGGTGCATAGTTCAGTCACATCAAGGCAATCATGGTCTGTACATACATCATCATCAATGTCACCTGGGAGTGGCATCAAGGTAGCAGGGTTCAAAACAGAGCATCTCTTGAGGGTCACGTTCTCTGCCGCAAGAATGACTTGCTCATAGCGCGTGAGCCTGCTATTGGTCAGATGCTGT
The DNA here is from genome assembly GCF_964263255.1 of Lissotriton vulgaris. NCBI lineage: Eukaryota > Metazoa > Chordata > Amphibia > Caudata > Salamandridae > Lissotriton > Lissotriton vulgaris. The sequence goes on from NC_141687.1 coordinate 1,032,625,132, forward strand.
GTTTTGGTCCTGGTCATCAGCAATTCAACAGAATGGGGCACATACACCTCTAACGGGTGCCCCATTACAATATTTTCGCAACGCTCAATGCTGACACCTGTTGCAGCAACGGATTTGAGACATCCGGGCAACGCTGCGGCTACTGGATCTAAGGTAGCCGAGAAATAGGCGACTGGTCTACGGGCATTCCCATGAATCTGAACCAAAACAGACAAAGCACAACCCTCCCTTTCACAACAGTAAAGCAAGAATATTTTATCGTAATCAGGCATTCCCAGAGCAGGAGCACGACACAGGTCCTCTCTCAACTGCAGGAACGCCATCAAACAGTCTTTGTCCCATGGTACCGGATCACTCACCTCCTAGTGCGTCAGTTTTTGCAAGGGTTTTGCTTTCAGTGAAAAGTTCACTATCCACTGTCGGCAATACCCCACCATCCCTAGGAACATCCTGACTTCTCTTTGTGTCTTGGGCGCATTCATCTTCATGATGGCCTCTATCCTGTCTGGGGACACCTTCCGTTTCCCTTTCTCAATCCTGTGCCCCAAATACTGCACTTCTGTCAGGCAGTACTGCAATTTTCCCGGGGACACCTTATGCCCATTTACAGGTAGGTGATTTAATAAAGCAATGGAGTCCTCCCTGCAAGCTTCCTCAGTTTCTGACGCCACAAGCAGGTCGTCTATGTACTGGACCAGAACTGACTTCTGGGGCAGCACTAGACTTTCAAGATTTTTCTTTAACAGCTGATTAAAGATCGATGGGCTCTCTGTATACCCCTGTGGGATACGACACCATGTTAATACGCGACCTTCTAGCTTAAAAGCGAAAAGGAAATGGCTATCCTCGTCCAATGGGATCGAAAAGAAAGCCTGACACAGGTCTATCACGGTAAACCATTCAGCTTGGAACGGTATCTGAAACAGTATCACTGATGGATTCGGTACCACTGGACAACATGAGACGACTATGTTATTAATCTTTCGAAGGTCCTGCACTATTCTGAATTTTCCGTTTGGTTTCTGCAAACCCATAATCGGGGAGTTACATGGACTACCCTCGATTTCTTTCAGTATTCCCTGCCTGATCATGGACTCGATCACTGGCTTTATACCTGCAATCGTTTCTGGAGTCAATTTATATTGGGGTGTTCTTGGAAACTCAGCATGCGGTTTTACTATGATTTTCACTGGGTCCACTCCCTTGACCAGTCCAATCTCTTCCCCAGTGAAATCCCACACTTCTGGTGCCACGGTGTCTCTTAGGTCCCATGGGAGCTCATCCACTGTCAAAGTGGGATACAGCTCCACGCATATTCTTGAGTTTGCGACTTTGAAGTCGGCGTCATCATCATTGGTCAGTACCTCCACTCCCTGCGGGGTGCAGTATATGGTACAATTCAATTTACACAAAAGGTCTCTTCCCAATAGACATACAGGACTAGAATCGCAAACTACAAACTGATGCTCATCGCTGTATTTCCCTATCTTCACCTGCACTGGTTCGGTCAGTGGGCTAGTCATCCTCCTGTTTGCGACCCCCACCACTTGTATTGTCTCTCCCTACATGGGCAAGCCTGGAACTGCTGCTGATCTTATCGTGGATCGAGTGGCTCCTGTGTCCACTAGGAATGTCGTGGGGCACCCTGCCACTTCTGCTTCAACATAGGGTCCCCTTTGATCCACTGCTAAGGCTGCCCCGAGGGTGCAGTCTTCTCTCTCCACTCTCTGTCCTGTTAGTGGATCAACGTAATAGCATTCCTCTCCTCCTACAAACAGGGGCATCTGTCTATATGTCTTTCCCATTGTCCCTACTCTGGGTGGCTGAGGGAACTGGGCTCGTGGAGGTGGGGTCCCCCCTTTGAGCACCTTTCCTTGGTATGGCGTTACCCCCCTTCCTACAGTGCTTTGAACCTCTTCCTCCTCTACCTCTTGTTCTCCAATTTCCACGTTGTAGGGACACTCGCGTTTCCAATGCCCCACCTCGTTACACTGGTGGCACTGGGTCGTCTTTTTCAATGTCGCTATATCTACCCGAGGTCTAAAGTTGGAGTTCTCCTCATTGCCCTTATTCTGGTTGCTCTGTTTTCTGCCCCCGGTCCCTGTTCCCTGCTGCTGTTGCTGTTGTCCACCCTTACCAGCTGACTGCATCTGCACCACCATCAATTTCTCCTTTAGCTTCTTTGCCTTTGAATCTATCTCATCCCAGCAGTACCTAGCATATCGCAGGATTTCGTCCAGCGGTTTACTTTGCCAACAAATCGAATGTTGCTGAATCATCAAACTAATATCCGGTCTTAAACCTAAAACAAATTTAGACACAAACTGCCCTATGTCTTTAGGATCCATTACGTCCAACCCGCTATACTGTTTAAACGCCTTCAGCAATCTCTCATAATATTCATGAACTGTTTCTTTGGGTTCCTGTCTAGTTCGATCTATCTTGACCCAATCTATGTCCTGCATTGGCACCTTGTCTTTTAGCCACGTCATCACTCTCTCATATTTTACCATGACTGTCTCGGACGGTCCATTGGTCCGTGCATCCCTCTCTGGTTCTGATGTGGGCCACTCAGCACTAACCTTACATGCGGTCCACAAATCTCCTGGTACCACAATGTCAAACAGCGTGTTCAGGTCTATCCATAGCACCTTGGATATTTTTACAAACCTCTCCACCTGCTTATACCACTCTACTGGATTCTCCCTCAGTTTTGGGAAGGAGTTGGTAAAGGCAGCTAAATCCCCCCTACTCCATGGCACATGCACATAGTTCCCGTTCGCGACCTCGCGCAAAGGGTGTGCCTCTATTCTCTGCAATCCTCCCTGTGGTGTCATCCCAAGCATGCTTCTCCTGACGGTCCCTTTCTTGGACCACCTTTCTTCCCATTTATCTAGCGCCCTCCATGTCCTTATTCCTGTGATCAGTTCCCTTATGTGTGTCTTTAACCCTATTTTTCTTCTCTCATCTAGGTCCCGATCTGTGTAGTGTAGCCTATGGTTACCCTGTAATGCTTTGGTCCTTGACAGGTCTACCATATATCTCCCTGCTAGTTCGACTAATTTCTCGTGTGCTGTTCTCGCTTTCCGAGTGATGTCCTTCGCCATGAACAGTATCTCATCCTGCTCATACATCTCCATTCTTTCTAGAGGCAAGGTACCATCCACCATGTCATCCAAATCTGACTTTAAGCTGGCAACATCGAGCCTTTTAGCTTTTATCTCGGCTGTCAGTATGTCTTTTTTAGGTTGCTCATTTGTCTCTCTTCCGTCCCAGCTCCGGGTCCTACGCTTGGGCTCCGGGGAGTTAAGGAGAGTCCTCCCTTGCTCCCACCTTTCTAAATCCCATGCTCGACCGTCCTGTCTGGGAAGGTGGTGAAACACGGGCCTGTTTCCCCCTATCCCATTTCGTCCATTCTCTCTGGTCTCCCTTACTTTGTGGCAGGGTTCTCTGCTGTCCTCCACCCTGTCACTATTCTCTCGTATTCTAGTGTCACTCAATATCTGGTAAGACCCTTCTCGGTTCCCCATATCCCCCGGACTGCGTTCATGTCCGTAATCACAGGGGTTATGGCGAGGTCTCTCGCAACTCCCATCTTGTCTAATATTACCAATCTCATGGTGGGTGCACTTAAAGCTGTTTCTGTACTCTTGCGTTCTCCTGTCTCCTTCACTGTGTATTGGGCGGGACACCCCCCCACACTCAGGGCTCCTGTTTTCCAGGTCTGGTCTACCTCCACTCCTGTTATGATGGGTGTCCCCCCTACTGTCCTGTCCCCTCCCGTCCCACTCCGGACTGCTTTCATCAGCCCCGCAGTGAGTCCGGGTCCTGCTATCCTGGCTTTCCCTTCCAGCTTCCGCAGCTATGATGCTCTTGTGAGCCTCTACTGCCTAATCCCATTTTTTCATGTACTCGCTTAACTCCTGAAAGGATTTCCGTCCTGATCCCCTTAGATCCATTGGCCATCTAGGGCCTCCCGGATCTCCTGTTGGATCCTCCGCTGTATGTACTGGGGTGCTCCATTCCCTTGGTCTGGGCAACTGACCTGAGGAAGCGATTGAATCGTTCCTCCTTGCCATCTCTGCTCTCTCCCTGTCCCTTCATACCTGTTCCTCCCCTCTTGCTCTCTCTGGGTCATAAATCGATACTATAGGGCCTATAGTCACAGGTACTTGCAGGGCATCTGGTAGTGCGTAGGATGTGGCACACTCTGTTTCTGGCACCCTTTGCACCACAAACCTTCCGACTACCTGCTGCACCGGACTAGGTTGGGACGGTTCCTTCTTTGCAGTGGGATCCCAATCTGTAGTGGGAAGCGGTCCATACTCCCCTATGCTGGGCCCCTCTTCCCTGTTGGGCTCATCTTTTCCTGTCTCTTTGTTGTACGGGGGTGGCCTATCTGTTAGTAACCTATTTATCAGGCTGTCCTCTGTCTCGCTCTCGTCATCTTCTTCTAATGGGCTTTTGTTCCCCGGCACTTCTAATACTGGGTACAGTTTGTTTACTTCAATGTTATGCACTCTCCATCTTTTAGCATCCGCATCCCATTTGGCATCCTGCACTGCTCTTACCGATCGTTTCACCCTTTCTTGTCGTCTATTCAGGTTCCTCTCGTGCGCTGCCCTAATCCATGCATTGAGAGCTTCAAACTGGGTCGGTCTAGGCATAGGTCTCATTGAGGTCATGACTGCTTTTAATCGGTGTAATACCTCTAATCTGAACGTCCCGTACTTTGGGAACGTCAGTTCCTCATTACCTTCTGTAATCTTACTCCACTCTGTAATCCACATTATTGTGTGTAACCCAACATTTGCCGCCATATAATAAGCCGGCGTACCCTCCGGCGGGGCTTCTTCCCCTTCATAAGATCTCCGCCTCTCTCTTTTAAAAGCCGCTCTTAACCATTTAAAACATTTCATGATTATACGCATAATTTCCAGCCTCGCTATTCTGTTTACTTCCTGATGACAATCCACCAATCCTGTCGCGGCTTTGCTAGCTGGCCTATCACAGCGCGGTCTTGCTCCGGCCGGCCAATCCCAGCGCGGCACTTCCTGACGTCACTCGCCTCCGCTTCGCAGCAGCACCCCTCCTTTCTCAGCTCGTCTCCCGGTCTTACATGCGTCCCATTCACACTCCGAAAAATGACTACTTCCGACCAAGCCGTCACTTCTCTTGACTGTACGTCCACAGTCTATCTGTAATTGTCACCACAACTGACGAAATGTCTTCCGTCTCTTTGATAGGTTTCTTCCGCACACAGTAACTTCCGACCAGCGTCCGTTACTCACGCACTCACTCTTACATTCCCCCTATCTCGGTCCTGCGGGCGATCAATGGTACCTCATGACCCCCTTCTTACTGGTTGACAATTACTCTGGATGTCCGATACACCCGAACCACTTAAGCTCTCTTTGAACTTAAGATTTGCACTGGTTGCGCGCGCTCACAACCTGTTCCACAGTCTCTCTACAGGCATTCAACTCCGCCAGACATTACAACATAGATACAACACAAAAACACCGCAATCTAACACGCATGACCCTTTATACTCAGTCTCGACCGATACTGCTGCTTTTCTTATCTCTCGTCATCCGGACCTTCTTCGGCAGGCGGTTCTTCCGATCATCGATCTCTAGGGGCCTTGGGGTAATCTAACCTGGCCTAGATCACCTTCCTCAAGAAGGCAACCATCCTCTGCTACCAACTGCTAGGGCCTGATTTTGATCACTTTCTTATCACTCTAAATCTCAACCCCGTTCTGGTCGACTGAACCTTTGTTGCCTGTCATTGAGGAAAGAAAGTGCATCTCTTACCAGGTTAGTTCAATCAATAATGGACTCGGCTCGGAAAAACCACAGACTACTTCTAGCTTTCAAAGATTTATTATAAGGTTAAGATTAGTTGCAGATACAGGCATCTCAAAATGAGATTCACAAGATATACGGGCCCAACTACATACATGTGCTCCCTGAAAGCCCTCAGGCGAGCAAAGAATACTACGAGCACCAACTCTAAGATTAAAAGGGCTGCAAGCATAGACACATATTGAGATCTCTCCGTCATTTACAGCAGGAGTGAAAATTCAGGTTAGGCTGTCCCTACCCTGTTCTGGATGGTATCCCTACTTAACAAAATCTCAACCTATCAAAAGGTGTCAGCTGTGAATGACTTCCTAAGAAGATCACCCACTCTTAGTCTCTTGGTGAAAACCTATAATCCTCCAGTCATGACCCCTCTCTGCCTACCCATCCGCTCTCTCGAGGGTCCTCAGGCATCTGCTCTAGCTCCACCCAGGGGTGCTGTCCCTAATACAAAAATACAACAACATTCGAGACGCCCCTCGTGAGACGCCCATCACGTGGTCTTGATTCTGGCTCTTTCCATGATGTTTCTCGTCTGGGCCTCGTGCGTTAGCGTTGACCTTGCTTCTCAAACTCTTCTCCGGCCCGCCGATACCCCCCAAACATTCCGGAATCCTCCTACATGTCTACATCAGTAACTGAACAGAACTCTATTCATCCAATTCATTAATTTGGACCCCCTCACATTCGCAGACAAACATCCGTAGCCGGATCCCCATCTTCATAGACTTCTAACAGAAGTCTGCAACTTATTTCCTGACACAAGTCGGCCTGTTCCAGTACGTGCAGATTTAAACCCCTTTTTCATTTCAGGCCTACAACCCTACTTGCAGCAATTAAACTAAAATAACATGTTAGCATCATTTCTCGAATAATAAAACACATCTATGGAATATAAATCTAACGAATAATAAAATCATTGTAACATTAGTGCAGTCCATGTTAATGAAATGTGAACCCTTCTAATCCCTTCTGGCCTGGCCATGCGGCCTATCCTTTTCTGTGCTTTGCTGCACGACATTTTCTCCATTAGCAGCTACATAACATGGACTATGATTTATCACACTTAATAAGCTTATACATTTTGTACTCATTTCTGTATTAGTTCCACTTCTATATGAAATCTCTAGATTAACTACTCATTTCGAAGTATATGTGAATATAATTTCAGCACTCATAGCATTTCTCCTTATGATTTGTGCCTACTACTCATAACTCTGACGTACTCATACATTTCGTTCAGTTTGCGCTCTCTCACTCTTCTTTAAAGCCGTCTAATTGGACTGCGCAGCCAAAATGACACTTCTGATGCTCAGTGTGGAGCAGGGACCAAGCACATATTGATTCAACTTAATCTGTGCTCGTCCGCGCCTCCTGATGTGATTTATGTACTATTTCTTCTCCCATTCCCTCTGTGTACTGCTCCCTCCATAGCACTTGTGCTTAACACTCTTAAAGGGTGCATGTGTATTTTTGCAGACTGTCTCATCTCCTCTCCCATCTTGCGACCGTACTTGCTTCCGACACTCCATAGATGTTCATGCATGTGTTTCTAGGCTGTGTCTCCTCTTTCCCCCACTTTGCTGCTTAGGTCTGGCACCCCACCCCTGTTTTGTGTTGAGAACTCAATAAGAATGCATATTCTTTTGGACAGACTCTCTCCCATACTTATATTCCCCTGTGCTGCTCTTCCTCTCCCGCCTCCCTCCCTGCTGCACTCACCCATGTGGTTCTCATCATATCCTCCGATATGTTACTTCCCTGACCCTCCCCATGTGTTATCTCGATAGTACAAGCAATACTGCTGAGGTGTGACACACACTTTGCTTTCAGGAGCCATATTGCAGTAAGTGCCCTGGGGGCGCATCTGACATTTTGCACCCACTTTGCGTGCACCAAGGCACTTCGGTACTACAGAAGGGGAGGCAGACACTTGTGCATCCCCTTCAGTAATACCGATAGTGCTGGCACACCTAAAGCACCAGCGCTACCTTCAGGTAGCATTTCCTTGTTTTCATGGGGACATGCCCTAAGCAAATGAGGGAGTTCCTTTGCCTCTGCGCCCACACCGTATTACCGATGTTGGCACAGAGGCAAATACGCTCCCAGGTAATGCACTCACAGTACACCATCAAAAAGGTGGTGCACTGTGAGCGCACCCCTTGTGTGGAGCCCTCTGGAGGGTGGGAAAGGGGTCCTTGCAGGCAGGTTCGGTCACTGACTGCAACTACCTGCAAGGGGATGTCTAATGCCCTGTGAAAGTGCAGGCGGGTGTCGCCTGCACTGTGAAAACATGGAGCGGCTGCAAGCAGACGCCCTGTTTTCACATAAATGTGCTGCCACCAGGGCAGTGCGAGTTCACGGTTGCCCTTGGGGCAGTGCATTCATTGTAATAGGGTGCACTTTCATTGTTTTCACCGGGTACACCTTTTAATAGGCGCGCCCGGAACAAACAATGACATTGCATAATACGGCCCCAGGTGTTGTTTTTGGATGGCAGATATCTACTTGGTTCTGTCGAGCAGCCCTTACGAATATTCTGACGGATGTACGTTGTTACATTGCATGCTTTTACCACGCATGCCTTTACAGTGCAGGTTTTTCAACGCAAGTCGTTACAACGACTTGCGTTGGGGGTGATGGATAGTGAATAGTTTAATTTACTATTCCAACTCCAGTCCCCGTGGATAGTAGGGAAGGTGTTGGATAGTAAATTAAACTATTACCTATCCTAGAGCGCCCCCCAGCACAAGTCGTTGAAATGACTTGCGTTGAAAAACCTGCGTTGTAAAGGTACTGCGTGGTAAAAGTTGCGTCGTAAAGGATGTTTCCCATTCTGACAGTGTGCACTCTCCTTACCTTTTTTGTGTAATGTTGTTACATTCTTAATCCCTGCACCGCGTAGTTTACTGACACCCTGAACGTTTTGTAAACATTGTTTCTATCTTGTGACAGAAACAATGTTGGTAAATGCGCATAAAATAAAACCTTTGCCAGTCAGCGTCCATATTGGAAGTTAATGCTTTCCTAGTTAAGCTGTTGAAAATCTTTTTCTTTGTGTATCTAATTCCATAACCAGAATTATTTGTGTTACAAATTATCCACGGAAGTGAGTTTGAGTGAGTCTGTATACTGTAGCGCTTTTATTTGACAGTGGCTCTTCCCATAAGCTATCCTCAACGGCGGGCCAGTACCTCAGTTTAAAAAAAAATGTAGTCTTCCTTCAGTAGACTTGTAATAGAAAGGTTGCCTTTATTTCGTAAATTAGAAATGCCTTCTGTTTTACTGTCCTCATAGAATGCCTTCTGACAGCACTATGGAAAATGCCTTGCTTGTAGAACACTGCCACCTCTCTTCTCTCTTGAAAGTTGGAAGACGTGAGAGGACATCATAAAAATGCCGGTTTGACTTTCATATAACAAACCAAAACCTGAAATAAACGCATACCTCACCAATCTCCATATCACTCTAGCTGTGACTTAAAAATGAAATTTCTTTCGCTCCTGTTAGTAGCGTATTAGAGTCCACTTGTGACGCCACAACACCTGCTGCCAGCGTAAAAGGCGGGTCGATGCGCAGAATTGGCATTTCTAAATATTCCTTTGTTCGACAATGTTATCTTTGGGTTTCAGACTTACTGTGACATGTTTATCAGATGTCCCTCTTAAAGTAATTTTGCACAATGAACTGCAAATTATCATGGTCATTTTTATAATACTGAGTGTGCCATCATTCTATTGATGAATACTGATCAATAGAATCTTAGCAAAAAGAAAGAGTTTAAGTATGTAAACAAAGAGTGTAGGCAGAATGTGTGTTACCATGTATCAAAAGAAATAAAATATCCCCAGTCGTACAAAAAAAGAATATTGCTGGTCATCTACGAGTTCAGTAACCTTAAAAAAAGAGCTAATCGTTGACACATTCTTCTTTTGGGTCACAGAATTCCTTGGTGACTTGCAATATCCTCATAATATACAGTATGTTCAGTGCCACTGAAATTATGCAGCAAGGGAAGATCAATTTTTGCGACAGTGTTGGCTAAATTATGCGGCAAGAAAAAGCTAATTATCTGGTGTATAGTAACACATTTTGTAACAGCTGAACTTCTCTATTCTGTTTTTTTTTATTTCTCGCATATCAGACAACTTTTGGCTCTCTGTGGATAAAAGCCTTTTGTGGACCTTACCAAAACCTACAGTGGGCTTAGAGACTGACCATTGCTGACCATTTGTTCACTTTATTGCTACTGTCATTTGCTTGCTTATTATTAGATGACCTTCCTTCCTCTTATGTTTGTCCCTCCTTTTGGTTGGCTGACTTGTACCCTTTGACTGCTCCCTTTAGGAAACCACTGTTTTTCTTGTGAAGCACCACATTTTTCTTTTTAAGAGAGTGCATTTGTTTTCCACCTCTCTCGTGCTTTTCCATCCACCAAATACTCACATCCCACGTGCTTAGTATTTCTTTCTCTTCATGTGCTTCTACTCCTGCCAAACACCCATTGTGCTCACTTTTGCTCTCTCCTTCATGTGCAGTTTTATCTTGTTTATGCCCTTTCTCCCTCCACCCCTCTCCACTCCACTTATCTTTATTTAATTTACCCCCACCCCAGTAACTCCCTGTTGCTTCCCCCCACCCATTGGCCACACACCTCTACCAGTCCTTTAAAATATTTTTTTTTAAACATCTTTTAAAGGGCCTGACAACTCCCATGGGCCGCCGGACTGCATTGCTTGCTGAAATGCAATTATTTTTTTTACTGCCCCAAGTGGTGTTTGCCTCCTCAGATTGGTAAAGTACACTAAATAAAATGGCATCCTCGTCATTCAGTAGGTGCATGCATGAGTGGTGACGCATGCACATGCCTCTCAGGCATTCTGTGCCATCACGCATGCACAAACATACTGAACGCAGACACTAATAGTGCCTGCCTATGTAATTTCATTGTCTTCATTGGTCAACCCAAAAGGGCCCACATTTGAGGCCTATTGGCCTTGCCATTGCTTTTTAATTTTATTATTATTAATATTATTGCTTATTTAATGCACAGCCATGACACATATTATTTTCCGTTAATATACTTCACTAAAGCAAAAAACAAACATGCCCTCAAAAAGTATACAGCAAATTTAGAACTTAGCAGATGTAAATTGTCATGAAGCAAGAGCAGAAGCAGCATGCCTGTATAGAAATTTTAAGTTCTTCTAGTTGCTTCTCTTTATTTCCTGTCTGTCTTTCCTGCTCCCAGAAGAACTTACCAGATAAATGAGAAGTATCCAGAGCACAGCTTATTCCCAGATTACATGTCGGCCACTGGCTAATTGGTTTAGGCGTGTTCTACTTACAGTTTATTTATCTGTAGTGATATTTGGAAATAATTTTCAATTTCTTTGCTGAGGCTGTGCGGTTTTCAAAGGCATTCCTGTTACGTTTGCTTGACTTGAATTTTCTGATCATTAGGGGGTCCTTCATACCAAGGGCATGGTCCAAAAATGCATCTTTGTTCCTTCTGATTCAGTGTGTTAGACCTCAAAGACTATGGGGCAGATTTACAAGAAGTGACGCATCGCTGCCGCAACGCAGAGATGCATCAAAAACAATGAGCCACCAATGCAGCAATGCAATCGCCATGGCTGCGCCATATGTACATCTTGGTGGACCGTGGTGCAACGCTGCATCCGGAGTCAGAAGAACTGATGTAGGTGCCGCAAATGTGATGTAAGGCAGATTTGCGTCATGCAACGCCAGTCCGATCAGTCTGCGACACTCACCACAGCTTGAAGCGGCAAAAAAGCACCCCAAAAATAACACAACTTCATAAAAAAACTCTTTGGGGACTGTATGGCTGAGATACCCGCCACCCCCTCTCAACACGATCCCCAAAAGAAGGGAAACCGGAAACAGTTCTTCAAAGTTTTTGGATGTGGGAGGGAGTGACCCTCCCGCGGCCGTATTTATTAAAACAAAAAATTAAAGATTAAACGTTTCATATTATGTACAATTTCATTATCACATTGCGATGTTTGGCTAATCTTAACATATTCTCTAATACAGAGGTTCTCCTAGCCGAACTAGCATCCTACAGAAACATTCTCTATAAACACTGAAATTGTACATCCTAACGTTTAAGGGCCAACGGCAAGGTCATAACCGGTGTCAAGATCCCTAACCAGACTTACCCCTCCCACTTGGGAAGGGCGACAGCACCGAGGCTTACCTCAAGTGCAACTACTAACAATTTCCCTTGACTTGTCGGGGGCACTTAAGACTCGACGCCATTTAAAGGTCGTTCGAATACTTGTGTGTGGTATCTAGAAGGTATCGTGGACCTCCCCCCACCCCACACAACTTACCGCATCTGCCGTCGCAGATGACCCTGGCCCCGGGAAATTCCTCAGGAGGGGGCTGTAACCCCTCCTACACAGGAAGGGGCCTTGACCGCCTTTCCTTAACTTCCGGCGACCCGCCCTTAGACGGGACCGCCTCCCCATTGAGGGGCCAATGGCCACCTCCCCCGAGCGCTCCCATCCGTGTTGGGTGACGCCCACTCATAGGGATCTACCAATTAGTGCTCACCGATCATGACCTTACCGCCTACCAAAAATAAATACGACAATTCGAACTTATGAAAACATTGGTCGCTACGACCGAAAGAGCATGCTCAAAAGCAACACTACATCAAGTCCTTTTAATCGTAACAACCTAAATGATATTCACCATACTTTATTATGAAAAACAACAAAACTGATACTTTCACAACCTGTAAACGAAAAAGGAAGAACATACTTAGAAAATCCACTTTATTGCACAACAACTTGCTGTCCTCAGGGGCTGGTGGGTGGGTCAAAATTGGCTCTTTGTTCTGTCCCGAGCTCACGTGTAGCGAGGAGGTGCAGCTTCGGAGCACAAGAACAAGAGGACGTCTTCTGGCCTTGCGTCTCCTTTTATCCGTCTTCAGGGCGGGCGTAAACCCGCCCCTGCCCGTCCCGAGGGCGTGGCTGGCTGCGTCAGTGTCTAGGCCAGCCCACTCTAGGGCGGGAACAGGCGCGCCCCGGCTACGCCGCTTCGGGCATACCAGCCGAGACGCGCCTCCCGCCCAAAAATGGCTTCCCGGGGGGATCGAGGCACTCCGCCATACGTTCGGGGGGACCGAGTGGTCGCCCCTTTCCATATGGCTGAGATACCCGCCACCCCCTCTCAACACGATCCCCAAAAGAAGGGAAACCGGAAACAGTTCTTCAAAGTTTTTGGATGTGGGAGGGAGTGACCCTCCCGCGGCCGTATTTATTAAAACAAAAAATTAAAGATTAAACGTTTCATATTATGTACAATTTCATTATCACATTGCGATGTTTGGCTAATCTTAACATATTCTCTAATACAGAGGTTCTCCTAGCCGAACTAGCATCCTACAGAAACATTCTCTATAAACACTGAAATTGTACATCCTAACGTTTAAGGGCCAACGGCAAGGTCATAACCGGTGTCAAGATCCCTAACCAGACTTACCCCTCCCACTTGGGAAGGGCGACAGCACCGAGGCTTACCTCAAGTGCAACTACTAACAATTTCCCTTGACTTGTCGGGGGCACTTAAGACTCGACGCCATTTAAAGGTCGTTCGAATACTTGTGTGTGGTATCTAGAAGGTATCGTGGACCTCCCCCCACCCCACACAACTTACCGCATCTGCCGTCGCAGATGACCCTGGCCCCGGGAAATTCCTCAGGAGGGGGCTGTAACCCCTCCTACACAGGAAGGGGCCTTGACCGCCTTTCCTTAACTTCCGGCGACCCGCCCTTAGACGGGACCGCCTCCCCATTGAGGGGCCAATGGCCACCTCCCCCGAGCGCTCCCATCCGTGTTGGGTGACGCCCACTCATAGGGATCTACCAATTAGTGCTCACCGATCATGACCTTACCGCCACAGGTCCGGATAGTTGACCGGCTATCCGGACCCCCCACCAAACTCCTACCTAAAGGTCATGTTTTAACGATTTTAACCAAGCTAGGAAGTCACCTATGAGTAACTCATTGCCCACCCTCGACAAATGCACACCATCCCCCAAATACATACTGTCATCATTAATACAACTATGCGAGATCGAATGCAATGTCTTGGAACGGAACAACCGACTCACTTTGTTATTCAATTTTTTAACGGAATGATTCAAAGCAGGGATCGAGATAGCCCCCCGCCACACTTTTCGTGGGATCATATGAGACCACGCAATTGTACACCCCGGAACTCTCCTTGCTAACCAACTTACCGTGGAAAGCATAGCCTCCAGGAGAAGTCGTCTACCGGTGGTGACTAGATCATTGCCCCCCAAATGTACTATGACTATGGACGGCGGTGACCTCATCCGCTCTAACAAACCCTCAAAGAATGCCTGAAACTGGTCAATACAGAGACCGCCCCTTCCGTAGAAGGACACTCTGTACCCGTATTCCCCAGGTACGTGAATCATATCACCTGCTTTGAATACGTCTGCGGCCCGTCTCACGTATGAGTGGCCTACAACCCACACCTCCTTTCTCTCAGCCGGTGATGTGTGACCGCTGGCCTGGTGTTGGGTCAACTGCACAGTCCGCCCTGCCGCGTAGGCTTGCGCAACTGAAAACAAACAAAAGACAAGAAGCGTGAGTACATGATTACAGCTTCACAACATGTGCAATCGCACATACCTCTTATAACAATTGGAGGACCAACGCCCCACCCGTTTCACTTGTTCTACATTAAGACCCCTGGCTGTAGCTTCTGTGGCAGCCCCTATACGAAAGGAATGGGTCCCAAATTCACCCGGGTCCAAGCCCGCTGCGGCAATGGCCATTGCAAGCACCCGCTGAAACTGAAACCTCGTCAGCGGGGTGGCGTCTACATGCCTCAACAATGTCCCCCCCCATGATGCCACCCTTCGTGCCAGGTAATCTTCTAAGCACTGAACCGGACACATGGATGACTCGGGGATCCTGCGAATGATCGTGCAGTCCCCCCTCCCATCTTGGTCAGTCTTGGACCTGAGAAAGGAGACAATCATCGCATCACCCCTGATCTGAACCTGCTCCCTGCACAAGCCCCCCGTCACATCCCGTTTGTTCCTTGCAACTAGCTCACTAACTCTCATAGCCCCGTGAAATGCCAGCATAAATGCAGTCCGGAACAAACAGGTCTCGAACGGGGACGAGCATGTGTTAGGGAGTGTGGTCAGCAACTGGGACAACCTGTCTAGACCTATCGGTCGTCTTACGTCTACTCTGCGACCCTCCAGACGTTGCCACCCACGCAGCGCTTTCTGTACCGTAAAAGACGCTGTCGGGTCCAGGATGCCATGGGCCCTGGCAACAAAGGAAATGGCGGCACGATGCCTTTGGGCCGTGGCCACCGATTTCCCAGCCCTACGTAAGGACATCAGGAAAAGTACTACCAACTCCTCCTGCCCCCAAAGTCCCCCTCTCTCTGCCCCCAAAAAGGCTAAATAGGCCTGGAACGCCCCTTCATATGCCTTCCTTGTCCTGGGTGCTAGACTCTCTCCCACGAGGTGACGAAGTTCGGGGCACCGAGAGACCAGAGAGCTTCGGGGAAGGGTGCCGGCTCCGGGTCCGCTGAAGGAAGGAAACCCGAGAAAGTCTGCATGTGAAAACGAGACAGTGCATCAGCGGCCTGATTCATCACCCCAGGGACATGTTTTGCTCTGAATACCACGTTCAGTTGCATACACAGTAAGACAATTTCTTTGAGCAGCCTCAAAATCAATTTACAACGGGCTGCCTGACTATTGATGCATTCTACCACGGTCATATTGTCGGACCAGAACACAACAGAATGATCTCTGAACCCTTCTGGCCAGGTTCTCAGGGCCACCAGAATGGGAAATAATTCGAGGAAAGCGATGTTACTTGTCAGCCCCTTCTCGTGCCACCATAGGGGCCACTTCTGTGCCGACCATTTTGTGCCGAAGATGGCGCCAAAACCTACGCTTCCTGCTGAATCTGTCCATAGCCCAAGCTCATCGGAGGACATGACTGGCTTGTTCCAGACAACTCGGCCATTGAAGTCCGCCAAGAATGCTAACCAAATCTGCATGTCCTGGCGGACCTCAGTCGATAACCTTGTGCGATGATGACCCTCCTTCAGGCCAACCATCGCCTGGGCAATTGAGCGGGAAAAGGGGCGAGCCATTGGTATCACTCTCAAGGCAAAGTTCAACTTTCCCACTAACTGTTGCAACTGATGCAGTGTAACCTTGGATGCAGTTAAACATACTTGGAGGGCTGCCCTGAATTTCGACACCTTGCTAGCTGGTAAACGGAAGCACCCCTCCCTTGAGTCCAACTCGATCCCCAAAAACTCGAGGCAAGTCGTGGGACCCATAGTTTTACCCGGTGCCAACGGCACGCCGAGATGACCCATTAACACACAGAATTCGTCTAAAGCCTGGGCACATTCGGGACTACCGGCGGGGCCAAGGAACAGAAAGTCGTCAAGGTAATGCATTACATTTCGGAAACCCGTTGTCTCAGTGAACACCCACTGCAGGAAAGTACTGAATTGCTCAAAGTAAGCACATGAAATAGAGCAACCCATTGGCATACACCTATCCATGTAAAATGACCCCTGGAACCCGAATCCCAAAAGACGCTGATCGTCTGGGTGTACCGGGAGCAACCGGAACGCTGACTCGATATCAGATTTCGCCATCAACGTCCCGTGCCCCAGGCGATTCAAGATGGCTACTGCCTCATCAAAAGATGCGTATCGCACCGAACAAACTTCTGGATCAATTGCGTCGTTCACCGAAAGACCTCGTGGAGCAGACAGATTATGGATCAAACGGAACTCACCCGGGTCCTTCTTGGGGACCACCCCTAACGGAGAACAAACGAAACCTGGTACCGGGGGTTCACTAAACGGGCCGGCGACCCGTCCCCGGCTAACCTCTTTCTGAATTTTCTCTTGCACTACCGATGTATGTTGTAAAACGGAAAGTTGATTTTTGCACGTCCCTACACCCTGAAAGTCCCCTACCGGGATGCGGAAACCATGTGTAAAACCGTTCCGTAGCACCCCGGCAGAAGTACGATCCGGGTATTCGCTGAGCCAGGGAATCATTGCCAAGGTATCAATCGGGGTTGGTAAAGGCGCCCCTCGGCCTAGCTTAGACCTGTTTGGCGCCCCCCTTACCCCCATTCTCACCCGTTCTGGCTCTGCACGATGACTCAGGATGGGACGACCCACACGTACTACACTCATGTTTGAACTTACACGATCCCGGAGGCCTGGTACATTTCCCCTTGTTGAAATTAAAACAGAAACCCTTTTTCCCTGTATTGCCTGCGGGCCTTGACTGGTCGTCGGTGCTCGTACTTGGTCGAAAGGGCGTCCCCACATTTTGGCGGGAGTAATCAACAACATTGCTCCCGACCAATGGCATTCTTAACATTCCTGATTCTTTCATTTTGTCCCAAGTTAACGAATCGTAACAATCCCAAGTCAAACTTTTGTTATGTTCCTTTTCCTTTCTGAACAGATTGTCATAACAAAACCAATGGTTACCTTGATACGTTGTCGAGTAACCCATAATTCGTGATTGATAAACGGGAAACTCAGGGAGCAACTCGGGCCTACGTTCCCCCAAAATCGATGTGAAAATACCCCATGCATTGCCCCAGTTGCTAATGTTCTCATTAACCTTAAAGGCGGCCATTTTTGCGCGCCAAACACTCGGATGCATCAAGTCCTTCTGACTTTTCACATGCTCCACATCATAATGATCAACAAGCAGGGAAAAAATATTCACGTACTCTCCCGCCCAGATCTTTTCTTTTATAGCTAACGGCACATGTTGTCCCAATCTCTCTCTACGAGAGGGTGCTGACTCGTCCCTTGCAATCGGCAATGGCCGCTTACCTGCACCGGACGCAGCTTCTGCCGCTTGCGGCTTGTCTATCCCCGCCACTCTAGCTGCCTCTTTCTTCTCACGAAGCCCTTTTATCAGCGCCTGTGCCTCGGCAGCCGTGGCGCCATCACCACTATCCCCCAACCACGCTGCTAGCTGTGCTGCCAGCTCGGGGGGCATGTCTTCCTTGGATGTCGGGGAGACGACCCCCGGGATTGGATTCCCCTCTATCGGTACTGGGGTCGGCGCCTCGAGAGGGGCAGAGGGAACCGGGACGTCCCCACCGGCTGGAACCTTTCTCGGCCTCTTAGGTCTCCCTCCAGCCGGTGAAGGGCCCGAACCCTCCTCCCCATCTCGCTCCGCCAACCGTTTCTTTATGTCGGACATATCTTTAAAGAGTGCCCGAACCATCTGGTCAGTCGTCATTCTCTTTTCGCCTTTCCTGGGCATCTTCTTCGACGAAGTATCTGGAAGACAAAGAAAAAGATCAAAACGCTCAAAATTGGCTCTTTGTTCTGTCCCGAGCTCACGTGTAGCGAGGAGGTGCAGCTTCGGAGCACAAGAACAAGAGGACGTCTTCTGGCCTTGCGTCTCCTTTTATCCGTCTTCAGGGCGGGCGTAAACCCGCCCCTGCCCGTCCCGAGGGCGTGGCTGGCTGCGTCAGTGTCTAGGCCAGCCCACTCTAGGGCGGGAACAGGCGCGCCCCGGCTACGCCGCTTCGGGCATACCAGCCGAGACGCGCCTCCCGCCCAAAAATGGCTTCCCGGGGGGATCGAGGCACTCCGCCATACGTTCGGGGGGACCGAGTGGTCGCCCCTTTCCATTATGTGTTTATCTAGGTTCCTGATCGATACTGTGACCTTATGCCCCTATTCGGCTATAAATCCATTTATTCCCTATATTGGCATAACCGTTCAAGTGCGATTTTCAGAAAAGTCATCTCTGGCCTCACACGAATAGAGCCACATTCCAGCATAGCTCTCTGCTACTTCCTTTGCGACCAATTAGTGCAATGACAGAGCAGAAGTCACTATCTGATATTCCTAGATTAACACTCCGAGTTCTTCAACAAGATAAAAACTAAGCAAACCTAGAAATCCCCGCTTGCTGTGTTTTGATTAGTAATGGAACTCTAATGAGCAACTGATAACTATCACTTCCTAGTGACATCTTTAATTGACGTCTTATGTCCAGCAAACTTGCATCAAACCCGGCACCTGTCAGGTATACATATTACCAACGTTGCCTTAAGCAATGAGCTACTGTTGCTGATACTAGCTGCCTGCAAGACCCCGTGTTGGTGAAGCTAGCACCCTGTCGCTGCAGCCTGCTGTCCCCTTGGTGGTGAAGCTACTGATACCATTATCGCTGCTAAAGCGCGAACGATGGTGCAGTACGCTTAGGAGCTGAACAGCCGTCCCTCTGCGAAGACATCCAGCAGATTCCAGCTGCCCGCGGACGCTGTCCCCCCTCCTTCCTCGACGCGCTGAAGAGAGCCGCTGCCTTTCTCGTGCAGAGAAATCCAGCTCCAGCGTTTCCGGTCTGCCCTCGCGGGTGACTGGGATATCGAGAGTGACCCCTGAAGGAGATACCAATACTCCATCATTCTATTCAGAGGTATGGTGTTGACTAAACCCTTAGACAAGAATTCTTGAAACAAACCTTGGCAAAACCAACTTAACTTAAAGCTACTTCCTTACTCCCCTTCCACGTGTTAGGCTTAGGTCAGGCACACTGGGGTAGGCTTAGTTAGAAGCACCAGTTGAGTATTTTAGCCTAATGTATATATGACTGTATATATTTTATTACTTTTAAACCATTGTATGGCTAAGAAACCATATCAATGCTTTTACAGTTCTATTTCGCAATCCTTATCTTACTGTACGTACTTTTTATAATTACAAGTCTTGCAATTGTGGCAATACATTTCTCTTGTACGAGAAGAAAGACTGTTAAATAAATGTTAACCCTTTATTGACAAACGCCCGTCTCTCTGTTCTCTACATCTCGTGAAAGTAAACTGCACTAGACTGACTGAGTGAAATACATGTCTATTGTTTCACACGACCCTAGAGATTGACTCTTGATCTGAGGAGCAAAGTTGTCATGTTGCACGGTTGTTGGAAAGCTGAATCCCTTCTTGTCTGTGCCAAGGAAGCTGATCACTTCCTATGCAGAGAAGAAAGTTTCCAGTGACCTCTGAGCTAGTTGGTAACACACCCAATTAAGTTTAGCATAGTCAGTGGAGGCCTGGAATATCCGCAGTTCCACGTCGATACTACTGTTTATGTTATTCCAATGCGCAGGGCCTAGTGGGAAACTAGGAACTACACTACATGGCGCCCAACGTTTGGTAAGGCGATAAACTAACGCAAGACAGTAGAGTAACTCAGTCGTGCATATTTCACACAGACCCCTTTCTCCCGTAAATACTCCAATAGACGTCTGGAGTGGGTGAAAGGTTAAAATCCGCCCGAACTCAGTAGGAAGAGATTCCTATGTAAAGCTCTGGTTTATTCAACGTTGAAGGATACAGTGTTCCAAAATATTGTGCACCTAATCTTTGTCTCCTTGGAGACCTACTCTGCAAACCTTGCATTTTTACAATGCCAGAAAATAACGGAACCACTGGGGCCGCAGTAAATGCAACTCAGCAGGATTCCGACGATATGGTACCGGGTGCAATAATCATCCGGGCACATTTAAGAAGATCTATAACGTTAAAACTTATAGAAAACGGACTGACACCACAAGGTGGTACAGTAATCTTCGTGATAGAGGCTCACGAGTATCGGCAGACAGAGGTATTCTATTCATGGATAAACTTTCCAGCGGTAAACGCTATAACAAAAGAGTTTCACTATTACAAAATAGAGAAACCTCCGGAAGAGTACGCTCCTTTCGAGGAGATTGAAATTCCACTTAAATTTCAAGAGCACCTGCTCTGGTTTAATGGCGCCCTAAAACACAATGATCACATTACCAGGCTCGGTCCACTAGGTAGACCAGGAGCCACGTGGCCGGTTCTAGCCAGCTACACACCACATCCAGACATTGTAAAAATGTCAAAGGAAGAGCTGTTAGTACAGCTCAAAACACTAATTAAAATACATAGGCAATTAGTCCAATATGTAATGCGGACTGCAACAGTCCAGCCAGCTGTTAATGTACCACAGCTGACCCCTCATCAGGGGAACACTAATAAAATTACACCACAGAACATACAGTCATGTCTTGGTAAAACACCCGTAAAACGGGAACAAATTCCTTTCTGGTTAGCACAGAAAATCACTCAAATAGAGGCAGTATTTCCTGATACTACCCCTATTGAGAAACACAGAATCTTGACCATCTGCCTTCCTATGGGAATCGCACCACATGTGGAGGACTGTGACACTTGGGGTACAGTCTTTGCTTCCATTTACACAAAAACACACGGTGTTCAGTCTATGGCGGTAATACCAGAAGTGCTAAAACAGATTCAAAATGAATTCGGTCCAGAGCCCGCTTTAAATCTAGGTATGAAATTACTGAAAGACTTCAAGCAGGTCTCGGCTATATTATTAGCCAACATAAAAGGAGAAGCAGCATCTGTGGCGATCCGCCAGAAGTTGAGGGAAACAGATATAAAAGATCCTGTTGAGCTTGCAAAAATCATAGAAAAATGCTATGAAGAATTAGGTAGAGACAGCTTGGGTGGGAAACCAGTTAAGCCCCAACTGCTCCAAAATCCTGAAAAATTATTTATTAAAAATAATTTAAACACTCCTAAAAAGAGCTGGGATGGAAATAAACAATCCACTCCCAAGGAAAAAGTGTTCCAGTCCAGAGGAAGGTCTCCTCGACGGAGGGAAAGAACTCCGACTCGAGAACGCCAGTCTCCCCAGAGGGAGCCCTCTGAGAAAAGATATAACCTTAGAAATAGGGATAATCTGAAAAAACCTGATAGATATCAAAGTATTGATACACGTCCCTCTCGATCTCTTCCACAGAATTCGGAAAGAAGAGGACGGTCAGTCCCAGGAGAGCACACCAAGTCCAAAGACAAGGAACCTGCTCAGAGTAAAAAATCTCAATTTCAGAAAAAGAAGGTAGCCAGTATTAGAGTAATCAACCATGCCGAGAATACTGAGGATACAGTTGAAAAACGGGGAGTGGGCATTGACAATGTTGGACAGTGCAGCAGAAATCAGTATAGCGCGCAAGATCTTGATGAGTCATCTGGAGACAGTGGACACGAATGAATACATTCAGGTTGAAACTGCCGACGCCAGACTTAGCGAGCCCCATAAAATATACGAAATAACATTGCGTATAGAGGGTGATAAGACTAGGAAAATTAAGGGTCTATTTTGGGATAAGCTCTCAAAAGGCTACGATATTCTGTTAGCTGAAAAAGATTGGCCCCCAGAGTTTGTCAGGGAGTGCCCTCGTGGCGAAGAAGTGATTATGCCTGCCTTCTCGAATCACATTCCGATTCACAAAAAATATACATATGCAAGGAAATGGGCAGTAGCCCAGGCTCCGGCATTGTATAAAAATCATGTAGGATGGGATGAGGACTCTCCTCCTCACAAAATCCAGTTAAAAAGTGAACCAACTGCCCAACGGCAGTATCCCATAAAGCAAGAAGCTATAAAACAGGTCAGGGAGATCTAGATCAACTTGAGTACCAGGGGGTGATTGAAACATGCACCTCTCAAATGAACAATCCTTTGTTTCCTGTCACCAAGCCAGACAATTCATATCGTCTAGTTTTGGACTACAGACACCTTAATACATGTTGCAAAACTTTTTGCAGTACAAAGCCCTAATGAATAACATAGTTAGGAAAAAATATAAAACGACATTAGACATATCTAATGGTTTCTTTTGTCAAAACATTGCACCGGAAAGCAGGTATTTGACCGCTTTCTCCGCATTTGGGTCGCAGAAAAAATTCTGTCGACTCCCACAGGGGTTCAAGAACAGCCCAGGACTATTCTCAGCTAGGGTAACAGAGTTACTACAAATCTATGATGATGAAGCATTATCTTACGTAGATGATATTTATCTCACAGACGACGACTTGGATACTCATTTGAAAAGAGTGAACACCATTATACTTGGGTTCGCAGCAGAGGGTTACAAATTCAACTTTAAAAAGTCTCGAATTGCCCATCTGACAGTACTGTTTTTAGGGTACAAATTATCAAGTGAAGGGAAAAGCCTAGCGGACAACTTCTTAGAGAAGTGCGCTGTACTCCAAGCTCCAAAAACGCTGAAGAATTTACAATCCATTCTAGGTTTTCTGAATTTCGGAAGAACTTACATTCTAAATTACGCAGAGAGGGTTAAACCTCTCTACGAACTAATTAAACCTGATTTTAAACAAATCAATTGGACTCAAAAACATACAGAAATTTTGAGATCACTGCAAACAGACATGTTAGCAAAAACAAAATTAGATACACGTGACAACACACGTGATCTTGTAATCCGAGTCATCCCAGGAAGATGCGGATTCACATACCTAACCTCTAATGAGGGAGAAAAGGTACCAATTTCAATTAAATCACACTTGTACACACAAGTAGAAAGAACATTCAGTCACACAGAAAAAACTGTGAAAGCAGTGCAAATCGCATTAGCAAATGAACGAGAACTAGCACACGGCAAACGGATTAATATCCTTACAGCGGAATCCGCCTTCGAGGCGCTATTCAGCCCAGTAAACCTGCCTACAGTGTCACTGGATCCGAAATGGATACAGTGCATAGATTCTCTAGGAGCGGAAGACGTGAAATACTATTTCGCCCCGCAATTCGAAGAACTGAATGATTTAGAATATGAAGAAGAATATCCTCTGCCAATCGAAATTCTGCCTCTCCCAAAATACGCATGTATAATCTATACAGATAGCTTTGTACAGCATTTCAACGTAGAGAGAAAATCCTACGATGCAGCATGTGCGATCATTAAAGGTCGTTGGCTGTGCGGTAAATTCAGACCGAAAGTAACAAAAACTGAATCTGTAAGAAACTGTTCGGTTGAGAGAACTGAAATCAGATCTTTAAAGATGGCGCTCGAAAATGCAGAACGTGAATTCCCGACACTTATCGTGTGCGATTCTCATTTTTGCGTCAACTCATACAACAATAAACTGCAGAGTTGGATCGAAAACGACTACAAAGATGACACAGGTGCCACAATAAAGCATAAAATGCTCTGGAAACAAGTAGCTCTTTTACACAAAGAACTACAAAAGACTCACGTGATTCACGCACAGAGTCTTCAACGTGATGGCGTTCACGTTGCAGGGAATTCATTGGCTAATACAGCCACAGCGGAGGCAACTAAACCGGCTTCCGTAGCCACAAAAAAGCGTACAGAAAAATACATAGACGGGGAAACCATGCTGGCAGTAAAAACGACCGTAAAAGGCGACTGTGCAGCACTACCCATAAACTATCCACTCAATTATGCATACATAATCGATGCAAACTCCGTTCCTTTTGCTCAAATCCCTGGAGTGGGGGACAGAGTAATTCCAAACAGGAGCAGGAGGGGCTTCCTCTTACTGGAAGCACACATGGGGTTGGGTCTGAGACACCAAACAATCAAAGCCTCTCTGAAAGAATTACAATCAGAGTACTGGTGGCCAGGAATGAGCATAGATATTCAATGTTTTGCTCAAAATTGTGAAAACTGCAACAGAGATCGCAGTAATGAACAGGCCAGTGTAGTTTCAGGATCCCTGCTAGACAGCATAAGGCGGTCTATCTGCGCAATCAAAGAAGAGAAGCGCGTCCCAGTGTACACCATTAAGACGAAAAGCACTTAAAAAATGAGGCCTCCAGCGCTCGGCTGACGCTAGAACGGTTATAAAAGATTTGCGAGTCTTTATCGGCACATACGCAATTACCACGTTCCATTCTGATCAGGGTCCTGCTTTCAGCTCTCGAGCCTATAAGGAGGCCATGGCTAGCATGGGAATTGGGTTGCGGTATTCTTATCCGTCGCACAAGTGTGGTAGAAAGAAAAAAACGGGACATAAAGCAATCTATAACAGCGAAGGTATTAGGTTCAGGCGCTGGGTGGGTCAAACATTTAATAAGTGTCCAGACTAGTCTTAACAACATGCCAAGAAATTCTCTAAAAGGTTTCAGCCCATACGAACTATTGTTCGGAATTAGAATGCGTATTCAGGACCTCGATAGTCAGATGTCAGTGGTACAAGAAGAAACAACGCACTTTGATGTAAAGGATCGTTTGGCTGTTTTACAGGAACTGAACGAAACAAGAAAATCCTTAAGCAACATAAAGTTAAAGCAACAGCCAAATACCACTGACGAGGCACCACCAGCAACAGCCCCAGCAAGGCCTGTCTGGATTCCAAAGATTGGGGATCTAGTCAGAGAAAAGATCGCGGTTAAGAAGGAATTTGGGCCTTCTTACAGAAAAGCAGTACCTGTCTTGGCAGTCACCGGAACAAGATCAGTTGTGCTACCGCCCCTTGCTGGTAAAAAGGAGAACAGAGTCGTGTCCATCGACCTGGTAAAACCACAAGCATGTGGCCTATAATCAACAGTAGGCCCAGTGGACTCCCAAGAAACAACAGAATACCCAAACGTGCAACAATCCAAGAGGTTCAAACTGAAAGACTCATCACATTCGATCAGCCTGCAGTGCACAATGAAGGACTATGCAATAATGCCATGGAACTCGTGCCTCTTGAAACACAGATTGAAACAGTTTGTCAAGAAACATCACCAGTCTACACTAATGTGGCATCAGAAAATGCTACCGAAAGACAGATTGAAAGAACAATCCCATCAATTGACAGAACTGCCTCTGGTTATTTCATCAACTTCGACAACTTCTCTGAAGATCAAAACGACCCCGAAGTGATGCCAGAAACAAAAAAGTATTCTAAAGAAAATACAACAGGACTCCTTCAACAAATCAAAGAATTATATCTGGATTCACCGTTGATTGAGCATTGGATTATCTCAGGGGTATTCATACTCCTACTATGCCTAATTTTAGTTTTAATTTTAGGAAAGTTTATTACAATTGAATGGACACAGCAAGTCAGAACATCAACCTAATCTTGAAACCACACAGATCATCCCACGTGAAGAAAAGAGAACTGTCAACAGTAAATGTCACAGCAATTCCAATACCTGGTGGGGTAGTATGGGAGAAAACAGACTATGAGATATATGGTCCGGTCGAAATCCTGAAGTATCCTCATCAACTAAAGGTTTCCTTAAGTGACTTTGTGACACCAAGTACATTCTCTGATGATTGGGACTTTAACAGTATTAATGACATAATGTCTGATTTAGTAATGTCAGCTAGATTCACAGATCATGATTATTTACAAGGTTCATCTAGTTATGAGCAGTTATTCTGTTACACACACTATGGTGATCATTACTTGCATAAATCTGCACAGCCTAGAAATGTTTTTATGTATAATCAATGAGAACATTGTTCTACACCACCTAAAAGCAGTTCTAAAGCTTTTTTTGAGAAATTCAAATACTTCTCAGGGTTTAACACCAGTAATGCAGAAACGTTTTATTACAAACTGTTAGATAAAACAGGAATGAAAACAATGCTGACTAATTCTAAATTGATATATTCAGAAGCATTTTATGACAAAATGATGACATTTGGTTTTGATTATTGGAAAAATAATATTGAAACGAAAACAATTTGGGGTACAAAAGATTGGCAGGTGAAAGGCATTGAAGCACTATTTAGAACCTGCATGATACCAGAACAAATGTTGTTTTTAAATGACACATTACACCAAACATCTTGTCTTGGCCTAGCTAAGATAAAAGACCTTAAAACACCGTCTATACCAAAGCCAATACCTGAAAATGCGACTACAGATATTGAGTTAGACGTGTCACAAATTCTACATTTCAACAGAACAAATCCTGATTGGAAAAAGTGGTTAATCTGGCCTACAGACACAAACAGCTGTCAAGATAGATTCCTGAATAAAACACAGGGGTTAAAGTTGACCAGATTAGACTTGAGATATTCCCAGAGACAACATCCAGGGATTATTACAACATACAGTGTAGGGAAACTCTGCCTTGAATGGCTAACATCATCCACACTGGCTGAAATTAAGCAACACTTGTCTTTACTAAAAGATGGTGCTGATTCGCGCGATTTCATTCTTGGACTACACAAACAGCGTCAGAAGCGTTTCATAGCAACCAGTATCTATGCTGCTTACAACGAGGCTTGGAAAGTCAAACAAATTGAAACAGCTGAAAAAATACGAGAAATTGATCGTATTAATTTGGAAAAATCACTTTCTGTGGTAGACAATGGGTTAATGACTCTGTCTTCCAGAATATATTCGTTGGACAATATTGTATCCTCTGCCTTTGATGTGATAGACAGAGACTTGCTAATGTTACAACATGGCCAGTCGCAATTGCGTTCTATTATAGAATTAGGCTGGACGCTGCAAAATCTTCGTTCAGGCTATGTGCCTTGGCGTTTAATCAACACAACGTCATTCTTTTCCATTTTTAACCTTACTGATAAACAGATCAGTTTGGCACAGAAAGGAGCAGACTATACAATCCTGAGCATCGAAAAACTTGAGAGATTACCATTGACAATGTCAGAGAGTCCTGTCATTGAATGGATAATACACGGAATTATCACAATTCCGATAACAACTTTCCGATTTAAAAAGTGCGTTGAGTACATACCTGCTGGCCAGTATGAACAATTGGGTAAAGGATATGTAAAATCTGAATGGAAATTACCATACACTCATTCTTGCTATAGTGACAGCGACAAAAATGTATTTCTTAGTGGTGACAACTGTAAACATTCACTAAGCGGTATACTTTTGTGTCAGGGTATTAATTTACACGGAGCATGTGATGGAAATTCTAACAACCTTTCATGCCACCAGCTAGTCACACCTACAACTCAGATAGAGCCCTTCTTTATGCAACTTTCGAACGGGAGTTACATTCTTAGAACGGATCACAGATGTTGTGGCCTTGTGCCAGGGAAAAGTTATCTAGTAAGAGTAACATCCATGGTCAAATGCTGTATGCAAGCATTGTTTCCGAGTGGGCCTGCAGACACAGTGACTCCCATCTGGCCTCGTCTGAATCTCTATTCTATACGAATTGATACATTAAGCAAAATGAAATCTGTACTTTTACAGACGACAGTGCCTATAACGTCATCAAGAGAGACGTATGATCTTCTAGTTGCAAGGACAGCTACTGAAGTTCATGACCTTTTATCAACAAATTGCCCCGTGCATTTCGTAGAAATGTTGAGCCAACTCCTTAACATGTCTAGTGCAACAAGCATCCCAGGCATATTTAAGACAGTCTTTACGGGACTTCTTACACCCTTCCAGGCAATTTTGGGAATCGTTCCTAATTTTGTACACTCTGTTTTTGGCGGCATACCATTATTTTTGGGACTTGTAGCAGGGATTTTATTTTTGACCCTCCTGCTTCGATATGGCAACCCGAAACTCAGACATAGCTCCCATGGGAATGGAAGAGACAATCCTAGCAATGCGCTACCGGGACAGGATAACTAACGTCCTTGGATTGGCCAGGCTGAGAGATCTAAACATGACCTGGTTCCTTTCATTCAGACCTATATGGCAGAACTGTATCTTACCGGTACTAAGATGTATGCTATGCGGCGATGAATGCGTGTTGGACATCTGTCTTTAACTTCCATCAACAGTACCAATGGACGTCGATACTTTGCTCAGTCCAATAACGGCTCACGCATTGTGTTGTCCCCAGCGGCTACCAATCCTGATGACAGCATTCGTGGAGACTCCTGTGCTACAACCAAGTGGTAACAGTGGAGCAAGTGACAAAAGCAACATCACCCAGGTTCGACCTTCTGTGAGCATTGCTGCTCCTGACTACGATGACAGCAATCACCCTCACACCTGCCAAGTTACAGCGCTATCTAATTTGGTTGAACTGTCACCTGAATTTGTAGACCAATTCTTTGAGAGCCTGTCTGATACGATGTTCTCACCCATACAGAAACAATAACTTTGGAGAAGCTTTCCGACACACAGCGTTCCCATGAACTCTGAATTCGGCCTTCAGTTTTGATCAACAAAAACTGCAAAAAGCTTTGGAACTCTATTTCCCCGGTCAAGCAATAATTCTTTTGAATTGGACATTTTTTTAATATTGACCCTTTTTGGCACGAACAATTCTTTGCTTAACGTAAAAACTATTCTTAGAGAACAGAAGCTTCACACTTCTATTTCTAAACACATCTAGAGACATAACAACATTACATCAGCCTCTAGCACATGTTATTACAATGCATTTATATGTGATGATTTATCTCGCTTTTCTTCTGTCAGAGATACTTCATGTGTAATTCTTTTGCATAATCGTTCATTGATTTCATATGCAATAATTTTTTGAATGATTTCTATGCTTCAAAAAACGTACAGTACCTAAATTTCATGTATTTCAAGTACGCCTATTTCGAATGCATTTATGTATTTTGGGGTGGGCAATGTTACACATGCATCTAATTGCTTTAGTTTTAGTAATTTTGATGGACATGAATACGTGGAGTGGGTGTTATGTGTTTATCTAGGTTCCTGATCGATACTGTGACCTTATGCCCCTATTCGGCTATAAATCCATTTATTCCCTATATTGGCATAACCGTTCAAGTGCGATTTTCAGAAAAGTTATCTCTGGCCTCACACGAACAGAGCCACATTCCAGCATAGCTCTCTGCTACTTCCTTTGCGACCAATTAGTGCAATGACAGAGCAGAAGTCACTATCTGATATTCCTAGATTAACACTCCGAGTTCTTCAACAAGATAAAAACTCAGCAAACCTGGAAATCCCCGCTTGCTGTGTTTTGATTAGTAATGGAACTCTAATGAGCAACTGATAACTATCACTTCCTAGTGACATCTTTAATTGACGTCTTATGTCCAGCAAACTTGCGTCAAACCCGGCACCTGTCAGGTATAAATATTACCAACGTTGCCTTAAGCAATGAGCTACTGTTGCTGATATTAGCTGCCTGCAAGACCCCGTGTTGATGAAGCTAGCACCCTGTCGCTGCAGCCTGCTGTCCCCTTGGTGGTGAAGCTACTGATACCATTATCGCTGCTAAAGCGCGAACGATGGTGCAGTACGCTTAGGAGCTGAACAGCCGTCCCTCTGCGAAGACATCCAGCAGATTCCAGCTGCCCGCGGACGCTGTCCCCCCTCCTTCCTCGACGCGCTGAAGAGAGCCGCTGCCTTTCTCGTGCAGAGAAATCCAGCTCCAGCGTTTCCGGTCTGCCCTCGCGGGTGACTGGGATATCGAGAGTGACCCCTGAAGGAGATACCAATCCTCCATCATTCTATTCAGAGGTATGGTGTTGACTAAACCCTTAGACGAGAATTCTTGAAACAAACCTTGGCAAAACCAACTTAACTTAAAGCTACTTCCTTACTCCCCTTCCACGTGTTAGGCTTAGGTCAGGCACACTGGGGTAGGCTTAGTTAGAAGCACCAGTTGAGTATTTTAGCCTAATGTATATATGACTGAATATATGTTTTATTACTTTTAAACCATTGTATGGCTAAGAAACCATATCAATGCTTTTACAGTTCTATTTCGCAATCCTTATCTTACTGTACGTACTTTTTATAATTACAAGTCTTGCAATTGTGGCAATACATTTCTCTTGTACGAGAAGAAAGACTGTTCAATAAATGTTAACCCTTTATTGACAAACGCCCGTCTCTCTGTTCTCTACATCTCGTGAAAGTAAACTGCACTAGACTGACTGAGTGAAATACATGTCTATTGTTTCACACGACCCTAGAGATTGACTCTTGATCTGAGGAGCAAAGTTGTCATGTTGCACGGTTGTTGGAAAGCTGAATCCCTTCTTGTCTGTGCCAAGGAAGCTGATCACTTCCTATGCAGAGAAGAAAGTTTCCAGTGACCTCTGAGCTAGTTGGTAACACACCCAATTAAGTTTAGCATAGTCAGTGGAGGCCTGGAATATCCGCAGTTCCACGTCGATACTACTGTTTATGTTATTCCAATGCGCAGGGCCTAGTGGGAAACTAGGAACTACACTACAGGACCAAAAAGGAGTCTGCAATAGACTAGGAGGACACTCCAGTAGTCAGGACCCTCAAGCAACCAACTGCAGCAAAAGTCCTGATGCACATTCAGAGACCCTGGCAAAAAGGAAGCGCAAAAGTAACCTCAGTCAAGAGGAGAATGAAATACTGGTCACTGAGGTAACCAATTATCAGCGCCAGCTCCTCCTGAGTTCAAAGTTGCCACTTTCCAATAAGGAGGCGATATGGCAGACCAGTGTCCAGAAAATAAACAGCGCAGGACAAGCAAAGAGGACTGTCGCTGACTGTAAAAAGCGCTGGCATAAATGCAATTGCATAACAAAGGAAAAACACATGCCAAACCACAAGGCAGCATTTAAGACAGGTGGAGGAAGCCCAGCAGAACAGGAGGTCTTTGATGCCCTGGAGGAGCAGGTGGCAGCTTTTATCCCGGAGGAGCTGGTCACTGGAATCTCGGAACAGGACAGTGCAGCCCTAGAAAATCAACAGCAGTCAACAGGTAAGTCACAAGAAGTGCAAATATGTGAGCCATGGTGTTGATCTCAGCTAGATATGTCCCTGTGCCACAGTCTACTGTGTGCATCTTAATGTACTTGGACCTGTCTCCAATCCCACCTATCCGTAATGGTAGTAAATCACATATGCCAATCACACTTTGGACATGCCGAAACAGCCCTGTCATGTCTCTCTCAGCCAGGGCAGATTTACAATATCGTTGTCCTGCCCAAGTGACATGTTGCGTGAGGCACCAGTGGCGTAACCTGCTGCGTGTATTTACAAGGACAGGTCAAGCCACCTTGCGTGGCTTTGTCTTAGCCGTTAAATAATACCCTTTTAATGCTGTACTTTGCAGGTCAGTGGTGTGACGTGTGGTGCTGTGGGTATTTCCATGCAACACCTATGTCCACTGATGCATGTTCAGATTAATGAGCAATTGTTAATCTGCAAATGCAGCAGAATGCTATGCCACCCTAGGGCTGGCCTAGCGAGGGGCAGCAAGGAGAAATGTTCATATATTTCCAGCTTTTTTATCCTCTTCAAATACCTACTGCATTCCACGCATGCATCAGAAAATGAATTCACATCAATAGACTGTTTTCTTGCAGGAAGGTGCACCTTCATGCACATGAACAATCTCCCCACAACGCTGGCATCCCTGCACCATGGTGCAATAGTGCCTGTGTTGTGTGAGTGAATCATTTAGTGCAGGCAAGTGACCCTTCCTGCACACAAGAACTCACAATAGCTGTCTCCCTCACTCAGTGTATGTGGCTGAAAATCTGCACCCATTGAAAGTTGAAATGTCACAGCAGATCCATTAAAAACCCTCTAGTGTGCATCCATATGCTTATCTAATATAGCCTTAAGCCAATGATGCATACCCAGTTAACGATTTTAACAAACCTTTGTCAAATGAAGTGTCAGCTGTTGCATGTGAAAACACAAATCAATAGCCATGGCATGGACTAAACACACATAGGGGCAATCTTACAAGCCAAATCCCAAACCCCCGTCACCTAACAGGAAATATTCCTGGCAATATGGTCCTTGGCTCAGTCACAAAGTAGTGTTAAGCCACTTCATGATGCTTTATGCAGTTTTGTAGATATGTCACCCATTCACGCCGTACTCATTGTGAAAGGTGCAGACAATGGGTGTCCATGTGAGTGTACAATTGCTACACCTAGTGTGTTGACACTGACACATATATGAAAAGCTTGCTGCAAAAGCTTGGCAAACAAATTACATTACTATTACGAATCTGGTCTGACATTTGACAAATGTTGGAAATGTGCAAATGTGCAAAATCATTTTAACATGCTGTTGCCATGTGTGTTGTGTTGTGCAGCTCACAAATAAATATGCAAATGCTATTGATTGTGTGTGTGCAAGAAGATGTCCCTCCCTGCACATAAACAATATTAACCTCAATGTAAACAGTTGTGCGCTATGGTGCAAGGGTGCCTGCTTTGGCAACGTTCCTAGCAATCTAAGGGGTTATTTACAAGCCCTTGCGCCAACAGTGTGTCACTTTTAACATGAGAAATAGTGATGCACCGGCGGTGCAAGGTGCTTCTAAAATAAACCTCAATGCCTGTGTAGGGTGAAAATCTTTTATGCACCATAATTTTTGTAAAGATATGGCAGGCCAAAATATCAGTAGGGGTGCAGTATGGTGTGCTGCAAAGGAGGCCAACACACTGCAATAGCACTCAAAAGTAAATGTGCCTTCATAGTGTTTCCTGCTAAGTGTACATACCATTGAGATAAACATTAGCAATGCAGTTTGTCTTCACATGTCTTGGAAAATAAGTCCCACCACACTGCACCACTGATGTTACAAAAAGTGGTGTAATGATGATGCAAGGGGGGATACATCTTGCTCCTAGGTCTGCATATAGATTACCTGCCACACAGCAATCACCTTTGGAACAACACATGTGAAGCTGTGGCAAAAACATTTCAAAGATTAAACATGTAAGCAGTAGTAACACATGTCCAGCAGATGCACCTACAATATCAGAAAAGGTGGCTGACACACCTGATTTCCAAGGGATGGACAACAATCTGCCAACAATAGATCATGATACTAATAATGAAATCCTGTACACCATACGGTCCCCTTCTCTGCCTCCTGAGAGCGATACCAATGTTGTTGCAGCTCCAGACAAACGCCAAACAAGTTCTTACACTGCATCTGTCAGTACACATCCACCCCCTGACTCGGAGGATACGCAGTTTCAGTTGAAAAAAACTGCTTTTGGACTGCAGCGTGACCTTCTGAAAGAGGTGCATGTGGCTGTGGACAGTATGGGAGGTACACTACAGGCCATCATCAGATGCCTGAACTCAGAAGCTGACAACCTGGAGGAGGACCAACCCAACAACAATCAGACCCCTGGCCTTGTACAAACTTTGGCTAACATCTCAGTTGTAGTTAGGCTGAGGCATGAACAAAGGCCAACACAAAGTGGCACCAGGGGGTGGCGAAACATCTGGAACAAATTGTAGAAATCTTACGTGACATGCAGCAAAAGCAGGATACTTACCTTGCCAAAATGTCTGCCTACCACAAGGATGTATTATCTGTCCTCAGCAGCCAGCAAATAATCATCAATGCACTAATGCCCAGCCTCTTGTCACAGAGAAATGCTGTGTCTCAAACCTCCTCTAGCCCTGCTTTTGGTTTCACTCCTCACACACGATTTGCAAATACAGAGCCAACGGAGCATCAAACAGAATCATCGGCCGAAGATGACTCAACTGCGACACAATTCAAGTGCAAGACAGTACACTGACATTTCACCCTGTCACATGTGTTGTCTCCAAAAAGTACTTTGTCTACTGTTTTGTCAATTATTACTAGGAGTCAATGTCCTCTTCATACAAGTAACACCTGTGCCTCACAAGCATGTTTGTCCTTTTTGTTAAGTTATAAATATTGTGCCACTAACAATGACTTTCTCACAACACAACTACTTGACAACATGATTTTCCACTACTCACACCCCTGGAAACATGACTGCAGCATACCAACTCGTGCTCCAAGAGCAATGTCACTTTCTCCTATGTTTTATCAATTACCCTCTGTTATTTTCATTGAGACATGTAAATAAATTTGAGCATCTGTGAGAGAGTGTGTAATGACTCGATCATCCTATTGAAAGTAGTACAATGTGCATGCTGAAAAAGCATGTTCAACTACTGCCATTTGAAACTGATATTGTACTGTGTAAACCTATCAACATAGCCACAGCAAGTGAAATGAGTCATACCAGTAACCAAGATGTCTGCAAAGTTGTTCCTGTGATCTGGAGAACAACTTTTTAAGCAAGGTACAGACAAATAAAAATTTTCTCAATTGGCCATCATCACAATCATTGATATATGATACTCACTGGTAGCGTTGGGCTCCTCAAAGGAGTCACCTCCCCTTGCGTGTACGGCTGTGGTCCACCTAGGCAACATGAATAAATGTACAATGAGCTGTGAATGTAGGACATATACATAGTGTATGGATTGGACACAAGCCATTGTCATTACATATGCAGGTAATTCACAGACCATGCAACTCCTTTATAATAAAGTCCTGCAACGTAGCACAACTGGTCCTTTGACTGTGCCATTGCTGTGACACTTCCACAGCACCGTCTTCCGAGAGTTAAACAATGATGTGTGGCATCCCTGTGATATTGCCTGTGCTGGGCCAGAATCATCTGACAAGTCCTGATGCAGGCACACATGTACAAAGATGTCTGCGCCACAAACATTTTTGTGTATGTGAATGAATGGACATCTTTTTGCACATGATAAGTCACCTTAGTTGTTTGACTAGCAACATGTTTGCAGCAGGATGCATCACTCATTATAAGTTGTTCCGACAAACGATAAATGAGTACATTTCTCCCCTTTATGCCTACATATGTCTCCAAAGGGGAGGCATGGCAGTGTAATGCTGTTCCATTATGTTGGATTTCAGCAACTTCAGCAAATATTAGATATTCCATGGGTGTTGAGTGAAATCACACACAGCAACACCTATGGAACAGGCCTGTGATGTAAAAGTGCATGACAATTATGTGCCATATTTACATGGGCAGTGAATGACACACGTCATCTTTACAGATCACTGGTAATATGGTGACGCTACATGCTCTTTCGGTGCATCACACAAAGTGATCCACCCTTGGCACTGTGTGCTTGTGAATTAGCAACTATGCCATTTTACATGTATTTACTGTTGGGTGTCAGACAAATGGAACAACAACCTTACAACATGCAAACATTCGCATAGGAAATCATGTGCTCTTTTCTCTGAGACCTTTGAGCCACCAGTGCTTCTCATTTAATTATGGAGTGAGCAATGTATTGCGTTTCTGTCGACCTGTAAATAAGCCACATATGTGTTATTAGCTATTAACTTACCAATTGGCCCACCTACTTCCAGTCCAAGATGGTCCAGCAAGTCTCCCTCTCTGCTGACGACATCCTGCCAGCAGTTTTTCAATTGGTGGACTGTTCATTCCACATCATATATGCTGGCCATGTGGTACTGGAATTTCGACCACCTCTGCCGCAGTTTATCTGGGGAATAAACCTTGCTCACTCGCCCCTTGTGCTGATCATTCGGGGCAGGAAAAGAAAAATGAGCCAAACTAGGCCCCCAAACTCTCTGTGAGACGTTTTTAGACCTGCCAGACATGTTAAATGAAATTTATTGTTAATAAAATTAAACGTACCCCAAAAAACTAAAATCCCACCCTTATAATTGACCTACACCTATCTACCCCACAAAAGCACTCGCACCCCAAATAACAATTTAGACAACACAAAGACTTTAAAGGAACAATTCATAGACACATAAATGTTTAAAGTTCACAAAAAACAGACAAAACACAGGACAGGGTAAAAAAACTAGCACAAGAATCCTCCTCAATCAAGCACACTCCTAGGAATAGTAAGTGAAAGAGAAAGTAACTGTGTACTTCCTGATTTACAGCATGGATGAGTCATTGCATCATTTCCTGGATGGATGCAACATGTTTTTACATTTTGAGTCATTTTTCAGATGAAGCGTCGTGATTCAGACGCACTTGCCTTTTACAATTCACATATGCATACCTGATGTTTATCTGTGTTGCGTGGGATTCAACTTTGTAGCATAATGCTTCATGCGGTACCAGGCATCTGGACAGGATATGCGACTCGTTTTTCATTTTGCGTCAATATATGCCAAGATGTGACCCTTTTTATTTTTGCATCACTATTTGCCAAGATGCGGCCATTTTTGTGTGTCAAAGTGACTCAACCCTGATTTATGTATGAGTAAGTGGAGATGCAAGGTATTGTGCAAGTGATGCCTCACATAATGGCCATGTAGGGTTTCTTTTTCACATAATTCATGTTTTTTACTGTGTGGTGGTCAATTTTGGTTCTGACATTTGCGTAAATATATGGGATATGTTTCCATACTTTTTTTGTCATTGACATGTTGTGATGTTTGTGGTACATTTACAGGCTACTTGCCCAGCAGGTGGATCACTTTGCCTCACACAGCAGCAGCACTACCTGCAGGCCACATCTTACCATTGGACTGCCAGGCACCCTGCGTGGCTTTACATATGCTTCTATTGTTTTGCCGTGTATCATGCATGGTGTGTGGGACATCTGTGTTGGTGTAGATTTTCTATTCAACACTAATGTCCAATATTGCATTTCCACAATTTTGTCAATTATATGTATGCATGAAACCACCACACCAACGTTGGTGTTACAAGCCTCAATGAGGTGGCAATTTGTATTTGTCCATAAATTTACACAATTTTAATGAGCCCTGCACCAGATGTCACCCGTTTTAACAGGTGATTTGCATAGATGAATTTTGTATCTGCATGAAGGTGCCCCTTTCTGCATCATCTGCCAACACATGCCAACAGTTTGTGTGCATGCACACAGTAAACCCCAGAGAACTACATGTGTTAGCAAATTAGCTGCATGTTTATGCCTCATAAATTACCCTGCTTGAGTCTGCAAATGTACTTTCAGAAACATGTGGTGTTACTATATCGTTCACAGGGACAGTTGTGCACAGTATTTACACTTACATGGAAGTTGTTCGAGTTTGTGATGTGACACATCACATTATTGTTCAATATGCACTGTTGCTAAAGTTATAACATTGCCCATTGGCATACTGTGTCACTACATGTGTAATATTTCTGAGAATGCATATCATGAACATTTTTGACAGTCATAGTTTGAGGCAGGTGAGCATGCTTTGAATGACTAATGTATGTACCTATTGACATGTTGGAGTGCACATATACCAATCTCTGTTCCACATCTATAGATGTTGATAGCGTGATGAATGCACATATCCTGTCTGTACCAAGCAGATGCAGAACCTTCTTGTTCCTGTTGTCCTATTTGGGACGCAAAGGCATATGGGCACACTTGTTACATACACATGTCACTTTGAAGATAGATGGCATGACATGTTAAATGACATAAAATATGATCACATTTGTTGCTGTAGTATCTTATGACCTGTATACAAAATGGACAGAAATGAGAATATTTCATGTGTATTTGTGAATTTATTTGTGACATTGGTGCTTATTGGGACAAATGTTGAATAGCAACATCATGTAAAAAAATGAGTGACCATGTGAGAGCGACGTTTTATGCCTACAGCAGTGTTGTGTATGGCTTGTCCTTCAGCTTCTGATTCGTCATCATCATCATCCGTTTGTTCTGGGGGATGGTCCTCTTCATCCCAAGGCACATTTGTCTTAACACATGTATTAGGTAGTATTGCGCATACAATGATCATCTTGCAGACCATTTCTGATGTATACAGTAGCCTTCCACCTGATGAATCCAGGCACCGAAACCTGGACTTGAGCATGCCAAAGCTTCTCTCTATGATGTTTCTTGTTCAACAATGTGCATGGTTGAATGCCTTTTGTGGTTCAGTCTGGGGATTGCCAAATGGTGTCATCAACCTCGTCTGTAGGCCATATCCTTGATCAGCTATAAGTGCAAAGTAAGACAAATGTATTACCTTTTGGGACAATTAAGTATAGATGGCATGTGGTGTACATCATGTTTGCAAACATTTTTTGGTGTGGTAACTATTAGTCTTACTTATATGTCATGTCTAACATTGAGTTACACATTGTTTGTGACACATGTCACTTATTTGTTTATCTATTATGTAATGTGCATGACATGTGCCAGATGGCCAACTATTCCTACATGGTATTAGTATGTGTGTTACTTGATTTTTGCTTACCTACAAGTAGCCCATTGCCATATTGTTCATTTTGAAAATGGTCATGGATGATGCTGTATTCTGAATTTATATGAATCATGCACACTCCCAGGAAATTTGGCAAGTACATTGATGTATAGTCCACGATGGTCCACAGTGGCCTGGACATTGATGGAGTGTGTGTGCTTCTTGCTGTGGTATAGATGTGAAGTTGCTGCAGGCGGTACCAGTTGGACATGAGTGCAGTCCATTGGGTACATGTGGGAAGCCAGCAATGGCATAGAAGTCTTGTTTAATATCCATCTGCTGCTGTTGTGTGTTGGGGAAATGGTGTGAGCTGAATTATGGCATCCACGACAGAAGGGAGGAAGGCTTAGAAAGAATGCCTGTGACACACCTGCTACTCATGCTGCTGTTGCTTAGAAAGATCCCGTGTGTGTAAGACGGCGGCCAGGAGCTATGTCTGGAGTGCAATGTTGCAGACCCTGTCAGTTGGAGGCTGTAGATGTGGTGAGATCTGAAGCACCAGGGTCACAATGGACGCCCTCTTAAGCCGGTACCTCTGCGAATTTCGGCCTTTGCGAATGCTAATTTGCTAAATGGAATGTATGAAACATTTTCGCAGCAAAATAAGGAATCGCAAAATTTGCCATTCCTTATTTTGCGATTGCACTTAAGGAATCGCAAATGTAGCGATTCCTTAAATGCAATGTATCAAATAAAAATTAATGCAAAAATGCCCATAAGGAATCGCAAATTACCACCAACTTCTAGTTGGTGGTAATTTGTGAATTCTTTTGAAAAAGCAATTTATTTAAAATCCAAAGGTGGCATATGACGCTCATACATGCCCTTAGGGCATGTATGTGCGCCATATGCCCACACATGTCATTTTCAGGGGTGCAGCAGGGTGTTCTTGTGACACCCCTGCACCCTTGAAAATATTCCTAAATTGCAATTAGCAAATTGCTAATCGCAAATTTCCCCTTCATTCCTATGGGCCTCCTGGCCCATAGAAATTAATGGGAAATTTGCGATTAGCAATTTGCTAATCTCAATTTAGGAATGTTAAGGAATCGCTAAAAAGAAGCGATTTCCTACATACATACCATTTTGCGATTTCTAAATAGCGATTCCTTAAAAATCGCTATTTAGAAATCGCAAATTGGCATGATGATACATATGGCCCCTAGTCTTCCCATGGAGCTTGGTGTTTCTTTCTTTGGCTTCAAAGTGAGAGGATATTTAAGACAACCATGCTGGCAACTGGGGGGTGTGCTGGAGGAAGGCTGTGGGATGGTTTTTATTTCTATCACACAAGAAAATTTTAATGTCTGTAAATTAAACGTGCAGATATTTAGGAATATAAGCACGGTGGAAACAAATATTTTAATATGATCAAAGGAAATCGATACACTAGGTGATGACATTTCCACACATTAACATTTGTATGCTGTATACTTTTATCAGCATACCTGTATATCCATGCAAATGTAATTGTCATTTCAATTGAAGATGTTGTCTGTAATGGCAGTGCACAACCACACCATGCATACTCTCCTTTACGTCACTCCACACTGCACTACTCCATGCCATTGCACTCTACTCTGCACCACTCCATTGTATGCCTCACTACTCTACTTTGTACTACTCTATGCCAATGCACTCTATCCCACTCCAGTCTAGGGCACTCCACAGTGCTCTGCACCACTCTATGCCAATCCACAACACTGCACTCTCTGCCACTGTAATATGCGTTAATGTACTCTACTCTGTACCACTCCAGTTTGAGCCAGTGCACTCTATGCCATTCCACTCTGCATCACTCTTATCTACCCTGCACTACTGCACTCTACACAACTTTACTCTACACCACTCTATTCTATGCCACTGCACTCTCCCTTGCACCACTCCAATATACGCTACTGCACTGTACTTTGAAACACTCTACTCTATGCCACTGCACTCTACGCAGTACCACTCCACTGTTGTCTGCACAACTCTACACTAGGCCACTACACTCAACACTAATCTTCTCAACCAATGCACACTACACTATTGCACTCTATGCCATTGCACTGTTAACCACTTTAATCAAAACTAATGCACTCTACGCAACTCCAATGCACTCTATTCCACATACTCTATGCCAATCTACTCTACACCATGGCACTCTATGATACTGCCTTCTATGCCACTCTGCTCTGCACCACTGTATTCTCCACCACTAAACTCTACGCCTCACTACTATGCACCTTTGCACTCTGTCCTATTGCACTCTACTCTGCACCACGGCCCTCTATGCTACGCCAATCTACTCTGCGCCACTTCACTCTAGGGAACTACACACTACTATGAAACATCTACTACTGCACTCTATGCAACTTCAATCTACACTACACCACTCCAATCTACCCTCCACAACTCAAATCAACTCTGCGTCACTCGACTCTACACCACTCTATGCCACTGCACTCTACAGTACTCTACTCTATGCCATTGCACTCTAGTCCACTGTATTTTACTCTGCACCACTGCACTCTATGCCACTGCTCTCTGCATCACTCTACACCACTGTATTTTACACCCCTTTACACTGCACTCTGCATCTCTCTATTCTACTCTGCACTACTGGACTGTACACCCCACTACTCTACTCTGCACCACTGTACGCCACTGCACTCTATGCCAATGCACTCTATAACACTCTACTCTACACCACTGCTCTCTGCAATACTCTACTCTACAACACTGTATACTCTTTGTCACTGAGCTCTATGCCACTCGACTTTGCACCACTGCACTGTACTCTGCACCTCTCAACTCTATGACACTCTACTGCACTCTGCAACAATGCCCTCTATGCCATTACACTCTACGCCACTCTACTCTGCATTCTTCGCCATTGCACTCTATGACACCCTACTCTACCCTGCACTACATCACTCTATGACACAGCACTCTGCACCACTGCGCTCTGCATCACTGCAGAATATGCTGTGCCACTCCACTCTGCGCCATTACACCCCATGATACACCACTAAGACACTCTACTCCATTAAACTTTACTCCACTTTACGCCATTCTACAACACTTTCCTTCACTCTGTAAATCTTTACACAACTCCCTCTACACTACTAAATGGCACTTTACTCCACTCTGTTCTACAACACACTGCCATTCCACTCTATGCCACTGCACAACACTCTATGCCACTTCAATCTACAATCTTCTACTCCACTCTGCGCCAC
Source organism: Lissotriton vulgaris (assembly GCF_964263255.1). Classification (NCBI taxonomy): domain Eukaryota; kingdom Metazoa; phylum Chordata; class Amphibia; order Caudata; family Salamandridae; genus Lissotriton; species Lissotriton vulgaris. Next base: position 1,032,667,055 of record NC_141687.1, read on the forward strand.
TCTACACTACGACACACTACTTCACTCAACATCACTTCACTCTACGACAATGTACTACACTCAACAACACTCCATTAAACCATCTCTACACCACTCCATGTTACTTTACTCCAATACACACCACTCTACTCTTCTTTATGCCTCTCCACTCTACGACACCGTACTCCCTCAAAGACACTCTACGCCACACCAATCAATGACAATCTATGACAGGCCATGCTCCTTTATTCCATTAATCTTTAGCTATGCTGGACAGTAGCCACGTCAGTGTACAACATTGCTAAAACACATTGGCAATGCGAATTGGTCTTGTATAGACAAGACCTATTGGCTTTGGCAATGCTTGTTATTCTAATGCCTTGTTTCCTGTCTGGGACTGGGTCCACATTTGACCCTCTAGAAGCATGAGATTAATCACCTTTAGTTTTTAGAGCAGACAAAGGATGTGGACACTCTCTGGTGAGATGTTCATGATCCTTTATTTATTTTCACTTTGTTAGTGTGTGTCAGAGTTTAGAGGTAGCGCCAGCCTGCCATTTTCTGTTTTACATACTGTTGGCGATTTTGCAGTGCATAAGGCCTGCTTTACGGAGGAAATGAGAAGGAGCTATCTATTCAGTGCCTGCTTTTTTAGGTTTCGCCTGCACAATGCTTGCTCTGTGCTTGTGAATTCTATTGTATTTAATATATCTTAAAAGGATACCCTTATCAGTTCCCAGTGCCAAAGCACTGTGTTCATCCGCTCATTTTGTTTTCTTTCCCTGGCTGCATGCTTTCAAACCTTCAATTTGTAGATGTATTGGAAGGAATAATGTTTACACTGTAGCACACATGGCTCATTAAGGCGTGCTAGATTCTTCCTGATCTTTAAATACATTCAGGTTGCTTATCCTTACCAACAGAGTGTTTGCTGACCGCAGAGACTCGACCTGACTTTCCGACCTGCTTTGAATTCACACGTATATCCACGCCAGTGACTTGTTCTTCTTTCCGTCTGTGTACCTTCTTCCTTGGTTCTTCCTGATAGTCTCAATCAGCCAGTTTTACTATCTGCTGTCTTTGGTCACTGATCTCTTTCCATGTTTTCCCCACTCTGTACCTCCTTCAGATAGCCACAGCCAGCCTCTCACACACACACACCTTCCCTTCCCGGTCCCCCCTTCTTCTTCCTTGGGCATCCGAAGAGCCGCCTGCAACTCTCCTTCCGCTTGGCGCTGCCAGTAGGAAACACTCCGGCATCTTGTGAATGTCCAAGGAATATAAATAACTCTGGCGGTGATTAGGTATTAATGTGCTCTCTCATAAAATAGAAAGGTCAGATGTCCAGCATGGTTCCGCACCCACCTAGCACTCAGAATGGGTGCTTCATGGAGTTGTGGTACTGCCCACTTACCTGGGATGGTTTTCGGGGCTGGATGAGAGGGGAGGAATGTTGTATAGGGCTCCGGGGCATGGTTGTGGCCATGGTGGGAGCCAACGGTTACAAAGTTGGTCCTGTTACCACACATAACCTTTATCATGCTGTTACAACAAAATTAATTTTAAAGGCATGCGTGGTAAAGGCATATACGTGGTAAAGACATGTGGAAAAGGTAAAGCGTGGTAAAGGTTCCATGTTGTAACCATCATTGAAGATGCCTTTTTCAGGTAGCAAACTTTTTGGATTGGAATTGGAGAATGGGATCCCCAAATCTTTTAAGAGCAGGAAACATACCCTTCCTTTCAAACAAAAAGCAAGATTTTTTTGGGAAAAGGGAACCATATAACAATTCCAAAGAAAATAATTTGACCATTTGTTCAGAAAAACTAGATTTCAACCCATATCTTCAGGGGGGAACTCAAAGAACTCTCAGGATGCAAGGAACAATCAGTGCTCCTGACTCTGTCGGGGCAAGTTTCCTGAAGGAGGCTGTTGGGGGAAAGATGTCTCTTTTCTTCAATGATTGGCAGAGCATAGTCAGAGACAACTGGGTTCATAAGGGTTGTTTCCAGTGGCTACGCCGTAGAATTCCAACCTCTTTCTCCAGAGAATTGTTTCCTTTTGGCTTCACTTCCCAGATCTCCAGAGAAGTGGCAAGCATTACAGGAGAACATAGCCTTTTGGTTCAGAAAAGGGTTATTGTGTCTGTTCTAGATTTAAGAAGAACATAAGGTTGGTGCTCTCCATTTTTTCTGGTGAAGTCATCCTCAAAGGAGTATCGCCTCATCATAGACCTCAAGGACCTTTTTTTTTAGATATGTTTTTTTTGTTTAAATTTGTTTATTGAGTTTTGACATTTCAGGTACATTGAATCAGTATTTCTTGTTTCGACTTACATACATTTGTGTATTCGCATTGTTGCAACTAGCAGTTTTGCCTTGGCATTGGACTTTGTACATCCTTCTTACGTATCTATATTACATTCCCAATGTTGCATGTCCATCGATTCAGTCCGTATTGATCGTATGCTTCCCGTTGTACACTTGTGAGCATTTACCTCTGCTGTAGGAGCTTTATCTGCCTTCGCTATAATCGAGGGTCGTAATGTAATGTCCGCAATAGGGTTACACTTCCTACCAATTAGTACCAATGTCAAAGCTGTCGGATTGCATCCCTAACTCATAATGTGACATTTGACTAGGGTGAGATTTAGGGAGTCAATGGGGGTGTGTGCAGGCAGTAGGGGATTCCTTGTGCGATGGCTTGTGGTCATGTAGCAGTTCCTGGCTGTGCGAGTAGGGGGACGTGATAGGTGCACTTTAGTGATCATGGGGTTGCAACAAGTGCACTGATTGTGTGATGATCTCTCTGATATGTGTTCTGCCCAACCCGCTGGGTCTGTCCATCATAAGTAGATAGTGAGCGCTGTCTGGGGTGGGGGTGTCACAGGAGGCTCCACTCGTGTGGTTTGGTGTTTGAATTGATGTAACAGTTGTGCCCATTCCACGGATATGTGGTGCTTACGTGTGCCCTCCACCTCCTCGGTCCGGAGCCCTTCCTTCTCCACCCGCCCCATTTTTTAACCACCCCCACCTAGGCGTCTATCGGGGGACCCTCCAGGTCTCGCCAATACATGGCTATTTCTCTCTTAGCTAGTAGAAGAGAAAGGGATACAAACCGGATCTGTACCTTCTCTGTTTTTCATCTTTGGAACACACCCAGTGCACATGCGTCCATAAGTTCACTCCTGTTATGTTCGTTGTTTTGGGGAGCACCTCATGTCTGTGTAGAAGCGCTGCAGGTGCTCTGGTGTCAGATACACCCTGCGTAAAACATTGAATTGTATGTTTTTCAATCGTGCGTTCCTAGACACTTTTTTAGGGTGTTCTATGGCCTGCTCCCATTCTTTGTCGTGCAGCGGTCAGCCAATTTCCTCCTCCCATGTCTGTCTTAGTGAGGTTAATGGTTTGAGAATAAGTTCCTGGATGGCTTTGTACAGCCATGTGACTAAGGGGGTCATTAGGATTGCGTTTTTTCTGCATCCTCCGGGCCGGCGGAAGTGTCCGCTGGCCCGGAGAATGCGGAAAAACCGCTGCGGAGCTTCAAAGACCCCCCGCCAGATTAGGATGGCTGGGGGGGTCAGGAAGACCGTCCGCCGCTTTTCCGCCGCGGCCGACTTACGACCGCGGCGGAAAAGCTCTAATATGGAGGCGGTGTCTAACAGACACCGCCAGCCATATTAGGATAGGGGTAAACAGATGCCTTTCCGCGCGGGCTTCTCCATTGTGGAAAGGCATACGGTGATTTCTTTGGGGGCCGTTGCGGGCCCCCAGGGTGACGGGGGGTGGGGGGTGCACATGGGGGTACCTATGGTACCCCCCTGCATTTGCGTGCACGAAGCGGCAGGCACCGTGCGGTGCCTGCCGCTTTGTGCATGCAAATGCGAAGCATGCATATTTAATCTTGCGGCGGGTGCTGCTTCAAGCAGCACCTGCCGCAATGTTAAATATTGAGGATGTGACAGCCAGGGTGGCGGTCACATCCTAATTGCACTGGAGGGACCACCGCTGCCCCTGCGGACGGTCCCTCCTCCTCTGGGGTGGCCTTGGTTCCGAGCTAGATTTATGACTGCTAGAGATATATGTAGCAGGATATCTGTCCAGAGTGTTTTATCTTTGTATATTTGGGAATGCCTGCATAGAGTAAGTATAAGAGGAGGAATGGATGAGGAGGTAATGTCCGGATTACTGACAGTAATCTTCAGTACTCTGACTTCCTATTCCTCATCCCATTACTTACATTCCTTCCCTCCCTCCCTCGTTCTTATTTCTGGAGGCTTGGTTGTGGAGGATTGGTATTTTCATGAAGCTTGATAACCTTATTACCCTTTAAATACTGAGGGGCTGCTGGTTTGTTTGTGTTTCTTTTTGAGGTACTTGAAAGGGGTGATTGCAGTGACAAATTTCCTAACAGGAGCATGGAGTAAATAATGGGATAAGAAATGAGCATCCGAGAATTGAAGATTAGCAGTAAGTAATCCAGACTTTTTTTTACAAAGTAGAAACTTTTTTTGTCTGCACTGCTGATTGAAACCGCTGAGACCTTATTAATCATGGTTAATACAAATCCACGAAAAGGGCTTTTTTGCATAATTAACCAATTCATTCTTGAGTAAAATATTAAAATAAAAAGAAAATAAGTATATCGTGGCTGTCTGTCTGCATTCCCTCCAGTCTACTAGCCTCCATGATCTCTTCTGACGATGCAGACTAGCTGAGGGCTGATGTGCTTCGCCTTTTTGTGCTAAATATGATAAAATGCTAATAGCTCCCTCTTCTGAAGCATGAATATGTATTTTTTTCCCTCTTCTTCTTTCACAGCTTGTCGAAGCCTTTAGACGCGTTTCATATTGTCCTCTTCGTGTCCTCCTCAACGTTTAATACTGCAGGCCACAGCAGTAAAATTGCATGCTAAAAATAAAATATGGTTGCTGAAATTACCACTGAGGCGAGTAAATTAAACCTTTCCATGATGAAACTACGGAGCATATTGTAAACGTTATGCATTGGCATTTAAATACTCGTTCCAAAGGGCCTCGTCTCTTTGGTTTAACCGCTGTAATTCCCTCAGTTTACTGCCTGGGTGGTCCTTTCCGCCAAAACCTTCCCCGCGCCACTGCTCTGCATTACATCATTCAAACGCAGCACTTCTCCAGACTTTCTCCATTCAGCTGCGGATTACTTCGCTCTCTGTGCAGCTGAGCGGGCGCCGAGTTTTTTTTAAATTTAGTTTTGGCGCTTTTAATAAAAGCGCTTCAGGAGGGCTAGAAAACTCGACTGGGACTCGACAAAACCCCCAAAAAATAATGAATTGTAATTGTGCAGGATTCTCTCCTCTCGCCTCGGTGCTGTCTCGGACCTGCGATTTGAAGGGCACAACAGATGCAATCAACCTGGGATCATACGGCCCAGGATATATTTTCACATGGTAAGCGGTTAGCTCGTGAATGGCATGGCGGCACTGTCCGGTTGGTCCCTCATCTAATAATCTTTATTCTCCTCACGAACTTTCAGTACCATGACACGGCTGACCGGGACAGGTTGTTCAGGTTTGAAGTATTCATCCAGGAATCATCCAAGCGTTTGCCATTATGCTGACAGATACTTTCCATATATCAGATTTTGAGTCGAGGACAGCTCACAGGAGAGCCCTTCAATGAGCGCAAGGTCACACTATTTTACAATATCGCAAAAAGCTTTCACCTCTAGGAAACCGTTTCCCGCCTTTAAATGGTTGACCTCGCGCTGGGGTCACCCTTTCCCTTCCGCTAGATTTTCCATGCAAATTTTTTGAATTTACTTAAATACTATATGATGATACAATGGAAGGAAATGTGAGGACATATGCGTGAGCTTAATTGTGCTGCAGTGTTTATGAATCACAAACTATTTTTTTTAAAAAAATATGTTTTTATTAGGTTTCAATTTACCCATCGTCATGAAAAACAAAATGCATCACATCAAGCCGGTCTTACATTAAACCATTGATCCTCTCTGGGCTGTCCCCTAAAGTCTGTGTCAAGGCCCTGATTAGTCCCTCCCACTGTGTCGCAATAGGTGTCTTCCGGAGTCCCAATGTTTCCTCTCTTAGGATGTCTACTCCCTCCGCTTTGACCCATGCCAGAAGTGAGTACCTCCATGCTCGCATGTGCGGCGGGTCCGGTGCTTTCCACTTCCTAGTCAATAGTCGTTTAGCTACCACTAAGCCCTGGTCCAGGAAGCGGGAGGAAACCTTTGTGGCCGGGGTTCTGCGAAAGTGGTGTAGCAGATAAGTAGGCCATTCAAAGGGAATGATGCGGCCTGTGCATGCGCGGAGCGCCTCCCCGACCGCCCACCAGTAGGGTGATAGCTTGTGACAGCTCCACAGCATGTGTACCAGCCCAACCCCCAGTACTGCGCAGCGAGGACATACCGCATCTGCATAGTCAAAGTACCTGTTTATCTTCTCGGGTGTGAGGTACGCTTTGGTGACTATAAACTGTTGTATTTGGCGGAGCCTCATATTTTGGGTATGCACACTGGGCTCTTCAGTATCTTATCCCATTTCCGTCCTCCAGTGGTCGCCCCAGGTCCGTTTCCCATTTTCGGCGCAGTGGTTCCAGACTTATTGCTGCGTGTGTACGTAAGTAAGCAGCAAACCATCGGATCAAGTGTTTGCCACGCCCCATAACGTGAAGATATTGTATGGTAAGGTGTTGGGTCATTCTACCAACATATCCCCCCACTTAGAGTTCAGTGACGCGATCAGGGAGCGGTGACGCAAGAATTGCCCCAGTAGCAGCTCAGTCTCTTCAACCAGAGATTCCATATGGTATGAGTGTGCCGTCCCGGTGCAGATCTCACAAGGTCTGTATATCAGCTTCGCTCCATTCCGCAAGTTCGGGGGGTGTAAGCAGCCCAGACCCGCTGGGCAAACCTTCCAGTGGTATGGCTGGTGCTTATGGGACTAGCTCTCTGGTGAGGTATAAACTACGACGGTAGCATTTATAAGCCACCAACATGAGGAGCGGTGTCGGCGTTAGGGCCCTAGCGGCTGCATTGAAATAGTTAAGCAATATATTTTAGAGGGAGGGGAGGGGATATGGCCGCAGTATCTTTGCGTCCTCTGTCCGCTAGCCAGCGAGCTATCCACTTTAATTGTGCGGCCAAATAGTAGTGCTCAAAGCAAGGCGCAGCAAGACCTCCCTGATCAGTGGGTAAGTACATCTTAGTCAGTGCTATCCTGTGGCGTGTGTTGCCCCAGAGGAAGTCCCTAAGTAGTTTAGCGAGCGTGGTAAAGAAGGCCGCGGGATATATATTGGTAGGTTGACAAAATAGTACAGAAGGCGGGGAAGGATCACCTTCTTGGATAATGCCACCCTGCCAGTGACTGTTAGTGGGAGCATTTTTCAGAAGTGTACTTTCGATTTGATGGCTGTCACAGCACATCCCAGATTGCTGTCAATAAGGTCAGCTGGTTGACAATATATCTGGATTCCTAAACAGCGAAAACTGTCAGCTTTCCACTGCACCCTTGTGCCTTCTAAGACGTAGCCCGGGTCCTGAGTGTCCCCTCGGAATGCAAAAAGGCAGAACTTGTTGGCATTTACTTTAAGTCCCTAGGGAGAGGCAAAGTCACTTAATGTGTGTGCCAGCTGAGTGGAATATTTCCCACATCCCTCATGAAGACCAAGAGGTCGTCAGCGTACAGTGACACCTGATGTGTCGCATCCCCTAGGGGTATTCCATCTCCCAGCGTCGCTCTTAGTGCCGCTGCCAGGGGCTCAATTGCTAGCGCAAACAGGAAGGGTGAAAGCGGGCACCCCTGCCTGGTACCCCTTCAGATTGGTACGGCATCAGAGATGTATGGGCCGTATTCCCCTCTTGTATAATAGGTCAACCATCTGGAGGAATCCCCAGCTCAGCCTGTATCGTGTTAGTACTGCCGCAAGGTAGCTCCACTCCAGACAGTCGAAGGCCTTCTTGAGATCCAATACAAGGCATCCTGCCCTGGGCCACTCCTGTGCACTATTCAATGGCACACTAAAGAACCTCCGCAGGTTCAGTGACGTACTACGGTTCGACACAAAGCCATTTTGGTCGCTGTGGACTAGTTCACTGGCCCCAGGCGTTCCGCCAGCACCTTGACAAATATTTTATAGTCCACGTTGAGGAGTGCCAGGGGCCTGTATGATCCCAGGCTTTCAGGGACCCTGCTTGGTTTGAGCAGGGACACCAGGTAGGCCTTGCTCATCGATGGGAGCAGCGTGTGCTCTTCCCAGTCTGTGGAGTAAAGGGTATGCAGTCGCTGCACCAGCGTCTCCCGGTAGGCCTTATGGTATTCTGCAGGGAGGCCGTCCGGTCCCGGTGTTTTCCCAGACGCCATGGACCCAATCGCCTCCCCAATCTCCTTCAGAGTGAGGGGGCCATCTAGTTCCTCTTGGCGTGCTTTCGATATCGTGGGTAGGTGGGTAGGTTCCAGAAACCTCTCCAGATCCGGGATGGAGCAGCGCCCTTTGGATCAGTACAATTGCGCGTAATGATCCAACATCACCCTCTGTATCTCTCACTGCGTGTATACCAGGGCTCCCTCAGCAGTGCATTTGGTTCCGATGGGAGCATAGCTATTTTCCTGTTTTAGTAGCCTGGCTAGTAGCCAGCCTGCCCTATCCGCATTAGTATGGGTACGAGCCGTGTGAGCTGCATGGTTGTGGCATCTTAGGTGCTCCATTAGTTCTGCATGTTGCGCCCTAAGGTCCTCCAGGCGGTTCGAGTGTCGGCCTCCACCCTCGCCCCCCTGTTCATATTGGAGTAGTTGGGACTCAACGCGAGTGAGCGATAATGCTAGTTGTTTTCGTATGTTCTTTGTGGCACCGAGACAATGACCCCTGATAGCTGATTGTGGGCATCCCATTCTATTAGTGTGCTGCTCGCCGTCCCCTCGTTGAGCTCAAAATATTCCAGAACAGCCGTCTCCAGGAATGCATGGTAGCTCCACTCCAGACAGTCGAAGGCCTTCTTGAGATCCAACACAAGGCATCCTGCCCTGGGCCACTCCTGTGCACTATTCAATGGCACCCTAAAGAACCTCCGCAGGTTCAGTGACGTACTACAGTTCGACACAAAGCCATTTTGGTCGCTGTGGACCAGTTAACTGGCCCCAGGCGTTCCGCCTGGGGCCAGTACAAATATTTTATAGTCCACGTTGAGGAGTGCCAGGGGCCTGCATGATCCCAGGCTTTCAGGGACCCTGCTTGGTTTGAGCAGGGACACCAGGTAGGCCTTGCTCATCGATGGGGGCAGCGTGTGCTCTTCCCAGTCTGTGGAGTAAAGGGTATGCAGTCGCTGCACCAGCTTCTCCCGGTAGGCCTTATGGTATTCTGCAGGGAGGCCGTCCGGTCCCGGCGTTTTCCCAGACGCCATGGACCCAATCTCCTCCCCAATCTCCTTCAGAGTGAGGGGGCCATCTAGTTCCTCTTGGCGTGCTTCCGATATCGTGGGTAGGTGGGTAGGTTCCAGAAACCTCTCCAGATCCGGGATGGAGCAGCGCCCTTTGGATCAGTACAATTGCGCGTAATGATCCAACATCACCCTCTGTATCTCTCACTGCGTGTATACCAGGGCTCCCTCAGCAGTGCGTTTGGCTCCGATGGGAGCATAGCTATTTTCCTGTTTTAGTAGCCTGGCTAGTAGCCAGCCTGCCCTATCCGCATTAGCATGGGTACGAGCCGTGTGAGCTGCATGGTTGTGGCATCTTAGGCGCTCCATGAGTTCCACATGTTGCGCCCTAAGGTCCTCCAGGCGGTTTGAGTGTCGGCCTCCACCCTCGCCCCCCTGTTCATATTGGAGTAGTTGGGACTCAACCCGAGTGAGCGATAATGCTAGTTGTTTTCGTATGTTCCTTGTGGCACTGAGACAATGACCCCTGATAGCTGATTGTGGGCATCCCATTCTATTAGTGTGCTGCTCGCCGTCCCCTCGTTGAGCTCAAAATATTCCAGAACAGCCGTCTCCAGGAATGCATGGAATTCCGGGTCTTCCAGTGCAGCCGGTTGGAGTCACCAAGTGGGTACGGGAGGGCGATCAGGTTCCCAGTTTAGTCGTAGCCTCATAGGGTTGTGGTCAGAGTGTGTCTGCCCTAGGTATTTCGCTTCCTCGACCAGCGGGATTAGCGATCGGGAGCCCACCACCCTGTCCAGCCGCACATGCAGGTCATGTATTGCTGAATAGTAAGAGTAGATGCGATCAGTAGGGTGCAGGGTATGCCACAGATCTAGCAGAGCCCAATGTGATAGCCAGTTGGTGAGCGCCTGCGCGTTATATATAGCTGTTGTCTTTCGGAGGGGTGGTAAGAATCTGTCCGTTTGCACATTCAACACCAAATTGAAATCCCCACCCAGCAATCAGGGCAGCCCAACGTAGGGGATCAGGTTTGTGGACAATTGCGACAGAAATGAGGATTGGTCATTGTTCAGAGCGCATATGGAGCCCGGCAATATTTGTTGGCCATTGAGTGTCCCCCACACTAGAGTGTATCTGCCATCTCGGTCCGCCACTGTGTCCGTGCAAATGAACGGGGTGCCCGCCCTCACCCAGATTCATATGCCCCTCACGTGCACCGAGTATGTTGTGCCGTACACCTGGCCCCTCCAGCACTTGCGCAGCTTGTCTAGTTCTGGTTGTGTTGTGCGTTTCCTGCAGGAAAGCAATTGTAGCCGAATGTCTCTGGAGGTATGTGAATACGGAGCAGCGACGCGTGGGTGTGTATATGCCACGTATGTTCCACTTGATTATGTGAGCTCGTGTCATTTCTAGTGAGTCGAGCTGACAGGAAAGCCAAGGCCAGGCCACGCCATAGGGCACGGAGGGCAGGTAGAGGTGTAGGTGTATTGGTCTGCAACAAAAACAATAGAAGAACTAAGAACATCGTAACATCTGGGGCGGACATTTTGTGGTATCCGTCCAAACCTCTGTAACTGTTAAGTAGTGTGAACTAGGTCAGTATGTTGCCTATTGGAGTGCGCACGCTAGTGACGCTGTGCTATGGCCACCCCCCTATTTCCTATATGTATGAGGTGCCATCCATATAAACACCTGTGTTATTGCTTGGAACCAGCAAAATGTAGGCCTAGCCGGTAAATCAGGTGAGTGGTTTCCCCTCTTCTTGTCCCTGGTGATATTTATAATGTGACCAATGGTTGGCACGTTGCTACTGTATTGTCCCTGTGCAGGCCGGTCATTTCATTCAACCCAGTGGGCCCACCCCTCCACCCAACAACAAGCAAGAGCATGAACTTTAACGAAGAGTGTTCTACTTGCGTAAGCAGTCCATGGCAAAGTTCAGCTCAATGCTACTAGTACATAGGATTCCATCCACAGTTTGTGGTGTTACCACTGGCAGGCTGAAGTCTTCAGATACCTCAGATGATGGCCATGAGGAGCCACTGGATATTAACTTGTCACTTGCGTAGGGGTCCGGTCGTTCTTTGGGGTGTGGGGATCCGAGAGTTTTGACCGCTTCTAAGGCTTCCTGCCTTTCCCTCCTCATGTTCTCTGGCTCGGGGTCATTGTCCCAGGTTTTGCGTTCTTCATTGTCCCCGGTCGTCATTTTCGTCTTGTTCTTCTGCCAGCCGAGAGCCTCTCACCTGACCATAGTCCGACTCCTCCAGCAAGTCCCATGCCTCCTCAAGTGAGTCAAAGAAGCGGGTCCCCTCTTTCGTGACCACTCATAGTCGGGCTGGAAACAACAACAAGTAAGGCAATTCCAGGATACTGAGCTGATGTTTCACCGCCATGTAATTGCTTCTATGTCTCTGTACCAGAGCAGTGTAGTCGGGGAAGAGCATGACTTGGCTGTAGCCCACCTGCAGGTTGTTCATCTTGAGTGTTTCCTGGAGCACTGCGTCCCTGTCCCTGTAGTTGAGTAACTTGAAGAGGAACGCCGTGGTCTGGCTCCTGGTTTGGGTTTCTGTGACGGTATGCGGTGAGCTCGTTCAACCGCAAATTGCATTGACAGTGTTCCCTGGGGTATGAGATCGCGCAGCCATCACTCGAGGAACTGCTCCGGGTTTCTTCCCTCTTCTCCTTCTGGTAGGCCCACCGTGTGGATGTTGTTGCGGCGGGAGCGGCCCTCCGCATCTTTTGCTCTGTCTTCCAGATCATGGATGAGGTCTATCAAGCCTTGCAGCGCAGCTGTGTGGCTTTGTATGATGGGCTGGAGCTCCTTCAGTGTTTGGCCTTGCGCAGTGACTTTTTCTGCCAGCTTACGGTGGTCTGCGTGGAGGAGGGTAAAGTCCGATGTGACCTTGTATATCCTGGTTTCCAAAGAGGTCCTGGTGCGTTCTGGCGCATCTTCTATTTTTTCCACTGCTGAGAGTACTGAGTCCAGAAGGAACGATGTTCTGGCGGCAATGTTATTTTTGAAGAGTTACTTTTTTGCGTGCGCTGTACAGGTGGGGCGGTTTGTGGTAGCCTCACTTCTCCCCACTTGTACCAACCTATGGGGTCCGTGTACCGACTCCGACTCGGTTATGCTTTGCTAGGGCGATTCTCCTTGTTGTTTAGTGATAGACAAGCTTTAGGCCACGGCGTTGTACTGGTGTCTGAGTATGAAGCTCTTACCCTTCGTGGTTTCAAGGTGGCGCAGGTAATGCCAGGCTCCCAAGGGGTGACTTTCCCTTCAAGTTCGCCCCCAACGCGCTCCCCCACTGTGTCCTGCAGGTGCCACAGCAGCGCCTCGATAGGGACCCCTGGTCAATGTCCGTTTAGTAGTGGCAGGCTTCCTCCTTCGTCATCTCACTGTAACATCTTCACCAGATTAGTCCTGCTCAGGCTCTGCACACCATGTACCACGAGTGTGGCTGCCTTCGTTCCCTCCTCAATGCGCAACTCGGCGCCCCCACTGGCGTTATTTCCCACAGGTTGCTTGCACGCAGTAGCCCACCAAAGCCCTGGGCTGCTCCAACCTCATCTTCACGGCTGCGGTTCCCATCTCACAAGTGCCCCGCCAGCCCACCGCACCTCAGCCGCGTAGTTTCCGTGTTCACATTGTCACTCCAGGGGGGTCTCGGTTAATCAGGATTCGCGCCAGTAAGCTGTGCTGGGGTGTCTTAGTTCCTGGGCTCAGGATGGGGTCTCAGCTCTTGGTGCAATCTCGGCGGGTGGGGGGGAAGGCAGTTCAGGAGCATGACAAACGTGGCCCCTCTACAGCCAGACCTCCCACAGCACTGGTATTAAGGTACGGTTCGCGCTCCACCGCCTCCTCCACCCCTGCTCCGTCCCGGGCACACGCACCTCTCGGTGGATGATTCCGCACTCTACGTCCCCCGGTGATTGGGCGTCCAGGGAGTGGGGCAGCTCGATTCTGCTTCTCCACACACAGCGGTGCTCCCGCTGTTGAGCACTGCTTGAGGCCGGTCCGGAGGAGAGTCTTCTACCACTTTGGGAGCCTTCAGATGCGGGCGGCCATCTTGTAGCCCGGAATGCCCACGCGTTGGCTCACCAGTGTCAATGCCGCACTCTCCTTACCCCCGGCCAGCGCGGTCTGCCTCTCTGCCTCTCTGCCCACAGCGGTGCTTCCTCTGTTGAACTCTGCCCAAGTCCGGCCTGGAGGGGAGTCTGCCACCGCCGTGGAAGCACTCAGCTGCGCACGGTTATCTTATAGCTTGAAATGCCCTTGCGCGGGCTCCCCGTTGTCAGTGCCGTACTTTCTCCACTTCGGTCTACACAGTCACAGTTGATCTAATTACCCGATGCAGGTCTCACCAGGTGCAGTAAATCATCCGCTGCCAGGTCCCAGTCAGTGGTAACGTGGATGGGAAGTTTTCAGGATAATATTCCGGATTAATGGGGGATGACAGTCTAAGCGTTAGGGATTCCCATCTACCATGTTGGCCGGCTAGCCACGCCCCCATGAATCACAAACTTTAGGGGCTGTTTTTCACAGTTGACACATAAAACCACTCGTTTTTCCTTATTTTTTCCTGACTTATTGGTCTTTGTTGTTTCCGTTCCTCTTTTCCATTTTTTCATTCATCTTTTTAATCGTTTAACTGATACGTCTCATGGGACACAATTCTGTTTCTATAGTGTCATAAGCAATGTTGAAAGGAACACCTCTTATAATTGTAATAGTAAATGCTGATGTTGCCTATACAATTCACGATAAACATTAAATGACCTGTTCACGAAAGCATGTTTGAGTACGTAAAGTGGTACTCCTGTAATACTACTTTATGTACTCAATTGCTATTCACAAACTCTGGCCAGAGATCTTCCCCTACGCTTGCCCTATCCCTTATGTGCACTCCACCTACCAGTGTATCTTTCACAAGGATCAGTGGGCGCAACCACTTCCTTCGGGTATTATCTGCCATTGAATCAACCCATGTGGCACTTAAGCCACCCTGCCTTCCGGAACACCACTTAAGCAACAAACACTGCTGGAACTCAATCAACACACAAGCTGTATGTGATGCCTGGTGGTGAGTCACTGATGTGTATACTGCTTTTTCTGGGTGTACACATGACAGCAACACTTTGCAGCAGTCCTCTTTTAGATATCAGTTGGCTGCCGAAGGTTTTGGTGATAAGTGACTACTAGTTAATTTCATCTAACTCACAATTTAATTGTATATTTATCTAGGGAATTGCTTCCAAAATACAGTAACTCATAACTTCACTCCATTGCAACAGACATAGCACTAATAATGATTAAGTGCATTAATTATTGTTTGGCAGGTGTGTATGAGTTAGGTTAGATGAATGGTGTTTCACTATATGTTTCCCTACTGAGTTTTCCACGGAGGAGGTTGAGATCTCAATTGAGTAAGTTTCCACCACTTGCAGGTATATGACTAAAATCCAGCGGTAACGTTATTTGTTGTAATTTTAGTCATAATTCCAGCCTTACGCATCCCCACCTCCCTCAGGTGGAGTCTTGTACATCCTACTACAGAACAGATATTGGCACCCAGAATTGGAGAAGATTTCCACCCAGGCATAGGTGGATATCTACATGTGCTAGGATCTCTGCACATAGATTCCCATTTGCAAGTATGGCCCTCAGTTCTGAAATCTAATTTTTAGATGCAATTCATGGTCATTCCTTTGACAAAATAATTGTAGAGGTGTTGTGATAAAAAATAAATGGCCAATGAGAAAAACTAGGTTGATTAAAAATAAACGAAAATACTAGTTTTCTTAGCACTGATTGATAAAGCAATAGATGATAGGGTTGATAGGAGAAGGACCAAGGCATTTTTGTGGTCAAACATTCTTACAAGAGAGTAAGAAATGAGCGTGAAATAAGCTAGGTCCCTTTCTGTCGCGGCTACCTTTTATTGGGGTTCTTTTTTACTAGGGTCGAGAAATTGCATAATTGTGTTAACCAACTTTCATAAAAAATGTACAGAATTATACAAAATTATACGTTTAATGTGAAATTAAGTTTATTGGGGTCGTGTATGGCTTTTTTCAAATGAGGGTGTACTTGGGTGAAAAAGGCATAAGAGATAGTGGCAGGAGACTGGTTTGTACAGAAAATGTTTCTCTGCAAGATAATGTCTATATGAACAAGTCTCACACTGATGACAATAACGTGAAATCAAGTAAAGCAACATTTTGAGAAAATGTATGATTTCGCGTAACAGGAAATTTGGGAATTTCAGGAATTTCATTAGTGGGACATAAATTGTGCCCATGCCTAATTTAACATGTTCTAATATGATTGTATACCGAGTAGTAGATTTTGATTATTTGTATTTCATTCAGTTCTGCAGCATGTCTGACAATTTCATGTTCCTTGGGTTATTAAATGCTAAAATCATGGTTCTATATAAAAATAAACATCTCTAAAATAAAAATATCTAATTGTAGACAATAATAATATAGAGTACAAAATGTGGATAGTAAAAAGTATCCACCATACAATTTTAGCAACCCAAACAAAATGATCATCTGAAGAAATTCTAAAATCAAGCCAAAAGTACTACCCTCTTATTGCAGCACTGGGATCAATTACTAATATTATTTTTGCCCTACCATATTTGGGGGAAGTGCTTGATGATGTATTTGTCCACGAATCAGTAATTTAGTAGGTTTGTATTATTGTGTGGTCAATAGTTTGAAGTCTATGCCTGGGTTTTCCAAACTGTGGATCACACCCCACTGGTGGTAGCCCACCGATTTTTGGTGGGTTGCGAAAGTCCAAGCAATAAATAAAGACGTCTTCAAATTCTGTATTTATTTTGTCACATTTGCTGTACTTCAAATACAGAACAAATGTTAGGCTATGTCTTTTGACAAATTGCTGCTTATTTTTCTAACATGGTGATTGGTGTTTACAAACTCCTCTCACTTTGTAGTCTGAGAAAGAAAAGTAAAGTGAAATATGGGACAATCCTGCTGGGGTACAGGGAGTGTGAAAGGAAAGGCTGTAGGATGTCATTGTTTTGTAACACACAACACAAATGTAAATACTTGGAAATGAACAGTACATATGCAGCATCTAGGAAAGCAGAAATGAAGCAAATCTCGCTTTTTGTACTTCTGAAGTGTGATGGAAACAAAGATTTTAATCGTATCCTTAGTGATGCCCAAATCATAACTATTCACTGAAACCCGATTTCCATGCATTATCATATCTGTGCAATATAGTCGTATCTGTAAAACTGGACATCTGTGCAAAGTTAGAAGCAATTTCCGTGGAATATGTGCTGTCGGTAAATGACAGTGCACTACTACACAATGCTTTAGTTGCAATAAAACAAAAGAACCCGACTTATAGCCATTAAAGCTAGGTTGAGTCACAAAAGAGTGCTATTCTAAATAATGGGTCGTGGATCAAAAAGGTTGGGAAGCACTGGTCCATACCATTTACTCAATATCAGAGTTGATATGTTTTAATTGTACTGTATAACTCAATACTATCTGCTATGGACATATTGCAGGTGAAGGAAATCACAGGCTGGAAGCAGCTATAATTCCTTGTAAATACTTGGTCACAAGAAGTGGGGCTGTACAAATACCTTATTTCAAATCAAATCAAATATAACTTTATTCGATTTTGCATTTAAAAATCACAAAAGCACAGAGTATAAAAACAGTTTAAAAAGCAATTAATGATCAAGAAACATGCAAATAATGCAGTATGAAAGACGTATCTGCAAGGGTATACAGTTCCTGGGGGGTTAGATTAAAAAGACACACTTAGATCACTGCAACACTCATGCCAACATTATAAAACTGTCCCACCTCCTGTAATGGCCTTAATGTTTTTCTGATGTTCAGTGGCTAATGTTGGATTTGTTGGTGTTACCTCAAACTATTCATTGTCTCCACTGGCGAAGGTAAATCAGAAAAAAAGTTCTGCTAACTACAGAGCCTCATCACAGGTCCCTGTTGGCTACTTGTGACATCTGTGATCAGTTTTGGGGTCTAACAGGGAGAGTATAGCACTTTCTGTATATTTGGTTTGACCAAATGTATTTGGACATTTGTTAATGATTGTGAATATTCTTTTGAATGTTTAACAGATGCTATATTAATAAGCACTCCATTTATTTTTATTTATAGCAAACACGACCATCACTGCATCAGACCACTGTACAAGGAGAGTTGATGAGGGTTGCGTTACAGTAAAGACCGTAGTCACTTAAGATATGCTGTACATAGAGTTTAAAGAGTGAGGTAGAACACAATTGTGTACAATATCGAATAGGGTGAATAACATTTTCACAACCTTTCTCATGTATTTAGTTTGAAACGCTCGGCAGAAACAATAGTATGCAGTATCAATTCCAGTGAATGCTGGTTTCAGATGATTTCTCTTATGCCACATGCTTTTGTAGCAGTTAGGTTTCAACTATTCTTGAACAGCCTGAATGAGTTACTTATTCTTTTTAAGTATGGAGGGAGTCCCATAATTTTGAAACATATCCGGTGAAAGTGCAGCCTTGAGTTTTCCTTTTTTTAAATTTAGCTGGTTCTAGTATGAGAATTTTAGCACTTTCAGAGTCTCTTCCGCCACTTAATCACTCGTTTTTGGACCTGAACTGTATAGCGCTTTGTGTGTTATGCATGCAACTTTCAGTTGAATCCTAGGGTCGACTGGGAGCCAGTTAAGGGCTCTGAGTGATGGGGAAAAACAATCATAACGTAGTGTGCCTGCTAAGAGTCTTGCTGCTGCATTTATTATCACTTTAATTGGGGCAGTCCTAGGACGGCCGGCCAAACCAACATGCGCACTTACAGCGCCCACCACGCCTCCATGGCCCAGCCCCACAGACCAGCCCCACCCTAGACTCCATCGGCTCAGTCAGTCAGTGATAAATAAAATGATAATACACTTGTTATATTAACATTTTATTTTTCATCTGCTGACTCTGAGCAGTGGGGCGTCACTCCTCTACCATTATGTAGGAGCCACGCCTGAAACATTGTCCCTGAAGTGCAGAGAATTTCTGCCTACATGTGTGGGCCATTGTAGATTTTCGCTGACCAGATCTACCATGGTTTTCATGGTGGTACCAGGTAGAAAAATCCTGCACCAGGTAGACCACCCTTAGTATGGTGGATCCAAATACACCTATTGTGAATGGGCCACCAACAATGTTTGTCCTGTAGAAACCCGCATTAATGCACAGTCAGTGGTTCCCCACCTCTAAATGGAGTCAGGAAACAGTGGGTTATGTTGCACAGAAGTCAGTTTGTTGTGTGGCGGACTCCTGATCTACCAAACCATACACAAGACTATATTTAAAAGTAAATGCCTGCCAATGTCACTTTTAGTTGGAAATAGGTGTGCTTTAATGGCACTTGATTATTATAGCTCACTCTTTGCTCCCGATGAGCCAGTTTGGCTGGCACTCCCCTTAAACCATTTCTAAATCTTACGAGGGACAGCCTTGGGTCGGAACTAGGTGATATGTTTACACACTGCTTTTATGTTACTTTAATAGTATTCTTTTTGTATTAGACCATATTGTAAATCAGTACCCTAGTATTAAGTGTGTCTCCAACAATGAATTAAACTTCACAAAGGGAGCCATCTAGGATCGATCAGAAGAATGCCAAAGTAGTCAGGGTCTATAATTATGGTTTCCTACTTTTTTAATTTTCTGTGAATCTTCAACATAGGTAAGAACGTAGAGCCTATCCGATACTGCATTGAAACAACATGACATATTTCTGAGATATCAATGAAATGGGGATTATACCAAATCCTTTTTTTATCGGCCTTTTAAAAATCATTGATGGGAGCAGCTGTTCCATTGACCTGCATGAGTCCCAAATCATTCCTTGAATAAATTAATACTCAGTGGACCTTATTCGCAAAGGTAAACCTCCGTGCATAAGTTTATGCTTAAGGAGTAACATATGCTCATGGTAGGAATGCGCAAACTACAGGCAGAAAAGGCCACCCAGTAGTAGGCATATGTGTCCCAAGCCTCTCTCCAACATGTAAATGTATGACAATATATTTAATATACATAAATGCATAGTCAAACTTTCAACATATCTGTGTCTAAGGCATTTAGGGCTAATTTTCCACCCACGCTGTGCAGAACTCTGGAATTAGGCAGCACATTATGGACAGTAGCACACACCTGGAAGTACTCGTTAGGTAAATCACATAAAAGCAGCCCCTACCCGAGCACTGGCCTCTTAAACTTGTGCTGCATGCTGTGTTAGAGCCAGAACACTATCACTGCTGACTGGGAGTGAGGTGAGTCTGTCGCATTCACCCCTCTCCCCCCTCCTGGTGTTGACCCTCAACAGGGAGGCCAAGGTGCATGAGGTGGTGCAAGAGATGGCCACACGTGTGGGGGTTAGCTTTAACAAGAGTTGCTCTCTTGGAAGATGCGTTATTTGACCCGAAGGGTGCCATGAAATGGGGTGACCATGTGCACTATCTCCACCCACCTGGGCCACATTGACTAATGCCTGCAGAACCACCTAAGGTGAATGGAGAGGCAGACCAGTATATTGGAGAACATAGACAAAATGCTCCAGAATTTCATTGAGTTGCACCAAAAACATCTCTGCTTTGTTAAAGGAGGAGAATTCAGAGTTCAAGGAGTGCATACACGCCCTTGCTAACTGGGCCCAGGTACATCCTGCAGGACCTTGTCAGGCCCCTGTGGCATCCAGTGAACTGCAAGCACTTGCAGCCCCACCCCATTCCCACAAACACACCTGCAATAACTGACTAACCTTTTTCTGACCCATAACCAATGTTTTGTATTACATAGTAATAGATGTGGCAAATCTCTCCCCATGGAGGTTGGTGGCAAAAACCAACCCCATGACCGTTTCACAAACCACTCACCATACCAATACTCACATATCACAACCCTTCCTGTGTGTATCCCCCATCCCAAACATGTAGATGTTTCCATTCCTGAACTTCCTTACACAATTTATATATTTTCATTGACTTTTAAACTGGCTGTCTTGTAATGGCTGCCTACACCTGCAAAATATGTTCCTATAATCATCAAACGAGTGTGACAACTATAATGTAACTACGTTTAATACACATCACAGATATACATAACAACAGACATACTCACATAGGGTGTATGGAATGAAGACGTATGCAAAAGTTGTTTATGATATTGTAGTAAATCAAACCAAAATCCCCCCAAAAGATGACTTTGTACAACTGATACTCACGTAAAATGGCTTCACTTACTCAAGCCATGTCCTACTGGCATACCTTCTTGATGACACACAGTATTGTTTGTCATATTCAAAGTCCTTCGTGATAGATGTCACAACCCAGCAAAGAGTAGAACCCAATCAGACAGTCTCAAGAGTTACTAAAGCCTAAGATTCTGTGCACTTATCTACAGAACAAGCACCCCTAATCAGGTCTGGGGAAACAGGGGACAAGGGATAAGGAGGTAAAGAAACACTGGAACCCTTGCAGACCCAGCCCACAATCCGTAACCATAATGCATTACACAACGTTTTAGTAGAGCATGTTTATCGAGGTTAGTGAATGCTAATATTTATAAGGGTCATACAGTTCAAGCAGTAACAATCAACACCAATAAGCTACAGGACAGCATTGAAACTTAAAATCTGAACGTAGCTAATAACCCTCATGAGAAACAAGAAAACAAATAAGGTCCCAGTGGAAGGAAGGCCGGGAATGAGCTGGAACATAAGTGAGGAAGCCTGCAAACAATTGCAGTTGCCAGTCAATGCTTTGAAAATGCCCACTGTACTCTCTTGGCTATAATGACCTGGCAGGAGAGACTGATCACCATTTTGGTGTGTCCTCCATCAGCTGACGGCTTCCTGCAGCCTTCATGAATTGGACAAGAGGCTGATCCTGACCAACTAGATCCCTAGTCTCCATCTCCATGGCAGTCAGAGATGCCATACCTTAACTATCCATCATAGACCTTGAATCTCCTTGGTAGGTGTCCATCCGCACCACACTGTTCACGTACTTCACTGAAACTTGCTGGAGAAGTCATGAAGCATATTTTGGATCCTTGAGACCATCTACTCAATGAGGCTTGACAGTAAAACACATGCGTCTGGAATCCCTTATTCTTTGCATGGCATATAGCTGTTGACAACTGGAAGAGTGATCTTAGTTTGCATTAGTGAATTGCATTACATATGTGTAATTTCCAGGTAATTTTTGTGAATTATGAATTATGTGCAAAATGTACATAAGTATTATCAGCCATGATTTATGGAAACAAGAGCATATTTTCTAACATATGGGACTGTTGTAAGGACTGAAGTTCATGCTTTCATAGTTACACCATTCCTACAAGGCATTCTCTACCAAGATCAGTCTCCTGTGTACCAACATATACAAATGAAATGATGAAATGAATGAAACTTATATAGCGCACGACTTACCCTGGGGCATCTCAGCGCTTGCTTACAAAGAAGTATGTGACACAGTGTAAAGACACCTTTTACATTAAGCACATGACCTCTGGTGTTATGTTTCATATAGGTACCCTTATATAGGCCCAGGTAACATCATACCCTTACACCTACATCACCTCCCCTACATTAAACAGTAACATGCCTTTTAAGGATTGAGCGCTTTTTATGGACTGAACCTCAGTGCAGAAGGAGGGTTTCCCTGAACAATAGTGTTCTATGACTTCATCTTTAGATTGACACAGCATGAATGAATATTCATAAGGCTACCTTGAAACCAGGCAGGGGCTTAACACCACCTTCCTAATATCTACACAGAAGATTCATCACATACGTCCTCCTCATACCCAACAATGGCTAACACAAGAACAAGGGACAAAGGGACTCTATATACTTTTCTGTATAAGTACAGCACCTCTTGTTAGCAGTAGTTAGAGTGAACCGAGACTTCCAGGCCGACACACTGACCAGAGATGCTGAGGCTCCTGCACGCAGACACTCCAGCTGACAGTGGTCTGAACATCCCTTGCAGGGTGTCCAACTCGAGATCAAGAAGTGCTGCGACATTCTCACACCTAAGGTAATGGGGTTCGACTAAATCCTAGCGGGATTCTTGGCTTCACACCTACTCACATGCTAGGTACACTTAGGTACATCTAGATAGGTATCGTAGGAGTACGCACACTTTTTATCATGCATTTTACATTCATGTATTTATTCATGTTTTTGCACAATGATAGAACTGTACTATACTTTTATATTTATAGTACTGCTAATCAGATATCTCTGCTACTGTCGGATGTTTGTTGCAGCTCATATATTTTACACGAGAATAACAACTGTTCCATAAACTCTTATTGAAACGCCCAAACTGTTTATTCTGTGTATCTCTGGGATAAACTAAAGGAGCACGAGTGACTGAGCGAAAAACAGTACATTGTTTCCATGATGTGAGGGTTCAGGGTTGTCATGTTCTAAGGTTGCCAGAAACGAATCTCTCCCCAATAAGAGGAGACACTAGTGGCACTATGAGCCAGCTGAAATGCAAACAGGCTAACATTTCTCGGTGGGGGTGTACGTAACCAGTCTGTCACCAATCCCACAGTGTATGTTATCCAAACACGCTGGTCCTGCATGAGTACTATAGAAACTACACAACACTGGTACCTATTTGCTTATTTTTAAACTTCATACAGTACATCCTGGTATAATGACAACATGCAAATACCAGGCATACATTTAAAACACACAACAGAACAATGTTTGACATTTATGGGAATAGAAGTTCAAGAAGTTGAACAGTACTTTTTACCCTGCTGTTGATTGGAATCCAGCTGACACTAGAGCCAAGTCTTTTCCAAAATTTTCCTCTGCAGTGAATTAAGTCAGTGGTTCTTGTGTAGGGTTCTGTGGATCTTCCTAGGATGTCTTGGGTCTTAGTATGGGTGCTGCACTGGAAGTTATTTGACTGCTTTTGGCATGTCTGGGATTTGCAGGTGATAACACCCACTGCTGTGCACCTCGTGGAAATGCCTCTCCATATCGCTCCACAAGCATTCTTCATCGGCTGCATATCTGCCCCGCCATATAACCGAGGATAATGTAACAAAACCCTCTCTAGGATGATATCCACTTCTTCACCTTCTCTCTCCTCAGTCATTTTGGGAGCTTGAATGCAGATTTCAGCAGGAGTATAGAGGTGAATCTCCTCTCCTGGAAGGATGGCTCAGGAATTGCTGTTTTTGCACTTCCACTACTTATTTTCACTGCTTCTGGTTGGTGGAGAGGTCTGCTATGTAGCTGGACATGGTGTGCACTTTACAAAAACAGGGTAAGGCTGGAAAGGGATATAGGACAAGCCTGTAATGATGGGTGATAGCTCAGTGGTGCCACACATCACTTATATGCCAAAGGAGATACTGGAAAGCAGCTTTTGTAAGAATTGTAATTCTGTTGCATGAAGGTCTGTATACTCGTGTTGAAGTTCATTTCCCCAAACACAATTAATATGTGATTTTAGGGGGTTTTAATGTGTGGGAATGTTTTATTATTTGTCATGGACATATGTTACTTTTCCATTTCTCATGTGTTTTTGAACCGTGGGGCAATGAGTGTGTGTGTGTTTTTTGGACATGTTATGTTGTGCCCTTCTGCGTTTGCTATGACTGATATTATATGAGACATTTGTCCACTAATATATTTTTAATACATATATTTCATTTCTCTACATTTGGTATCTGTTTGTTCAAATATCCCAATATTCCGTGTGTGAGTGCCTGCATTGTGAAAAAGTTACAGATTTTTGCTGTTAGCCTGTTTTTTTTGCTTGTGGTATTTTTATTCTCTGTCGCCAGTGATAACTTCTCTTATTTTGTTTCAGTAGCTGTAAACGGCCATGGAAATTGTGCGACTTACTTCAAGGCTGGGCTCAAGTGGATTTGAGCCAATCTGGACAGTGGTACTATTTAAGTGGATGTAGATAACTCTACCAAAATAAGATTAACTTACATTTAGGAAGGCGTGCTTTTGTATTTGCCTGAACCTCCCTGCGCCTCTTCTTCACTTTCATTTCCCCCTAACCACTCCTATTTAGTAATCAATAGTTCCAATTTTCCAGACACTTGTCATTGCCACTCAAACATTTAAATAAAAATAATGGATTAAATGCTGAATCTTCTTCGGACGTGGAGGACAACTCCGTACATATGAGGAAGGACAGGCATAGAGCTCTTTGAAGATACCTTTGTGCATTACATTTATGAGTACATTAAGAAGCGCTAAATCAGCAATACCCCTCATTCTCCTAAACATCTTTGTGAATCAACCTCTTAGGATCAATAACTCCATGTTAGTAGTGGTTTTAACAGAAACAATGAACATTAAAAAAAAGATTTCTCTTTGCCAAGAGTTGTCCCATGTAGCAGCTGGACATGTATTAACCATTTAAAAGGGCAGAAAATATTTTGCTAAGCGTAAGTACTTTTATTTTACACTATGAGATGGATGAAGGATGAGGAACACCTGGCTACTGATATCCATCAAACACTTTGGTGCTAGTAACATAAACCTAAATTGTCCTACCCTGTGCTTATTCCGTAGACCTTTCTGGGTAAATTTCTAAGTATTTGTTCACAGATGTAGGGGAATGGAAAAGAGACAAAACATAATGGAGGCGCTTGAGTGTTTGATTTCAATGTTGATAGCCAACAAAACTTAACCTCTACATTAAGACACCCACGTGGGTACTAGAAGTGGAAGATCACAATGTTAACACAAATTTAATGCAAGTCTTTCGGGACCTTCTTCGTGCTTATGACAGGAATAGCAAAATACTAATTTACCAATCACAAGGTTTAACAATATTAAACACTGAAGTAAAACAATTAAAATATTTAAGAGGAGAGACCAGGAATAAATCCAGTTCATATCTCTTGATGAGAATAAGTATTTGTGTTTTCTTATATCTTGCTGTCATGGTCGAATATCCTCAGGATCGGCTTGTAGCTGAGAATGGTCCACCTCTTGATAGCCCCAAGCCAGAAGAGCCATAAAGGCACTGGACAGTGAGGTGATCAAGTGGGGGAAGGAAAGGATGGGAACTGCTGGGAGGGAGATCTGAGAAGACAAGAAATATAATCAACACACATTTACTTTCCTAAACACGGTAGAAGATCCTTTTCAACATGTTTATCGTTACACATGTATTTGTAAACCCATGCAATATACCTGTAAAGAAAAAAAACACAAGGCAATGCGAGGTTTCTATGGAATTCATTCAATTATATGTTCTTGTGAGGAGAGGGTGTGCTGTGACAAGATACATGAAACCATCATCATCAATGTACAACCTTAATCAGGATTACCAACATCATATTACATGGAAATACATTCTATACCATAACACACATCCCCTTATAAGACTCCTAACTGCATCACAGGGAACCAAGGGTAGTCCGTACCTCTCACGAGAACCCCTGTTAAGTAGAGTCAAGAAAACAGCACACCAATAAATCAAAAAAACATCACGTAGACAGCAACAGCAATAAAGAACTAGCTTGGAACATTCAGATCACGTTCCTAGTTTCTTCAGTAGAATATGTGTTTTGGAACGACATGCACATTTCCGCCACGCATGCAAGACTTTAGGTTCCAAAGCATTAAATAACATCAAGGTTCCGACCAGTAGCCACTCTGTAATAGTATTCCATATAACGTTTCGCCGAGTATCTGTTCTCCCAAGAAAACGAGAACCACAGCAGAGTGGGCAAGCATCAACAAGAAAGGTTACTAAGCCCAGGTCCGAGAATGAATACACAATTGAAAACCCTACTTCACCGGACAAGGCAAGAGTTCAGGGAAGCAGAACGCGACCAACACTGGACGGGGAAAACACTGCAAGCGGTGCAAGGCACCCCTACCTCACCGGACCAAGGCGTGAGTTGGAGGAAGCCGCATGGGGGCTATAGCATTATGGAGAGTTCAAGGTGAGCGGTGCAAGGCACCCCTGTCTCACCAGACCAAGGAATCACAGCGTTCACCTCTCACTGAGTCACAACAAGGAATTTCCGACACGGTTGCTAAGTCCGTCTTCATTTTCTAGGCAATACGTAAGCATGTCACGTCACGTACTATTGGCTCATGGGGGCTGTAGTTTCCATTACTTCTGTGTTCACCGCATCGTTGTAAGCCTGCTTTTACGGTAAGCGCTATAAATCCTGATATATATATATATATATATATATATATATATATATATACATATATATATATATATATATATATATATATATATATATATATATATATATGATGCGCTCCCTGGATTCACAACACTTGCATCAAGTGGCTTGAAACTTTCTTTTTGCCATGGATGCCTTAACCTTTAGTGTTAATGTTGCCATTTTTGGTGAGTTGTATTGCTCCAGCCATCACAATAAGTATAACACCTAACTGCACTATATGTTGGCCACTATTCTCTTTAGGAGATGTATCACTGGTTTAATTGCGAGAGTGGGAGCAATTCCTTTTTGTTAAATAACCCTCACACACTCTGGTAGAGTCATGCTTCA
The DNA here is from genome assembly GCF_964263255.1 of Lissotriton vulgaris. Lineage (NCBI taxonomy): Eukaryota > Metazoa > Chordata > Amphibia > Caudata > Salamandridae > Lissotriton > Lissotriton vulgaris. The sequence continues at coordinate 1,032,693,997 of NC_141687.1, forward strand.
TCATCAGGTTCACCCTGACTCCTAAAGGTCAGGGTGGGCTCGCCATTATCTCAGGGAGTACTTAGAAGAATAAGCCAGGGGGTTTTAAAGATTAAAAATCTTCCGGAAGCTCCAGGTATACCTTTAATAGCAGAGTTTCAGGGGGTAATAAAACGAAGAAAAAGAGTTGTGGTCGTGAGGATTTAATGGCCCTATAATCCTAATGTCACTGCAAAGAGATACCTGGAGCTTCCGAGTATTTTTAATCTTTAAAACCGCCTGGCCTATTTTCCTAATACACTTCCAGTCATTTTCTCACAGTAAATGCCTTGCTCAGCATTACTATATTGGTGTTTTTTATGTTGTAGTAGTTCTTAACCTTTGCCTCATTTGTAATATGAAAGCTTTGTTTTTTGATACTTTATATTACATCTGTTCGTAATCTGTGCTTTTAAAAAATATTACGTTTCCAGTTTATTTTAAAAGGAAGTAAATGACGAATATATAGGATATATATAAGTATAAGCTAGAATTTTTATCCCTGTGGCAAATACTTTTTTGCCGTGATATTTTTGGAGCCTCTAAGCATAATATTGTGTGCAGTGGTCTCTTGTAAAGAATATTTGCATAGTTTCCTCCTTCTTGTAGAAATCACAGATCTCTTCAGTGCGAAAGAAAATTTTGGAATTTTTAATTGAATGAATTAAGTAAGCAGCTTGAGAATTAATCTTCGACGCTGGGCGTGCAAAGTGTTACAGTGTTGATTTTGAAACAATGGAGAAACTGGCTTCAGAATTATCTGCCAAGGATTAAAGGGAGCCAGTTTCACTAATTTATAAAATACGCCGAAATAGATTCTGGAAACTGTACTGCATAGTGTCATAATAACATAAGTAATGTGACAGAATTGTATATGCAAATCGGAATGTCCTGCATCCCTGACTTTACAGCAATTAATTTATCCCTCAGGAGAAAATTAATAATATGCAGTTCTGTGAATGCTGAGCTCTATCGCATGCTTGAGTTCATACTTGATAGATAGCGTGTAGGGCTCTGAAAATACATGATGGTAATATATCATTAGTCTACACGGATATGTTTCCTTTATTCTGTTTCACAAATTATGCTGCAGCCTTTTTTAGCGCAGACCAGACCTTACCAGGCAATTCTTCTTCCCTGGCTGAAAACAAAGAGGAAGGGTGACCTTGAGCAGATGTCCTGAGATATTGGACATGAAAGTCTGAACTATGCATGTTTCTTTATGTAATAATGGAACTCGTTCACAACAGGTTTGTGTAATTTTACTCTTTTTAGGAATACACAAAACTGCAATTTAATAGTAAGTTTAAGACTGCATAGACTCTGAAGTCCGGGCGGAGAACTTCAGCACATAAAAATGTTGGCCAGGGCAGACCTATCTTTTTATGTGTAGAGGTCTCCACCCCGTCGTAAACTTACTATTAAAATTCAGTTTTGTGGCTACTGAAAAATTTACCCAAACGTGTAAGCTTACGTTTGTGAATCAGGCCCTAAAAGATTAAAGTTGTGCAATCAAATACCTTGCATTTATGTGATGCCACATACATACGCTATTGAGATGGCATCTTGTAAATCAGAAATCATGAGTGAGAAAATCATTAGGGGGTGAGCACTAGGTCTGATTATTTTCCAGAAGAACCCTAATGTGCTTTGGTTAGGGCAAGGGAATTCATAAGGTGATATAAGGCTAAACGGGCCTTCCCAAGTTCCCACTAGTTGGAGCGCGTGTCTTAAAGCTGCAGGTAATAATGGAGTGGCAGGCTTGTACTAAACTATGAGGCGCTCAACTCCCCTGTTCATCCACTTATCCAGGAGTGTCCCTTTCATTAGCAGTGTGGTGTCCTGCTGTGCTGCATCCTCATGTATCCCCATGTGCATGGGTTTATGATACTGCACATGGATGTCTGATTGTGTATGTAAGGATTTGGGCAGTGGGTGAAATCCGAAAAACAGGCCCTCTGCCTTGCACAATGGCAGCGGGAGATACAGACTGCATTTAACCCCCCATTCCTGCCTTGCTCAAGGGTGGAGGAGCCCAAGGGCGGAGAGGTTGTTTTTATTCCTTACATACCAGCCTTTCCGAAGTGTCGAGGGATTTTAGGGCTTTTAGGGCCTTTAGATCCCATATCTTGATCAGGAGCAGGGTGTGGAGGTGTGGAGGGGAGGTGGTTAGTGAAGCCTAATACCTCCCTGCCTTGTAAAAAGACCAGGTGGTTAATGTTCTGGGTCACCCACCCTTTATCAGTGGCAGGTAAAGGAGTCGATAGATGAAGTGGATTGCTGTCTACGTATTTTTAGATGTGCCAGTGTTCTCATATGTAGCCAAACATATTTTACAAATTGCTCCACCACAGGGGCATTGGCACTCCAACCCTTCACCTTGCTTGTGGGTGGGAGATGTACCTCTCTGTGAATTCTGTGATTCTATGGTTTTCCTTTTACATCAGAAAATAGATGACTTAAGATGATAAATTGAGCCAGGTTCTGTATTTAGTACACCTAAAGAGGTTGATTTTATTTCGATATCCGGCATGATTAACTCTGAACTTTACTGCTTTAGTCTGATAGCGCCTGGGGGTATTGTAAAAGTGGTAGCAAAATTGAGACATTCAAGTAGTAAAGATGACATTCTTCTTGGAGCGTTTATCAAGATATATATTACATTGATATCCTTTGCTATTTCATAATTAGTAAATGCCTTTTGGCAACGTGATCTTAATGTTCCTGAAGAAAAAGCCCACTGTATTTCCTCTCGTGAAAAAGGCGGGCTTAGATCCCTCTTACCTGCAAGTTATATATCTTTTTCAACATTTGTATTATTGACAATAAGGATTAAACGAAGGCCATGAATCAACTGCAAGGATATTTTGAGGTTGACTCCATATTTGGAGATTTTCAATCAGGTTTTTGCCCTGGCATGGGTAATGAAACCGCAGTGCTGGATCTTTGGGACAACTTCTCCCTCTGCTGCATTGATTTAATTAGATCTATCTGCAGGTTCTGGTGTGCCATGGCTTGCTGTGCAGGCACCTAGAACAGCAATTGGGAATCTGGGGAAAAGCACTGGATTGGATTTCCTCATTTCTTGAAGGACACACCTAGCTGGTCCATATCGGCCATTTATCTTCTCCTCCTCCAGGATTTGTATTTCCCCCCTTGTTATTCTGTGCCTACAATGTCCCAGATGCTCGATTAATTTTTAGCGGCATCATATGTATGCAGGTGATACCCAGATTGTGGTGCATATTTCCGACTCTGCCCTGGATCGCCATTCCATCACAATCTGCCTGTCTGCAATATATAAAATTATGTGGATTACTTCTGACTACCTATATTTAAATGAAAACAAACGTACATTTTGTCGATAATCCAACATCCAGCTTCCTTGGGCTTTCCTGCCTTCTGATTTAGGTACTCCCCCTTTCACAATGCAGTCTGCATTGTTTTGGCTCAATTCTTTGCTTTGATCTCCAAGGTCTCTCTGTGGCTAAATCTACCCATTTTCACATTTCTAATGATTCCAAGACTGATCCTTTTATGAGCTCTGCAAGACTTCAGATTTGGCTCAAGCTAAGGTGTCCAATGCCTTGTTTTACTGCTTAGAGATATACATGAATTTCACCCAGAAATACATTGATATTTTGAAAGCAGTACACAATTAGGCTTTAAAATCATATTTGATCAAAGAAATTTTGATTATAGTTCGATTACAGTTGTTCGAGCTACCTGCCCTAGCATGGGCTGATTGAAAGTTGAGGAACACATCAAATTCAGAATTCTAGGGGCAGTGTGGAATGTCATTTGTGGTGTTTCTCCATTTTAATTCTGAAATGGATTTCATTTCCACCAGCACCCAAGGTTTTATGGTCCTATTGTGATACTAAATTAGTGCTGTCAAAATGGCATCACAAGAAATCAGGAGGTCAGCTATTGAGTGTGGTGGGGTGAAACTTTGGAACAAGCTTTGTTTGGACTTGAAGCTCCATGCACAGAAAACAGGCAACATGTGCCAGAACGCTCAGGTAGATCTCCTGGACCCTATGAGAAATATTAGGCAGAGGGCTCTCGATGGAGAAAAGGAGAACAGGCAGGTTTCTCTCATTCCTCAGCACAACAAGATATGGTCATAAAGATAAGGAGTGTTTGGAGTCAGATAACCTTGTCAGAGTAACTCTCATCTTCAGGGCGAGTATTGTAGATAGAAACAGATCCCTACCATGTCCTCTTGAAACAGTTGTTGGTATTTTAGAAAAAATGATTATTTACTATGCACTATTTGTACATGGATCTTATGTATCAGAATGATGGTAATTATCATGGTAATTTCAGAGGTCACATTACAACACAAGGTGAACATCAGAAATATCTCAAAAACGTTGATTTTCTTTTATTAGATTATCATAGTCCCTACATATTATCTACATATATATTACCAGCCTCAAGGTTATTGTATTGACTGAATGGTTATCGGAATTCCCTAAATATTTACATGCCAAGACATGTAAGTATCTCCACATATTCTAGAAAACCATCACGTCTTCAGGTTGTTAGCAGAACATCAGCATGCCCTCTGACAACCAGTTCTTGCGTCTAGCCCACCCAAATCTCCAGTACTCTATATACCTTCTCCGCCAAATATTTATTATGGAGAGGGTAGGTGGAACTTCTCACATCATTCTTCTTGAATGCTAGTTGAGCTCCTGTAACAAAAGTACATGGAAGGCAGGTAAATGCTACCATTATATTTCCTTCCAAGCCTGATTAGTATAGGCCAGATGACAACTTTTCACAGAACAAAAATGTCCAGTTCTGTATTTTTGTTAGCGCGACTAATGCCAACTTACAGCTCGGAAAATGATTTGGCCATCTCACACACACACTTTTAACATTACCATTCAAAATATTAGTTTTCTTGGTTCTAAGCCTGGCACACACAAACACACACACTCTAAAGAGTTAGTGCTGTTGTGACAACATACAATCAGGCCTGGCTTGTATGTAACATGCATGTATTACCAGGACAGCCCTGCACACAAAACAGCATCACACTAATCTAGTGTGTCTGTAGAGGCTTAGGCATGTCTATGGAAATGCAGCCTTTTCTGTGACCTGACAGGATACTACAAATATTTCCTCATAATAGGCATAGGACTATGGTCCTTGTCATAGGTGAATCACATGAAGATGCAGTGGTAGTGTGACAATTTTTACAAATCTGTAGTTGCTGCAAAGTCATCCTGTGCCCTGGGTACCCCATTTTCTGCTGACTGGTACTGGTGATAACTGACTCAGACTGTCCCTGGACTCTGTCTAACCAGGTTCAGGGCCGGTGCTATGCTGAAACACACTTAGAATACAGTGAAAACAAGGACAATCTAGGGTACACTATGGGTTAGGGTACACACAGGATTGGCATGACCTCCCCTAGAAGGCCACATTGCATGATAAGGCAGGGGGGTTAAAACTACCTTTAAGACCCTAGTATACAATAGGGCATGGCAGTTTGGATACCAGCATCCCTTTCTACACATGTGTGCACTGTTGAGTGCCTTAGGTCATTTTTTTTATATACATTTTTATTATTGCAAGATAAGACATATACCATAATAATTCAAATATACAAATTCGATAATATTGTATTGACATAGGGTTAACTTTGATTTACATTTTAAAGTAAGAAACAAGGGTAAGAAAAAGGAAGGAAAGAAGGGGTATGAAAACAATTTAGTGCTTGTTATGCGGTTAAAAAGGAAAAATTTAGATAATAATAAAAAAAAACACATAATATACTTTAGCAAACAATCCCCACTTCTTATACTTCAAAGAATTGTTTCCAAATCCTTTCTTTTCTAACAAGGGCTTTTGGGCCTCTATGTTTAGCTAGTGTGAGTTCCATGATTCTAACTTCGCTAACCAAAGCAAGCCACTCAGCTACGTTTGGAGGTTCCTTAGAAATCCATGTCCTGGCTATAACTAATTTTGCGCATGCAAACAGAATAGTAATAAGGTCCTTATTGAGACAATTATTTTCCTGGATGTCAAGTAAGACCAAATGTGCCGAAAGTTCCGGTATTATTATCTGATTGATTTTTAAGAGATCTGTTATTCCATTCCAATAGATAGAAAATGCAGAACAGGAAAATAGCATATGTTCAATTCCAGCAGCATATAGATTACATTTTGTACATTTAGATTTATCTGATATAGTATTCTCCTGCGTCCATGTGGATATTCTTTGTGGTGTGTAGTAGAGCTCTGTAATTGTCCTATATAATTGCAATCTAAGATTTGAGGAATGTACTATATCATTTAGGTGTGTTAAGGCATTTCCAATCTGTGTTGAGTTTATATCCAGATTTAGTCTTCGAGACCATTTTGCTGCAATTTTGGTAGTATTTTCACATTTGTCCTTAATTAAATGTTGGTAACCCAATTTTATTAATGATTTGGTTTTATCAGAGTAGATACACTCCAAGATATCCGACTGTGTAACTTCCGTTATTTTCATTTTGTTATGTAAGAAGTCTCTCAGTTGTCTATATTTAAAGTGCATATCATTCGTTAAACCGTTTGTTATTTTCAGGTTTTCAAAGTCTAACAAACCATTAGTTCCATACAGATCTCCTAGTGTGTTTATTTCGTGTCTAGCCCAGCGATTTCCTGTCCCATCCGAAAAAATACCCGGGAGACCTGGGTTATTCAATCCAATCCAATCCAAAAATTCTTTATTTCGGCCATATAGACCATAAAAGATGCAGTGAAAATACAATACATACATTTAAAATACAATATAAATTACATTATAAAAAAGTCTCTTCTCGACCAGCGAGGACAAGGAGTGCAACACAATACCATGATTCAGAGGGCTATTTTCTTTCTAATTATCCATACAGCCATTAAGAATTTGGATATGGCAAACACAATGTGGCCCAAAGTGCTAGTTTTCATTACTCTGTATGCCTGTGTGTACTTCCTGAACCCCAGGTTTCTAGAAAGCGGCGCTATCCAATATTTCCTGGGTCTGTGATAGGCAGGGCATACAAACATGATATGGAGGTCATCTTCCTCGTGGGTGTTGCAAGATGGACACAATTTGTCACCCCCTTTAGTCCATTTACAAGTAAAAGTTTTGGTAGGGAGTGTGCCAAGCCTCCATTGCACAAACAATTTCCTCGCCAGTACAGGAAAAATAAAATCCATAAAAGGTTCAAAGACATAAGAATTTTTGGATTCCAAGAATCGCGCAGTGAGGGTGCCGCTGTTTTGAACATTCACCATGAGTGAGAGGCTCCTGTCCTTATAAATTTGGGTCAAGGCTTTGCGTGTGATCCTTTGGCAACCTCGAGCAGGATCGTCCCATAGCTCTGACAAATTCATACTGAGCAGTTCATTCTTTACAAAGGCGAGCCAGGGGATTTTGCTGTTGCGGTTCAGGCTCATGACATGTGTAAGGTCCTGTCTAGAGTGGTGTAGTTCATTAGTGGACCATAGCCGGTGCCAGAACTTCACTGGCTTTGACACGAGCTCTTCAGCAATAGGGGGAAGACCCATGTCTAATCTCAGTGGCAAAAGTGGCGTGCCTTGCGGAAGACCTAGTAGGCGCCTTAAAAAGCTGTTTTCCACTCCTGCCAAGTCTTTGCCTGCTTTGTACCCCCATAATTCACTGCCGTACATGGCCGCTGCCTTAGCTTGAGTCCTATATGTTTCGAGGGCCGGGCTTAAGGGCTTAAAGGTGGAAGTATTTGCCACCTTCAAAATAGCACCCGACAGCTGGGACAGTTTAACCCTTGATCTGGCTATCTGGCGGTCCCATGATAGGTTTTCCTGAAGTGTTACCCCCAGATATATGAAGGTAGAAACCCTCTCAAGACTGACAGTACCCAGGGTGGGGTTGGGTCTGGCTTTGTTGGGAGGATTAAAAATCATGAACTTGGTCTTCTCTGTGTTCACCTCCAACCCGTGTTGTTGACAGAAGAGACCAAATCCGTTCAGGATCCTCTGGATCCCCATGGGGGATTTGGAAAGCAGGAGGGTATCATCAGCAAACATAATTGCCGGAACCCTCCTGCCTGCCAAAATTGGGGCGTCATTGTCCTTAACGTTATCTAGGTGTAGTATAACGCTATTAATGAAAAGACAGAACAGGGTCGGTGCCAGGACACAGCCCTGCCTGATACCCTCGACGGACAGGAAACCTGGACGAAAGCTTACCATCCCTCCCACACCTCACCTGCGCATAGTTGTTCTCATGCAGCCTGGTTATAATGCTGAGTAGCTGGGGGGGGACTCCTAACTTTTCCAAAACCTCCCACAGTTTCCTGCGCGGGACTAGGTCGAAGGCTGACCTCAGATCCACGAAGACCATGTACAGCCTTCCCTCCTCTAACCTCACCGTCTTCCAGTAAAGGAGGAAGAGGCGGAAAATCTGATCCATGGTCGACGTGTTTTTCCTAAAGCCAGCCTGCAGGGGGCTCATAATATCATTGTCCTCCACCCAATCTAGCAGATGGTTGAGAATGAGGCGTGCAAAAAGCTTTTGGGGTACATCTATCAGGCTAATCGGCCTGTAGTTGGCCGGGAGCAGAGGAGACCCCTTCTTATAAATCGGCACAATCTCTGCCCCCAGCCAAGAGCAGGGGACCGCCATACCTCCTAAGATGGCGTTAAAAAGAATAAGGAGGTACGGACCCCAGATGTCAGGGTGATGCCTAAAGAGATCCCCCGGTAGCTTATCCAGCCCCGGCGCCTTTCCCAACGGTAAGCGCTCCAGGGCAGACACCACCTCACCTAGGGAAAATTCCAGGGCCGTATCCGAAGTGCTTGTGGGCACTGCCACCACTCCGTCGGGCCATAGAGTAGTGTCTTGGTAGAGTGCCCCGAAATGGGCCTCCCAGACAGAGGGGGCGATGTTAGGTTCGACTGCTGGTTTAAGTTCCCCCGTCCCATTATTTACCAGGGCCCAGAATTTCCTAGAATCTTTAGCTTTAAGGGCTTCGGACAGGTCATGCCAGTGATTCCAGTCCCACTCTGCCCTTGCATTGACCATTGCTGCTTTGTATTCCCTCCTGAGGTCTCGAACCTTACCCTTATTAGAGCCCTCCTTGATGGTAGCAATTAGCTCGGATTTAATTGCCCTACAGGAGGAGGTGTACCAAGTGGGGGCATGAGTCTTTTTCTTTCGGATTTGTACCACCGGATGGAACACCTCTGCAAGGTCCCTTACTAATCCCTGGTGAATGCTGGCTAATCTCTCGTTATAGTCCGGAGATCTTGGTTCATTAATGAAAGCATCCACCTCCTTGAACCTGGGGAGTGCCAGGTCGTATAGCTTATTTATGGCATCTTCTGTGCTGAGCAACTTTCCCCATTTAACACGACGCCTGTTTGTGGAGAGGAGCATATCCCCCTGATCCTCTCCGCAGGCATTAATGGGCGAGCCCACTGGGGGCAGGGGATGCTGGATCTCCAGACGGAGAGCATTGTGGTTGCTATCCGACCTTGGTAGCACCCTAAAGTCAAGGACTTTTGGCCACAATGTAATATCTAATAATATGTAATCTAGCCTTGACTCATGGCCCTTTCTATTGAAAGTGCACAATGAGGGGGTATCGGAAGGGGTACGGCCATTGCATGCCCTCAGTGCAAAGTTCAAGGTAAGGGACATGAGTTGTACTGCCAGCGGGGACCAGGCTTTGGGGTAAGGCGAAGACGAGGGTGGGACCCCCCAATAATCATCCTCAGCAGTGAGGGCGCCCTCCATTAGTCCTTTTAGGGGTTCGAAGTGACAATTAAAGTCCCCTCCCATCACTATCTTCTGGTCAGCTGACAATTGGCCTAGGAAGGAGGACAGTTCATTTAGGGTGGGGGATTCGTTTGGTGCGGCAACTGGTCGCGAGTAAACATTGACAATGGCCCATGATGTTTTACCAGGCCATGTGAGCAACACACACTGGATGTCCTGCGAAGATGTGTCCATCTTTTCCGCCTGACACCCAATGTGACTCGCTATCCAGATCGCCAGGCCTCCCGACGGCCTCCCCCTCCCGCTCCATTTTGCTGGGATTTCAAAAATTTCGAACCCCCTTCTGGTCTGTGGTTCCCTCGCCCATGTCTCCTGAAAAAGGAGGATATCGCTACCGCATAACAGGAGATCCCAATCCGGTGTGCCTTCCTTATTTGTGACCCCTGCCACATTCCAGGAGAGAATTCTCAACCCTGAACCTTGTGGTAGTGATCCTGGCCCTCCAGGGGGGAATGGTGCGGTGGCTGTGGGGGGGTCAGGGTCTTGCGGGCCATTAATAGTAGCCGGAGTGATAGGTGATACATCCACCTCCGCTAATTGCGAACTGTGACCAGTCGGGATGTTAAATAGTGGTCCTTCTTGACCCGGGATGCCTTCCAAGGTAACCCTTCGTTCTTTGGCGGTGACCTGTAGCCTACTGTCAGTTGCAGGAACAGCACTCACTTCCCCCCTGCCTGAGATCCCGCACACAGAACTTTCTGGACTCGGTTGGATGTCCCCCTTTTGTGGTCAGTCCACCTGATCAAGACAGGAAAATCTATTATGGTGGATAAAGTTACCTGGGACGGGAGGTGCATAATGCTTGGGCCTGTAATGTGAGCCATCTATAGCGAAACCCACTCTAGTCCACCCCTGATCCCTCCCCACCTCAGTATTACAAACATTTGGGTAGAAGTGTGAGAGAGACACTAGTTCGATGGTGGACTTATCAGGCCTTACAAGCCAGTTACAAATATAGGGGGCGACCTGTGGGCTTTTAAAGGTAACAATAATGCAATCCCCCGCCCTGTTCTTTGGGGTAAAACCAATCCATGGAATCCTCCTGACCATCAAGACCTCGCCTTTTAAGTTGGGAGGGAGGGGCCTGTTGATATTAAGCCAGCTTATTACCTTATTACGTAGCGAGTCCTGCTTATTACCTTATTACGTAGCGAGTCCTCCGGCTCCCTTGTATCATCAGTGAGATCAGGCACTCCCACCATGATCGCCGTGTAAGGTACTGCCTCGGGGGGCAAATTGACCACCCTGCGCCTAGCATTAGGGCTGGTAGTGTGGCCGGTGCGACTGTTGGCAGCATTCTCATCTCTCGTTGGTTGAGAGGATGTAGGTTGCTTAGATCTTCTAGGAGCAGGAACGGGAGGCCTTGACGATTGGGGTGGCAGTGGGTGTGTTTGTGGGGCAGAAGCGCTGTTGTTATTGCTATGCAGGACCCCTGACTGGACTGGTACCACGTTTGAATCCTGGGAGGTCGTTGCAGGGGTCGGAGGTCTATTCCCAGTAGACTCCCGGGGGGCTCTTTGAGCATTTAGGCCCGGACCAAGACTGTTCCTATTATGAGTATTTTCTAAGGCCATCAGTCTAGCCTCTATGGCGTCCAGTTTTACAGACAGAGGGTTCAGCAAGTTCTTGAGAATGTCCGTAAGTGAACTGATGAGCATGCCTGCATTGTTAGAAGGTGCCCCACCAAATATGAATGGACCTGAACACCCTGGTAAGGCCGCAGATGATGAAGGGCCTAAGTGGTCCGACCTAATCCCTGGGGAAATGACCTCGGGCGAGGCCGAGATGTCTGTGCTAACATCCAGATTTTGCTTGGTTGTGTCGACTTTGGCCCTCTTTGCCCTTTTTAGTTTCCTCGACCTTTTCCTTTTCGGTGGTTGTTCCACTCTGGTACTTACAGGATCTGTTGGAACAACAGCCTGGCCCACATCCTGCAACTCAGTTCCCGTGCAGTCAGCATTAGAGGAGGGATCTACAACCCCAGATGGGCGTGGTGAATCTCTATCCCTCTGGGGGTTTGACGGGGTCCTAAGTTGTTGTAGGACTGACTCAATAGTCTGATCGATACTGTCCATGAGTGACAGGTGGGTGGCGTCCAAAAGTAATGGGGTACTAGCATCAATAGAAGAATCCGTGGAGTCCAGTGACAAGTTTTCTGAGCCCATCTCGGGGTGAGTGTCCAGCACTGGATGGCCTTTGTTGGCCAGAGCACTGGCCTTAGGGAAAATTTTTTCCAATGTACTGGAACACTGTTGTACAGCTTTACTCCTGGAAACCCTAGTTGCCATATTGCAATAGGACACACTTGGTCCGTAGGGAGCACGGCGTCAGAGGGGTGGCCCGGTCCGGTCTCTACCGGCCTCTAACGGCCTAAAACGGCCCGCCCTTGGCCCGGGCTGCGACCCGCGCGCGTCCCGCGAGCGCGTAGAAGGGCGGGGTTAAATAGATAGGAGGGTGGGCGGGAAGAGTCGCAGGTGCGCTGGTGATCGAAGCGCTGCTCCTGCTGGGACTCGCAGTCCCGCCCTCACGCACAAACACAGCCTTCAGAGCCTCCCCGGTCAATCCTGGCAAGGTGCGCCGATTTTCCGCTTTTCCCCGTAGTGAAGTAACCAGCCAAAGTCTCACTGCTGTCACAGGCTGCGAGCGGCACTCCATAATCTAAGTTCGGCATTATAGAATGAACTTTTGCTAATATGCAGAATTTTGTCCCAAATTTTTATGATGTGTTATGCAGTCTTAAATTTGACCCGCTTGAAATAGTTTGGGTCGTGTACGCGAAGTAGGAATTGATTACAGTCAGAGCCTAACATATATTGGTGAAAAAATAGAGATGGCTCATTTTTTAATAAACTCCTTATTCGAAAAAAAAAGTGACTAAAAAATAAAGATTAAAGTCCGGAAAAGCGAGTCCCCATTTAGATATTGGCAATGTCAAAAATTTTATAGCCCTTCGTGCTTTTTTGTACCCCCAAATAAAGCTACTACATATACCATCTAACTTTTTAAAGAAGAGTTTATTCGGTTGCAGCGGTATAGCTCTAAACAAGTAAAGTAGCTTAGGTAGTATTTTCATCTTTATCAAATTAAGTCGTCCTAATAGACTGAGAGGGATTTTGTGCCATTTGTTAAGACTTATGATAGTTTCCTTGAAAAATGCTTCATAATTCATTTCCAAAATTTTTCCCAATTTGGCGGCTAGTTTAATACCTAAATAAACAGCCTCTCGGCAGGTGCCATAAATATGTGCATCAGGGGTATAGTTAACTATAAATGCTGAAACACACTTAGAATACAGTGAAAACAAGGACAATCTAGGGTACACTATGGGTTAGGGTACACACAGGATTGGCATGACCTCCCCTAGAAGGCCACATTGCATGATAAGGCAGGGGGGTTAAAACTACCTTTAAGACCCTAGTATACAATAGGGCATGGCAGTTTAGATATCAGCATCCCTTTCTACACATGTGTGCACTGTTGAGTGCCTGAGGTCATTTTTAAAGCAGCCCTGTGTTGCAGAACTGCTGCATAATGCAGATTGTGCCTAAACTCGACTTTGGTGTTAGGGGCACTTACAAATTGATACATTTCAATATTTTAGCATATTAGGTACCCCCAGGGTCTACCCTAGGTGTCCCAGGGGTTTGGGGGTCAGGTACTTATAAGGAGGACCCTTATAAAAGAGGTTTTATATGCCTTTGGGATAGATAAGATTGCACATTTGACTTACCTCGATGTAGTAAAGTGCTTCCCCAAATCGACTTTTGTGCTAGGGGCTCTGTGGAGTGAGTATTTACATACCTTTCGTATATATAGGACCCCTGGAGCCTCAGCTAGGTGTCCCAGGGGTAGGGGTCATGTAGTTATAGAAAGGGTTCTTATACAGCAGTGTTATAGGCCCTGGTGTTGGAGAAATAAATTGAACATTTCATTTTCTCCGTTGTAGATCCCTAGCCTCATAGGTTAACATTGCAATAGTATATGAATTCATAACTACTGCAAGGGACAAACTAAAAACGTAGGAGAATGGTATTGATAGTTCCAACAATATGATGTTTTTTTTTATCCTAAAATGTACAGAAAAGAAGTCATAAGACTTTCTTGTCTGTAATAGTAAGGTGTGTAGGACACCCCGGTTCAAACATTGTGCTGTATAGCCCAGTTTGTGCAGGGTGCTCCCCGCAAGCCAGTAAAAGAGCCATTGCAGTTGGCTTGCAAATCATTAGGTGTGGAAATCCGGTAGTCCCAAACCCCTTGTCTGTCCTCAGTTGCAATTTAGCTAACCCAACCCTTCTGCTGCCCATACCCCAGATGAGATCCAATAAAAGTGAATCAAATGTTTTAAAAAGGGAAGCAGAAATCAGTACTGGTAGATTTGTAAAAGAAATTACAGAAGGCGCAGGAGCACAACCATTTTAGAGATGGCTATTCTGCCCATCACCGTGAGAGACAGCGACACCCAGAAAGATATCTGGGTGTGTAGTGACTTAGCCGCTCTCATCAGGTTGCCCTCTAATAAGTCCAGTGGGGTTCAATATATTTGGATACCCAGATATCAGTCAGTCAAAAATCCCTTTATTCGGTTATTTAAAACCATAAAAGTATTCTACAGAATAAAAAGGTTAAAATAGTAATATGACATAAGCCTACACCCAGAATAGTACACAAATTTCATAATCAAGGTAAACAAACAATTCAAATACAACTTTAAAATTGATTATAAAAAAATAATTGTTATGTTCTAGATCATGGGAGTCACTCTCACTTTTGTTTTCCTTATTCTAACTACTGCTGTTAAAAAACTCTCTATGTTAAAGGTTTCCCAGGCATTGGTCAGCATCAGTAAATATATAAGCGCTAGTTTTGCCTGTAAAAATTCTTTGCCCTTTAAAATTGGAAAAATAAAATGTTTCCAACTGTGCAAAAAATTCTCACAGAACAAGACAAAGTGCAACGTGTCCTGGGTGAAAAAATTGTCACATGTACAGACACCCAAGTCCTCCTCCCTTCTTCATCCCTGAGGTTCGGCAAGTAAAAAATGTAATTGATTCAGCCTAAATCTTACTAAGAGCAAATGATGATTCAAGTTGGTTACAACATTTAAATAAGGTTCAATTGCACAAGAGGTTTTTAACAATTGATAGGCACATACCGTTGGTTTTACCAGCTCCCTGGCCATATATAGGTAAGATTTCCTAGCCCACAGCATTTCTTTCTGCACTAAATTATCCAGAGAGTTAAATAATTCAGGCCATCCTAGTTGCACTGCCAGCCTTTTCACATAGCTCAACCAAGGGATACTACTTGCTCGGTCTAAAGCTAGACAATCAAGCAAAATTTCGCAATTCATTTCAAGTTCAGGATTTATCCAAGTTGCTATCCATTTAAGTAAAGGTGCCATTCCAATTAGGTCTGCCCCAAAACCTACCCCAGTCTCTTGATGAACTATGTATGATGGTGTTGATTGTGGCACTGATAGCAAGTTTCTTAAAAATGTATTTTCAACTATTTGGATTTCCTTAGCTTCTCTATAACTCCATATGTCAGAGCCGTAGTTTGAGATAGCAATGCATTTAGCTCTGTATATGTTTAACAGTGCTTGTATTGGTAGTGCCCCTAGCCTATGTGCAAAGCCAAGGACCGCGGATGTGGATCCGGCCATTACATTTCTTTTTACATTCATTTGCGGGACCCATGTACCCCTATCGTCAAATATGACACCTAGCTAAGTAAATGTAGTAACCCTGGTGATCTTGTTTCCTTCACAATGGAATGTTTTAGGCCTCTGGGCTTAGAGCCAAATATCATTGTACCAGATTTTGAGAAGTTTATATTTAAGTCTAGGGAGCTCATAAAAACGTCAAATGAGGTTAAAAGACACTGTAAACCAACCACAGTTCTAGCTAATATGGCGGCATCATCAACATATAGGAGGGCTGGGATCAGCGGTTCTCGCACACGCAGCATGTCTTTGCTAGCTTCCCCTAAAACTGAGTCCAGGTAGTTAATATGTAGGATAAAAAGCAGGGGGGCTAAAATGCACACCTGCCTGACTCCATTTATAATGCGTATTCCCTAGGTACAATTTCCCCTTTGTTCAAATCTCACTGTGGCTGTCAGATCCCTATGCTGATCAGCAATGAATTAAACAATGTTTTTGTCCATGCCTAGTTTGATTAATGTTGCCCATAGCTTGGAACTATTCACTTGGTCAAAAGCAGAGGAAAAATCCATGAAGCCGAAATACAATGTTCCCTTCTTGGCGATGGTATTCTTCCCAACTAATAGGTGCAAATTCAAACACTTATCCGTGGTACCCCTCCCTTTCCTGAAACCGTATTGCAAGTTTGAAAGTGTATTGCTTTCGTTTCACCAAACAGTAAGTTTACTGAACACTACTCTTCCTAGAACCTTCACTGCAGAATCTATAAGTGAGATTGGTCTGTAGCAGCTTGGATCCCCTCTATTACCCTTTTTAAAAACTGGAACAGTGATCGACTCAGACCATGATCTAGGCAGGCCAAATTTACAGGCCATATTAAAAACATGAGCCAGACGGTTTGACCATAGTATCACATTAGATTTGAAAAGATTGGCCGGGACACCATCTGGTCCAGGAGCCTTGTTAATTGTCATTTGGTTTATGGCCTCTGCTACTTCTGTTTCTATAAAATCCAGGGTATATACCTCAGCCTCAAACAGTGTACCTGGGAGTCCTTGGTTCTTCTGGATGACATATATGAGTTAGAAATGATTAAAAAAATCCTGCTCCGGTATGTTGCATTCTAGAGAGCTACCCTAAGTTTCCTGGAAAAATGGCTTATTATCAATTTCCCAGAACTTAACACTATTTTTAATAACGTCTATGGACAAGAGAACATTCCATGCCTCGTTTTTAATCTCAGATTTGCGTGTATTTATAGCCAACTTATAGGTTTTCCTAAGGGCTACTATTAAATTTGTATCATGTGGTTTATGTTTTAGAGCCACCAACAACTTTTGGTGGGCAACTGTACAATTATGGTCAAACCACCTCTCCCCTTCTTTCGGGACCTCCTTATATGGACGTTCAAGGCCACAGGCCACCTGATTACAGATTTTAGCATAAGCTATGAGGATCTCTTTGTCCCTTATATTATCATCTAGACAGAGATCAATTTCCATTCCAACAGTGTTCGATAAGGTCATGTGGAAATCCTCCAGCACTACCATACCACTTAAGTCTACGGGCTTGGTCTTTGTTTTTTAAATTAGGAGTGGGGACACATCTATTGAATTTTGTATTCTTCTTGATGCCCCCTGCCAATGTAATATGTATAGGATTGTGGTCACTAAAATGTGACCACGTGGCAGTATACCCTGTCACCAGGGGGGTCAAAGCAGCATTAATAAAGATATATTCAATAGTGGAGTGCATTCCCCTTCTTTTAAATGTTGGAATATCATCGCTATCATGTAAAGTATTAGGACATAATAGACCAAATTACGCCAGGGTACCATCTAAGAGTCCACCTTGCTTCGAATGTTTAAAATGTAACTCCATATGATTACCAGGGCCTAAACGGTCAGTGACGTGACAGTTCAATGGGCACCGATGTACAATAAAATCACCTAAAACAATAACCGAAAAAGGTGTAACGTACTTTCCATTATAAGACTCGATGAGACAATTAAGACTGACCAGATGTTCATTTGCAACAGTTCTGCCAAATGAGTTATAAAAATTAGCAATAAGAATTTTAGGTGCGTTAATAGGCATAATCTGCACTGCTAGACAATTTGGTGAACCGGAGTCCATTTTACAGTGGTTACCTATAACCTTTAAGGAGATCAGGGTTATTAGACCACCCTTTGCCTTACCAGCTACAGATGGTCTTGCTGGCTCAAAATAGGTTGTGTAACCATCCAACAAGAAATTATTTTCGGTTTCCCCGGACTCTTGAAGCCCACAGCACCATGTTACATTCTGTATCTTGTTTTCCATATATTTATTTATATATGCTCACATGACATCATAGGGTTCTTGAGATGCCTGCCTGCACACCATGTTGCAAAGAACCAAACCACTCTCCAGTCATTTCTTCAGCACATGTACGGAAAGTTTCACAATTTTAATCCTATTTGTGCATTGATAGCACCAGTGGCAGTTACCCTAATTATTTATAATATTGTGCACTGATAGCACCTGCGGCTGTTTTTAAAAGTTAGTACCCTTTGGGAGAAGGTTCATATTTTATTTCACCTTCCGATTTGTATTCTATTTTTAATAATTTCACGAGGAGAAGACGAATTCATTATCTTTCTAACCTCACTGCGACCCAGCATGATTTACTGAGGCATCTGTGACTGCATTTACGTTTTTCTCGTGAACATTTGATTTATCTGCGATGTTTCAGTAAGGCTGATTCTACATCTAATGACCTTTGCATCTTTCGAAATTTCACTCACCGTTTTCGGTGCATGTCTACAGTGGTCCATTGACATTGCGCTCCTCCGGAGTTCCATCGGCGTCATTTCTGTCTTTATTCTTTTAGTGCCGGTACATTCTGCAACCACGTCACTTACGAGCTTGTGTCAACACGCTGCACGCTGCGCTGCACGCTGCGTGTTACGTCATCGGCGGCCATTTCTTTTCACCATAGCAACGCTCTTCAACACGGCAAATACTGAGATTTCTGTAACTCTCATCAACACGGCAAATACGGAGATTTCCTGCACTCAGAGTGAATTGCTTATATTAATTGTGCCACGATCTTCTCCTCAACCTGCTTTTTTCTCTTTGAAGATAAGAACTTCAAATTCATCGAATTTTATTTCTTTTATTAATTTAAATAATAAGTATTACTGCTTCTGTTCTACTTTTAGGCTACTTACACAAATAAGATTGATTTTATATACTTTATTTATTTCATTCATCACTATTAATCAATTGTTTATAAAGTATTAATATGCAATTTGACCCCCCAGCAACATTTTTACAAACAAAAGGTGATCCTCCCATGCCATGGGCAAGATCGAAGGAAGAATTCATTACTTATATGAAGGCTATAGATGGGGAACGCATGGGGGCAGAAAGAAAGAAAAGTATTTTTCTACACTGTTTAGGTTTGGAAGGGCAAGTTATTTTTAGATCCTTACCCCAAATTACTTTACAGAACGATGGAAGTGGTGACAATTTAAATGTTTATAATGAGGCTTTCCTACGTATTGAAAAAAGATTTAAGCCTGTTACGAGTATTGCTTTAAACAGATTTAAGTTCTATACCAGGAAACAAAAAGATGATGAACACTTTGATGATTTTCTTACTGGTTTAAGATCTTTGTCTCTACATTGTAATTTTGGAGTATTAACAGATGAAATGATTAGAGATCAGATCATAGTACACGTCAAGAATAAAAAGATACAAGAAAGGTTATGGGTTTTAGGTAACCCTACTTTATCTGAGGCTATTTTAGAAGCTAAGGCATTAGAACAGTCAGAGAAATGGATGGAAGTTGTTAAGGATAACTCTAATAAAAAAATACCAGAGGAAGAAGTTTGTAATGTTAAACAAAAAAATGAGAATCAAACACATCAACAAATACAACCTTCACGTTTTCAACATAATTGTAGAGGAGGATTAAATACTTTTACGTATAGAAATGGTCAGAGTACTTCACGCAACATGACAGTTTGTTATAGATGTGGTAATAGACCGCATTTAGCGTCTTTTCCTGGTTGTCCTGCACTTAACAAAGAATGTAGGAACTGCGGTAGAATAGGACATTTTACAACTGTTTGTAGGGACATCAAACGCAGTGTAACACCTTCTAGAGGAGCAGTATCTTGTGTTGCTTGTAATGAAACCACACACAGTAATACACTACATGATACAGACATTGTTGATAAGGGGTTTGTGGTTTCTATTATTGATGTAGTTCCAGATCACATTAAAAAATCACCCAATAGTGATTTTAAAATTTGTGAAGTTAACATAATTTTGATGGTAGATTCAGGTTCGCCTTGGACGATCATTACACAACAATATTTTCTAGAGAAGTTGAGCAAACAATTATTTTTAGATGATTTAGTACCATCTGATATTAAGGCTGTTAGTTTTGAAGGTAATCAAATTGAAGTAGAAGGATTTTTTCACGTCACTATTCATTTTAAGCATAGATGTGATAGTATAAATTGTACATTGCAAAAAAAGGTGTTAATGACCTAGGGTGGCGTGACCAATATAAGCTAGGAATTATATTGAATCCTAGAGCAAAAGAACCTGTTACTTTAGGTGATGATGCACTTTATAGTCAAGTTGCCACTGTTTTTTTTTTTTTTTTTTTTTTTTTTTGAAAACCTTTATTGGAAAATCAGGATATACATGCGCAAGCCCACAACCACCATGGCCGGCTGCAAAGACAATCAATAAAAACAGGAGAGTAGCATGCAATAGGCAAATAAACTAGCAGGACCCATCAAAATATAGTATACGGACTGTGGGGTATGCGACATAGGATATGTGGTTTTCTTTTTTTAAATT
This sequence comes from Lissotriton vulgaris, assembly GCF_964263255.1. NCBI lineage: Eukaryota > Metazoa > Chordata > Amphibia > Caudata > Salamandridae > Lissotriton > Lissotriton vulgaris. The sequence goes on from NC_141687.1 coordinate 1,032,714,340, forward strand.
TAGAAGAAGAGAGGGGGCCGCAACAACCAGGACTACACACCTTACGTAAAGACATAGAAGAAGCAGGGGGGATAAACCCCAGTGATATTCGGTGGTGGGCTATACGTAAAGCAACTCTACAGTCAAGCGGCCGTAGCGTCAGAACCTAAACAGTAGCGACGATATAGAGGGCAACTTTACCAAGTCCGATCCCCGAAAGCCCACCCCTAAAAAGCGAGGAATAGAGAATCATGGAGATGCCAAGTATAGAAAAAGAACAAAGGTGTGAGACCCCGTGACGCCAGCCCCACTAAAGAGGAAGACCCTCCCAAAGCCGGAAAAGAGCGATAGGGACCATAGAACAAAACAAACTAAAAAAACAAACCCCCCCCGCACCCACCACCCTGCACCCCTGTAATGGCTACGGCCTAACCCACTAACAGCGTGCCTGTCGCCCCGGAACTGCCCCACAGTAGGGAATTATAAAGAGTGGAGGAGGAGAGGAGCGGACCCGCTCCTGGGCACCCAGTGCCCCCTAGCCGGCAATTGACCATCTCAGAGCAAGGGGCAATCATTGAGCAACGTATACATAGTAAGGAAAACTACTAGCAGTGCGTGAGAATTAGCACATCGTAATCAGGATTAATCGCAAGGCAGTACAGTTTACATTCCCAAAGCATTAAAACCCACTATAGTAGCAATAGCATGATGCATTACCCCCTGCAACCAAAAGCACAAGCAAGAATAGAAGCCAGCCTATAGCAGTCTCTCGGCCCTTCTCATACGTGAAATTATGAGCACAGTACATGAACCAAGGCAGCAAGAACCAGGTCAGAGTAAAATATTCAGGAACAGAGTCAACTCAGCGCAGCATCATGGAGGTCAACGTGTCGCGCAGCCCTCAAAGTAGTAGCACAGAGGACGGTGACCCGGAGGGGGGATAATTATCCTTGTCCAGTCTTGCGTGAAATACCAGAGTCAGCGACAGTACCAATCTCCAGAAAGTGCGGCATGTGAAACCAGTCAGTAATACAGCCCTCCCAAACTCCATGGAACAAAGCAATACAGGAGAGCCCCAGTTCAATGTTAAAACACAGCAGGAACAGCGTAAAAGCAGTCAGCAGCAGGTCGTTGGGGAAGGATATTGCAGCCAGATCCAGAATAGCATGTCCAAAACGCCCGGTGCATCCAACCGCATACATATGGTAAATCCGAAGACGCCGTGCTTTCGACCATCCAGCTGCGGTGAAAGGCGCCATCTTGAAACCTCCTGGCGCTGAAGACGGCGTCTCGCTGTACACAAGCGGGCTAGATGAACTCAATGGCTCCATCGCTAGGATCATGGTATCCAACTTGCCCCCCAACAATAGGGCGCCCTGCACCAAGGTGTCACGGAGGGCAGCCAAAGATGCAAGTAGTGCGTTGAGGCGCAAACCAGTTCTGTATGTCCCGTGTGGTGCGGTCTCTTCCACCATAGTAGCACGGGCAAAGCGGGGGCACAGCTGGGCCGATACGGAGCTGGGGCGCGGGCTGGAAGGCGGCGAACAATGTAGTCCCCTCGGCAAGGCCATCAAGAGCAGTTCAAATGTGCCGCTGGAGTTAGTGCAGGTGGAGGGTGGCTCGCAAGAAAATAGGGAGCCTGCCGCAACACTCGGAATATTAAGTAAATACCTGTCGGCGGAGTGTACACAATGTTGCACTGTCCGGGGACGCAGGGGCACCGGGAGAGTCCCGATCTTCGCTCAGAGTCAGGAGAATCACCGTCACACGCCCTCTCAGAGCTGATCGATCCCTCCAGGTCAGCAGCGGCCGCTGTTGTTTACTCGGGGTCCAGCCTCGCAAGATGGCCGAGTCCCCGGTCTTAGAGCTGCTGCGGGCCGCTGGAATCGCCGACGTTTTCTCGCCTCCAGAGGCAAGCACGGACCTCGGGATTGCACCCTCGATGGTCGGATACTTTCAGGACTCCGTACCCTCCGTCTTGCCGCGGCGGTGCGCACAGGATGTACGTTCGTCAGGAGACGATGATCGGAGCCGAGGGACTAGGCGGCCATCGCGGTCGCCGGCTTGGCTCCTCCTCCCAAGTTGCCACTGTTAATGACAATGTTAAGAATGATGATGAGGAACGGAATTTAGTAAACTCTTTCAACAATGTATTTTTTGACAATTTAGGGAAACTAAAGAATTTCTCTCATAAAATTGTTTTGAAAGAAAATGCCACACCTGTAAAACAAAAAATAAGGGGTGTACCAATAAGTGTAAGGCAAGAACTGAAGGATATGTTAAAAGAGTTATCAGATGATAACCATTGAATCAGCTGAGTGGGTTTCTCCCATAGTGTTGGTCCGCAAACCAGATCAAAAATTGAGGGTATGTGTGGACCTGAGAGCTCTCAACTCTAATATTGTCATAGATTGTCACCCTTTGCCAAACATTAATGAAGTAGTATCAATGTTTGAGGGAGCCCAGATATTTTCAACGCTGGATTTACGTTCGGCATATCACCAAAGAGAACTTGAGGAGAAGTCAAAGATACTCACGGCGTTTATCACGCCTTTTGGTTTATACCAATATACAAGGATGCCTTTTGGCCTGGCGTCAGCGGCGTCAGTTTTTCAGAGAGTTATGTTCTTAATATTTAGAGATTTGGATGAATATGTCAAATGCTTTCAGGATGATATTTTGATTTTTTCAACGAATAAAAGTGAGCATGTGTGTCATTTGAATGAAGTGTGCAAAAGGAATGTCTGACAAAATATCGAAATCAAAAATATCGAAATACAAAAATATCGGAACAAAAATATCGAAGTCAAAAATATAGGAATCCTATCCCTAACAAGGTAAGTACAAAAATATCGAAAAATTAATATCGTAGTACAAAAATATCGAAATTAAAAATATTGTTTTTTTAATTGTATTAATAATAATGTAAAAATAATTATAAAATACATATAATGTTACAAATATTAAATAAAAATATTAAAACATAATTAAAAAATTAAAACTAATACATATACATTTAAAATAAATTAAAAACGTAATAATTTAATGTAATTTTATATTTTTTAATTTCATTTAATTGATTTAATTTAAATGTATTTTATTTTTACCCTATACGACTGTACCTCAAAAACCCAAAACTGACCCTGAACCCTAAAAATACCCCTTTACCCCAAAACCCAAAACTGACCCTGAACCCTAAAAATACCCCTTTACCCAAAAACTGAAAACTGACCCTGAACCCTAAAAATACCCCTTTACCCAAAAACTGAAAACTGACCCTGAACCCTAAAAATACCCCTTTACCCAAAAACTGAAAACTGACCCTGAACCCAAAAAATACCCCTTTACCCAAAAACTGAAAACTGACCCTGAACCCTAAAAATACCCCTTTACCCAAGAACTGAAAACTGACCCTGAACCCTAAAAATACCCCTTTACCCAAAAACCCAAAACTGACCCTGAACCCTAAAAATACCCCTTTACCCAAAAACCCAAAACTGACCCTGAACCCTAAAAATACCCCTTTACCCAAAACCCAAAACAGACCCTGAACCCTAAAAATACTCCTTTACCCAAAATTAATTAATATTATTTAATTACCAATTAATTATTAATTAACAATAACAATAAAGTAAATATATTAGCACATTAGCTGTAATTAATTAAATTTAATAATTAATATTATTTTTTCCCAATTAATTAATTAACAATAACAAACAAATATATATATAAAAAAATTACTTTAAATAATGTAATTAACTAATTAATATTAATTAATTACCAATTAATTATTAATTAAAAATATTTACAAACATATATTAATTAATTGATTATTATTAAATTACTTCCCACCCTATTCCCCTATAAACCCACAACCCGCTACAGTACTAAAAGACAATATTCAATTAAATTACATTAAAAATTACATATTAAAACATAATAAATACATTATAATATACACAAAATGTATTTAAAAATCGATATTAGTAACATCGAAATTATTGATTTCGATATTATTGACATCGATATTTCAAACTTCGAAATTACTGATATACTAATATCGATATTAAGACTGTCGATATTACTTACCTTCTATATTATGTCCCATCGATATTTAAACTTCGATATAATTGTATTTCGAAATTTAAATCTCGATATTTTGTCTGTGTACCGTGCAAAAGGTTAGAGAGTCATGGACTCACATTAAAAGCACATAAATGTAAACTTTTTAAACACACAGTTGAATATTTGGGACACAATCTATCTGGAGATGAAATTGTCCCAAAGAAAACTAATGTTATTGTTATTGTTATTGTTATCTGGGTTTTATATCGAGCCAAATCACCGTCAGGTCTCAAGGCGCTTCTGACAGATACAGCAACAAGAAAGGTAAGTAAACAGGGATACAGATTATCAGCCTAACTCACAGAGATCCAAAGGCATCTCTGAATAAAAGTGTCTTCAAAGATTTCCTAAAAAGGAGGAGGTTAGTTTCTTTACGAAGGGCCTCAGGTAGCTTATTCCACATTTGAGGGGCTTGGATTGAAAAGGATCTCCCGCCTTTGGTTGCCATTTTAAAGCGCGGACATGACAGCAATTGGGAGTTGGAAGTTCTTAAAGCTCGCTTGGGATTATAAACTTCAAGCGTCTCTTTTATATAGGTAGGTGCCTGCCCATAAATTGCCTTATGGGCAATGCACAGGCTTTTAAATTCCACCCTTTGCTTTATGGGGAGCCAATGTAGCCTGTGCAATAATGGGGGAGCATGGGTCTGTCTGGATGATCTGAAGATTAACCGTGCTGCATCATTCAAGGTGACCTGCAGGCGGTTGATTAGATTTTTTGGCAGACCTAGATATAATGTATTCCCGTAGTCGATCCTGGAGACTATTGTTGCCGAAACAATGGTTCGGAGCATATTTATAGAAAGTAAGGGGACTAACTTTCGCAACTGCCTAATCAAGTTAGTGCAAGTTCCAACGACGGCGGATACTTGGCTGGTCATTGAGAGCTCCTGGTCGATCTTAATACCAAGGCTCTTTACACTGGGGCATGGCTTTGGGGTCGGTCCAAGTTCTTGGGGCCAGAACAAATCATTCCAAGGTGAGGTGGCAGTTGAAACTACCAGGACCTCCATTTTATCTGGATTCATTTTTAGCAGATTCGTCGTCATCCAGCTCACCGTGAACCGTAGTATATTCTGGGCCATGGACTGAGCTGATGTTGTATTGTCGATACTCAGCAACAGCTGAGTATCATCGGCGTAGTTAAAGACTTTACAGCCCATGTTCACCAGGGAGTCTATCAGTGGGTGCAGATAAAGATTGAACAGGAGTGGCGAGAGTGCGGACCCTTGCGGGACTCCACACTCCAGAACACCCGCCTCAGAGACACGATCTGCTAGTTGGATCCTCTGAGTCCTCCCTAGCAAGAAAGATTTTAACCATTGGAGGGCCTGGCCTTTTATCCCAGATATAGCCAGTCTGTCCAGGAGCAAGGCATGGCTGACAGTATCAAACGCCGCTGAAAGATCTAAAAGTATCAGGGCGCTTGGTTTTTTACTGTCAGCCATGCATCTAAGCTCATCCAGCACCGAGAGCATTACTAACTCGGTGCTATGATGGGCACGAAACCCCGCTTGCCGCTCCTGGAGTAGATGATATGACTCCAGGAAGGGTGACAGTGATTTTAATACATGCTGTTCTAAAATCTTGGACAGGAAAGGCAGCTGGGATATTGGCCTGAAGTTTTTCAAACAGATCGGGTCAGCTTTTATCAAGGGTTTGACGCGTGCCTCTTTAAAACTAGCTAGTAATAGGCCTGTGTCTAGTGAGTTGTTTAAAAGGCCTAGGATCTGGTCCTCCAAAACGGGGAGCGCCAACCTAAAGATTCCCGGGGGGCAAGGGTCTGCGGGGGAGCCTGACTTGGTTGAAATGGCGAGCTGTCTAAGAGTTGTAGAATCTATGCTAGGGAATCTAGAGATAGTAGAGGTCGGAGGAATTTGGGGGGGCCAGTGAAATAGTAGGCATATTAGGGATATCCTTCTTAATATCTAACAGAATGGTTGCCACTTTCTCAAGGAAGTAGCCTTGGAAGGTGTTACAATCTATCACTGTATCTACCCTTTCATCCTTCTTACTTAATTCTTTTAAAAATTTGAAAGTTTCTTTCTGGACATTTACTGCATTTTTTATGCGGGTTTCATAATAGTCCTTTTTAGTTGATACAATAAGTTTTTTGTACACCTTCAGAGATGTTTTATAAAATTGCCTGTCTGTATCGTCTTTAGACTTCCTCCAGCATCTCTCAAGGTGGCGAAGCTTTCTTTTTTGATCCCTCAAGCTCTGGGTAAACCAAGCGGCCCCTTTTTCCGCACCCTTTATTTTCTGTGTCTTTTCTGGGGCTATCTGGTCGATAGACTGTCTAAGATTCCCCACTATGGTGTTGTAATTTTGGTCTAAATCTGAATTGTCATGTGGGCTCATTGACTGTTGTACATATTTGGAAAGGGCATCGGTTAGGGTTGCCGAGTCAACTTTTTTCCACTGACGCACTTTTTAGTTTTTAACGGGAGTTTGACCTGAGGACTACCATGTGGGACATCACACAAGAGTAGATGGTGGTCAGACCAGATACATGGTACAATACTCGTGAGGGCCACCTCGGGAATAGAAGTCCAGATTAGATCAAGGGTATGGCCCTTTATGTGAGTTGGGGCTTCCACTAATTGTTCAAAGCCTAATGCGGTCATGGAGGTCTGTAACTGACGTGTTGGCAGATCTTTGTCTGCCCTGTCCCAATGATTGTTAAAATCACCTGTCACCAAGATTTTCTTGTATCGTGTACATATATCTGATACAATGGGGGAGAAAAGGTCATTGAATACTGAAGTACATCGTGGTGGACAATAGACAGTAAGAACGATAAAACAGGAATTATTCAAGGTGATTTTTACTCCAAGTAGATCTACAGAGTTTATTGTTTCAGCTAGGACTTTAGCCACTGTTAGCTGTTTTTAAAAAATAATTGCTACACCTCCACCTCGAGCATCGTCCGGACGATTATGCCAGATCATATCATATCCACTTGGGAGAGCAGCTATGATGTCGGGGGAATGTTGATGCTATAGTTAGAGCACCATCACCTGTCAATAAGGATCAAATATTGTCGTTCACAGCTATGTGTGAATATTACAGTAAGTTTGTCGAAAGTTTCGCGACCAAGATGGAACCATTGCGGGCTTTGTTAAGGCAGAATGTGAAATATGTATGGTCAAATGAACAACAGAAAGCTTTTGAGTCGATAAAAAGTGATATTGTTAATGCTCCCACATTAAAACCCTTTAGAATGAAGAAGGAGTGTATTATCACGGTTGATGCTAGTTTATATGGGTTAGGTGGAGTTTTGTCTCAAAGGGAAGGAAAAGAAGAATGGAATGTGGCTTTTGCTTCGCGCACATTGAATGACTGTGAGCGGAAATATGCAGCAATTGAGAGAGAGTTACTCGCGTGTGTGTGGGCAGAAGAACATTTTAGATTGTATGTGTGGGGTTATAGGTATGTTCTGAGAACAGACCATAAACCACTTGTTAATATATTGTCTACAGGAGGTGGTTGGCATTCTACAGCTAGAATTGCGAGATTGTCATCCAGATTGCAGGAGTAAAATTTTAGTACGGAGTCTGTTCCGGGAAAAAAAAATGTCACAGCTGATTTTCTTTCTCGATTACCGTGTGAACAGGACAAGGTGGATGTGATTAAAGAAGAAGATTTTATTTTAACGATAGCTGATGTGATAGGTGATCAGTTTCAAGAGATTACAGAGGAGAAGTGGGACAGTTGTGTAAGGGAAGATGACAAGAGGTGTACTCTTAAAAAATATGTGACGGAAGGTTGGCCCAAGAAAAGTTGAATTAAGGAAGAGCTTTTACCGTTCGCTAAGGTAGCCGATGAATTGGAATTGGAGAATGATTTTCTGTTTAAGTCAGACAAGTGTGTTTCACCACAAGGAATACAAGATGTCATTCTTAAGTTGGCTCATAAGACGCATCCAGGTATATCTTCTATGAAGAGGTTGATTAGGGGTTTCTTTTGGTGGCCAGGAATGGATGTGTTCATTGATAGAATAGTAAGAGAATGTCCAGAGTGTGTGTCAAGTGAGAAGATGCTCATAATTAATGTTCCACCTTTAAAGGTATTGAAGTGGCCAAACATGCCGTGGCAAAAGTTAGCCTTTGATATCTCAGGTCCGTTTAAGAAGTTACCAGAAAATTCTCGGTATGCATTAGTGTTGATTGATTTCCACTCAAAATGGCCAGAAGTAAAGTTTGTACCTAGTGCCACCACTAATGCTGTAATCATTTTTTTAAAGAGATTGCTCGAGAGGGTTGTCCTTCTGTGTTAGTTACAGACAATGGGGCGCAATTGAAGTCAATAGAAATGGAACATTTCTTAAAGGGACATGGAATTTTACACAAGTGTACATCAATATACGAACCACATGAAAACGGCCAGGTTGAACGTTTTAATAGAGTTCTGAAGTCTTACATAACAGATGTGGTTAATGCACGTGGAGAATGGATGAATGAATTAAGAGAAAGGTTGTGGATCTATCGAATTACACCTCATTCAACAACAGAACTTAGTCCTTTTAAATTACTAAAAGGAAGAGACCCTGCGTCAAGAATTTGTCCATGGTGGTTTAAGAATAAATGTCAAGATAAATTGGACTTTAAGGAATGTGTACATGATACAGCTCAGAGAGTTGAGGTGAAGCAAAACAAGACCATGTGTTGGTACAACAAGAAATGGAAGGTCAAATCTCATAATTTTGTTGAGGGGGATTGGGTGAGAATTATGAGACCAAGTCTGATGACAAAAGGTTCATGTAAATTTGGTAGGCCTATTCAAATCAAAAAAGTATTTAGCAATTCTGTAATTACTCAAGATGGAAAACTGTGGAATGTAAGGAGAATTGCCAAGTGTAATAATTTTGTCCATGATGTTAGTTCTAAATATAAATCCAATCCTTGTTTTTCAGGACAGAATGACAATGACACAGTAGCTTCTAGGATCAAACAAAATATCCGTGTAAAGAATAGACCAGCTAAGTTTAGGGACTATGTTTGATTTTCTTTTGTCTTTGTTTATTTTATGGAAAAGGGGGATATGTTACATTCTGCATCTTGTTTTCCATATATTTATTTATATATGCTCACATGACATCATAGGGTTCCTGAGATGCCTGCCTGCACACCATGTTGATATTCCAATGTGATTCTGGATTCTAGAAGGTACTTCAGACTGTAAGGGCAGTTGTATCTGGACCTGAAGCAGAGAAGCTGTAAATGCTGTGTTGAACATTAAATTACAACTTATACTACTTTGTTTCCTGTATGAATCCAACACACCATATTCTTAAAAAACCTTTTCACCTTTCATCGTCAATCTTGCTTTTAAGACCTGCTATATTCCAACCTAATATCTTGGCTTGTGCCCCTTTGTTAGCCTTCTCCCCCTGTATGGGTTTGGTAATATGGTTCATATGACTATCTATAGCTCTGATTTGCCCTTTCATAGGGAAACAAGAGTAAAGTCAGTCATAACTATCCAACTGGCTCAATGGGGCAAATCTATTTGCAGTTTCAAACCTACTCTCTTTGGCCCTTTTTTCTGCTGCAGCAGTGAAGGTTGAATAACCCACTTAGAGCCCATACCGTGTATTTTCAAACATTTCTAACGTATTTCAGGCCTAACCATAAATGAGAAGAAGTCCCACACATTCTTTTTTATCCAGGAGAGCACCCAGAGACCAGCTCTCTCTTTCAGTTGCCTTAAGCACCTTTAGGTATCTTGTGAAGCCCTGCCGACTGGTGCTCTGGTTTGGTGTTGCTGCTGGAGGGGAGAGGGGACAGGACCACAAGTCCCAGCCTCCTGTGCGTCCATAGACGTGATTGTCATTCTCGTCATCTCTTAGCACCTGGAGGCGGTATAAATTCACCTGTGGGTTCCTGCAGCGAGAGACGCGGGCGGGCACGCTACTCCAGTCAGCGACTGACAGAGACCGGGCCGGGCTAGCCCTCTTTCATTGAGAAGCCATCATGGGTAAGCGAAAACTCCCATGTACCTCAGACACTGTAAAGACTAGGGCAAAGATACTATGCAATTGCGCCTCTATTATCTCCTATTTAACTACAGTGTAGGAGTCATAACTACCAAGATTCATAATGTGGAGATCCTGTTGGGTTTGGGTTTGGGAACTGATGTATTGGAGGTAACAATGACTGATAATGCTCCATCTGTTATTCGGTCGCCCTTAAACACAGAACCTTTCATTACTCTTACCCCAGTAGTGGTAGTCAGTAACCTTATTCTGGAAAATGAAATTCCATCAACTTCACATTCCAAGGCACAAATAGAGGGCAAGGGGAGTCCAGAAATGATAAGAGCTAGGGCTTAGTGGGTTAGTGGTGTTTACAAGAAGGGGTAGGCCATCGTTGTGCATAGTTCTGGCAATAGTCTCAAGGTACCATTCCCCTGCTATATGTTTTAGAAGTCCCTTGCGGTTTCTACCCCATTCCCCCATAACTTATGGATGAAAAACACCTAAAGGCAAGACTGTGATCCCCTCTGGCGCAGTTAGAGCTCTCCTGAAAAAGCCAGCCTGAAACATCTCTCCGATCAAAATTATTGACTATACAATCACCATAATATGTTTTAGGGTGACTTCCCAACCATCCCACCCGTTTGACCATTATAACGTGTGAGGAAGCTCTATAACCCCTCTCAGACAATTTTTTACACCAGAATTTAACCTTACGAATGTAATGTAATATATGTGGTCTTGTAAAGCGCACTGCTGCCCTGAGGCATTGTGGCGCTGTAGACCGCTGGGGAACCCGTCCTGGCTATCCCTGTGAGATGGTCCCTACTGGGTATCTCCAAGGTGAAACCAGGCATCCCCGGCGAATGTGGGGGGCCATTGTAGAGATGAGACAAGCTAATGCCCAGAGTTGCCGAGTGTGATCCCTGGTTAGAGTAGGCACCGAGGCGAGAATTATCGAGTCCGCTGACCCTGGTCCACGACCCTGCCGCATCGGAAATTGAACCCTGGTCCCGGGCCGTTCTCTGCTTCCGGGTCTGCCGCCTCTAACCAGTGAGCCACACCACTCCACCGAATCAGTTCCTTGGTTGTCTCGGTACTGGTTTTTTTTTTTAGAGACGGCATCCCTATTAAGACCGCTACCAACGGGGTAGCCTCTGGTGGCAAATGCAGCCTTCCTAGTTGAACAGGCTCTCTTATCGCTATTTTATCAGGCCCTGTCGGACATGGAGTTTTAGTCCTCCAGTGGTTTACAGTCACAGCTCCCTCACTTGCGCCATCCCTAATCCCTATAGTTGCTTCATTGGGTTTCATGGGCCCCTAGAGTGTTGTAATGAGAGGCCTTCCCCCTTCAGATGTCATCTTGTGGGTGTGTTGAGAACTAGTACAGTAATTGGCCATATTAGATATGTTACCTGTTTCATTATTGTCCCGCCTCTGTCCCCAATAATAGTATCCCCAAAATCACTCAATTTGGTCTCTATTCTAGATAACCTTTCCATCACACAATCTAGTCCAGATTTGAGATAATTAAATAGGTCCTCCTTGAGCGACCCAACAAGAGTGTCAATATGTCACAAAATTGAGTCCACAGTTGCTGTATTGGGGTTAGAAGGTGGAGGCTAAACTGTGTTCCGGTGGTCTTCACCCCCTTCCGTATTGATAGATCCTTTATAGCAGGGCTTGCATTTAGTCCTTTTTTCCTCCTTTTTTTACCAGCAACTGCAAACAAAGCCCTAGCTCTTATCATTTCTGGACTCCCCTTGCCCTCTATTTGTGCCTTGGAATGTGAAGTTGATGGAATTTCATTTTCCAGAATAAGGTTACTGACTACCACTACTGGGGTAAGAGTAATGAAAGGTTCTGTGTTTAAGGGCGACCGAATAACAGATGGAGCATTATCAGTCATTGTTACCTCCAATACATCAGTTCCCAAACCCAAACCCAACAGGGTCTCCACATTATGAATCTTGGTACTTATGACTCCTACACTGTAGTTAAATAGGAGATAATAGAGGCGCAATTGCATAGTATCTTTGCCCTAGTCTTTACAGTGTCTGAGGTACATGGGAGTTTTCGCTTACCCATGATGGCTTCTCAATGAAAGAGGGCTAGCCCGGCCCGGTCTCTGTCAGTCGCTGACTGGAGTAGCGTGCCCGCCCGCGTCTCTCGCTGCAGGAACCTACAGGTGAATTTATACCGCCTCCAGGTGCTAAGAGATGACGAGAATGACGATCACGTCTATGGACGCACGGGGGGCCGGGACTTGTGGTCCTGTCCCCTCTCCCCTCCAGCAGCAACACCAAACCAGAGCACCAGTCGGCAGGGCTTCACAAGATACCTAAAGGTGCTTAAGGCAACTGAAAGAGAGAGCTGGTCTCTGGGTGCTCTCCTGGATAAAAAAGAATGTGTGGGACTTCTTCTCATTTATGGTTAGGCCTGAAATACGTTAGAAATGTTTGAAAATACACGGTATGGGCTCTAAGTCGCCAGATAGGTTGTTAGTGTATAGGATGAGATTGTCCGCGTATGCTGACAATTCATGTGTTGTGTTGCTCACTCGGATTCCTATGTTCTCTGCTTCCTTCCAGAGCCTAATAGCGAGGTGTTCAAGAGCCAGCACAAACAGCAAAGGTGACAGAGGGCAACCCTGCTGTATGCCTCTGCACACTGGATAAGGCCGCAAGATATGGGCACCAGATCTGGCTTACGCCATAAGAACTGTGTACAACAGCTTGACCCACCTCACATACCCTGGTGGGATGCCAAATTTGTCCAGAACCTTCATCATATAGTCCCAGTTAAGAGTATCAAAAGCTTGGTGCAAATAAAGGCAGATGCACCCAGCACTCAGTTAGTATTCAGGAGTGGCCTCCATGATGTGATAGAGGCGTCTGATGTTCAGGGAGGTGCTGTGGGCTGGAATGAAGCCACATTTATCAATTTGGATAAGCTGTGGCAGGTAGGGGAGTAATCGATGGGTCAAGATTTTGCTTAGGATCTTATACTCAGCAGCTAAAAGCGACAATGGGCAGTAGCCCGACATATCTGATGGGTCCCTGCCCGGTTTTTGAAAGGAAGTGACCAAGGCCTGCATGGTAGTGGGAGGGGGCATGCCGGTATCTAGGGCCATTTGGCATAGCTGCACCAGTTGGGGGATAATTTGTCCGAAAAGGTGTCATAGAACTCTGCCGGCAGGCCATCAAGGCAGGGGTCTTATTACGTGGGAGGTTTCGGATGGCCTCCCTAATTTCAGTTTTGGCAATTGGGCCGGTAAGGTTATCTTGATCTACCTTCAAAAGTTGGGGATAGTTAAGATTGCACAGCTTTTATGGGTACCCCCAATGAATCTCCAGAGGCCCTGCAGAAGGCGGAATTTATTTCCTGTTGTGTGTTCGCTGTGGTACCATCTAATCGGATTATCTCGTGTATGGGGCAGTAACCGTGCAAGGAGCGCGCCTGATTTATCTTCCTCAGCATGCTTGAGCTGGTTGTAAGTTTGATAATCCATTACTCAATGGCGCTCAAGTAATTTGGCATGCTGTATGCATGCCTCTTCTAACGCCTCTTTTTTAGAGGCACTAGACTGTGTTAATGGCTTTATTTCCAGTGGTAGACGCATATTTACCACTATTAATAATCCACTTTCCAACTGTAGTGTAACAAGACCTTTTTCTCTGTGTCAAAGAAAGTGCATTCTACTGGCCCCAACCATGTAAAATTCAGCTGCTATGTGAACCCCCAGAATCCTGCACTGATATTCCATGTGCATGTCTAGTGCATGTATATGCAATAAGTGTTTAGCACAGGACTGAGTCTGAGTACTGCATCCAGTCAAATCCATTTGAGATTCCCCTGGTTTAGCATGGCACAAGGATGAAGATAAGGATGAGGGCAGCTTCCCCAGACAGTGTAAGTGTATTACCTATGGTTGTATGATGTAACAGCACGTGGTATTACGTTATGTTATGTTATATACGATTTTGTAGTGTGCTCAATTACTACAGGAGTATCCTGGCACGAAGTGAGAGAGAAATGCAAGAGGCCAGAATGAAAAAAACTGAACTTAGAATGCTAGTTTAAACAGATGGGTCTAAAGTGCCTTCTTAAAAAGAATTCAATGCGTGCAGTTACATCGCAGTCGTTACAACGACTGCATGTTACCACGCTATGCCTTTACAACGCTATGCCTTTACAACGCAGGTCTTTACATCGACTTGCGCTAGGTGACGTGCTAACATTAAAAAAGTGTAATTTACTATTCCAACTCCAGTCCACTTATCAGTAGGGAAGTTGTTGGGATAGTAAACTACACCATTTTTAATGTTAGCACGCCATCTAGCGCAAGTCGATGTACAGTCTTGCATTCTAATGGCATAGCGTTGTTTCATGCGGTCGTTGAAACGACCGCGATGTAACAGCATTGCGGTGTACTGACCGCGTTGTTAAGGATGTTTCCCATTACCTGCATTCATGTGGCTGTAAGGTGAAGACCCAGACATCTAAGTGATGGTGACAGGATTACCGTTAGAAATTCAATGAGTACCTTTTAGCAAATGACTTCTGATTAGCTCTGAAGACTGGCATTTGGCAGATGGCAAAGGTGAGGTGTGGGATGGCAGTTGCTGTTGTTCAATGTGAGGAAGTTTCGAAGCACATCTTGCCCTTTTATCTGTTCTTGATTGTTGATTCAGCAAGGTTGATGACAGACAGCTGCAGAAATCTCCCATTTCATTCTGCCCTTGTTCCAGACACTCCTGCTTGGAGTCAGCCCCATTGCGAGAACCATCACTTTTCACAAAGCAATGTCTGAGGAACAGCCAAAAAATTACATTTGAAACAGAAACATCTTAAACCAGTACTGAAGTCTCAGACAGTGGATCTACATCCTCTGCCTGGAAAATGTGTATAAAATTGGATCCAACCTATCTAACTTTGTTCCAGCTCCGGTTCTTTTTGAACAATCAGGGGGATGCTCCACAGAGTACTCAAAGAGCTGTTGAGTAACTAGGGTTGGTGTCTGCCTTAGCTCTAGGTTCCCAGTGGTGAGGGAAAACTACCTGAAGTCTTAAGTTTCTTCGGAGTGAGTTGAGGGTCTGCCTAGTGCCTAGAAGAAATCTTCCTTGCTGAGAGAGGGAAGGAGAGTGTTTGGTCCAGCAGGAGGAAAGACTGTCCATAAGGAAAAGCTCAGCAGGTTCCTGGAGTGAGCAGCACCAAGAGAAAGCTAACTACAACAGAGGGTGCAACCCATGTTGTGAGTGGGTCCCCAGGCCTTGTGTTTACTCTGTCAAAACACTGCAAGAACAAGCATCAATGTGTCATTGAACAATCTGGCAAGAACCTGAGAGATCGGTACTCCTGATATCAACATCGGGAAGAGTAGCAGTGTCACCAACAAACCAAACGCCTTGATTTGTCTGAAGTCTGCAATTGCAAAGACACATTATTACAGGAGACTCATCCTAGAGGCCACAACTGCCGTACCCGAGCACCTGTTTGGACCCAGCTAGGGAAGCTGCAACAGCAGCCCAAGACAAATGCTGCTTCACACGCCTTCTATGCTGACACCGTCCGTGAGTTCCTATTCCAACACAGGGTCACCGTTGTGGCTCCATCTACGAGAGTAGATATGTGAACCACACAACCACATCACTAGGACTGCAACTCCATCCAGCAGGTAAAAATTGGGCTTAGCCTGAGAATGAAATGAGAACATTTGTCTGATCAACCTCACTACCCTGAGAGTAAAAAGCCGGAAGCATTGCTTTAACTGGGGTGGCGCAGTGAGCAAAAGAACAATAGATTTAAACCAGATTTCTTGACTGGGGGTGAATGGCTGATTCATTCAGCATTCCATCCATCGTTTGTTGCTGCCACACTTTTAGAAAGTGGACATGTCTCTGCTCGTAAAGCTCTGTGTGCTTTTAGCGGGTCTCCAATACACGTCTGGGGTAGGTGACAGCTTGACTTTGTGCATTACTTCTAGACAGTCACACACAAAGGAAGGTTAGGCATGTCTGAGTGCCCATCTGCTTCCTGATGGCTCATCCTAAGCAGGATGGAAGGGAGGAGCTGGCACATCTGAATAGGCAGTGCCCTGTCCCACACAGAGGGTTGATTATCCCCTTATAGTGAGCCTGCAGCCAGGGCTGGAAAGAAAGGTCAATGGTTCACTTCAAAGACTCTTCTTTAAAGTGACCCACTACTTTAAAGGCACAACTGGGTATAAGTACTGGGTCTCTGACCCTACCAAATCAGACACTTCTAGACCAATAAAGAACCTCTGTCAGAAGAACTGCTGTGCTGCTACAAGGACTGTCACTCTGCTGGACTACTGCTGCTCTGTAGGAAATGCTTCTCTGCTGTGCTGTCCTACCCTGCTGCCTGATGCTCTTCGACCCTGCTGAGGGAAGGATGGACTCTGCCTTGAGCCCAGAGTAATCTGCAAGGGCGTTTTTGCTTGCCTCCTGTTTTCTGAGACTCAGGAATATCAAAGTCTCACCACTTGAATCTGTGCCTGATCCATTGGAACAGGACCCAGGTGCTTGCTCCAGTAAAATCCACTCATCTCCAGTCTGTGTGTAGCAGAACTGGTGCATCGACCCTGTTTGGGAGCACAATTGGTGAAACGCAATCGGAAACAGCGCATCTGTCAGATGCACTAACCTGCGATATCCTGACCCAGCTGGAGCAATGTTCACACTTGTCTTACTACACCCCTTGCCACTATGTGGAACGCATTTCTGCTGCCTGGCATCAAGATGAAGGGAATGGGGGAATGGGACAAATAAAGAAACAAGATCTGGTACATTGGCTTAATGGCCACCCTCGTCTCTGGATGCCGGGTAGGGGACGCCCTTGGCTTGATACCAGGTGGGTGTTGAGGATGTGGCCTACACTACAATATACGCGTAATCAAAATGACTGAGAGATTAGCACATCTAATGCAGGCACTCTCTGCGTATACCACCACACTCACTCAGCATCAGCATAACCTTTCCACACCACCAAATCAGCGGAGAACCTAATGTTTTGGCACTTGAGGGCAGCATGCTGAGGTTGCCAGTTATGTCACTGAATAGTCACCTAAAGGAATGGAGCCTTTCTCCAAACTGGAACTGCTGCAAGGCATCTAACACACTTGCCCCACAATCCCAAACTTGTCCAGACAGCACCAAGCAATTCTTTAGGTTATGCCACCATGAATATGGCACATTACAACACAATGTAATACATTGTTAGTACCTGATGTATTACACCGCAAGTCTTTACAAAGACTTCCAATAGGTGGCGCGCTGGACTTAGGAATAGTATTATTTACTATTCCTACTCCAGTTTGCGCAACAGTAGGGAAGGTTTTGGAATTTATTTCCAATACCTGAGCGCCCCCTACTGGAATTCGTGGTGATGACTTGCGATGTCATTACATCGCGTACTAACAAAGTGGTCATTGTAATGACCATGTTGTAATAGCACGCGATGTAATGACAGCGTTGTAAACGCTGTTTCCACTTCACCCTGCAACTATCCCTGGCAGCTATCCCTAAAGTTTTAGCAAGCAGAGCATGTAATAATGAGGACAATGCTTTCAATACTGAGAGCAATGCTATTAATAGCATCACACAGCGCTAGCAGCAGCAGTCCTGAATGTAGCTGGCTTGTTTCTCTTGCAGTGGCCTGTGGCTGTGAGATTGTTTTCTAGAGGTGCTGTGCGCTTGCAAGACTCCTTCAACTATTCTCCCTGCTTGCCAAGTAACAAGCGCAATTAACAGTTGTGCCAGATCTGAGGCACGCTCAAATCCCCTAAGCGATTCAATGTCTGAGCACCAAGGCCCTTGTACCAGCTAAAGGGCAAAGCACCCTGCGCAAGGCTGGCACGAGGGGCGCACGGTCTACCCTGAGACCGGGCCCTTGTTACTGATGACCCCCTTTTGAGTTGCTTGACTTGCAGGTGTGACTTGATGTACTGTACTGTTCTCAGCGTGCTGTCATTCGCTAAAGGCTCCCAATGCAGGATCAGCTAGATGCCTAGTCCAGAAGTCCAAAGGCGATTGGAGCTCACTGTGTGATGTGACCAAGGCCGAACATATTCCCAATTGCCTAGCAACCAGGTGTGGCCATGGAGTGTCCTTTATAGGACTGGCCCTGTCAAGATGGCTGCTGAAAGGACGTGCTCTCAGGTACATGCGCACTCTTTCCCAGCACAGAGACATTATGTGTGCTGGGTGACTCCTTTCCTGGTTGTGGAATCATCAGGGCAATATATATAAGTAATGGTGTAAACACTCAACAGACAATATGGTGGAATGCACATGGAAAGCACTGATGACAACATGCCAGCTAACTATATGTGAAAGCAACAGAAAACAGATGTATACGATATAAGGACACACACATGAATGTGGGTTTATGCAGAGCGCATTCTCCAAGACCAGAAAAAAATTTGGCCAGGAATGCTGATCGCCACAAGCCTCATATGTGGTGGAATATGTGCCCATGGCAGTCCCCCTCCTTAATGACCGCAATACCGGCGGTTATTTCACAATCCATTGAGGGGCCGGATTTGTGGGGTGTGAACGGTGGAATTCTTGCACTAATAGAGGTGCATGCAGGTTGTGGACAGGTTCCCAAGAACATTCTACCAGTCCGAACCCCTTCCAATCCACGAAATAATATAGCCTTTGGTGGATCAGTTTGGAGCCAAGTATTTTCTCCACTTCATATTCTAGGTCCCTCTCTGCGTCAAAAGGTGCGGGCCTGATGTCTACATCAGTCTGCATGAGAGGGTTTGGCAATTGAGACATAAAAGACTGGATGGATTCGTAAGGCCTTTGGTAAGTTGGAAGAGATTGCTACAGTGTTCCGAATTTTGTTAATGGAATAAGGCCCTATGAATTTTGGATTAATTTTTTGATGAGCTTGTAAGCTCAAACGTTTTTTCAATAACTAGACACATCTCTGACAGCGTACTCGAGGTTGGGATATCGCTTTCTGCCCCCATATAATTTGGGCTTACTCTTGGCTAGTTCAATATGTATTCTGGCTTGGATGTAAATGGTT
Organism: Lissotriton vulgaris; assembly: GCF_964263255.1. Classification (NCBI taxonomy): domain Eukaryota; kingdom Metazoa; phylum Chordata; class Amphibia; order Caudata; family Salamandridae; genus Lissotriton; species Lissotriton vulgaris. The sequence goes on from NC_141687.1 coordinate 1,032,733,480, forward strand.
TTCAAGGTTTGGTGGTGTTCTAGTGCTGTGGGATTCATGAACTGGGCTGGTCATTCAAAAGGCATAATATTTGGGAGGTAGCCAAAAGAGACAAAAAGGCAAGAATACCCTAATGCTGAATGCTCAGTGTTATTGTATACTAACTCTGCCACCATCAGATGTGTACTCCAGTCTTCCTTTTGTTGTAGTGCCAAACAGCATAAGTACTGTTCCAATGTTTGATTCAGTCTTTCAATGATGACTTCCGTCTGGGGGTGGTAATTTGTGGACAGTCTGACATTGGCTTTAAACAGTTTACAGAGTTGTTTCCAGAAATGTGCAGAGTACTGTGTCCCCCTATCAGCCATTAGCACATTAGGTATACTATGTAGACATGCAATATGTTGTGTAAAGGTACGAGCTAAGGTTTCGGCCAAAGGTAGTTTGGGTAACACCATGAAGTGTCCTACTTTAGTTAAGTGATCTACCATGACCAGAATGACTGTATTTCCCTGATAGGCATTTCTACAATGAAATCCATGGACATAATGCGTCATAGACTAGGAGCAGTGGTCATAACAACCCACTAGGTTTTTTGTGTTCTACCTTGGCTTGGGCACACACAATACAAGGTTGATGTACCTTTTGACATCTTCTTTTAAGGTGGGCCACAAGAAATGTCTCTGAACTGCTGCAATGGTTTTTTGAATCCCCAGGTGTCCTGCCAAATCCGAGTGGTGGAACCATGTAAAGACCTTTGTTGTAGGGCTTTAGTCGTTACATATAAAGCCTCCTGATGAAATAGCAGGCTGTGTTCCTTCTTCCCTTTGTTTTCTGTGGAAATCCAGTCACAGATATTTATATCTTGAGTGACCTTTTTTACAGCGGATTAGAATTCCTGTTCTATTATAGTAACATTTATCTCGGCACGGTGCATTGTCTTCGGAACCGAAGCATCTCTGCCACTGTGTGAAGAAAATCAATGCATCACCTCGCGTGAGTGATCAACACCAACACATTGCTCAGCTGCACCCAGCATCTTGCTGTTGCGACCAAGATCAAGATACTTTGTTCAGCGGACCTGTGTGGCTCCTGTATTTAGCCCACACTTCATCACAGTTGGCCTAAACTCTTGACTTTGCCTCGGTCTAGCGCTACCAGATAACCCCCATAGCAGCTTATTGCTTCTAAGCATTGGTTTTACCTTTCATCTTTAAAAAATGTCAACTTCTATTTATTGTATTTTTTTCGTTTTGCTCTTGATTTACTCTTAAAATTATTGTTTATTTTTCTCACCTGGTGTGGAGTCTTTTTGTGGAGTTTTCATTGTGTTAATTTGTGTTGTGTTGCACCAACACTATACACATTGCCTCTTAAGTTTAGCTTGACTGATCTGTGCCAAGCTACCAGAGGGTGAGCACAGGTTAACTTTTAGTGTGTATTTTACTTATCCTGACTAGGATTGTGGGTCCTTCTTCGACACAGTGCATACCTCTGCCAACCAGAAACATTAATTTCTAACAGCCCTCGCCATTGAATAAGGTGAGTGGGACCCAGGGCACACACTACCCTTGTCCACGTGCAAAGGGAAGGGGGTTTACAAAAAAAACTCCCTCCCATTGTGGGCCTGGTGGTGGTTGTAGTAAAAATTATAACCGTTCCCAAACCTTGGGTAAGGATAGGCTATTAATGCCCATCCTCCCTACATGGATTTATAGTAAACACCCTCCCTCGACACCTTTAGCAAGTGAAATTAGCAAAATTTGGACCTATGAATGTAGATATGTGGTAGAGTGACAGGATGTGTGTGGTCATCGACAGGTGTTTATGTGAAAATAAATATTTTCGCTTCTGAAGTCAAATGTGATATTGGGCTGATGGCTTCCTGATTGTGATTGTGCTGTCATATGATGTTTGGTGAAGGCTGGTATGAAGGAAGGTGGATTCATTATGCAAAGCAAAGCATGATGGTGGGGTCATTGCCATATGATATACAAAATATCATTGTGTAGCATGTTATATTTTATTTGAGCGGGTCAGACTGCAGAAGAAAGACATTTTTGTAGATGTTCTCTTCATGGTGCAGCTAACAGGGGCATTGGTTGGAATTATAGTGGCGTTATCCAGTTCTTTTGTGTGTACAGCTTAAAATTGGATTTACCGTACTTGCCACATAATGTGTGACATAATTTGCAGATTTAATTTCTCAAATTAATGAAAATAATAGTGCCGAGGAATGTGCCAGTATTATAATTTGCCTTTTGTTGTTGCATAATTTAAATGACCCTGCCAGAGAATTTCTTCCTCCATTGCCACATGATTCTAGCAGCACTGACCATCGTAAAGATCTGCATAACAGTATGAGGGTTGTCATTTGATGATGAAATACATATCACAAGAAATCATTAACTGTTTTCCCTATTTCGCAGTTTCATGTGAAATATGGATTGTTATCCCACTGCATTTTGTGTAATAAAGGCTTCCACACAACTATATATATTATATGTGTGGGTGATGTTTGAAAACAAGTTTGCCATGTAGCCTAAGGTGGGCTTCTTGCTGTGACCTGGGCATAGATTCTTCCCAATAGTCCTGTGTTACTTGTCAATTAATAATTTAATAGAAATTAAATCTAGTATAACATAAAAGAACAGAAATGCACTGGAAAAACTACAGTTAAAATGGGGCTATGGTTAGAATTGGTTAGAACACTGTCACATATATTTGAAAATACCTCTGGAATTCACTTATAAATCACAGTTAAAAAAATATATTGTTATAAATTGAAACCACCAAAATGTACCATTGACAGTTAGTTGCTCAGTCTATATTTTACAAAACAATTATGTAACCCATAGTGCACACACTCAGAAGTAACTTAAAGTTACAAAATCATTAGATAACCACACATACTCAAAAATAAATAATAATATGTTCAAAGAACAATAATAATATATTCAATAATTAGAAATCTCTCTTCAAAGAGAACAAAAGCTGCCAAACAGCCCTTCTAGTGTGTCACATCCAAACTCTGGAACCATATCCTTGGAGATATTAGAACAAATCCTAACCGCTTAACATTCAACAAAAAGGTAAAAAACACATTTTCCGAACTCATCTCCCACTAGTATATTCACTGAGGCATTAAGGCGAAGCTGAATTAATGATATGTATCTCCATTATCAGATGTTTTTCTGTATTTATCAGTTTATATGTGAAAAACTCTGTCGGGTTTGTGGTTAGGAGTGTATTCTATAATTTGTTAATAAATAAACAAATAAATACATAAATAGTTGTGTCTCTGATCATGTTTTTTTTAAAGTTTGATTTATTGAAGAAAAAATAAAGGAAAGGGAGGGAGGGGGGGAGGGGAAGGAAAAGTTACAATAAATAGATATACAAAATAAGCAATACAGTAATGAATTCCATGTAAAGTATGCACAACAAGCATGAAAAATTATGAGCAGTAATACTTAAATTTAGGTAAAAGGCAAACTTAATATGATAAAGTTAAATAATTGCAATAATCAAAAAACAAGAAAATCATGGGGGTTTACGGACTTCAACTGTGTTAGGATCAGGGGAGGGATGCATAGGAGCAGAGGAGGAAAGATATGTTACTAAGGGAAGCCAAATCAAGTCTTGTTTAATGGCTAGAGATATAGGTGTGACATAATTAGTATCCAAACGATGATGAAAGCAAACTGCATTCCACCAAGATTGGTAGGAAATAGATGCAGCCTGTTTCCAGTTGGAGGTGATGGTGTGAAAAGCTATGGCTATTAAGAGATCAAGTAAAAGATAGTGATAAGGGGAAAGAGGAAGTTCTGGTGAGAGAGAACCTAGAAAAATTTGTGTAGGGGAAAAGGGAACTTGAAACTGAATTTTTTTTTTAATTTGTTTCCAAACTAGATGCCAGAACTGGGAAGTAGGAGCGCACTCCAACAACATATGTTTAAGGTCTGCAGTGGAAAAGGGGCATGACCAACAGGTAGAAGGGGTATCCGTTGAATAGCGGGATAGAACTAGTGGAGTGAATAAGGTTCTTTTATAAATAAAATATAAAGTTTGGGTGGTGTTCGCAGCTCTAGAGGTTTTATGAAGTTTAGTCCAAACTTTCTCCCAAAAAAGTACAGGCCAAGTCTGAGAGAGATCAGATTCCCAAGCAAGTTCGATGCGCGATTTAGGTCTGTCATCAACAAAGCGGAACGAATTATATAAAGCGGATGCAGAAGGGGACGCCTCTAGCAAGATAGAAGTGGATTTATATTCTAGAGGAATATCCTTGGATGATGACAAGGAGCGGAGATGAGAGATCAAAACAGGTAGCATGTTGCGCTCGGGCCGAAGCAGGCAATGAGTAAAGGGGTTGGAGCTCCTGAAAGGAGAGAGGTGTACCTTGAGATAGTAATTGGGAAATCCAACATATTCCTAGAGAATACCAAGATTTCCAAAAAAAAGTGCGGTTATGAATTTTGAGGAGGGAATTGTTCCAGATTGGTTGTTCATGAATGGAAAGGAGGGATGGATAGGATGAAGATAGGAATGGTGAAAGGAGATTTTGAGAATGAGAAATAACAGGTGTGCGACGACGAGCCAGAGGAGAAGAAAAGGATAGAAATTCGCGAAAGGTGAAAGGAGAAATGAAGGAAGTTTCCATTTTTAACCAGACGGGAGGATAGTGAGGAAGATCAGAAGAAAGCCAGCGAATTGATTGTTTCATGGTGAAAGCTCGATGATATTCCCTAAAATTAGGAAAACGTACTCCAGAATGAGCTTTATCCTTCCGTAAAGAAGCAAGGGCTATCCGAGGACGTTTACCGTTCCAAAGAAGTTTCAATAGTAAAGAATCAATCTTTTTGAAGAACGAGATTGGAATGCGAAGTGGGAGCATGGAAATAGTATAAAGAAGAAGAGGGGATAACATAATTTTTATAGAATTGAGTCGGCCCCACCAGGACAGAAAAAGTGGATGCCAGCGTGTAATAGCCGTGTCCATTTTTTTGGAGATGAAATCAAAGTTTAATTTAAGAGTGTCAGATAAAAGGGGGGCGAACCAAACTCCCAAATATTTAATTTTAGTTGGTTGCCATGAAAAACCCGTTTGGGTGAAAAGATGTTTCTGGCAGAGGGGGTTTAAGGGTAAGATTTCGCATTTATCAGCGTTCAAACGATAACCAGAAACCGCAGTGAAGGAAGAGACTTGTTGAAGGAAGGTGGGGATAGAGGTAGCAGGATTGGAACAATAAAAAAGAATATCATCAGCATAAACTGAGAGCTTAACCTGATGGGAGCCAAAATGAAAACCAGAAATGTTGTCATCTAGACGGATTTTAGTAAGAAAAGGTTCTAATGCTAATACAAAAAGTAAAGGGGATAAGGGGCATCCCTGTCGAACACCTCTGTGTAAGGAAAAATAATCTGAAGACAGCCCATTAACAAAAATAGAAGCTTGGGGATCGGAATAAAGTAAAGAAATCAAAGAAATGAATTTGGAGGGAATATTAAACCAGCCTAAAGCTTGAAACATAAAATCCCATCCAATCCTATCGAAAGCTTTCTCTGCGTCTAAAGAGATAGCTGCGAAGGGAAAAGGTAGAGAAGAAGCCTTGCTGAGTATATTGAGGAAAACACGTGAGTTGTCGGAGGAGAGGCGTCCTTTAAAAAAACCAGCCTGTTCAGGACCAAGTAGATCTGGGAGGAGAGGGTCCATGCGTAATGCTAAGATTTTGGCTAGAATTTTATAATCAGTGTTGACCAAGGAAATTGGTCTGTAATTTTTGCATAAGGTATGATCCTTATCATCTTTGGAAATCAAACAGATTAAAGCTTGTTGAAATGAACCACCTGAGGAACCGGCTCCAATGAAGGTTTGAAACAAAAGGAGGAGTTTGGGGAGAAGAAGAGATGAAAAATGACTATAAAATTCAATAGTAAAGCCGTCAGGGCCTGGAGATTTACCATGACGTAATTTAGAGACAGCATGAGATATTTCAGCGATCGAGATATCTTGCTCTAAGGAATGAAAATCCACGTGGGAGAGTGGAGGAGCAGGAAGAGAGTGAAAGTAAGAAAGGAGATCCTCAGTCTTGGGAATTTGTTCGGGGGTGTAAAGGTTATCATAAAATTTGACAAATTCCGTAAGGATGTCTTCATCCTTAAATGTAGAATCTCCAGAAGAGGTCTTGATAGATTCAATCTTTGTGCGTTCTTTTCTTATTTTTAAATAATTAGCCAGAAGCTTCCCCATCTTATTCTTACCACCATAATATCTGGAATTACATTTTAGCAAGCTATTAGAAGCAGCATCAGTTGTATATTTGTTAAATGAAATCTTAGCATCAATAAGTGATTTAAGAGAAGAATCTGATTTAGATGCATAATAGGCAAGTTCTAAAGCTTTGATATCAGCTAAGATTTTCGCCGATTTGGATTCTCAAAGTTTCTTTCTTTTGGCCACAAAATTGATGATAAAACCTCTAGAGGCTGCTTTAAAAGAGTCCCAAACTGTAACAAAAGAGGAATCGGGGGTATGATTAAAAAGAAAAAATTAATTGGCAAAAGCAGTGAATTCGGTGCAAAAAGCGGGTTCTAGAAGTAAAGCATTATTGAAACGCAATCTACCTGAGTGAGGAGAGAATGGGATTAAATCAAGGTCTACAAATACTGGAGCATGGTCGGAAAGTAGAATGGAACCAATCTCAGAGCGGATGGCATGCTGGGACAGAGATTTACTAAGGAAAATATGGTCAATGCAGGATTGGGACTGATGAGGGGGGGAGTAGAAACTATACTCTCTAACATCAGGATTACACAGTCTCCAAATATCCACTAAAGCATTACTTTGAAAAGAATTTACAAATTGAGTGTGCATTCGAGAGGGTACAAATTTGACTTTTGACTGACGGTCAAGGAAAGGGTCACTAACCTGATTACAATCTCCTCCAAGAAGTATGTAATTTCCAGACAGGGAGGATAGTTTAGAAGAAATAGAGGGCCAAAAAGACCTATCAATTCCAGTAGGGGCATACACATTGAAGAGAGTGAGAGGAATGTTGTCAATAAGTAATGTAACAAGAACCCAACGGCCATCAGTATGACATTCATGAACGATGGAGGAAACATTTAACTTTTTATGTAACAGAATTACAACACCATTCTTTCTTGTTGCCGTAGGGGAACAAATAACGTGGCCCACCCAACAACGTTTGAGCTTTAGAGCTTCTGCTTCAGCAAGATGTGTCTCTTGTAGGAGGGCAACATCAGTCTTAAGTCTTGCCAAATGTGAGAGAACTCTTTGCCTTTTAATGGGATTATTTAATCCCTTAACGTTCCATGTCGTTACACGGAATGAAACAATGGAGAAAAACAACTAGCAACAACATGCTTATTAATGCATAAAACAAAATAAACTAAGAGAGTTGGGAGTAGTGAAAATCCAATGGTAAGGAGAAGAAGATAAGAGAGAAGAAAGAAAAAAGGAAAAGACACAGAGAAAAGAGAAAGAGAGCTGCTACAAAAAGAGTATTGAAATATAGAAGAAAGAAGAGAAAGGATAGACCAGAGAATAGAAAGAGGATAGAAAATGGGAGGCAAAAGAAAAGAAAAGGAGGAAAATGACTGAGAGCAAGCAAAGAAAAAGAAAAGGAGAAAGGGAACAGGAATAATAGATAACAAGAAGACAGTACAAGTCCAAAACGAACGACTGAAAGACATACTTACGGGTACGGGAAATGCAAACGAGAACGGGGTAGTAGGCATCAGAAAGACGACAGCGACATCACCAAGAGAGGGCGCCAGACCACAATGTTCACAGATCCACAGGCAGCGCACATAGATCGGGGAAATACCGGATGGAAAAAGGAAGGAGAAGGAGTGGTGTCTGGAAATGGAAGAAAAGAAAAGATCAAAACCATGAGAAACAAGGAAATATGAGTCAGGTCACAGGACAAGAAGGACAAATTAGCGAGGAAAGCTCGCAACAAGAACAAGAGATTCAGAGAATAAAAACCACAACATTAAGGATAATAAACGAGAAGGAAATGCAGGCTGAATCAAGGCGGTCTAGAAACGTCCATGACATCAGGGCTCTGTTGAAGAAGAAACTCTTGAAGAACCGCAGGGTCTTCATAAGTGGTGGTTTTGTCTTTGTAGGTAACTTTGAAGAGACATGGGTGAAGAAGACCATATCTTGCGTTGAGAGCTCTGAGTTGAGAACGTAAGTCAAGAAATATTTTCCGCCTGTCTGCAGTGGTCTTGGAGACATCCTGAGATAGATAAAGACGGTGACCTTGCCATATGATTTGCTTTTTGAGTTTTGCAGCTGAAAGAACCTGCAAGAGGTCGGTGTACTGAAGAAATAGCATAATGACCCCCCTGGGCTTAGAGGAAACTCGAGGACCAAGGCGGTGAGCTCTTTGGATGTTGATGGAGGCTAGAGCTGGGGTCTCCAGAATCTGTGAAAGGAAAGTCTGAAAGAAAGCAGTGGGGTTAGACCCCTCTGTAAGTTCCGGAAGCCCGTAAAGGCGTAGGTTGTTCCCATGATTTCTATTTTCCAAATCCTCTGACTGTTTTTTAAGCACAAGAACCTCCGCCTCCAGTGATGAGATGCGAGAGCAGGATGTGTGGAGAGATTCTGAAGATTGTTCTAAGATAAGAATACGAGATTCTAAAGTAGACCATTTATCCTGCATGGCTTGCATGTTCTTAGTGGTAGCCTCCATGAAAGGCTTGAGAGCTCGAATCTCCTCCAAGATGATGTCCATTGTAGATGGAGAGGCGCCGTTTTCAGGAGCAGGAGGATCTTTCTTAAGGCGTTTACCAGAAACTAGAGGTGCTTTCCCGCCATTCTGAGATTTAGGAATAGCGCCATGCAAGGTGTCAGGTTTTGGCGACTTGCCTCCCTCCATATCTGGAAGCGGGGAGTCAGAGTCCGATCCAGAAGGCAGCTTGATACCCTCGGCGAGCTTCAGATTGCGGGCTTCCCCATATAAGTACACTGAGCAGTGATGATAAAGGGAGAGCACTTTAGCATACAAAAGAGTTAAAGTTGTGAGTGACCAACAGCGATGAACCTGTCTGACCACGAGAGGAGATGGCAGCAGAAAGTCAGACTTATTAATGGTCAGTCAGGTAGTGCCAATGAGGGTAAGATGGCATTGTTGAGACGTTGCGCAAGCCAGAGTAAAAAGAAAGAAAGCCAAAACATTCAATAGCGTAGAGAATGCAGAATGAAGCAAACCTGACTAGTGTATGGCAGCTGAATTGAGGGACAGAGTCAAAATGAAGAGTGCGTCATATATGTTGTAGCAGGAGGCAGGCATCATCACAAAATGGCGGCTGTAGAGCGAGTCGTAGTCACAGGCTCGAGTAAATAAGGCAAAACTGCATTCCAATAGTGCACATCATGAAAGGACTCACCACAAATGCAGGAGTTGCCCCAGTACAGTCATAGGCAGTTCATGTGGGAGGAATTACTTCATGCAGCAAGAAGCGCGTTTTCACAAAATGGCGGTCGGGACAGAAATCCCGACCGGAACGAGCAAGTCCATGGAAAAGCCGCAAATCTCCAAAATAATGAGGGCGCTAGGCTCACCTCATGTTACGGAGTCATTTGCGCTGCTTTTGGAGTCTGGTCGGCTGCAGACGCCGCCGAGAAGAGGTTCGTGTGATGGGTCGGCTCCGGAGCTCCGGGATCACGCCGCCATCTTCCGCGATGCATAGCCACGCCCCTGTGTCTCTGATCATGTTAGTTGTATAGTGGTGTCTTATGTGACTTGTAAGATCAGTTATGATATTTGCAATCACTGGGTGAGTTCATGAGCATTGCCTTTGGTATGCAAGTTATTTTTTGCATGGCTGTTTTGTTAGGCTAGTTTTCTGATTTCTATTGAAGAATAATGTTAGTCTGGTGTCTTAGGTCTGGACTCAGTAAGTTTCTCGAACACCTGTCTAGGGTTTTCCATGGCAGTTCCAGGTGAATCTGGATTGAATGAGCATATTTGCTTTGCTTGATCATTGGACCCAAACAGCAGAGATTTGCACATGCATTGCTACAATGTAAAGGTCAAACTCCATGTTATTACTACTGTACAACATGATTGTCTTGAGAAATTAATGCTTAGTACCTCACTGATTCCATTCTAGATTCACACTACAGGGGAAAACAATTGAGCCCCTACCCACAAGGTTTAGCTATTCTGGTTTTTTTCTCTACTGTACAGATTGAGATCTATCACCACTGTGAATTCATGGTTCAGCATAGTTTTTCTTTAAAAATGCATTTTTTGATTTGCCTATAACTTCTTCCCTGTAGAAGAAGTTGCACAGAAACAGCAATCACTTGATGTAGTTAGCTGAGGTCCTTTTTGCCAATTTTTGGGAAGATCAATGAGGAGGATAGGCATTAAGGAGGATAAAATGTTTTGATTTACCCATTTTAGCTCCCATAGGAATTTTTGCTCATGCCCATAGGAAAACTACTGGACCAATGTATGCCAAACTAGCTATAGTAGTATAACTTTAGCCATAAAGTGTGCTTTCATTGGTTTGGTGTAAATTTCTTTTGTAATTTTTAAGATATAAACATTTTAAAAATATTGTTAAGCAAGCTTTGCGTGGTTAACACTTCTATACCCCTGCCTTTTAAAATATCGATAAAAAAATAGCAAATCCTCTCACTCACATTTAAATCTTTCTCAAATATGATTTTCTGATGAAAGGGATTTATTTATTCCTGCCATATTGAAATTGATTTAAAAAAATTATGAAATGGGATTTTTTGTACTGTGAAAGTGAAAAAAAACTATTACAGCCATGATGGGACCATACGAGGGTCAAAACCTCAGGGGATTCTGCGGGCACCCAAAGCAAGGAAAAATTAGAGTATCCTCTCCATCAAACTTTAAATCATCCCCTTAATCTTCTGTGGTGGTAATATAGAGGGATGCAGAAACTAATCCTTCAATTACCCTGAATATTAGTGAATGCAGTTTACAATACATTCGGAAAACCAAAACAAGTATGTTGTTCAAAGTCTTTAAAAGGAATGGCAGTTGTTCACTTTGCAAACAAAAATTTAACTTTACTTCAACAGAACCAGCCATGAAACTATATTTCCTTAGAAGAAATGTCCATGTCTATACAAGCACTGATGGAGTCACTCCTACATCAGTCAGCTCAACTGATGATTTGCAGTTGTTTCAAGAATGAAAATATCTAGAGATGGTTTAAAGTTTAAACACAGTTGACATTTCAAACTGAGCAAGCAGACAAAATAGCAACTGAGAATGGTTCTTCAGGCCAAGTGCTTTTATGTTCCTTGAGTTCAAAGATAGCTCTCATATTCTAGTTCACCTTTGTTTTCATTTGGAAACCATCCTGGTTTGGGAAAGAAACACCAGACACTCACCATTTCACCTTCCATCTTAGACATATGCGATGTCACAATTCAATTCAAAGTCTTTATTTCGATTATTCATCATAAAAGACAAGAACATCCAAATTTAAACAAGGATTCCTTCACTTAAAATACATCATATAAATGGAAAAGATATTAATCAAAATTATTGCTCCAGATCATCATAAATGAATAAATAAATATATATACACATTAAAAACGGGATCTTAAAAGGTAAATTTGATATACAGAAACAACATTGCAGTCTTGGTTTCAACATCAGGTGCATTAAAAAGAAACCAAATTATCTGCCTTACGGTAACTGGATCATAGCTCATGCTCCTAGGACGTGGGGTCCGTCTTTACTCTATATACTACTTTACCCCCCCTTTTTGTTTCGAATGGCCCATGCACAGCTCAAAAACTTTGTCACACCAATCACAGTGAGGGCAGTGGTGTCTGATTTTAAGATTCTTCTAGCTACCGTCGCCGATCTTGTATTCATGGGCATGCATACCGGTTTAAGCCATTTTATCCTAGGCCGATGGTAAGCAGGACAAGCAGATAGAAAGTGGTCTATGTTCTCACTGTGTTCCTGGCAAAATATACACTTATCACATATAGTAGGATTCCATTTACTTGTAAAGCATCTTACTGGCAACATGCCTATTCTGAACTGTTGGTTAAGCTTCTGATCATGAGGCTTAGTGATAAGATCCCAGTAGGCTTCCAAGACAGCCTCGTCCTTAATATCAAGGAAATCCCTCGACAGTGACTGCCTTATGTGGGAAGAGTATCTCTTGATTTTAACCATTTCCCAATAGTGGAGAATTCAATTCAAGGTTCTTGACTATAATTCAATTCAAGGTTCTTGAATCTATGCAGGTGCACAGCTCACCACAATACTTGAATTCATCTGCTGAATATCAAGAATAAAACATCAAGATATACAAATATTGAAACCACTATCTCAACTATACATTAACCCTATATAAAACACAACACTTTCGAACACCATAATTTTGCACATTACATTATTGAATAAAAAAAACTCAAGGCTAAAAATATTAAAATATGCAATATCGACACTCAGTGATTTATGATTACACAACATGAAAATATTGAAATACAATAGCAAAATATAAATACATAATAATAATCTAATAATAGCATAGATATTTAAAGGAATATCAAGGCCATGAAGAAGCTTTCAGCACAAAATAAAAAAATCAAATAAACCAATCTATGCTAGAAACTGCAAACACTCAAATGAATGCTAATGTCAATTAACAAGCTGCTATAAAAGAAAGTGGCTCAGGGGTTAGAGGCGGCAGACCTGGAGCTTGAGTTCGGCCCTGGACCAGGGTTCAATTCCCCGCCTCAGCGGGTCTTGGGCTCAAAATTCCACGGACTCGATAATTCTCGCTCCGGTGCCTTCTCGACTCACGGGTTCACACTCTGCGACTCTGGGCAATAGCTTGCTTAATCTCCACAACGGCCCCTCGCGGTGGGATGCCTGGCTTTCACCTTGTGGATACCCTGCCAGGGTTATCTCACAGGGGAATACCAGGACGGGTTCCCTAAGCAAGCGCAATTCAAGGTTCTTGAATCTATGCAGGTGCACAGCTCACCACAATACTTGAATTCATCTGCTGAATATCAAGAATAAAACATCAAGATATACAAATATTGAAACCACTATCTCAACTATACATTAACCCTATATAAAACACAACACTTTCGAACACCATAATTTTGCACATTACATTATTGAATAAAAAAAACTCAAGGCTAAAAATATTAAAATATGCAATATCGACACTCAGTGATTTATGATTACACAACATGAAAATATTGAAATACAATAGCAAAATATAAATACATAATAATAATCTAATAATAGCATAGATATTTAAAGGAATATCAAGGCCATGAAGAAGCTTTCAGCACAAAATAAAAAAATCAAATAAACCAATCTATGCTAGAAACTGCAAACACTCAAATGAATGCTAATGTCAATTAACAAGCTGCTATAAAAGAAAACAATTTTTTAACATCGTTTGTGCCTGCACTCAACTAAGAAAGAAGCCAGCATGCTGCCCAATATAACAAAAGAAATTATGAAAAACAAAGTAAGTACACCTTTATAAGCTTAAAAACTAACCTATGTTTAAGACAAATGTATTTTGCAATTAATAATACAACTAATGTAGTTTTCTACATTATGGCATCCAAACAGAACAGATACAGAGAAAATAGATGAAAATATCAAGGAAATACTTTGAAAAACAAAAGGTCTACAAAACAAAGCAACCAACCCTTAAAACCCGCTCCAAAACATAAGTAATCATGAAATGTAAAATGTACTAAATATAAACTGTTATATCTTTAAAATAACACATAATAATTAGGTGAATGCTTTTTTACATTTTAACCTAAACACAGATTAAGACATGTCAAAAGAAGCAAGTCTACTGAGTCACAGAAAGGAAAAGCCCTATTCACATACTTAAGCTACACCTACAGCAAAGAATGTATACAATGGATATGACCCAAATACTATTCACTGGTTGATATTGGAGGGCAATAACTGTAAATGTAGAAAAGGCTACTGAGCATAAGCTTCTGCCAAATCTTCCAGAAATAGAGTTCCTAAGTTCTAAGTGAGCTGTACTTAAAGAATTTGCCCACAAAATCTCAACGTACCGTATAGCACAAATACCAACTGTGATAAACTTAAGGAAATCTATAGCTAGACAAAAAAGAAATGAGAGAATAGGAAACCCAGCACCTGTGCTGAACTACAGATTCCAAATCATTTAATTGAATTACTGGGAAAAAAATACATTTCTTGATATATAAAAATCAAAATACTGGGAAACGAAGTTTAATTTTTACTACAGCAAAACAACTTCAGACTTAGCACAATGCCCCCTATAGCATACATGGACAACTTCAAGAAAATAATATATCACTTTTATTTGCATTACTACCTAAAAAACAAACAATACCTTAGAACTGTTCAACACAAAAGAGAAATGCAGCAAATATCCACCAAACAAAATCCTCATAGATTCCGAATTTGCTATAATACACAGATGGGCACATTTATGAAAGAATTGCGTCACCCTTGCGCCACACAATGGGGGTGCAAGAGCTACGCAACTCAAAATAAGATTTATCAAGTGATGCAAGGCCAAGTTGTGCGGCCCTATGTGGCTTGATAACTCAAGAGTAACGCATAGCAGCGCAAACCGCTGCCTTAGCACTAGGCAGCTCATTGTCCGCCAGCACAGGGAAAAGATGGGAATGCGCTGCTTAATGTTAAGTAGAGCGCATTCCTGCCCTATTGCGCAGTAGGGTAACTTGCTGTGCTGTGTAATTTCTTAATAAATATGCCCCATAGTATCAGTAATGTAACTAAACACCCAAATACAAGGGGTTTATTTACATTGCAATAGTTCTTTACGGCACCACCTAAAATAAACCCACCTTAAGCATTGAATATTCAACAAACAGCAAATTCCAATTTCAAATTAAACAATAACTTGCAATAGCATTTATACCACTGACACGAGTAACCAAATATTACAACGTACTATTTGACGCTAATGTTGTATTTCACCTTCGATATTTGGTAATAACTATATACTGACTTTGATATTAAGGGTCCAACCCCCTTCTTGGACAAAAAAAAATGAAGAGTTGGTGGCACACAAAAGTAAACTTTTGAGTAAATTCATCCACCAAATATTCATCCAGACATTTCAGCTAATACTAAGGGTCCGATTTAGATCTCGGTGGACAGGTTATTCCATCTCAACAGTGACAGATTTACCATCCGAAGTAATAAAAACCCCATAGGATTTAATGGGATTTATATTTCGGTGGATGGGATATCCGTCACCGTTGTGGAGTAACCCGTCTGCCCCGATATAAATCAGGCCCTAAGTCTTTAGCTCTGTCAGTGCATAGATTTGGCTGCTTGGTATAGCTGCCCCTGGTACTAAATCAATTAGAAAGTCAAAGGTGCAAGGACAAGGTAGTGTTTCTTCCTTATTTTTACTAAATACATCCAAATATTCATGATACACTGGAGGCAGCAAAGTGTGTGGATAATGTTGGTGGCACAATGTTATCATTAAAAGTTTATGGCTAGGACTAAACATCTCTCAGATGCAGACATTTCTCCAGGGCTGGATTTAGCGCTGGTGGCACCTACTGCGACAATCGATTTCTGGCACCCTCTCACCTAATTTTTTGGGTGAAATTGGAAACAGGTCATGATTAATTCTGCTTGGCAGTGTCTGATGGGTCCTGACATGAGGCTGGTACCAGCACTGCTTTAAGGTTTTTTCACTCTAATGTTTAGGCAACCTTCACGTCTTTGCATACTTCCAATCAATGAAGTTCCTTGTAGCTCCTACTTCAACAAGAGCAGATAAATGAATGTGCATGTTCTGCTGATCCTGCAATGTTGCATCTAGTATAAGGTGAGCCACTGCGATTATGGACAAAGAGGAGCTCAGAAGGAAGACCGCCAGTTCCTTTGAGCTTCCTTGTTTTCCTTGATGCTGACGCTTACTCTTCTTTGGACATATCTGTGTCAAGCCCACATACAGACCAGATTCCTAGACCTATGATTTTCGTTTTCTGCTTTTCATAGTTGTTACCAGATTTGATTCAATCTACATGAGCTTGGGCATAAACTACTCTTTTCTGATGTCAGATCAAAACGTGGTTTATCCCACATTCTATGCCTGAAGCTACTTAGCCTTTTCTCACAGTTACATTTCTCCAATCTGTGACCTATTTGTGATACTAAATCTATTCAGTCCGTCAGTCAGTCAGCCAGTCAAACCAATTTTATTCGATTATTTAAAATCACAAAAAGTACAATACACATTTAAAAATTAAAACAATCATATCAAATATATAAGACATAATGGGCATTAGTAAATATTTCATTAAAGTTAAAAACAGGCAAGTACATATCAAATTCAATCTGTGGAAAAACAAATGATTTCAAACAGGAGTTATCAGAGAAAGTCTCTTTTTTTTAAGTTGTACAGCTGCAACCAGAAAGCTAGCGATGTTAAAAATATCCCAGGTGTTGCTAAGCATTTGAAATAAAGAAGAGCTGCCGTGACCTGTAGGAAACCCTTGCCCCTCAAAAGAGGGACTAGACACCTCCTTCGTATTTCTGCATAAAAGTCGCAAAACATCTTAAAATGCAGTGTGTCCTGTGAAGAAAAATTGTCACACTGACATGGATCTATTCATTTATCAGCATCAGTAGGTCATTTTGATACCTGAGTTAGCATGTCCTTCAAAAGTTAATTGAGTCCATCGTAAAAAAGAGTAGCTCTCTTTTCCTTGGGCCATCCTATTTTGGAAACCAAGCATTGAAACTTGGTTACCCTATTTTAATTCCAATAATTGTAATACTATTGACTGGACTACTGACTGCCTATCCAAAATTCTCTAAAGTTCCGCCCTGACGACCAAGACCATCCTTAGTTAAATATGACAAAATAAACGTCACTGTGCATTCTGCAGTAGCAAACAGCAACAGTCAGCCCAAAAAATGCAAACTATATTGCTATAGTGAGCCATAGATTGCCCTATTTTTAAGGTTTCCAGAAAAGTGTCCATAACATGCTAATGATATTTGATTTGGGTACATCACTGCTGATTTAACTGCTGTGGTCCTATAAGGAACATTTATTATATATTAGTCGTCACTGAGGCAGAAGTCTCACACTGACACACAAATGAATTTTTTAAATTAACTTTCTCCTCTGGTAGAGGATTCTTAAACTACTTGTAATTAATCTAAACAGAGAAAAACATTTGATAACTGCTGATATAAAGTTTAATTTCCTGTTCAGATCTCAGAAATATCTTTTTGCAGGGCATTAATAGATAACCCTATTTCACTCAAGGAGTAAGCACTGAGATGTATGCTGGGCAGCGAGTCAATACGGGTTTTCCAATCTGTCAGACTCACAGATCTGCTACAGATATGTATGGACTTTGATGTTGCTCTGGCTTGCCCATCAGTGGCGCCTGCTGGGAGGTATAAGTGGTGGGGCAATAATAAACAAATTTAAATGAAAACTTACCTGCCACCTTGATGCTTGCAGCCCTTCTCCTGATCACAGGTTTTCAGGCTACCCTGCACCAATCCAGACGCTGCTTTCATGCTGGTAATACTAATACCCAGCATGAGAGCAGCGTCAGGATTGGGCTGTGTGAAGGCTGGTTTTACGCTCCAAAGGGCAGATTTATGAGTCTGTTGCGCCTCTTTGCGCTGCAATTGCGTCACTTTATTTGACGCAACTGCGGCGCAAACAATGTGCCCTATTTACAACGTGACGCATCTAGGAGATGCATCACGTTGTAAAGCACTGCGCCATAAGGAGGCGTTCCTGCGCAGGAACGCCTCCTGAAAGTGGCTGAGTGAAATCTATGAGATTTCACTCAGTCACTTTCAGGGCAATGCTGCGTCAAAACCCTGCGCCTGCTTGAAGCAGGCGTAGGCCTTGACGCAGCATTGTGCAGATGGTGTACCCCCGAGCCTTGCTGGAGCTGCGTCGCTCATTACGACCACACCTCTTTTAGAACGTTCAGCACAGCGGGGAAATTATCCCCGCGTGCGAACGTTCCAACGGCCGTGACGAGCTCAGCTCGTCATGAGTGCAGCTTCAACTGTGCCTCATGACGAGCTGAGCTCGTCACAAGCATGGAAGAAGTTAAACAGACGAAACGAGGAGAAATGCTTTATTTTTCCTTGTTTTTGCTGTTTCCATTTGTGCTGCCTTGAGCAGCACACATATAAACAGCAAATTGCCTATGATTGTTTATGTGCGGGAAGGTCCCCCTTTCTGCACATAAACAATCATTTAAAAAAAATGCAGTTTTGCAACTTCTGTGTGTGCTGCATTAAGCAGCACACATACAAGTTACAAAACAGCATTGCACATAAACAGTCTTCCCCTTAACACAGGCACCCTTGCACTACGGTGCAAGGGTGCCTGCGTGTGCGCTAGGCAGCTCAAGTTAGCGCCAGTGCAGGGGGAAATGCAGAGCTTCACCATATTCTAGTAAATCTGGTGCAGCCCTACGTTTCTAAAGTGACAAAGCGTGTTGTTAGCCTTCTTTGCTTAACGACACCCTTCGCCACTTTATTGTAGGTATGCCCCTTTGTGTTGGCTATTTAGCCTGTCACTGGGTAAACAGTGTTGTTGCTCAGTTCTTTAGCCGGACTCTGAATTGCAGAAATTGCGCACTATGCGGCCAGCAAGAAGGCAAATAGCATATAAACTTGCCTAAACAGAATATCTACTGTTTGCTAGGTAGCCAGCTAAATAACGGAGAGCATTACTGTTTACCAAACAACTGTCTAAATAGAACAGAGAATGTACTATTTGTCCAGCAGACAGATAAACAGACGCTTCTCAAAACGGGTTCTTGACAGCAGCTGATTTTCGATGTATAGA
Organism: Lissotriton vulgaris; assembly: GCF_964263255.1. Taxonomy (NCBI): domain Eukaryota; kingdom Metazoa; phylum Chordata; class Amphibia; order Caudata; family Salamandridae; genus Lissotriton; species Lissotriton vulgaris. Next base: position 1,032,752,359 of record NC_141687.1, read on the forward strand.
AGACGAGCGAAATGGAAATGATTTTCACTACTTGAAAAATAATAGCGTAGCGCCAAATATTTTAAGCAAAACAGGAGATATTGAGAAAATATGGCGCTGGTTTATAGAAGGCAACAGATTTCTGGTTTCGGATTAAGATTGAAGAGGTCTTTAGCCAGCAAGAAAACCAACTCAGCCGTCTGTCTCGAGGAAGTGTTGTCATCTGACAGCAATGCGGCCATTGCACCTCCCGGTCATCTGAAAATGCAACTATTCTACTTGTAGCGCATTTTAATAGTGGGACGACTTTTTCTCCTATCTAGCATAGAAGGATAAAGTGAATTTTTGAACGCTGATCCAGAGTTCCTAAAGAAAGCACCTAAATACGCGAATTAAAAAACAAAAAACGCCTAAATAAAATGTATGTTTATAATCTCCGTGAGTTAATATTGGCTAAACTGTGACCTCTAGTGTTCAAGTACTGTATTCCTTAGTGAAAAATGGACATGATGCGAAGGAACTGTGTAATTTCATGTCAAGACCGGAGGTATATATATACAGCATACGCCTTTTCTTACCAGCTCCTTGCAGCACTTTAAAGTAAAACGTTAACCATACTTGAAATTCCAGAACTAAAATATCACTGAAATCTATGTAAGTCCACTTTGAGCAACCATCTTCTTCATCTGCTTCTTTGCTGACTACATGCGTGGAGTAGGTGGACCTTGAATTAATTCTAGGTGAAGATCCTGCCTCATTTTATGAAGGCCATATTTCTCGTCTTTCCCCATCTTTTTTCAAGCTGTATTTTTAAGGCTGCATGAACGCCTTAGTCATAAAGGTAGATATAAAATACAACCAAATTAAGGGAGAGATGTCATTTATCCCACTTAACATTTATTTCGAGCATCTAGGGCCCCATGTGCAAAAGGTTTTAGCAGTCACAAATGGAGAATTTGGCCATTTGCTATATAGCCTTTTCACGTGTACTAAACCCTATTTTGCAAGTCAGTAACCTATTATCGGCTCGCAAAGTAGGGTTTTCGAGTGGGTATTAGGAAGGGGCGTATTGAGGGAGTTACTTCCCAATAGCGAGTCACACGGGGGATTTATGAGTGTTCATTCATATTTTACCATCTCTGTGAAGGAGGTGGTAACCCATTCACAAATGGGAAGGGGTCCCTTTGTGAATGTGGGAGCCAATATTTTTCAAGAGCAGTCCTACTCTTAAAACATCAAAATGAAACCTTTCATTAAGGAAAACGGGCTGCATTAAAAAAAAGTGCTTTATTGAAAAAGCAATCACACACATGGTGGTCTGCTGACTAGCCTCAAGAACATTCAGGATGCAGGTCAATTGAGACCCCATTGGGAACTGCCATCAGTGTCTGAGACACTGTTGTACATCGCTATTTGTGACTTCCTAATTGCACGTCACAATTAGGAAGTCGCGAGCAGAATTCTTTGTACATGTGGCCCCTCGTTTCCATCTAAAAACGTATAGTCCCTTGCATTCAACATTCGAAATATTTATCCAGTCTAATGCTTAAATGTCAAGAGACACTCGTTAATTCTGTTAAAGTTGACAGCTATGTAATTCAGATGTAACATGGCTACAGGGGTACATCAAGCATACGCTTTACAGTGAACATTTTTTGTTTTATTTATAGATGAAGCCAGTTGTCTGAGATAAGTGCACATATACTGGATATATTTTCCTACTTTCCTCTCTTCATAGCACACCTCTCCTAAGGTGCTCCACTTCCATGTTGATTTTACCTCACTGCTCTTCTCAGAAAGCAAAAAAAACAGATATTGACCGCCTTGCATCTCCTCTAAAGATTCTTGGTTTACTACAGAACTGGTCTCTCGCCCACCCAAGCCCTTCCTCATCAGACGGTGTTGCTGCTCAGGCATTAGGGGAGTCACCGGAGGTATGGAACTGCTGGACATCATAAATAACATGGCTGGGAAGCAGCCTGGATCAGTGCAGAGGAAAAACTTGCCTTATTAAGACCGCTGTAAGATCCACATATAAAGGTATTTATTGCAAGCTTGCTCGATGGGAAAAGAAGACCAATCACACAAACAAATCCGTCTTGAATGAAACACCTAAGGAGCAGTTAAAATAGTTTTATCTTTTAACTAACATTATCGAAAACATCCAAGTTGAAAATGGGGACAATCTAGAAATATTCACCTTCCCCCCCACTCTTCCCAGCATTCAAGTTCTTTCCCCTTAAACAAAAAAAACACTTACCTGTAACGGCGGCTGCCGCCTCTCCTCTGTCCTCCCTCATCTTCCTTCTTCCTGCAGTCCCAGCCAGCAGCAGGAAGCACCTGGGCTCCCAAGCTCCCCTTAACCAATCACAACACTGGAATGCAGCCTTGTGATTGGTCTGAGCGCCACGGTTTGGCGCTCAGACGGGGACTGGGAGGCTTTGCATGTTCCACACTAGGCTGTGTAATGCAGCCTGGTGGGGAAGATGCAAAGTGCAAAGGACTGTTTCTTGGGCCGGCTAAGCAGTTGTGCGCACTTAGGGAGTGTAAACCACTCCTCCCCTGCTCTGACCAGCCCCCCACTGCCCCGAGAGCCACTGACTGAAATAGGAAAACTAAAATGATAATAATGATAGTCATCATTTTATTTTTCCTTTTGTTCAGTGGGGCGATGCTCCTCTGCCTTAGCGGAGGAGCCGCCAATGAATATGCTGTCTATCTTCACACTCTCATCCCTTATAAACACTATGGGGTATATTTACGAGTCCCATCGCTCTTACCTCGCGCAACGTGGTGCAAGAGTGATGCAAATGAAAAATCAGATTTATGAAGCCACGTAGGGCCACATTAAATGGCCCTGCATGGCTTCATAAATCTCCAGTAATATGCCAGTGAGGCAAATCCATGGGTGTTGTGTAGGTGCTCCCATGCAACACCCATAAATCCCCAGATTTACAAGAACCTGTAAACCTGGGTTTGCGCCTGAAACCTATGCCTCCCCAGGAGAGGTGTAACGAGGAGAAATATCTTTATTTCTTATAGTTTTTTCCTCACAAAGAGAATCCGCCCTACAACACAGGCATGCTGGACAGGAATGTGCCATATTTCATAAATGCCTTGAATTCCTGCTCTTTCCCTGTGATGCAGGGCAACGCAGCAAGGTGAATTTGTGCACTACCCTTCACCCCAAAACTCGTTAATATGACCCTGTCTGCTCTCCTGCACCACCCTTCACACTCGCAAATAAATTATGGGGCATATTTATGGGATTTGTGGTGCAGGGCAGCGTTTTGGTGCCTGTGTTGTAGGCAGGATTGTTTTTGTGCAGGGAGGATCACCTTCCTGCACAAAAACAGTCCATATAGGTGTTATCCTCCTTCTATGTATGCTGCCAAATTCAACACACAAAGAAAGAGGAACAAATGAGGAGAAATAAAGCAATTCTTCCTTGTTACACCGGACCTTGGGAGGTATACCATTTTGGCGCATTCCCAGATTTACCAGGTTTGGTAAATCTGTGAATGCGTCAAAAACCATGGGATTTGCACAGGAACAACCACCTATAGGCCCATGGAATGCCTCCCTTACGCAGAGTAATGCAACACAGCGATTTGAGCTGCGTTGTATTACTCCGTTGTTAGGAATTTTGTTTCTGGTTGGCTAAGGTATACACCCTAGCCAGGGAGAACCCACCGCTCTAGTCAGGGTAAGCTAGATACACAATAGAGATAACCTGTGCTCACTCTCTGGTAACTTGCCGCAGAGCACGCAGGCTTATCAAAAGAGACAATTTGTAACGTATTTGTGCAACATAATAACAGAAGGAATGCACCACAAAAAGACTCCACACAGGCTTAGCAAGATAGATGTTTATATTATTAGCAAAATGAGACCAAACCGATATAAATAGGATGTATACTTCTCAAGATATTCTTGTTTAATGATATCACATTCAATGCAAGTTTCAGTTATTATGGTAACCACTGGGCTGGAAGCACTTAAAATCGAATGGTTACTGATAGTGATTGTTTCCACGCTGCTTGTGTGGCAAAACATCACGCAAGAGGCCGACGGGACCCGTTATTGGAGGAGTACCCCGGGATCATTGGATTTCAGAAAAGTCGGACTCCCTGTGAATATGCGGGTCAGTGACTGGGAACTCAGGGCTCAGACGGGGCGTGCCGGACTTTCCTTGCTCCGTTGAGGCGATTCTACAGCCAGGGAGGATACTTCTAAGTGCCTATCTTTCTCCCTGCTGGGTTCCGCAGCTTGGGGTTGCAGCAGGGGCACAGTGCAGATTCAGGCCACCTTGCCCAGGTAGCATGTTGAAGAGGAATGCGGCTGTTGCTCGATACCCAGCCTGAGGCACTGCTCTCATGGGTGACTTCGTGGGCAGAGCGTTGACAGGGAAGGGGGCACACAGCGCTGGTCTTCCTGAGTGGAAGCACTTTTGGTCATTTGCAGCACACAGCGCTGGGCCTCCCAGGGTGGAGCGTTTGCCTTGAGAGGAAGGAAAGCACTTGTTTGTGGAAGTTGGGCTGCCGGACTCACAGATCTCAGAGTCCCATGGCAGCAATGGTGTGGCAGAGTCTTTGACGGCCCTGAGACTCCGAAAATAGGGGGCAAACCAACAAGGCCTTGGAGAGCACTTATAAGTCAACACAGCACAAAAGTAGCAGGCAGCAGCCCAGCACATCAAGGCAGGTAGTAAAGTGGCAGTCCCTCTTGCAACTCAACAAGCAGGAGGTCAACACAGCAGAGCAGTTAGCTGAGTTGAAGTCCTTCCTGACAGCACATCAGTTCCCCCTTGTAATGTGCAGATGCAGAACCAGCCATATATGGTTACAGGTCCAAATTGTGTCTGATTTTGAGTGTCAGAGACCAAGTACTTATACCCCAAAGTGCCTTTGATGTAGGAGGTGACTTCAAAGGAGCTCTCTGAAGTGTACAAGGATCCTTTTCAAACTGATCCTGTCTGCCAGGCTATATGTGGGTGGTAAATCAGTGCTTTGTGTGTGCACAGGACCCTACCCATTGAAGTGTAAGGGCCAGCAGCTCCCATTCCTCTTTGCCCAGGAAGACCCATCAAAATGCAGATGAATGCAGATGGGTGCTCAGAATGCCAATGAGCCTCACCTTCCTGTATTTGTGACCTTCTAGAAGAAATGCACAAAGTGTAGCTGTCACCCAGCCCTGATGTGTCCTGGAGACAGGCTGCAAAGCACATAGAGTTATAAGTACAGAGAGATGTCCACTTTCTAAAAGTGACATCTCTAAACCAGTAATGTTGAATTCAACTTCACCAGTAAGGAGGATTTGTCATTACCATTCCAAACATATGAAACATGAAAAAGCTACTCCTCTCTGTTCAGAAAATACAGGTTAAAAGTGTACTAAGGAATTCCCAATGCTGTCCAATGAGAGGGGTAGGCCTCACAGTACTGAAAAAAGAAATAAGCAGTCTGTCACTACCAGGACATGCAAGACATAACTGTACATGTCCTACCTTTTACTTACATAGCACTCTGCCCTTAGGGATACCTAGGGCCTACCTTCGGGGTGACTTAAATGTAATAAAAGGGAGGTTTAAGGCCTGGCAAGTAATTTTAAATGCCAAGTTAAAGTGTCAGTAACCTGCACACACAGGTCCTGCCATGATAAGGCTGAGACATGTTTGAAAGGCTACTTATGTTAGTGTCACAATCAGTGCATCAGCCCCACCAGAAGCAATTGAAGTACAGACCCTGGGTATATGGTATACCATTTTACAAGGGACTTACAAGTCAATCAAATATGCCAAACATGTGTAAACCAATCATACCATGTTTAGAGGAGAGAGCACATGCACTTTAGCACTGGTCAGCAGTGGTAAAGTGCACAGAGTCCTAAAGCCAACACCAACAATGTCAGCAAAAACGTTTGAAGGGACCCTTCACATAGGGCCTTTCTCCAACATCCATAGTTATGAAGCTATTCAAAGCCACTCAGGGACCAATCCTAATAAAAATATGAGAGGTAAAAATGAGCATAGGCAATATGCATAACTGTCACTTCATCATAAGGCCACAACCTTATCACGCCTTATCAGCTTGGGGGGGGGGGGGTGTTTTGGTTCTCTGGAAGTCTTTCAAGTCAAAATGTTTCTAATGAACAGGTTTTCTGTGGTGACAGGAAAAATACACAAAGACCCAGCTAAGGGTCCAAGGACCTAGGAATCACACTTGGGGGTCAGGACTCACTCTGGTAGAGGCTACCAGCAGGGTCCAGATCAGGTCCAGTTGGAAATTGTCAGCTGGAAAACTTCAGGAAGAGCCTCTTGTAGCTTGTTGCATCCTTGTATCTTGAACAGAAAGGCAGCCCTATGAACCTTGGAGCTCACTTCTTTGTCATAGGTACAAGAAGGAGCAGGTCCAGTCCTTTAGGGTTCCTATCAATCTCAGACAGCAAGGTTTAGTCCTCTTCTGATCTTCCTCAGGTCCAGCAGTGTTATGAGGAGGGTACTGTGGATACCATATTTATGCCTGGCACCAGCTTGTGGGTGGGCGTGACTCCTGGCTCCTCCCTAATCAATAGGGTAAAAGGTCCCAGGGCTTAACCCACCCACTTTAGCAGCATTGTATGTGTGCTCTACTACAAACAACCTCACATTGCCACTTTCTATCAAATCCAAAAAAGTGTAACCCATCTCTTCTTGTTCAGAACCTCATACCCATCTTAGAGATGTGGCATGGGAAATGAGCATCCCCTCCTCTACTTTAAACTTCAAACTAGTTCTAGGGTGAGCTCCCCCCCCCACTGGGGTTGGTGTCTGCTTGAAGTGGGGATCAAAGGAATGTGCCTGTCTAGGTGTCACCTGACATCTACGTGTAACAAGGCAGCCTCTTTTAAAGTAAAGTACTTTCCTGGGTACTCCCGAATAAGTTGCCCAGTCAGAGAAACAGAAACGCCTCCCAATGCCCAGGACTTTCTCTCTGCACTGTGAGCAGTTTTCCCACCTCATTCACGGCTTGAGCACTCAGAGTACTGCAGCTCAAGGCTAATACAAAGTAGCCCCTGAGGCTTTAAAAAGGGAAAAGATAACTTTCTAAAAATTACTTATCTTTAATATGTATTACAAATCCAAGTTCACCAGTGAATTGTGCTTTTAATTAATATCACAAAGAGTCAAATAATTATATTTCTAGGTGTTTCTTGGCAGAAGATAGCATTATTACATTTAATATTGCATCAGAGTGCTTCTCTATGGAACAGCCATTCTTGCTACAGTGAAAATAGCTTTTAGTTGCTAGACACTGTAATGACTTGTCTAACACTAACTGTCTATAAGTCCTACTTTCAAAGACTGTGCTTCTTGCTTTATAGGCTACTTAGGGGTGACCTATTAATACAAAGTTGAATTGCAGTTTAAAAATCAGCTTCAGTCAGGCTTCAATGGTAGGCCTGTTGCAATGTTTGTACTACCACTGCAGTAGATGGCACAATAGGTGCTACAGTTCAGTGGTGGCATTTAACTTACATGTAATATAGAAATAAAAGGGAATGGTCCAGCTATCCAAGGGACAGGGTACCAAAATATGTCAAGAAGTAAAATATTCCTTGGGTCACACAATCAAACTCCTAATTTTACATACTGAATTCACACATTCATGCCTTACCCTCTAGTTGTCACTCTTGTCATCTTTTTTTTTTCCACAATTTTTTTTTTATTTTCACCTGGTAATATAACGACAAAGCATTCGACATAATTTCCATTCATCAAGTAAATATACAGTTAATCATAAATTAATCAATCATTTCACTTTTTCAAACATTGATTTAACATAATATCATATAAGAGAAAAGACAAATAACCAAAAGAAGTCTTTGGTATATTAGTTCATTTCTAAGTTCCCCCAAATTTTCTCATATTTCTTTAGTGACCGGGTTCCCCTGAGTTCTGCCAGCGAGCATTCCATAATTTTTATTTCGTTAACCAGGTACCACCATTCCAAAGCGCTAGGTGGGTTGGGATTAATCCAGGCCCTGGCTAAAGTTAATTTGGCACAGGAGAATAAGATTGATAATAATATGTAATGTGGTTGGTTTGACAGATGAGGGCCTATCAATACCATGGGTGCAGTTATTGGTGAGCTAAGAATATTTTTTGTATTTAGGATCTTTCCCACTTCTTCCCAGAATTTCTCTAATTTCGGGCATGAGAACAGCATATGGACAAGGTCTGCCGCGTACTCATCACATTTCGGACATTTAGTTTTTTCTCTCATGGTGTTATTCGGGGACCATTTAGAAAGTCTTTCTGGAGTATAATATAACATGTATACAGTTCTATATTGTTGTAATCGCAAATTAGATGATCTTACATGATCATGAATATTAGTGTAGGATTTACTTATTTGTTTTCCAGTTATATTAGTTCCGAGCTTTAGATTCCATTTATTAGCTACTGTATCATTATCGTCAGATCTTAGACCTATAAAGAATTTATATGCCGAACTAATTATTGATTTTTCTTTTTTAGAATTTAGAAGTTCCCAAATGCCCCCGCTCGTCAAGGTGTTGATTCTATTCTTCCGTATTAAAAAGTCATATATTTGCATATATTTGAATCTATGCGTATCCGGTAATCCGTATAGTTGTTTTAAAGTAGAAAAATCCAACATACCTTGAGAATTATATAAATCGCCCAAAGAATTAATACCTTTCAAATGCCATCTGCGGAATACCCCGTCGCTAAATATACTAGGCAGCCCAGGATTTTCCCATAATTTTAATTGTGAATGAAATATAGTGGTTTTACAGTGAGTGAGTATATCTTTCCATATTTTTACTATATCTCGTGCAGTCTTAAATTTAACTCTTTTGTAAAAGTTAGGATCTGTTATACGAAGAAAGCATTGTTTAGCATCTCCCTTTAATGATAAATGATGGTAAAACAATGTGTCCTCTTCATTTAGTCGCCATCGAATACGTCTTATAAAAGAGGCCCAGAAATATAATTTCATATCTGGAAAGTCGAGACCACCAGATCCTATTTGATTTTTTAGCATTTTCAGTGATCTCCTAGCCTTCTTATATCCCCAGATAAAGTTACAGAAAATCCTGTCTAATTGTTTAAAAAAAACAGTTTTGTGCCAAAGGAATTGCCCTAAATAAATATAGAAATTTAGGTATAATTTTCATTTTTATCAAATTTATTCTCCTGAATAAATGTAATGGAAGTCAATGCCATTTTTTTAAGCTCGCAGTGGTAGTTTTCATTAGATTTTTATAGTTGATGTTATTAATTTCTTTAATATTTGAGGTAATTCTAATTCCGAGATATGTTGCAATCTTACATATTTCAGGCACTGGTTGAGAGGGAACAAAATTTACTATTATTTGAGTTTTGTGGGCATTTAACTTATAACCTGATACCCTGCCAAATTTTGATGCTTCGAGTTTAATAGCTGTTAAAGAATCAATTGTTTCAATCGAGTATACAGCGATGTCATCCGCATACGCAGTAATTTTTAAGCTTTGATTGTCAGTCTTAAAGGGTCTTATTCATGTCTGAGTATCGGGAGCTTTTAAAAATGGTTCTAATGAAAGGGCAAACAATAAGGGTAAAAGGGGACAACCCTGGCGGGTACCTCTTTTGATTGGAAAACAATGTGACGTAAGACCACCATAACTAGTATATGCTATTGGGTTGTCATAGAGTGCCCGAATCCCGTTTAAAATGTTTCCTCCAAACCCCATTGACCCCATTACATGCCATAAATAGTCCCATCCCACCCGATCAAATGCTTTTTCAGCGTCAAGCATTATCATAGCCAGGGGTGTAACCTCTATTTCTGCTATATCGAACGCCGTTATTGCCGAATTAACATGAGCTGTTGTGTCTCTCCCTGTTATAAACCCATGTTGTTGCATATTAACAATTTTTGGCATTAGTGGTGCTAATCTTCCAGCCAAACATTTTGCAAAAATCTTTGCATCAACATTAATCAAGGAGATTGGCCTATATGAGCCCATCTCCTCTTTGGGTTTACCCTTTTTATGGAAAAAAATGATTTTGGCTTTATTCCAAGAGCGGGGAGCTGACCCGGTTCTACCTATGTCATTTATTACTTCTAAAAGAAAGGGTGTTAGCTCATCCAAACATGATTTGTAAACTTCCAGGGGGATAGTATCCTCGCCCGCTGATTTCCCTAATGGCAGTGATTTTATGGCTTCTCTCAGTTCTTCATTAGTTATTTCTAAGGTTAGTTCTTCTGTCTCGTTTCTTGTTATCTTATTTGTTATATTTTCTTTTAAATATTTTTCGATTATGGAGTCGTCGGGTATGTTCTCTAGTGTATACAAGATTTCATAATATTTGGCAAATTGCTGAATGATATCATCTGGCCGATTGTAACTCTTGTTATCAACCCCTGTGATTTGAGATATCATAGATTCCGCTCTGTCTTCTGCTACTTTAAATGCTAAACATTTTCCAATTTTGTCACCACCCTCATATTGTGAAAATTTATATTTATGGATCTGTGCACTCCTTTTCTTTAATAAAGTTTCTTTAGTTTTACATTTTAACTGGCTAAGGTTTGCACTAATATCCAGTATTGAGAGGTTGTCTCTTAGAGCATTTACAAGCTTTATCTCCTCAACTGCAATATCAGTAGTCAAAGTTAAATTATGATTTCGTCTTTCATGATTCTGTTTCAGAACAAAGGTTTGCGTGAATACTTGAATACTCGCTTTACAAGCATCCCATACTGTTAAGCATGAAGCTGTGTTTCTATTAAAAGTCAAAAATTCTGTTATATGGTGTTTTAGTTGTGAGATAAAGGCCGTATCTGATAATAAATTCCTAGGAAAAGTGGAAGCTCTTAGAGGTTTATGTTTAAGGGGTGTTGCAAATTCAATCATAATGGGATTGTGGTCAGATGTAATACGTGGATAAATTACCATATTTGTAGTTCTCATCAGGGTGTCCGATATAAAAGCCATATCTAAGCGTGAGCATAGCCTATGAGGGGCTGAGAAAAAATTATATCCTGGAGAGTTTGGGTTTAGCGAGCTCCATACATCTTTGACGTTATGTAATTTACATACATCTAAGATAGATTCTCTATTTTTAGGCATTCGTTTATAATTACCCGGGCGTGTGGTATCCGTCTGACAATTCAAAATACAATTGAAGTCCCCCATTATTATTATTTCTCCCTCCCAATCTAATAAAGCAATGTTTAGTTGTTCAAATATTCTTGGTTCTTCTTTGTTTGGTCCATATACCACACAGGCAACATATTTCATATTATTGAAACAAAGTTGGGCGATTGCCCATCTCCCCCATTTATCACCTCGTGTCATCTATATATTCAACAGGTCCTAAATATAAAACACCCCTTCAAAGTAGTGAACAAACCTGAACAATTCAATATCACAGTCTGTATATTTATTAGTATCAAATCCAGCAAGAATGTCATTTCATAAACATTTGCATACATTACACAATTAAAAAAAAACAAGAAAGAGACTCAAAGTTCAGGATGTTAAAAGTAAAACTCAAGGAACAATGTGCCAGAACTGATCTACCGGACTCGTGTTGCTTATCTTGATTCCTATGAATTGACATATCAATGATGATATTTGACATCACGGACTTTGAGTCTCTTTCTTGTTTTTTTAAAATTGTGTAATGTATGCTTGCTTGCTGCTACTGGGGACGGTCCTTGTAACACCTCGCAGAGCACGTCAATGGAGCACAGATGATATTCAGTACTGCCAATAACTGGTGGAGAGGCAGCCGGTGCTGTTGTCGATACCTGGGTGCAAGTGATGCTAGTGGTGGAGCTAAAGCTCACTCCAGTTGTAAAAGGCAAATGCGGATTCTCAAGGAATGGCATTGTTAGTCTAGGAATACGTTGGGGACATTGCCAAGCATGAGACCTCAAGGGTTTCAGCCTGGCATTCAAGTCCACATGCATGTCCGTGGCAAGTGTTAAACAGAGGTCCAACACGCATTCGTCAAAGCAAAACTGGCATCAAAGAACAGTTAAGATGCAGTCCATCCAGACTGGTCTTAACGATAGGAACCAAGAGGTGCTCAGTTCCCGTAGGCGAGGTGTGCCTAGATGCTGTACCATGTATTCACAGTATTTCCGCTCCAGGAGCGCTTTTGCCATCTCGTTTGTTATTGGGCCATCCATTCCTTAGCAGGTAAATGACAATCAGTATTTCCGCTATTGACAGCAGGATCAGAGGCAGACCTCCAAAAATGCTTCCAAATGCGGAGTATATGAAGTTTGGAATAACTCCAAGGATTGTCTGAAAGGTGCTAAGAAATCCTGGCCCTATGGTATTAAATAGGTGTACAATACCACTCGTATCTAACATATTAAAGATATGATCCACTATTTCTGCAAAATCAATGGGGCAGTTTGTACTTATAAGTGCCTGGATCTCAGTCTAGGTCCTTGCAATTTGAAGATCAAAGGTTTCTCGAGTGGAGGTTAAGGGTACAGTTTGCTGTAAAGCATAGCTTTGAGTCTGCTCAAAGTATCAGATTGTATAAAAGAAAAATCTATAACGGTGCCTCCCTGACTGTATTTATCGGGGGAAAGAATACTTGCGTACAGCAAGTAACCTGGAGTTCATGGTGACCAGATAGGCAATGCCGGAAGCATACCTCAGCAACCTTGATCATTCAGCATCAAGTAACTCCCATTCAAGAGCAGCTCGAACACCTGTTTAATCTGGAGTTCCTTTCATGTGGCAGGACAAGTTCGCTACCGACCAATTACAGGCTCCGTGCAATAAAATGTCCTGGCACATGAGAGAACCGCTCAAAGTTGCAGTTTGTACCACTTAGAAACACTTCTCGATCCCCACTCCGGCATCAAAATCTATATGGTAAATCCCAGCATTCCTTAATGTAATCCTCACCCAATTTTTCATATTTGCCTGCCTGCCTCTGTTTAAGGCAATATTGAAACTGAAACATAGTGACAGGTAGAGTTATGTGGCCATTGGTAAGCCATTCAGTACACAGAGTTTCCGCTACTGTAAATGGTAGTCGATCCAGTTTTTCAATATGGAGCATTGTATATTTAGTTCCCCTTTGTGCCATTTCAACCTGTTTATCTATTAAATTATATTCTGAAAACAGAGACGTACTGTTTATTAAACGCCAAGGCACAAAGCCTGCACTCAATGATTGCAGCATCCAGCTCAATAACATGAGAGAACATAATTGAGATTGCCCGTATTGTAATAAGGCCAAATCTTGTTCTAGGATGTCTATCGCAGAAGACACAATGTTGCCTAAAGAATATATTATGGAGGACAAAGTTGTTAACCCATTGACTACCACAGCTAATGATTTTTCTAAGTTAATACTTGTCTATTTGAGGCCGGGTCCTGCGTCGCTGCTCCATGAAACATAGAAATTCCCTGAAAAAGACTACGTTTAAAGTGATGTTAAAATTTGGTATTGTCATTACATCTTAGCTTCAGTTAAGAAAATAAAGAAATTCACTGAAAAAAAACAAAGGTCAAACTGACGTTATAGTTAGATGTTGAAAGCTTAGGCCAGGAAGACTGCTGCTTCATGCTATGGCTTGCTTAGAATGTCCCTCAAAGTACTTCGCCTCCTACCCTTTCAAGCAAAAAAACTGCTGATTCAAGCACTAATCCTCTCAAGGATAGATTATGGCAACGCTTTATATTTAGGTACCCCAAATTCAATGGTTGCAAAACTTCAACCTGTACAAAACTGTGCCACAAGACTGCTGGTGGGGATCCCCAATCGATGTTCAGCAAGGCCGCACTACACTCTCTTTATTGGGTTTCAGTGCAGGGGAGAATCAGCTTTAACCCCTTTGTTGCTAGGCCTCCCGTGTTATGCATTTTTTTGGCTATTTGGGGTAGTTCGCGCTTAGGCCCCTTTAACTTTTTTACCACATAAGATATCCATGCCAAATGTGTGTCCTTCTTTTTTCAACATCATGGGGATTCTAAAGGTACCCACGATTTGTGGATTACCCCAGAGGGAACCCAGAAATTAGCCAAAATACAGCAAAACATTTTGGGGGGGGGGGGGGAATGGGAAAAAGGGCTACAGATGAAAGCGTCTGTTTTTTTTCCCCTGTAAATGGTATCAAAAAAAGGGGTTGTGGTGCTGAAAACACCATCATCCCAGCTTTCAGGGACAAGAAGACTTTTGCCAGAAAACCTAAATATTTTGCACAGTTTTGTCATTTTTCTTGGACATAGCCTATTGTTGCTTTTTTGTGCTTTCAATCTCCTTCCAGTTAATGGTAGAAATGAGTATGAAAGCAATAATTGATCCTGGAAATTTATACATTTTAGAAAAGTAGATAACATTCTGAATTCAGCAATGGGTCATTTGTGTAGATCCTTCAAGGTTTCTTGATACAAACTAACAGTTAAATATAGGAAAAATTGAAAATTTGTTGAAAAAAACAGCCATTTGTGTCAACTTCTTTCTAATTATAACAGCTGTTTGGAAGCACTATGCCGTTACATCTGCTGGACGTTTCTGGTTGTGGGGATATACAGGACTTGTAGGTTCACCAAGAACCCGACGAACCCAGAGCCAATAAATGAGTAGCGACTTGCAATAGTTTTTTATTATGTACCGGGTATATAGCAATTATTCTTGGAAAATGTATACTTGGAGAAATCGGTGTGAAAGACACCTATGTATTTCTGAAATGGGAACAAAATATAGAGTTTAGAAACAGTAGATATTTGCACATTTCCGAAATTGGAAAACACATGCTGGAGAAAATTCAGTGCCTAGTGGGCTTTCTGCCGCCCTGGGGAGGGGAGAAATCGAGGTCTAATACCCCGATAAGCTCCCAAGGGGGGCAGAAAGACTGTGACTATTCTTTTGAGGGGTGGGGGCATTGGGATGCCCATTCTGTGAAACCCACACCCCTACTAATAGCAAAGCCAGCATAATCACTGGCGGTAGTAGACTTTCTGTCCCCCCCCCGGGGTCAGATCAGGGGCTACTGCCCACATTTCCCTCCTGGGGGGCAGAAAGGCTCTGGCATCCTTTTTTTGATGGGAGCATTGGCATACCCATTCTGGACAACCCCCACCCGAACTTTGAAGAAAAAATATCCCTGGTGGCTAGTGGGCTTTCTGTCCCACCCTGGGGGGTTCAGATAAGGGGCTATATATAATTTTTTGGGGGTGTGGGGGCCTTGACATGCCCGTTCTGGGCAACCCCCACCCCTACCTATATAAAAAAAATCCCTGGCCCTTAGTGGGCTTTCAGAACAGGGGCTATTGGCCCCATATTCCTTCCGGAGGAGCAGCAAGCCTTTAGTTTTCTTTGGGGGTAGGGTGGGGGCATTTGCATGCCCATTCTGGGCAGCCCCCACTCTGGGCCTATAAAAAAAAATCCCTGGTGTCTAGGGTGTTTTCTGCCCCCACGCAGGCAGATTGGGGACTATTGCCCCATCTGACTCCCAGGGGACAGAAAGGCTGTATAATTTTCTTTGGGGGTAGGGTGGGGGCATTTGTATATGCCCATTCTGGGCAGCCCCCACCCCGGGCCTATGAAATAAATAATACCTGGTGTCTAGGGTGTTTTCTGGCCCCACGCGTGCAGATTGGGGGCTACTGCCCCATCTGCACCCGTGGGGGCAGAGACTGTTACTTATCAGGGGGGGTTGGGGGCTTTGGCATGCCCATATTGGGCAGCCCCCACCCCTAATTTACATAATAAAATTAATCTCTGGTTTCTAGAGGGCTTTCAGCCGCCCCAGGGGGGAAGAAAGACTTGAATTTTGTGGGGGAAGGAGTGGGGCCATCTTGGGCAGTCCCCACCCATAAACTAAATGTAAAAAAAACCTGGCATCTAGTGCGACCCAGGGGAGCAGAAAGACTGAATTAGGCCCAAAAAAATGGGGGAGCAAAGGCCCTTGTCCAAGGGACTGCTCCCCCCTCCCTGGTGCCCAGTGGGTGGATCCCTGCTTGGGGATCACCCCCTGGAGAGATCCCCAAGCAGGGTTCCACTAGGGGTACAATTGGAAAGGGGAGATTCTCCACTTTCCAACGATACCTCTCCAATCTGTTTAGGTGCTCGGGGGGCTTAGATAGCCCCACGAGCACCGAAACAATGAAACTGAAACTAAGTTTCATTTTCATTGCAATGACGACAGCGTGCCATGCGCGCGATTGGCATTACAATGAAAATGCAAATTGGCCTCAGGAGGTTGGGAAGCTCTTCCCCAACTCACGAGGCCAATTAAAAAAAAGGGAACTCCCTCTGCTGTCTGCAGGAGCACCAGTGATAATAACGGAACCATTCTGTCATGAGCACCGAAGGGGTTAAGGCCCTCTGTGTTGTCCATAAGTCTCTGCAAGGGAGCGCCACCGATCAACACTGCCATGATTCACCTCTATAAGGCAAACAGAAAACTGGGCTCTAATGAGCTCCACCTAGCAGTGGTCCCCAGGGTCAAAAAAGTCAGAAGTGGAGGCCAGATTGTTTCATACAATGCCGCCAAGCTCTGGAACACCCTACCGCTAAAACCAGCCCTTTGTCACCACAGACTTCTTAGAGAAAGTTTGAATCGAAAATCATGGGTAATGTGTTTACTCCCACATATTGCAATGCATTATTATAACATCTATGTGTAATTCTGATTGAACCAAGCATCTACATTGATGAATTGTAGATGGTATAATATGTTATAAGGTGGTGCTCATGGTGAAATTAAAAAAAAGTATATGAAGTCTGTTTTTGTTGTCAATAACTGGGATGTATTTGACATAGATTTATAAAGAAGGAAAATATGGCGGCCGCCTACATTGATAAAGGCACATTGATA
This sequence comes from Lissotriton vulgaris, assembly GCF_964263255.1. Taxonomy (NCBI): domain Eukaryota; kingdom Metazoa; phylum Chordata; class Amphibia; order Caudata; family Salamandridae; genus Lissotriton; species Lissotriton vulgaris. The sequence goes on from NC_141687.1 coordinate 1,032,769,185, forward strand.
AAGGTGCTTTGTACGAAAGTTGTACATAAATTGGATTTTTCTCCCAACAGTGCTGGCCTTCATTCCTAAATGAGCATAAGATAATTCAGGAGTGCACCCTCGCGCGACCAAGCACTCCCTTGTGAGTGCATAAGCTGAGGTGTTAAATAGAGCTTGGATGTCTGATTATATCCGCACTGCCATGATATAGAAGTCAAACAGCTCCAGTAAGCCAGAAAATCTATGGAAGAAGAGTCGGAAGACCCAGATTCCAACAGGAAGACTCCCACCGGTAAGAGATATGTGTAACCATATGCAACATAACTACTAGTATATGTGCAGCAGCAGCGGGGGAGAACTTGGTGCACTGTAAAAGTCAGCTAAAGAAAGTATCACTATATGATGTTTAGTGAGACGGCATGCCAGGAAGTGGCTTCAGATATTTTTAAAACAAGACAGGCATTGCATACAGGAGATGTTAGCAGCACCGCCACCCATGGGCAAGAAGACCTGAAGAGCAAACACCTGAAACTTGAGATACTGTATGAAATAGAGACGAGGAAGTGGTGGGGGGTCACCTCGCTACAACACTATATCAACATAAATAGGGTGCCAAGAGGATTGAGAATTTATACAGTCTTGGACTATGAGAACCCTGATCCCAAACTGCTCGAAGAATGGGCAGAGCACATGGCAAACCCATCTAAAGGTATGCTAGTAATCCTGGTCCTATTTGCAAGAAGTGACCGTGAAAAAACATTAAAGGAGATTGAAGAGACAGGGAGATACATTGCAGCACACAGATACAGTGAAAAAAATGCCTGATTAATTACGAACAAAAAATAAAGCAACATAAACAAGAAAAGTTTGACCAGGATACCAGAGATTACGAACATATTTTCTTTCAAATGTTTATACAAACATTTGAAAGAAAATATGATGCACTGTGACAAGAACTGAAGAGTAATAAGAACCATACAGTATTGGAACAAAGGGAAACCTCAGAGTCAGAAGTAATAGACACCGAATAATCAGAAGAGGAAGGAGCTGTGCCTGGACTAGCTACATGAACAAAGTCCACTTTTCACAAGCAATTTTGCCTGATTAAGCAAACCTGGCTTCACGGTGGCAACGGAAAACTACTGGAACACAAAGAAAAGGATCAAAGGGAAGGGGCGGGTGGAAGCAACACAAACAGAACCTCAACCCGCACCACATGAAGCAAACAGGGAGAGAAACATAGATAACAACTGATAACTTATCTATTAATAAACTGACGTCGAAGAAACTTACAAACATCGAAGAATCAGTACTAAAGCTGGGGTTCACATTCTGCCCGACCAGCAGATTTGAGTGCACGCAAACCAGGATTGATCTTTTTAAATTCTCAAGAAACTTAAAGTTACATACACTTTTTAAACTCAATGGCCCGGGGAAAGTGAAAAGGGCACAGGAAGATGAATGGACACACATGGGCATTCTAACAGTCAATGATATAGAGACTCTAGCTATGGTAGAAGAATTGCATCTAGATAAATCATCACACGTGGAAGATACTTATGAAAACATGGACAGAATAGGAAACCCAGGAATCACACAGGTTGTGCCGCCCAACCCCTTCAAACCGACATCTACATTTCTGCCAGAGATGCCTACAGAAGCAATAGATGTGTTCGTATAGAGTGTGAATAGAGATCTAATTGCCCTATATATGAAAAAGAATAAAGAAAAAAATAGAATGAATATCACTTATAAACAAAGGCAAGCACTGAAAGATCTACACAAAAATATAACCATCGTCTATAAACCTTCTGATAAAGGAGGTAATATCGTGACGCAGATAAGGGAAAACTATTGTAGAGAAACACTCATGCAATTGAGTGATAATAACAGTTATATACCAACTACAAATACAGAATACATTAACAGCATCCAGCAATTCCAGAGTTTGATTAAAAAATGGCATCAGAGAGGGATGAAATCTATTGAAGAATACCAGTTTCTTGCAACTCCACATCCACAGCTACCTACCTTTTATCACCTACCAAAGGTCTACAAAAACAGGACCCATCTACCAGGATGTCCCATAGTCTCATCCATCGGAGGTATGAATGAGAATATGTCCACATATGTTGAGAACCTCCTGTTTCCCTTTCTATTGCAATTGACTTTGTACACCAGGGACGCAAAGGACTTTCTAAAACAAATTAAAGGGACAACATGGGAGACAGACTTACTTATGATAGAGCTGGAAGTTTTCAACCTATGCACTGGCATAGCCCACAAAGATGACTAGAGGCAGTGAGATATTTTGTCAGGGGACACCCATTGAAATTTATGGAAAACAGGGAGATGTTAATAGAGTTTGTTGACTCTTGTCTACATAACAATTTCTTCAACTTCCAAGAACAACTATACAAACCAATACAGGGTACGGCCATGGGAACCTGCTTTGCCCCCAGCAATGCAAACTTGTTTTTAGGCTAGTGGGAGAAGTGGGTGGCCTGGTCAGATACCTATGATGAATGGGTTGAATATATGGCGAGGGATGGAGGAATCAGCAAAGGCATACATAGCATCACTAAATAACAATGACATTAATCTGAGATTTATTAGTGAGATCATCTTCACTCAGGTCAATTTTCTGTGTTCATTAGCGAAAACAAGACCTATACAGCCCTGTACAGGAAGCCGACAGTGGGCAATTAAGTATTGCATATGACCAGTAGTCATCCCTTTAAATGAGTAAATAGTATACCATAGGGGAAACTATTTTGTATAAAAAGAAACAGCTCAAGGGATATAAACTTTCAAAAGGAAGCAGATGAGAGCATTAAAAGATTTGAGGTGAGAGGCTATCAAAGGAGAGTACTGAGAAGAGCTAAGAACAGAGTAGACAGAAAACAAAGAGCAGACCTACTGAAGGAAAAGTCTGAAACCAAAGATAAGGCCACACAGAACAATTTCAGGATGATCACTAATTTCTCCAGTGTGGCCAGCAATGTAAGGAAAATTCTACAAAACAACTGGCAGATTCTGAAATCAGATTGGGTCATAAGCAGAGATCTGCCTAATCATCCCCTGTTAACATTCAGGAAATCAAGATCCATTAGGGATGAATTAGTATAAAGTCACTTATCTAGGGAACGGCCAAATACATAATTGCACCAATTGAAGTACTTTGTCCAATGTGGGAAGTGTAAAGCCTGCATCCGCAGCAATAAGGTACTCACCTATGAAGTTACTGGTCTTCTAGAACGAAAGAGGATCATGAAATTCATGAATTGCAATACGACACACATAATCTACTGTCTAGCATGTCCAGGCGAACTCAGATATGTGGGTAGTACCATTCATCCCTCTAAAATACGTATCCTTGAACATCAGAGGGCGATAAATAATAAAGATATTTCTTACCCAGTTGCCAGACATTTTGAATCCCATCATCTAAGCAACAGAAATCTACTCAAGTTCTTCTGTCTGGACCAAGTACCTCATGATGTGAAAGGTGGGGACAGAGAGTTGAAACTTCGTAGATTGGAGTCTACATACATAATAAACATGCAAACTAAAACACCCATGGGACTGAATTGTGGTGAAGAGATGGGGTACATTTAGAAAATAAATTTAAATATGGATAGAATGTTATATCGGGACGGTTTCTGTCAAGCATGGCTGTTATTTTCAGTCACCATGGCCATCTGAAAAAAACAAGGAAATTAAGGTCATTGAAACACAAGCCCATACAGGCCGTGATACATTAAAGAAGCATATTAAACAGACAATATCATGAGAACTGAGCCAATCAATGGGCTTGATTAAGATAGTTTGAATCAAAAATCATGTGTAATGTGTTTACTCTCACATAATATAATGAATTATGACAACATCTATGTGCAATTCGGATCAAACCAAGCATTATTAATGAATTGTAGATGGTATAATATGATATAAGATGGCGTTCATGGTGACATTGAAAAAATGAATATGAAGTCTGATTTTGATGTCAATGACTGTGATGTAATTGACATAGAGTTATAAACAAGGAAAATATGGCGACTGGGGCTATGCCGAAACATGCCTGCATGCATGAAAGTCCTAAATAAATGTGATTTTTCTCCCGAGAGTGCTGGTCTTCATTCCTGAATGAGCATATATTAATTTGCAATTGTGGAAGCTGAGATGTTAAACAAAGCTTGAATATATACATATATATATATTTTTTGAGGAACTACAAAGTCGCGTGGCAGTGGAGTCACCAAGATACACACATATATATATATATATACTAGCAGCCCATCCCGACCTTGCCCAGGAGCAATCATGCTTCAGGACCCCCGCCCGCCCCGACGTTGTCCGTGGGTCCCCCGGATCCTTCCTTCATATATTGCAGTATTATACCTCTATGTTTCCTTTGTACGCTTTTGTAATCTTTACACGTCACATTTTGCTTATGTAATGCATCGTTTGCTAGCTGTTGTATTTGGTTGGCTCACGATTCTCACTTTTGTAATGCACTCACTTTTGTAATGCACGGTTTGCTACCTCTTTTGCTTCATTTAATGCTCACTGCTCCTCCCCGCCTGTATTTCGCCTACGCTCACCGCTCCTCCCCGCCACTTTTTCCTCATGTAATGCGCCATTTGTTACCTCTTGTATGTTGTTGGCTCACGATTCTAACTTTTGTACGATTCTCACTTTTCTAATGCACTCACTTTTGTAATGTCCGTGGGTCCCCCGGAGCCTTCCTTCATATATTGCAGTATTATACCTCTATGTTTCGTTTGTACGCTTTTGTAACCTGCACGTGTCACTTTTTCCTCATGTAATGCACCGTTTGCTAGCTCTTGTATTTTGTTGGCTCACGATTCTCACTTTTGTAATGCACGGTTTGCTACCTCTTTTGCTTCATTTAATGTTGACCACTCCTCCCCGCCTGTATTTCACCTATGCTCACCGCTCCTCCCCGCATGTATTTCACCTACGCTGACCGCTCCTCCCGCCTGTATTTCACCTACGCTCACCGCTCCTCCCCACCTGTATTTCACCTACGCTCACCGATCCTCCCCGCCTGTATTTCACCTACGCTCACCGCTCCTCCCCGCCTGTATTTCACCTACGCTCACCGCTCCTCCCCGCCTGTAGCTTTTGTATTCCACCTACCTCATCCGCCGCTCACCGCTCCTCCCCGCCTGTCCGCCGCTCCTCACCACCTGTCCGCCGCTCCTCCCCGCCTGTCCGCCGCTCCTCCCCACGCTGATGTCCGCCGCTCCTCCCTGGCTCCTGATGTCAGCGCGCACGTCACGGCCGGCCGGTGCTACTTCCAAGGGACTACTTTTTTTTTTTAGGTAAATATTTTAAATGACGTATATTTGTTTATTTTATATAGCCTATGTCCATCTACAGACCCTGCCAATTACAACGATGTATTGGGTGTTTGGATTGGCGCTGTGGTTCCCGAGTTTACCCGCCTCAAAGGTTCAAAGTTCTTCCTTTATAATAGTAGTATAGATATATATATATATCCAATTACCGCTCCGGTGCTTAGATCCACCAAACAGAGAAAAACACGAACTCCAAAATGACTTTCTCACTGCTGGCTGCAGTGACTTTTATTAAAGTTAGTGCGAGATGTTGTCAGACAGGATGACATGTTTCGGCTAACGTGTAGCCTTGCTCACATACCTTAACTGCTGAGACAACTACATTTAAATTCATTGGTGTAGGTGATCATATGATTACTGAAACTACACATACAATGAAAAGTGAAGACATACTGCAAAAAAAACTACAACATTTTTTTTTTCTTTTTGTTACATTGTAGCTTTAAGTGCCATCAACATTAGGCACTTATTATTTGAACATTCTGTTAAGTTTGGCAATGAAACAATGTTATCTGTACAAATACAATTATAATCTAGCTGTGGAATAAACCAAAATAATTCTACGGTTCATAATAAAAATGTTAAATACATAATCAACTGGATATTGTACATTATGAACATAGGAGGCTCAAATGATTTGTATAAGATTGATCTGTATAGAATAAGATATACAATCAGAGGCAGTTCTATGCACAAATGCAGAAAATCTGTAGCCTGCTACCTAAATATTCAATCTCATGATTATAGCCTCAACTAGACCAGGTGTAGCTCTCCAGTCTAAATATCAAGCACCAATTGGTAACCACAGCTTAATCATGCCTAAAACTGACAACATTAGCGCAGTATCAAACAAACAATATGTGCAAAGTGATGGTTCCGTGCAAAAATGTGTAGTTAATTAAAAAAATCAACATACTAAACCAACAAGTGTATATCATACACTGAGTTGTGCTGGTCGAGAAGGTTAGGTATAGATCAATGTTCCTAAAAATGTCCCTCACCACTTGGACCTATGAATTCTTATTGCTTGAGGAATTGTTCTTTCCTCTTATTCAGCTCAATATATAGGGTCACATTTAAAAGGTGAGTAACGTCAACTTATATAGAAACATTAAAGCCAATCCACATGAAAAACACGACTCAAGACATAATCAAAAAATGAAGAAAAATTTGTTCAGGAATCAGGCAAGAACCAGAAAAGTGATAAATAGTTAGCTCGAGATCTAAAATTAATCTTACACAATACATTGGGTCTGCTTGATGGACATGAACTTTCTAGAGTGTGCAAAGGGATTGTCTGGTACTACAAACATTCATCAAGTATCTCTAAATTATAGACTTAAATCTACAGAAAATGATGAATATCTTCACAGATATTCAATCCATTGGGCGTCTTTGAATTAAGCTTGAGGATATATTTGGTCTCAAATTGTCGCAACCTCTTCTCGCAGTCACCACCTTGTTTACTCAAAGGGACATTATCAATGACAAAATATTGGAGCATGTTGAGATTACTATCATGTTCTTCGTTAATGTGGCGGGCCACCGGGTATGTAATGTCCAAATTTACATTTGCCCGAAGGTGCTGTAATATTCGTTGGCGGACTGGAAGCTTTGTGCTGCCCACGTAACGAAGTCCACAGCCACATTGTAACACATATACCGCATGGTCTGTGCGGCATGTGTAATGTCCTTTCAGTTTTACCGGGACATCTGAGATGACGGTGATGTATGACTTGGTGTTAACGCCAAACTTACATGCACGGCATGTGTACATTTGAAAAAGCCCAGGCTGGCCGTGAGCCAATTTTTCTTTATATGCAGTTCTGGGCTAGTTCTAACCAAATCACTGCACATTGATCGAGCTTTGGGGTATGTATGGTTAGGTCTTATAGGTAGTGTTTGTGCCAGCACAGTATCAGTAAGGACAATAGACCATTGGCATTAATGATGCCCTTTATCGCCTTTGCCTGTCTGTTGTATGTAGATATAAACCTACATGGTACCATGGTGCTGACACTGGTCTCTGGATTTAATCTATCTCCAGCCTGTGTCACTACTTCTGTAACGCTCCTATCTTGCGGTGAGTTAAGTAGTTCTTTCCTGTCCCTGGAGTTGGCCTTAGCTAGTGCAGAATCCAACAACTTAACTGAGTATCCTCGTTGTAAGAGTCTGCTTCTGGCTGCTTGTTGTGCTATTACCATAGCTAGGGGCGTGCTGCAGGCTCTCCATATTCTTAGAAACTCACCATACGGCAAGCTAGTGATGGTGTGGTGTGTTGCGGGTGAAAGCTTGAAGCATGCAGCAAGGAATTTCCTGCTGTGGGTTTGCAATATAACTGGGTTTTGATCTTATTGTCCTCAATGATTACTACAATGTCCAAAAAGTTAACTCTGTGTTGGTCTATGTGTGCGGTGAACTGCAAATTAAGTTCATTGTCATTGATGGTATTGACAAAGGCCTGTGCTTCAGATTCACTCCCCTTCCAAACAATAAATATATCATTGATATACCTCCAAATGTGCATCAGATGTTTGTCTGCCAAATTTTTGTGTCTCCCCATGAGTACATGCTCCTCCCACCAGCCCACGTGTAAACACGCGTAGCTGGGGAGAAGCATGCACCCATGGCAACACCTTGTCGCTGTTTAAACACTTTCCCATCAAACAAGAAAAGATTGTTGAACAGACATAAACGGATCATACTGAGTAACATTTTGTTGTGGTTATAAAAAGATATACATCTGTTTTGTAGAAAATGTTCAGTTGCAGTTAGTCCATCTTCATGTCTGATACTTGTATATAGGGAACAGATATCAAGAGTCATAAGGAGGTAATTTTCTGACCAGGTAATGGAAATCTTTGGTGTCTCTTAGGTATGTCGGCAAAGCAGTCATGTGTTCCTGTAGATAGTGATCCAAATACTTAGATGTGTTTTCAAAAACACTGTCTCTGGCAGAAATGATAGGGCGTCCCGGGACTGGGGTGGTTTGTTTATGGACTTTTGGAATTAGGTAGAAGGTAGGAAGAGTGGGAAATTCCTTATTTGAAAAGCAAAATTCGTCTTTCGTAATTAACCCTTCTCTTTTCCAAGCCATCAATTCATGTTTCTGAAATGCTGTGCCGTTAATCAAGACAAGACTTTGGCCCATGAGGAAGTGTTTAAACGGACACGAAACGCGTCGGGCAGAAGAGAGAGAATTACTGTGAAGCATTGTGCCCTGTTTCCTTCTGCAATCTTCGTGAAATAAAAGGCATATTACTTACCTCCTTGTGCGGGTCTTCCTGCAGCAGGCAACTTTGTGATTTGATGTTAGCGGCCCGCCTGAGCCGCAGGAAAGACCCCGCTGCACCTGAGTGCAGCCCTGCTACAGCGCCAAACGATGAGGTGGCTTAAAGACAAGGAAGCCCACAAAGGAATTAACGAACGCAGAAACCAGTTGCCATTTGACATCACAACCCACTGGGGTAAGAAGCAGGTCATTATATTCGAAGACAGCACAGAACCCACTGTTGGTAAAACGAAGCACCACAAATCCCATAATGCCGTAGGAGCCACGCCCACACGGGCGGGGAATCAACTTGAAAGGATGTTTCTGAAATGCTGTGCCGTTAATCAAGACAAGACTTTGGCCCATGAGGAAGTGTTTAAACGGACACGAAACGCATCGGGCAGAAGAGAGAGAATTACTGTGAAGCAATGTGCCCTGTTTCCTGCTGCAATCTTCATGAAATAAAAGGCATATTACTTACCTCCTTGCACGGGTCTTCCTACAGCAGGCAACTTTGTGATTTGATATATATATATATATATATATATATGTGCAGCAGCCGCCGCACTCCGCTATGGCCCCTCCTCTTACAACAGTTGTCCGTACCGGGCAGCGAGCCCAATCAATTCAGAACAATCACACTCACGTCTTTTGGTGAAACGACACCAAATCGCGTGTTCCAAAGTTTCTTTATTCAGCCAAGACAGACAGAAACAATGTCTTTCCGACGCGTTTCGGGGCTCCTCCCCTTGGTCACGAGTGGTTGGAAAGGTGAATAGTGCAAACAATTATAGTTTTAATCACATGGTGGGCCAAAACAAATAAACATAAAGAAAATACTATCGCGTTCACAGACGCAAAAATAATAACAACAATTCGGGACGGCATAATTAATCATACTACATTGAATGTAATCATGGGAGCAAAGTACCTTGTGGGTAATTTACGGAGAATGCAATTTCAGACATGGTATCATTTTTACGTGCAAACTACCTAGGGTCATCAAAATAAATGACAGACTTGGAATATATATGCGTGAGGGAATGTTCTGAACACCAATAATAGCAGTTTCATGATAATATGCATTCATGGTAATGGTTACTGCCCAAGTGGGCAACAAATTCAATTATGCTGGCACACTAACAGTCAATACTTCAATAAGTAAAATTAGTTGTACAGGGTCTCTGAAATTAATCACAGAACTAACTTAAATCATTGCCCCTGTGGGCTTGTGTGCAAAAGTAACTCTACGTCCGGAGTCATCAATTCTGCCCCTGTGGGCTGTTTCAATCATACGTGCTATTCATTATCTGCAATGTTCAGTTCCAATACTAATCAATATTTATGCTGGTGCTCCCAGTCAATCAAAAAAGAGATTAATTCAAGTCGTCCCTAGAAAAGAAGAAAAATAAAAATAATGACCAGTGATTCAAAAATAAAATAAAAAATATTCCTAACTTTTCACAACTCATGTAAAAAGACACTAGAAGTTAAAAACAATTTCGGGCAATACATATTTTTTACATTCTTTTAAACATCCATCAAAGAGCTCTCACTAGACAGAAACTGCAAAAAGCTCAATAAAACCTGAACATTTCTATTCTATCATCCTAGATGTACTTCCATCTCTTTGTCGCAGTTATGTCCATCAGGGACCATGGTTTTGTACTGAACAATTATTCTCAACTCTGCTCTACGCAAATTCTGTACACAATTGCCACCTCTCTCATCAAATTTCACGCTACACAATACACAGAAGCTCAATAAATTCACATTTTGGTTGTGATGATTCTGAAAATGACGCGCTATTGGATAAGATTTGTCCATGTTGGTAATAGCACGTAAGTGCTCAAGCACTCTGAGTTTGGCTGGCTTAATCGTGCTGCCTATACAGGCTTTGTTGCACGGACAGAATAGTGCATAGACCGCATGGTCACTGGTGCACGAAGTGTGTTCCTTAATAACAAAAATTTCGGATGTAGGTGAGAGTCGTACTTTTTTTAAATTGCGGCTATTTTTACAGGCTTTACAGTTTCTGCAGGTAAAAAAACCTTCCACACCTGTGGCTTTAGGTTTTTTGAGAATAACTGCACTGCATAGCTGATCTTTAAAGGACCTTACTCTCCTGAATGAAATTTGGGGTGAGTCATTGACATATTCAGCTAAATCTGAATCATTTAACAGTAAAGGCCAAAATTTATTTAGGCTCTTTCTGAGCAGGCCTGCTTGGCTACTGTAGGTAGTAATGAACTGTGTCTTATTATCATTCTCCTTTGATAAGTCATCAGTTATTGGTTTTAGTAACGACTCCCTTGAAAGTTGTTCTACTGTTTTTTGGGCATTCGAGATTATTTTATTAGAGTAGCCTCGCTCAGAAAATCTTGCAATCATATTCCGTTGTTCAAGCTCAAAAGCTTCCTTTGTGCTGCAATTGCGCTTAGCTCTTAAAAGTTCACCCATTGGAATACTCCTAATCAAGGAGTTAGGGTGACAACTGCGCGCGTGGAGAATGCTATTACCTGCGGTCCGTTTTCTAAACAGATGCGTTTGCAATTTCTTATTCTCCACTGTGACACATAGATCCAGAAATTCTAGGCTGTCTTTGGACCAATTACTGGTAAAGTTTAAATTAAAATCATTGAGATTAAGTTCACTCACAAAACTGTTTGCCTCTTCCTCAGTCCCTTTCCATATTACCATCACGTCATCTATGTACCGCATCCACTCAATAACGTGTGTACGGTACATAGATGATCTGTATGTCACTGTCTCCTCCCAGTACCCCATATAGAGATCCGCAAAGCTGGGAGCAAAGCAAGTCCCCATAGAGGTACCAAGAGTCTGCCTGTAGATCTTACTATCAAACAAAAAATAATTTTGCTTGAGACACAGTTCCATCATCGTGATTAACATTTTGGTATGGTGTAAGTACGACACAGATCTTTTGGACAGAAAAAGCATGCACGCATCAAGTCCCAATTGATGAGGAATCGAAGTATACAAACTTGTCACATCCAGTGAGAGATGGGAATAGTCTTCTCCCCACTTCAAAGTCTCGATCTTTTTAAAAAAATCCCCTGAGTCTTTAACATAAGATGGTAATTGGTGAACAAAGGTCTGCAAAAAATAGTCCACGTATTGGGAGGTACATTCAAAACAGCTCCCATTGGAGGAGTTAATAGGTCTCCCAGGAGGATTAGTCATACTCTTATGTATCTTGGGGAGGAGGTACAGAGCTGGCAATTTTGGAAATTTACAAAATAAAAACCTGTATTCCTCCTCCTCCTCCAATAAACCTCTAGTTCTCCATTCGGTAAGTTGTGTATGGAACAGTTTGATCGAATTTTCGTATTCCATACGATTGCTCCTACAATAGCTGCTTGTGTCAGACAATTGTCTCATACCTTCCGCTATGTAATTCTCCCTAGATTGAACCACTATATTCCCGCCTTTGTCACTATTTTTGATTACAATATTATGATCTTTTCTTAGATTTTCAAGTGATTTTAATTGTAATTGGGTGACGTTTCTCCATCTTTGGTGATATTTCTTATTCTCAATCTTGATCAATTCATTCGTCATACATTTTTCAAAAACCTCAATGGTATCATTTCGAATTTGAGGTAAGAATATAGATTTCGGCTTAAAATTAGTGTTAGAACTCAATTCCAATTATACATTGGCTGTAATTAGATCTTGGTAAGGGTCATGACTCTCCTCCCATTCCTCACTTAGTACATTGAGGGAGTGTGCCAGATTGACCTCCGCAATGCTCAAATTATGTGGTTGATCTATAATGGTAGCATTGTCTTTCCCTGCTTTAGTAGCGTACCATTTTCTTATTTTTAATTTTCTTGTAAAGAAAAACAAATAAATCTTACTCTGGGTATGGTTAAAAATCTTGGACGGACAAAATGTCAATCCCAAAGATAACAACTCTACCTCGTTGTTGGTCAGAATCCGGTCTGACAGATTAATCACTGTTTTCTTCTCCATCATTTCGTTTTCAGTTGGCCCCTTGTACGCCTTCCCACCGGGCTTCCTAGATTTCCTAATGAAGATGTATTTTTGCCTTTTCCTCCTCTGTTGCCTCTTCCACACCCTTGATACCCTTGTTGGTTGCCGCCTTGCTTGTCTTGCATCACCATTGAGAATTCCATTAAAACATTGGTTTTTACTCCTGAGAAATTGCTTCCAGCAGAATAATCATTGCCACTAGTACCACTAGTGATTGATTGTAAGCCATCTTCAGACATATTTCCAGATGTGCTGGCCAGTTCTTTGGTTTGTTCAACAGGCTTGGACTGTGATTGCATAGCTGCTCTCATCTTATCATACTTTTTGGCAAATGTTAATATCTGCCCTCGTTGGTAATCCACCAGGTCTCTCTGGAATTTCCTTTGCTTTCTGTTCCTGATGTCAGTCTCGATTTTATTTAAATTTGCTTCTATTTTATCCATCTCAGCTTTGAATTCCTCGTCAGAGCACATGTCTTTAAGTTCTTTAGTTAGTGCTTCAATCTCCACATTTAGTCTGTCAGTATCTTTAAAAGCGAATTTAACTAACATCCGCAGCATATTGAGTGAGCATTCGTGATTATTAGCCGCCCACTACGTAATCAATTCAGGATCAGGGTTTTGGAATGTTGGAGTTACGAAAATCCATAGCCCATGTGGAATTCTTGATACATCCACATATTTCTGCAAAGTAGTTGCTTCCCACCACTTATTTTGTTCAAGTTTTAGACCCTTCCACAGTTTGTCCCATAAGACTCTCTTTGGGGATTTTGAAGTATCTGCACTCGCCGTGCCTGATGTTCCCGTTATTTTACTGCAGTCTTGGAACATGTCGTTAGATGCTTTTGCCCATTTTTCTCTCCTTTCCGCTGCCATTTAATGTAGCTGATTTGGCGCGTATAAACCTTTATATGCGCCGTATAGTCACGCTTCGCTTATCCTTTCATGTAATCTGAAGTGAAAAGCGTTAATGTTCTGTTTACGGATTTTGTATAATTTACCAGAGGGTAACTGTTGGTGTTCAGCGCGCTCTCCTCGTGATCATGTGAATTAGTCGAGGTTTTTCGTCGCTTGTTAACGCAGGTAGTACCCTTGTGTTTACAGGAATCCGTGGGTTGGGCCAAATCACTAAATCCATAAAAGCGCAGCAGCCGTAGCACTCCGCTATGGCCCCTCCTCTTACAACAGTGGTCCATACCGGGCAGCGAGCCCAATCAATTCAGAACAATCACACTCACGTCTTTTGGTGAAACGACAGTGCGAAATACGGACACCAAATCGCGTGTTCCAAAGTTTCTTTATTCAGACAAGACAGACAGAAACAATGTCTCTCCAACGCGTTTCAGGGCTCCTCCCCTTGGTCAAGAGTGGTTGGAAAGGTGAATAGTGCAAACAATTATAGTTTCAATCACATGGTGTGCCAAAACAAATAAACATAAAGAAAATACTATCGCGTTCACAGACTCGAAAATAATAACAACAACTCGGGACGGCATAATTAATCATGCTACATTAAATGTAATCATGGGAGCAAAGTACCTTGTGGGTAATTTACGGAGAATGCAATTTCAGACATGGTATCATTTTTACGTGCAAACTACCTAGGGTCATCAAAATAAATGACAGACTTGGATTATATATGCGTGAGGGAATGTTCTGAACACCAATAATAGCAGTTTCATGATAATATGCATTCATGGTAATGGTTACTGCCCAAGTGGGCAACAAATTCAATTATGCTGGCACACTAACAGTCAATACTTCAATAAGTAAAATTAGTTGTACAGGGTCTCTGAAATTAATCACAGAACTAACTTAAATCATTGCCCCTGTGGGCTTGTGTGCAAAAGTAACTCTACGTCCGGAGTCATCAATTCTGCCCCTGTGGGCTGTTTCAATCATACGTGCTATTCATTATCTGCAATGTTCAGTTCCAATACTAATCAACATTTATGCTGGTGCTCCCAGTCAATCAAAAAAGAGATTCATTCAAGCCGTCCCTAGAAAAGAAGAAAAAGAAAAATAATGACCAGTGATTCAAAAATAAAATAAAAAATATTCCTAACTTTTCACAACTCATGTAAAAAGACACTAGAAGTTAAAAACAATTTCGGGCAATACATATTTTTTACATTCTTTTAAACATCCATCAAAGAGCTCTCACTAGACAGAAACTGCAAAAAGCTCAATAAAACCTGAAAATGTATGTTCTATCATCCTATATGTACTTCCATCTCTTCGTCGCAGTTATGTCCATCAGGGACCATGGTTTTGTACTGAATAATCATTCTCGACTCTGCTCTACGCAAATTCTGTACATGATTGCCACCTCTCTCATCAAATTTCACGGTACACAATACACAGAAGCTCAATAAATTCACATTTTGGTTGTGATGATTCTGAAAATGACGCGCTATTGGATAAGATTTGTCCATGTTGGTAATAGCACGTAAGTGCTAAAGCACTCTGAGTTTGGCTGGCTTAATCATGCTGCCTATATAGGCTTTGTTGCGCGGACTGAATAGTGCATAGACCGCATGGTCATTGGTGCACGAAGTGTGTTCCTTAATAACAAAAATTTCGGATGTAGGTGAGAGTCGTACTTTTTTTAAATTGCGGCTATTTTTACAGGCTTTACAGTTTCTGCAGGTAAAAAAACCTTCCACACCTGTGGCTTTAGGTTTTTTGAGAATAACTGCACTGCATAGCTGATCTTTAAGGGACCTTGCTCTCCTGAATGAAATTTGGGGCGAGTCATTGACATATTCAGCTAAATCTGAATCATTTAACAGTAAAGGCCAACATTTATTTAGGCTCTTTCTGAGCAGGCCTGCTTGGCTACTGTAGGTAGTAATGAACCGTGTCTTATTATCATTCTCCTTTGATAAGTCATTAGTTATTGGTTCTAGTAACGACTCCCTTGAACGTTGTTCTACTGTTTTTTGGGCATTCGAGATTATCTTATTAGAGTAGCCTCGCTCAGAAAACCTTGCAATCATATTCCGTTGTTCAAGCTCAAAAGCTTCCTTCGTGCTGCAATTGCGCTTAGCTCTTAAAAGTTCACCCATTGGAATACTCCTAATCAAGGAGTTAGGGTGACAACTGCGCGCGTGGAGAATGCTATTACCTGCGGTCTGTTTTCTAAACAGATGCGTTTGCAATTTCTTATTCTCCACTGTGACACATAGATCCAGAAATTCTAGGCTGTCTTTGGACCAATTACTGGTAAAGTTTAAATTAAAATCATTGAGATTAAGTTCACTCACAAAACTGTTTGCCTCTTCCTCAGTCCTTTTCCATATTACCATCACGTCATCTATGTACCGCATCCATTCAATAACGTGTGTACGGTACATAGATGATCTGTATGTCACTGTCTCCTCCCAGTACCCCATATAGAGACCCACAAAGCTGGGAGCAAAGCAAGTCCCCATAGAGGTACCAAGAGTCTGCCTGTAGATCTTACTATCAAACAAAAAATAATTTTGCTTGAGACACAGTTCCATCATCATGATTAACATTTTGGTGTGGTGTAAGTACGACAAAGATCTTTTGGACAGAAAATGCATGCACGCATCAAGTCCCAATTGATAAGGAATCGAAGTATACAAACTTGTCACATCCAGTGAGAGAAGGGAATAGTCTTCTCCCCACTTCAAAGTCTCGATCTTTTTCAAAAAATCCCCTGAGTCTTTAACATAAGATGGTAATTGGTGAACAAAGGTCTGCACGTATTGGGAGGTACATTCAAAACAGCTCCCATTGGAGGAGACAATAGGTCTCCCAGGAGGATTAGTCATACTCTTATGTATCTTGGGGAGGAGGTACAGAGCTGGCAATTTTGGAAATTTACAAAATAAAAACCTGTATTCCTCCTCCTCCAATAAACCTCTAGTTCTCCATTTGGTAAGTTGTGTATGGAACAGTTTGATCGAATTTACGTATTCCATACGATTGCTCCTACAATAGCTGTTTATGTCAGACAATTGTCTCATACCTTCCGCTATGTAATTCTCCCTAGATTGAACCACTATATTCCCGCCTTTGTCACTATTTTTATTACAATAGTATGATCTTTTCTTAGATTTTCAAGTGATTTTAATTGTAATTGGGTGACGTTTCTCCATCTTTGGTGATATTTCTTATTCTCAATCTTGATCAATTCATTCGTCATGCATTTTTTCAAAAACCTCAATGGTATCATTTCGAATTTGAGGTAAGAATATAGATTTCGGCTTAAAATTAGTGTTAGAACTCAATTTTAATGATACATTGGCTGTAATTAGATCTAGGTAAGGGTCATGTTATAGTTAGGATTTTTTTCAATGTTAAATCTCACAATTAGGTGTGGGCGGAAAATCCGTTCCGCTCGCGGATTTTGCGGATTTTCGGGAAATTCGCAATCCGCGAGATTTGCGAATCTCCCGCAAAATCCGCAAATCCGCGAGCAGCGGATTTTGCTCGCACTGTTTGCGTGAGTTCGCGTGAGTTCGCGCCCCGCGAATAAGTGCAAAATTGCAGAAATACGATTTTAGCAAAACTGAAAGTAACTACTTACCAGGTTCAAAAGTTCAGGCTCATCATTAGTAGCCATTTCCTGTAGTGCTTCCTGAGGGGCCCCTCCAGAGTTCAGTTGCCAGTTGAAACTATTATGTGACCCTGCTCTGAACCTCAGAATAGTTACACATATGCCACAAAGGTCCTGAATTACAGCTAAGGGAGACAAGCAGGAGCCAGGCTGGAAGTTAAAATCCATTAATCAGCCCCTAATTCATTATTGTCAGTTGGGGCAGGGCAGGTGTTGTAACTAATTTTGCAACAATGAAAGCACTTAGCAAGTGCAAAAGATCACTAATCAGGGCGCACTAAGGAAGCAGGTGCCAGCTAAAAAAATATTCTGTGACACATTAATCAGCCCCAAATTAATTCAGGTCACTTGAGGCAGGGAAGGTGTGCTTTGCTTTGCCGAAAATAATGTACACTGGACAACCAGAGGGTGTGGTGATGAAACAGAGGGTGGCATGGGTGGGCCAGAGGGTGGCATGAGTAGTCAGAGAGTGGCAGTGGTGACAGAGAGTGGCAGTGATGAAGAAGAGTGTCCTAAACAGGCTGGACACGTAGAAACAACAAGTTCGCAAAACTTGCGACCCGACAGGTAAGTTCGCAAATTGCGAAATTGTAAAAACCCTCGCGAACTGGCAGAAACACGGGCGAACACAAAAATTCGTGGGAATTCGCGGATTTTGAGGATTGCGAATCCGCAAATCCGCAAAATTCGCAAACGCGAGATCCGCAAAATTCGCCCATGCTTACTCACAATTCTATTTAGAATAACTGTGGCGCCGGTCGACGAATCTGCCTGAAAATGTCCTCAAAATGGCCTCGTCGAGCTCCGGTCCTTCCCTGAAAAGTGTGGGGGGATGCGTCAAGCGGGGGCCGAGATAAAAGGGGGGTCCCAAAACACGTTTTCCCCATCTTAATTTTCATAGGGCGGTCGACCTCAGTTTTAGCCCGAACGGCTGAATGGATTTACACCAAACTTGGCAAAATTGTAGGGACTGGTAGCCCGATGTGCCTTTGCTATGTCTCAAGATATGTGATCCACTGGATTTTGAGTAATTTGGGTTCAAAAAAATATATATATCTATAGGCGCGCCCCGGTACGCGCATCTGGGAGCGCTCCGTGCGCGACACGTGACTTGCGCACGGAAAGCTGATTGGCTGTCGGGTGTCTGTAAACATTCTAAACAGTCCGGAGCGGCCGCCATCTTGTGTCTCGGTAGGATCGAGACACAAGAGGTGGCCAAAACAAAGGGGGAAATGACCATAAGGGAGCAGAGTAGACCCTACCTGACCCCCTAGGTTTGATGTGGGGGCTTTAAAAGGGCCCGAGGGGCAAAAAAAAAGTATTTTTTTTTCGTTTTTTTGCGGGGGGAGCGCCTGGTATGCGCACCGGGAAACGGACCAGGGAGCGTACTATGGGGAAAAAAAAGAATGATAGACTTTTCAAATATTGTATGTTTATTAATTGTTCTTTTTTTTTTTTTATTAATTACCAACATGGTGGCCCACCACTCTGGGCACCGCTCCTATCCCAGCATCAACAGGCAAAAATGTAGGTGAGATCCTAGATAATACCTTGAGCATGAAAACCCATGTATCTACAATTTGTGGCAAAGGCTTCGCACTACTCAAGATGCTCCGGCGAGTTTTTCCATGGATCCCCACTGAGTGTAGGAAGATATTGGTCCAGTCTTTATTAATGAGCAGGTTGGATTACGGAAATTCCCTGTTTGTGGGAATGGCGGACTATCTGTTCGCGAAACTACAAGTCGTACAGAACCCTGCGGCAAAGGCAATTTGCAATAAAAGAAAGTACGACCCAGCCAAAAGCTGCCTGCGTGAGCTTCACTGGCTACCAATGAGACAGAGAGCTATCTTCAAGCTAATGTGCATAACGCATAAAGCATTGCACAACAAGGGCCCTTGCATCCTAAAAAATAAAATCAGATTCTATGCTCCCACAAGGAACCTGCGTTCCTGTACGGCTGCTAGAGCAAGCAACACTCGTGTGAAAACAGCTAGGATGGGTGGACGGGCGTTCTCCCATCTGGCGCTAAACCACTGGAACAAGCTGCCACAGGAACTCAGACTAACAGAATGTTATTTGTCCTTCAGGAAGCAATTAAAAACATTTCTTTTTCCAAACTCTGACTAAATACAATCCTTACTCTGCTATCTGTTAACTACTCACTACTGTCAGGACAGCGCCGTGATATCCCATTGGGGATGATTGTTTGCGCTCTATAAATACCATTGACATTGACATTGACATTGACATTGACATGTAGGTACCAATGCAGAGTCTAAAATTTAATATACACTGTCTCCTTTGTAGATATCTTGCATGTTGTTACAGAAGTTATTGTGGTATATGGAATTCATACCATAGTCTGTCAGGAAATCAGAAACAATATGGAGGCAGGAGATGATAATGAGATGTTAAATACAGATTGGAGATAATATAGTGGGAGAAAGGAAGTAACTATGAGCAAACTTACTATGTAACACAAAAAAGTTGCACAGTATATTTTAAGTCTCACTTTATATTATATCTATTTTGGTACTATTTCATAATTTACATATAAAAAAGATTAATGTCTCAAACAATTTTTAATTTTTAAATTTAAATTTATTGTTGTGATTTTTCAAAATCTAAAAGAATTTGCAACATTCATTCATCAGGTATGTCCTCCTTTTCATTCCATGATTCAATTTCTTCAACACATTTAATTAAGTCTTGGTCTACAGTGTGATCCAAAAAGTCTATTTCATCTTTGTCTGCCTTAGGATTGTTTTCCATATTAATTTCAAATGAAATATTATTTTCATTCTGTTGTGCTTCCATTTTCTTTCTGTAAATTGCATAAAAATGTAATGTATTCGTAGAGATAGGGCACTGTTGGGTTTAAGTTCAGACAGGTACTTGTGAGTTTTTAACAGTGAAGTTATCTTTGGGCAGTGTATGGTTTCAGGCAGGAAGTAGAACTCTTAAAAAGTGCCTGTGATGAAGCCTAAGTAAATTCATATTTATACCAGAGAAGCCTAACTCAATCCATAATTATAATAAACAAGCCTTTCTCAATGTCTAACTCTTACAGAGGGATAGTATATAACTATCTGAAAACGTTTTCCCAAATTACCTTAAAGTGCATAACATAGTTCTCCTTTCAAATTAACAACCTACCTTATTCAAAGTAGTTGAAGTTTTCTATGAACATTTTTTCCAAATGTACCTTAGGTAGTGTTAGTCAAAATGGCTGTGTTTCCCTCTCATTTTTCATATATATTCATGTACTTAACCAATCAAATGTCAGCACATAAAAGTACAAAATGTAAGTAACATTTTAATTGGTTGAAAATTCCAACAGTTTCATATGTGTTTTTGTCATGTAATTTACCTCAGGATATTTAGACAGGGCTACAGCCCAAATGGCTCACTGGAATACCACCAAATTTGGGTAAATGGTAGGGACTGCTATGTAGTAGGGCGTATTCTATATTTGGTGTAAGTGTCTCCAATGGTTTTTCTGTAAATTACTTTCCCACCTTTTTTTTTGGAGCGCTTACCGGTGCGCGCCCCGGTACGCGCACCGGCAGCTTTACAGGAGTCCTCCATTTTGTGTTTCGGTACAATCGAGACACAAGATGGAGGACAAACAACTTTGGGAATGGGTAGAAGGGGGCAAGGTAGACACTTCCTGACCCTCTAGGTTTTCTGAGGGGGGCTTAGGAGGCTCATATAGGCCAAAAATAAAAAATAAATTAAAATTTTCGCGGGGGAGCGCTCGGTACGCGCACCGGTAAGCGTACTGGGGAGCGTACTTTGGTGAAAAATAGTGAAAAAATTTAGAAAAAGATAAATGTTTTGAATGATCAGAGGTAGGGTAGCTCTGAAAAGAGCTTTTGGGTTCTGTGGCTGATTTAGGTACCTACAAGTAGGTTCCAATGCACAGTCTTAAATTCAGGAGGAATATTCTATTCCCCTCATCTGAGAAGTGCACACCATCTCCTCTGTAGATGTCTTGCATGTTGTGACGCAAGTTGTTTTTGTATATTGAACCCATTCCAAAGTCTCTCATGTAAGCAGAAACAGATTTATTCACATGTTTCAGTGCTTTCTCAAATTGTGGACAAAATTGGTTGGACCAGTTCCATTTCTGTCTTTGGCATATATTGGAATATACCAAGGCAGTTTGTGGAAAAAGTGTCATCAATTGATCAAAGGTGTCCTTTAAAAGCATTTCCAGACCAACCCCAGTCATAGTGCCCAAATCATTTCCACCACAGTGCACTATTAAGAGGTCAGGGTTTGGCAGATGCAAAAAGGTTTTCATCAATGGTATCAATTGATGACATCTCAATCCTCTCTGGCCAATCCACTTGATTTCCACATTTGATAAATCAAGGTTGTGATCATTTCTGCTTGCTGCATACCTTTGAGCCCAGTGGATGTAGCTATGTCCAGTAATCCATACAGAGTACATGATGAGAGAAGGTTCTGGTGCAGTCAGATGAAGTGTGGGAATGAAATGGTAGTTGGAACAGTAGGAGTTTACAACAAAAAAAAATTTGTGGAGTTTCTTTGCTGTTGAATCACAAGCAATGATTGGTGGATTCAGATAGTTGAAAACTGAGTTAGGGTGCATGGTTGTGTTGTGTGAAAGAAGTAATTTGAATGGTTAAGAAAAAGTCACTAAAAGCAATAATGCCCTGGATAAGCTGGTGTATTGAGAGGTCAAACATCCTTGCTGACTTAATTTGCAACATTGTAGAATAAACTTTTGAACCTGAGAGTTCAGGTAGGAGGGAGTTGCTATGGTAACAGATAGAAAGGTCTGAGAGGGGGAAGGGTGTTGGTTTGAAAATAGTGAGGGAAGACTTTTGATTGGTTGAAATAAGGCATATGTGTGTAAAGTTAGAGATGTTCTATGCCAGTCTTGGTTTCAGTGTATTGAGAGCACACCTTTTGCTCTGCTAAAAAAAAATTGGTGTGTTTGTCTGACACTGTTTTCAATCTCCCAAAGTATTTGTAAAGGTAAGTAATGATTTATTTAATTTAGATAGAGACTTGTTTGCTCTATGGAGAATATTTGGAAGCAGATAGTGAAGATTCAGTTGTGAAATTGATTCCTTGTACATAGGACTTGTGCTGTGTTTGTAAGAAATTATTCAAAAAACGATTTGGGGGTAAAAGAATGGCTTTTATATTTTTGAGAAGTAATTAATAGTGTTTGCCTCATTAAATAAATATATTTGAACCATTTAGAATAATGTCACTTGCATTACCTCAGATTTGGAAGCAGATTGAGATTCTTTTTTATTGGTTTGTGGCATGTTTTTGGAAATGCTTGCTATGAACATTTGCAAGATAGGGGATTTGTATTTTGTTAAACAGTGAGGCTTCAGTAGTGAAATTGAATGCTTGTACATAGGTCCTGTGTTGTGTTTCTAAAATGTTATTCAAAAAACGATTTTGGGGGCAAATCAATGGTATTTTCATTTGGCCCTTATTTATGATTGCCTTGTGCTGCTGGTACATCACTTTAAACATGGGAAAAAAGTGACGCTCTGGTGGCGCAAGGCCTTCATAAATAAGGCCCTGAGTTTTTTTTTTGTTGGTTTGTGTCTTGCTTTTTGATAATGCTTGATATCAACATTTGCAAGATAGAGGATTTGTATTTTGTGAAATAGTGAGGGTTCAGTAGTGAAATTGAGTGCTTGTACATAGGATCTTTGCTGTGTTTCTAAAATGTTATTCAAAAAATGATTTTGGGTGCAAATCAATGGTATTTTCATTTGGCCCTTATTTATGATTGCCTTGTGCTGCCGGTGCATCACTTTAAACATGGGAAATAAGTGACGCTCTGGTGGCGCAAGGCCTTCATAAATAAGGCCCTGAGTTTGTTTGCTGTTGGTTTGTTTTTTGCTTTTTGATAATGCTTGTTATGAACATTTGCAAGATAGAGGATTTGTATTTTGGGAAATAGTGAGGGTTCAGTAGTGAAATTGAGTGCTTGTACATAGGATCTTCGCTGTGTTTCTAAAATGTTATTCAAAAAACGATTTTGGGGGAAATCAATGGTATTTTCATTTGGCCCTTATTTATGATTGCCTTGTGCTGCTGGAGCATCACTTTAAACATGGGAAAAAAGTGACGCTCTGGTGGCGCAAGGACTGCATAAATGAGGCCCTCAGTTTTTTTGTTGTTGGTTTGTGTCTTGCTTTTTGATAATGCTTGATATCAACATTTGCAAGATAGAGGATTTGTATTTTGGGAAATAGTGAGGGTTCAGTAGTGAAATTGAGTGCTTGTACATAGGATCTTCGCTGTGTTTCTAAAATGTTATTCAAAAAACGATTTTGGGGGAAATCAATGGTATTTTCATTTGGCCCTTATTTATGATTGCCTTGTGCTGCTGGAGCATCACTTTAAACATGGGAAAAAAGTGACGCTCTGGTGGCGCAAGAACTTCATAAATGAGGCCCTCAGTTTTTTTGTTGTTGGTTTGTGTCTTGCTTTTTGATAATGCTTGATATCAACATTTGAAAGATAGAGGATTTGTATTTTGTGAAACAGTGAGGTTTGAAACGTGATATTGAGTGGTTGTACATAGGTTCTGCATAGTGTTTCTTAAATGTTATTCAAAAAACGATTTTGGGGGCAAATCAATGGTATTTACATTTGGCCCTTATTTATGATTGCCTTGTGGCACCAGTGCGTCTCTTTTAACATGGGACGCACTGGTGGCGCAAGGCCTTCATAAATAAGGTCCTAAGTTTTTTTGTTGTTGGTTTGTGTCTTGCTTTTTGATAATGCTTGATATCAACATTTGCAAGATAGAGGATTCGTATTTTGTGAAATAGTGAGGGTTCAGTAGTGAAATTGAGTGCTTGTACATAGGATCTTCGCTGTGTTTCTAAAATGTTATTCAAAAAACGATTAGGGGGGAAATCAATGGTATTTTCATTTGGCCCTTATTTATGATTGCCTTGTGCTGCTGGTGCATCACTTTAAACATGGGAAAAAAGTGACGCTCTGGTGGCGCAATGCCTTCATAAATAAGGCCCTCAGTTTTTTTGTTGTTGGTTTGTGTCTTGCTTTTTGATAATGCTTGATATCAACTTTTGCAAGATAGAGGATTTGTATTTTGGGAAACAGTGAGGTTTGAAAAGTGATATTGAGTGGTTGTACATAGGTTCTGCGCAGTGTTTCTTAAATGTTATTCAAAAAACGATTTTGGGTGCAAATCAATGGTATTTTCATTTGGCCCTTATTTATTATTGCCTTGTGCTGCCGGTGCATCACTTTAAACATGGGAAATAAGTGACGCTCTGGTGGCGCAAGGCCTTCATAAATAAGGCCCTGAGTTTATTTGTTGTTGGTTTGTGTCTTGCTTTTTGATAATGCTTGATATCAACATTTGCAAGATAGAGGATTTGTATTTTGTGAAATAGTGAGGGTTCAGTAGTGAAATTGAGTGCTTGTACATAGGATCTTTGCTGTGTTTCTAAAATGTTATTCAAAAAATGATTTTGGGTGCAAATCAATGGTATTTTCATTTGGCCCTTATTTATGATTGCCTTGTGCTGCCGGTGCATCACTTTAAACATGGGAAATAAGTGACGCTCTGGTGGCGCAAGGCCTTCATAAATAAGGCCCTGAGTTTGTTTGCTGTTGGTTTGTGTTTTTGCTTTTTGATAATGCTTGTTATGAACATTTGCAAGATAGAGGATTTGTATTTTGGGAAATAGTGAGGGTTCAGTAGTGAAATTGAGTGCTTGTACATAGGATCTTCGCTGTGTTTCTAAAATGTTATTCAAAAAACGATTTTGGGGGAAATCAATGGTATTTTCATTTGGCCCTTATTTATGATTGCCTTGTGCTGCTGGAGCATCACTTTAAACATGGGAAAAAAGTGACGCTCTGGTGGCGCAAGGACTGCATAAATGAGGCCCTCAGTTTTTTTGTTGTTGGTTTGTGTCTTGCTTTTTGATAATGCTTGATATCAACATTTGCAAGATAGAGCATTTGTATTTTGGGAAATAGTGAGGGTTCAGTAGTGAAATTGAGTGCTTGTACATAGGATCTTCGCTGTGTTTCTAAAATGTTATTCAAAAAACGATTTTGGGGGAAATCAATGGTATTTTCATTTGGCCCTTATTTATGATTGCCTTGTGCTGCTGGAGCATCACTTTAAACATGGGAAAAAAGTGACGCTCTGGTGGCGCAAGGACTTCATAAATGAGGCCCTCAGTTTTTTTGTTGTTGGTTTGTGTCTTGCTTTTTGATAATGCTTGATATCAACATTTGAAAGATAGAGGATTTGTATTTTGTGAAACAGTGAGGTTTGAAACGTGATATTGAGTGGTTGTACATAGGTTCT
This sequence comes from Lissotriton vulgaris, assembly GCF_964263255.1. Lineage (NCBI taxonomy): Eukaryota > Metazoa > Chordata > Amphibia > Caudata > Salamandridae > Lissotriton > Lissotriton vulgaris. Next base: position 1,032,794,782 of record NC_141687.1, read on the forward strand.
GCATAGTGTTTCTTAAATGTTATTCAAAAAACGATTTTGGGGGCAAATCAATGGTATTTACATTTGGCCCTTATTTATGATTGCCTTGTGGCACCAGTGCGTCTCTTTTAACATGGGACGCACTGGTGGCGCAAGGCCTTCATAAATAAGGTCCTAAGTTTTTTTGTTGTTGGTTTGTGTCTTGCTTTTTGATAATGCTTGATATCAACATTTGCAAGATAGAGGATTCGTATTTTGTGAAATAGTGAGGGTTCAGTAGTGAAATTGAGTGCTTGTACATAGGATCTTCGCTGTGTTTCTAAAATGTTATTCAAAAAACGATTTGGGGGGAAATCAATGGTATTTTCATTTGGCCCTTATTTATGATTGCCTTGTGCTGCTGGTGCATCACTTTAAACATGGGAAAAAAGTGACGCTCTGGTGGCGCAATGCCTTCATAAATAAGGCCCTCAGTTTTTTTGTTGTTGGTTTGTGTCTTGCTTTTTGATAATGCTTGATATCAACTTTTGCAAGATAGAGGATTTGTATTTTGGGAAACAGTGAGGTTTGAAAAGTGATATTGAGTGGTTGTACATAGGTTCTGCGCAGTGTTTCTTAAATGTTATTCAAAAAACGATTTTGGGTGCAAATCAATGGTATTTTCATTTGGCCCTTATTTATTATTGCCTTGTGCTGCCGGTGCATCACTTTAAACATGGGAAATAAGTGACGCTCTGGTGGCGCAAGGCCTTCATTAATAAGGCCCTGAGTTTATTTGCTGTTGGTTTGTTTTTTGCTTTTTGATAATGCTTGCTATGAACATTTGCAAGATAGAGGATTTGTATTTTGGGAAACAGTGAGGTTTCAAAAGTGATATTGAGTGGTTGTACATAGGTTTTGCGCAGTGTTTCTTAATTGTTATTCAAAAAACGATTTTGGGGGCAAATCAATGGTATTTACATTTGGCCCTTATTTATGATTGCCTTGTGGCACCAGTGCGTCCCTTTTAACATGGGACGCACTGGTGGCGCAAGGCCTTCATAAATAAGGCCCTGAGTTTTTTTGTTGTTGGTTTGTGTCTTGCTTTTTGATAATGCTTGATATCAACATTTGCAAGATAGAGGATTTGTATTTTGTGAAATAGTGTGGGTTCAGTAGTGAAATTGAGTGCTTGTAAATAGGATCTTCGCTGTGTTTCTAAAATGTTATTCAAAAAACGATTTTGGGAGCAAATAAATGGTATTTTCATTTGGCCCTTATTTATGATTGCCTTGTGCTGCCGGTGCATCACTTTAAACATGGGAAATAAGTGACGCTTTGGTAGCGCAAGGCCTTCATAAATAAGGCCCTGAGTTTGTTTGCTGTTGGTTTGTGTCTTGCTTTTTGATTATGCTTTCTATGAACATTTGCAAGATAGAGGATTTGTAGTTTTGGAAACAGTGAGGTTTTAAAAGTGATATTGAGTGGTTGTACATAGGTTCTGTGCAGTGTTTCTTAAATGTTATTCAAAAAACGATTTTGGGGTCTAATCAATGGTATTTACATTTGGCCCGTATTTATGATTGTCTTGTGGCGCTGGTATGTCACTTTTAACATGGGAAGAAAGTGACGCACTGGTGGCGCAAGGCCTTCATAAATAAGGCCCTGAATTTTTTTGTTGTTGGTTTGTGTCTTGCTTTTTGATAATGCTTGATATCAACATTTGCAAGATAGAGGATTCATATTTTGTGAAATAGTGAGGGTTCAGTAGTGAAATTGAGTGCTTGTACATAGGATCTTCGCTGTGTTTCTAAAATGGTATTCAAAAAACGATTTGGGAGGCAAATCAATGGTATTTTCATTTGGCCTTTATTTATGATTGCCTTGTGCTGCCGGTGCATTACTTTAAACTTGGGAAATTAGTGACGCTCTGGTGGCGCAAGGCCTTCATAAATAAGGCCCTGAGTTTGTTTGCTGTTGGTTTGTTTTTTGCTTTTTGATAATACTTGCTATGAACATTTGCAAGATGGAGGATTTGTATTTTGGGAAACAGTGAGGCTTCAAAAGTGATATTGAGTGGTTTTACATAGGTTCTGCGCAGTGTTTCTTAAATGTAATTCAAAAAACGATTTTGGGGGCAAATCAATGGTATTTACATTTGGCCCTTATTTATGATTGCCTTGTGGCACCGGTGCGTCTCTTTTAACATGGGACGCACTGGTGGCACAAGGCCTTCATTAATAAGGCTCTGAGGTGTTGTGGGATAAACTTTAATATGTTGCAAAATAGTGTTTATATCGTTTGCTTTTTGTCATTATTTTGTTGTTTGCTAATAGTGGTCTTTAATGTGATATTTTTTTCAGAACCACAGATTGAAATCAACATTTTAAAAGCAAGCAAAAATGCCGTCAAGGCAAAGGAGAAGAAAAAATACCATACGTAAAAGAACAAAATCATCAAAAGAATTAAAGGAATCCTCTACAACAAGTACTTCAAAAAACACCAGAAAAGCTCCTGGTAAGACAATTAGGTCTTTTCTTCGCAATTTATGTAGATCAAAAAGAAATGTAAACGGTAATGTGAATATCCAGAAGCAGAGAGCAAATCTAAAAAGGAAGGAGAGGCCCTCAAAAAATGTCTCTATTGGAACAGGAGAGAAGAGTATGGATAGCAATAGAAGGTTAAATCAATTTAGGGACATTCGTAGACGAATGTTTGGCAATAGGGTAGTTTTAAATTTGCTAAAAAATTAAAAGAAAGGTAAACAGAGAGCTGCTTTTTACAAGAAAAAGAAAAGTGTAGAGAAGATTGTTGATCAGGCTTTTGAAGTTAAGAAAAAATTATTTATTTTAGTAATCAATAGAATTAGGATACTTAATAAGGCAATTGATGTTTTCAAATCGAACAGTAGATGGAAAAGAATTATTAATCGGACTAATTTTTGTGAAATATTTTCTGGAGAATGGATGCATAGTTCAAGTTCTGAGCCATTTTTTAATGAGGAGAGTTACTTTCAGGAAAATGATTTGGTGCATGCAGTTGACACCAGTGGTCGAGCATATGAGGTGTAAGATGGTTGTGTGATGGAAAAAGAGAAACTTATGTCTAGAGATGCAGAAGAGGTGTTAAGTGATGAAGTTTTAGGGAGACGTACTAAGGGTCCAGTGTACACATGGAAGTGTAGTAGTATTTGTAGTGTGCGACAGGATTCAATCGATTTGCTTCGAAATTTCTTACGTACATATAGTAAGAAAAGTCTAGAACAAAAAATGAAGATCTTGCAAGAGTTAGATCCTTGCAGAGTGAGAGAAAACACAGGTTTGCATGGGCATTCACTGGCTTGTCTTTCTAGAAAAGTATGTCAGAGTGTTTTCCATCATTTTAGGATGTTAGCAGTGCATCCTAATAAGGTGAGGACATTAGTGAGAAGGTTGTATTATGCAAAAAGTCCAGCACTTAAGCTTAAACAGTTAAACAGTGCTCTTTTGCATGGATCTGAAGTAGATGTGAAGACTATTTGTGAAGAAATTGAGTTTTGTTATTTTGGGAACAAAGAGGACAGTGTAGAAATGGATATAGTAATGGATGGTAATGTGGAAGACAATGTACAGATTTCAAGTACAGAAAAGTTTGACGAGGAAATTACCAAGTTTAAGGTGAAATCAAGTGAAAGGCCTAATTTAACTTGTGTGTGTTGTCGACGGACTCATTATAAGATTCAGACTAGGTTAGTTGATTTATATGCAAAATGTGAAGTGAAAAATAATAGTGAATGGAAGGATTTTGTAAGTTATTTGTTGGTGGAGAATTCTTTTGATTTGAGTTTTGATCAGCGTATTTGTAATTATTGTTTGAAAAAATTAAATGAAAATAGAATGCCTGCTAGAGCTGTTCATAATAATCTTCAGTTGATAGATATTCCTTCTGAATTGATGGATTTAAATACTTATCAATCAATTTTGATTAAATGTGTCCATCCTTTTCAAGCTATTGTTCGCATGGAGCCTAAGATAGGGAAATTACCTCCTACAGATTTACAAAGAGGATTAAAGGGAAGAGTTGTTTATTTGCCTCTAGATGTCAAGAAAAATATTGATATAATTGGTGTAGAAAGAGTAGAAGAGGATCCTCTGGTTATTCTAGTTAATGGGGTTCCGACAAAGAGTAAGAAAATCTGGCAAGATTTAGTGGATGTTAGGAAAGTCAAAAAGGCAACGTTGTATTTGGTCAAAAACAATCAGTACTATAAAGATGTAAGTGTTGGAGCAGAGGAAACAGCTACAGAAGAAGACAGTGATTGTTCAGTTGGCCATATTGAAAAAGTTGATGTGTCTAGAAGTGAAGTAATATATGAACATTATACTGTTCATCCTTTGCATTCCAAAGAAGTAATGGGGAATGCAATTGACTTGTTTCAAATGAAAGCAGCAAAAGAAAGTCCCATTAGTGTATGGGAAGAAAGTTTGGAAGCTCGTTGTTTTCCACAGTTATTTCCAACAGGTCGTGGTGGACGATATGACGATCGACCAGTTCAAATTCCTGCAGCTGAATATCGGACTTTAAGATTATATGCTGAAGATCCAAGGTTTCGGCAATGCATTCCGTATTTGTTTCATCTACTGTATGAAAGTGATTTGTCTGGGCTTTCTTATGCAGTTAATCATATATTGAAAAGTGGAGCTCATCTGCAAAATGTTTCAGCAAGGGACTTTATGGAGAAAGTCAATCTGCAAGACAGTTTTTGGAATCTCAGCTAATCAATCTCATGGCATGTCAACGTGGAACAAATGAGTATTGGTTCCGTCATCATGGGGAATTGAAATGTATGCTAAGAAACTTAGGAACTCCTACATGGTTCCTCACTCTTAGCTGTGCTGATTAGCATGGGGCGACTTACTTCAATTTCTATGAGAGTCAAATGGAAACATACAAAATATAGAATTGAAAACACCTGGAGAACTGTGTTCTTTGGATCCAGTGAATGTTTGCAGATATTTTAATCATAGATTTGAAGCTATGATGTCTTTTACTACCAACAAAAAAAATCCTCCCCTTGGAGAGGTTTTGGATTTCTTTTGGAGGAAGGAATATCAAGCGAGAGGTGCTCCTCATATACATATGTTGTTATGGATTAAAGATGCACCCAAATTTGGATTAGATTCGGATGAAACAGTGATGAGTTTCATTGAAGAGTATTCAACATGTGCTGTTCCAAAAACTACTGAAGAAAACAGTTTAAGGCAACAAGTTTTACGTTTTCAATCTCATCGTTGTGGAAAGTACTGTCGTCGAAAATTCAAAAACAAGGAAAAGTACAAAATGTCGTTTTGCGTTTCCACGACCAGTGATTTCTAAGGGAAGAGTAAATAATTTGATGTCATCTCTACGACATACTGTGAAGAGGAAATCTCCCAAAAATACATATAATTTAAAAAGAAACGAAGAGTCCAAGTACATCAACGACTACAACCCAGTGATTTTGTCCATGTGGAATGCTAACATGGATATTCAGTTCGTTGCTGACAACTCTATCGCTGTGGCTCGATATGTGACATCTTACATCACAAAAAAAGAAAAGACAGAACTGAAGGAAATGTGGGAGGACATTTCACATGAAAAGAGTCTAAGAAAGAAATTATACAGTTTCAGTCAGAAGATGTTGTCGCATCGAGAAATTGGAGCATATGAATGTTCTGATCGGTTATCATCAGCAAGTCTCTATGCCAAATCAAGAACAATCATTTGGGTGAGTCTAGGTCTTGCTGCAACACCAAACCGAGTTTTGAAATCTGTACAAGAAATTGAATATTTGGTGGAGAAAGAACCAAACAGTACAGATATTTTGAAGACAAATATGTTGGATACATACTATCCAAATAGAAGTACTCACCTTGAGAACACTTGTTTGTATGAAGTTCTGAAAAACTACAGTTATAAGAGGAACATCACAGAAGATATCAATAATGGAAAATATGCTGTCATTGGGTATGAAGGATGTCTAGTGAAGCAGAGAAAAGGCCATTTGATTAATCATCGAAAATTGAGTTGCGAAGCTCCAGACAAAAGAGAATTTTACTATTTAGCTCTTTTGCAACTCTTTAAGCCATGGCATACAGAAGAGGAACTACTTGGAGATTTTCTCTGTTATGAAGACTCTTTTAATGCAACTAAGGATACCATAGAATGTCCTGTTTTTCCAAAATATCTGCAAATGTTGAACGAAGAAATAGAGCAAGAAACCACAATTGCTGAAGAGATTGCTAGAGACAGTTCGCAAGACAGTCAGAGTTCTAATTCATTGAGTCAGGATCCACTAGGAGGACCAATTATCCAAAATGAAGATGCAACTGCCATGGATGAGGAGGAAAGAGCTATGGAACAAGCTCAAGAGGATGGAATTAACTTAGAAGATTTGGTAAAGCAACTAAACGTTGAGCAGAAAAAGATATATGACTAAGTTACAGAACAGACTGAACATGGATTCAGACATGAGAAAAAAGTGTGCTCATGTACATCATTTAAGCCTGTTCGACTGTACGTAAGTGGAGAAGCGGGAACAGGAAAACGTTTTCTGATTAAAGCCATTGCAACTTATTTGCAGAAAAGGACTGATTCACCGCTGTCTTGTGTTGTAACTGCTCCAACTGGACTGGCAGCACATAACATTAAAGGGATTACTCTACATCTTTTATTGATGCTGCCAGTTGAGCATTATAATAAATTGCATTACCACAAGTTATCTGGAGATGCGTGTTCTGAAGTTTCCAGAGTCTTGAAGAAAATGAAACTTCTTATCATTGATAAAGTAAGCATGGTCTCAAATCTAATGCTTGCTTTTGTGCATTTGAGAATGCAAGAAATTCTTAGAACAGAGTATGATGTGTTATTTGGAGGAAAACACATTATTGTTTTTGGAGATCTATTGCAGTTGACTCCAGTAAAAGGACAACCAGTGTTTAAAATGCTCACGCATGAAGATACCAGGAAGTCCCTTGGAAGCATTGGAAATGTTAATATATGGTTACATTTTAAATATGCTGAACTGCTTCAAAATATGCGACAGGCAAAGGATGAAGATTATAAAAATATTCTACAAGATGTAAGAATCGGAAAAGCAAGTGAGCTTGGGAAAGAAGCTTTACATGCTCGATTAATTTCAAATTTGTATCCAAATGAAAACATTCTTCCAGAGAATATTTTTTTAAAAATGACTGAGAAGAAATCTGGGATATGTTTGATGCCAACTCTGCAAGAATGTTCCATCTTCAACAACAAAATGTTAAAGTTAGAAAATGAAGAGATTGTGAAACTGGAAGCAATAGATAAAATAGAGCATATGGGTGCAACAATTGTTTTGTCAGAAAATTTGAAAACAAAATTGGATTCATTAGAGAAAAGTATTTCTAAAACAGCTGGTTTTGAAAAGACTCTGAATGTGTGTTTAAATTGTCGTATCATTTTGAGAAGGAATTTAAATGTTGAAAGAGGTCCGGTAAATGGAGCAATGGGTTATGTTGTTGATTTTGTGAATTATAGAAATAGAGATGGAATTGAATTTTTAAAAATAAAATTTGATGGCATTGAGCAAGTACCACAAATCAGTTGTTGTTCTGCTAGATTTTTGCTTGTAAAAGACTTATATGTTCGCCGAAAACAGTTTCCTGTTTGTTTGGCATATGCGGTGACAATTCATAAATCTCAAGGTTTAAGTGTAGATAGTGCTTTGGTGAACATTGGAAGATCTGTGTTTAAAAAGGGTATGGCATATGTGGCATTATCACGAGTCAGAACTTTATCAGGATTTTACTTGATTGAGTGTGATGAGACAAAGATGTGTGCAGATCTAGATTGTGTTAAAGAATACAATAGGTTAAGAAGAGAGTATGCTCCACATTTGCCTCAATATCCTCTGTTTCAAAAACGTGTGGTAGGCCGAAAAAGAAGAAATGAGAATAATTGCAGTGAGGTAGTAGCAAAAAGACAAAAAGTAGATGAAACTGTAATTCAAAACAGAAAGAAAAAGGATTCTGATGAAAATGTTGTTGGATTTCAGTTTGAAAACAGTTCTGGTGTCAACTGCTATGCTAATGTAGTGGTTAATGTTGTTTTTTTTCTTCAAACTTTAAAAGAACAGATTGTTGAAAATCGGGATCAAAGATTGTGTGGTTTATTAAATTCTGTGTTTGAGAAATGTAGCAGTGATAGAGCAAAAATAGAAAGTGTAACAGAAATTCGAAATATTTTAGATATGTGTTCTGGTCAAGATACATTTTCACAGAACATTCAGCAGGATTGTCAGGAATTTTTAATGTATATGTTTGGTGTTTTGGAAGATGAAGGTGTAATCTTTTCAGCCTTTCTTATCAATGGCAGCATGACTGCCACAATTGTAGTTCCTCAAGTAATACTAGAATAGACACTGAAAGATTTATATATTTGACTTTACCAGACTGTAAATCAGTGTCATTTAAAAATCTAGTTAAAGCAGCAGATCATAATATGGTGTGTACCCAATGTAAGTGTCCAATGCTATCCACATTATTTATACAAAGTTATGGTCAGTATATCATTTTAGTTTTCCAACGATGTAGACCTGATGGAACTAAATTGACAACTTGTATCAAAAATGTTGTGGCTTCTCAGTTATCAATTTCAGGAAGAACCTTTACAACTGTAGCTATTATTTATCATGACGGTCCTTCGACAACATCAGGACATTATACATGCTATTTAAAATGTAAAAATGGTTGGAGTTACTGCAATGATTCTCACTTGACTTATAAACAACGTTTGCCTTATGACTTTAAAAAGTCTTACCTAGTGTTTTTTAAAACCAAAGTTTTAGTAAAGGTAATTGGCCTTTGAAGACGGGAATAGTTAATAAAAGTTAGTTAGTTAGTTAATCTAATGTTTAAAATTATTTATCTCATATAAGTACTGTAAGTGGATCTCATAGTAAAAAATACTCATATATCTGACACGATTTGGCCGTAAGGAAAGTGTAAGGTATGATGTTCTTAGATCTTTTTTCATAGGAAGTCGATGAAATGGAAGTTATAGAGAACAGCAGACTTTTTTTCCACCAAAAGAACCTTCACTATCTTCTATTTGGCCTCACGGAAAAGTAAGTGAATCAAAAATTAGTGTACATATATGAGTTGTAAGTTTTTATGGTTTTTTTTAACACAATCTTTTAGATTGTGTTTTTTTTTCCCGCTGTTATATGATGAAGAGTTTGAACTCACTAATTTAAGTGAAATTCAATATATTCTGACAACAGCAAAAATAAACAATGTAACATATTGTATAAGTTATTCTATAGTTTGCATTGTGTAATTTATATTGTATTCCCAATGTGTCACGCTCATTTTCCTTTTTCCACCCTTATTTAGCTCTCTTTACTCACTTACACTGCCTTTTTTTAACTTTGTTTCATCGCTGTTTCTTTACTCCACTTCATTCACAACTCCTCAATCCAATTTCAACTGTGTGCATTTCCTCTCTCCCTTCCACCACTTTTCATCTTTCTCACATTCTCTCAGTACCACTGCTTTAGTTCTCTTCCCCTCTCTTTCCTTCTTTTGCTCCTTTACTCTTTTTCCTTTCTCACTCATTGTACTGCAGTTCACTCAGTCCTTCCCTTTGTCTTTCTGTGTACTTACTCTCTCACTCCTTTTTCCTCTATCGTTCTATATTAACCTCATTCCTTTCATCCCTTCACTCTGTGACTCCCCTTCACTCACTCTCAGTCATCTTCTATTCCGCTTTCTTATTAATAGTTCCTCATTTAGACTCTTCTCCTTTTCACTCATTTTCCTTTTACTTTGTTCTCTTTCCTGATTTAATTTTGGTATCTCGCATTCTTTTAGTATCTTACTTATCTTCAGTAATTTGTTCTCTTTCTATTTCTTTTTCCCTCTTTTTTCTCTTTCTACATTACTTTATTTCTGTTTTTGTATCCTTCACTATTGCTTTATATCTTAGTAAACTTTTTTTGATTTTTTACCTCTTGACCTGTTACTTCTATTTTTAAAAATATATTTTACTAATTATAACTTGTTTTTTCTTTTGTCTTTCACAGATACAAAGTGTAGTTTAAAGATGCAAGTAAGTTTTCATTAATTATATGGTAAATGTGACTACAAAATGTAGTTTATCATCACCCTTTGTTTTAACCTCACTACTTTTCTCTCACCCTACCTCACCCCTGTTTTCTTACTCTGCTTCCCTCACTTATTCTTATCCTCCATATTTACTTCTCTTTTCCTTACTTTCCTACCACATTCAACTTCTTTCAGTGCCCCTGCTCACCCACACTCGCTCTCTTTCCTTTTTTTCTGCTTTACTTAGTCCGTTTCTGACACTCCTTCCTTTACTCTCACTGTTCTTTCTTTCTGTCACTCCCCATGTCTTACCCTTATTCACTTTCATCCACCCTCTTTCACTCCTCTTTACTTACACTCACTGCTATTTTCTTTCCCTCCGTCAGCATTGTTCCTTTTCTCTGGTTCCGTCACTACCTTTCATTCCTCATCCTTTACTCTCCTTTCTTTTACTGTTATCACCCATTCACATTCTCCCAGAACATCTGCTTTACTTTTCTTCCTCTTTCTTCTCTTCTTTTGCTCCCTTATTCATTTTCCTTTTCTCAGTTACTTCCTCTTATACCTTTTCTCTGTTTTACTATCTCTTACACAGTCCCTCTGTGTTTCTCCCTCTAGCTCTCTTTCTCTTTACACCACTCTCTTTATTTCCCCATTCCTCATGCTCACTCCTTTTTTTGTTTCTTTTTTTTTGTTGGTGCGCTGATGGGACGCGGCCCGGTACGCGCACCTGAGCGCTGACCGGTACGCGCACCGGGAGCGCTCCAGAGTGAAATATAAAAAAAAATATATACTTTTTAAAAAAAAATTATTATATTAATATACAATATAGGATTCATTTTTAGAAAAACATACCTTTCTAAGCTATAGATATTTAAGAAAAAATAACCAAAGAAATTCACAAAAAAACACATAGGTATGAGTCTGTATAAAAAGTTAGGAATTAGCAGTTAAAAAACCTATGAAATTCACTGAAAAAACCATAGGTTTGACACCAGTTATAGTTAGGAATTAGCATTTAAAAAAACCTATGAAATTCACTGAAAAAACCATAGGTTTCATACCCGTTATAGTTAGGAATTAGCATTTAAAAACCTATTAAATTCACTGAAAAAACCATAGGTTTCACACCAGTTATAGTTACCTGGAAATTTTACTGACATAAAACAATTGAAATTCTCCCGTTATAGTTAGTTGGACTCATTATAACTTGCGCGTGTAATGCACTGCTGATGACATCACATATTACGTCACTCATGACATGGTCAGTGACATCACTCATGACATCACTGATGACACCATCCTTGTGACAGAGAGACTGACCTCCTTTCACTGTAAAGTAACCCTTGAAACACATATTCAAAAATAGAAACTAACATTTTAAAAAAGTGGAGATACCTATACCAGTTACAACAACCAATTCAGTAATTCCACCATTTACATACACATCCACTCATTCACCAACAGTTCTATATAGTCAGTCAATCATATACTCACTCATCATATGTAGTGAGACACCTATACATCCGTTAACACACCAACAGTCTTCCAAAAGTTGCTCACACACATATTCACACATGCAAATAAAATATTGAACATCCATTTTTTTGCATATACAGCTATACACACACTACCACCTTACTTCTAAGGAAACTTACACATACTTACTGTCTTAAACAATCACTTATAGAAACACAAACTTATTTAAACAAGAACTCTTTCAATCTCTGACTCTCACATATACTCACTTATATACACCAATACTCACATATACTAGACTAAAACATATGTAGTTACTGATAAAGACACTAGTAAGACAGTCATTCACTTACTAACACATACATATACACACTCATTCACCCATGCAGTCCGGCACATATGCTGTCTTCAAAACACATACAAACAGTGAGTCAGTCATTGATGCATCTGTGTGCTAAGTAACACCCCCACCAAATCATACAGACACTTATACTGATACTAAAAAAATCTAATAACCCATATACACACACATGTAGCTACTCACCAACCCATGCAGCCACTTATACACAAAGTGAAACACTGATACAAACATTTAAATATTTAAACAATACTAGCTAATATATGTATTCACTATGATACACTTAATAAGCCAGTTACAATCATTTTTTTTTAAACATCCATTAAGACACTTATTTAAACATTTATAGTTCCATTGACCTTTACATATACATATATAAAACATGTTTCTTTTTCAGAAAGGCACACATTCACTGGATGGTGTCATCAGTGATGTCATGAGTGATGTCACTGACCATGTCATGAGTGATGTAATATGTGATGTCATCAGCAGTGCATTACACGCGCAAGTTATGGTGAGTCCAACTAACTATAACGTGGGAATTTCAATGGTTTTATGTCAGTAATATTTCCAGGTAACTATAACTGGTGTGAAACCTATGGTTTTTTCAGTGAATGTAATAGGTTTTTTAAATGCTAATTCCTAACTATAACTGGTATGAAACCTATGGTTTTTTCAGTGAATATAAATATGTATATATATATATTACCTAGTTACCATAGGAAATTCCGAACATTCTATTGGGAATAACTTTGGCGCCGATTGAGGGATCTGCCTGTAAATTTCCTTAAATTTGCCTCACTGCACTCCGCTCCTTCCTGAAAGTTCCAGTGGGATTCGTCAATCGGGGGCTGAGAAAAAAGGGGGGTCCCAAAACGTGTTTTCCCCATGTTAATTTCCATAGGGACCTTAAGACACGGCTACAGCCCGAACGGCTGAATGGAATTACACCAAACTTGGCAAAATGGTAGGGCCTGGTATGCAGATGTGCCTTTGCTATGTTTGGTGAAAATCCCTCCAGTAGTTCTTGATAAAATTGAATTTGATATTTTTCAAATGGCATTTTCTATGGGACCTTTAGACACGGCTACAGCCCGAACGGCTGTGTGGAATTACACCAAACTTGGCAAAATGGTAGGGACAGGTATGCAGTAGTTCCTTTTCTATATTTTGTGAAAATACCTCCAGTAGTTGTTGAGAAAATTTAATTTGAGCAAATTATATATCTATATGGGATCACCGTACGAGCACCGTACGCGTACCGTACGCGTACGTACGTGCGTGTACCCTTACGTGCGCGAGCGAGTTTCTGATTGGCTGGCAGTCGACTGTCAACATTCCAAACTGTCCAAACCAGGAAGTGTTGGCCACCATCTTGTTTTTTAGGAGAACTGAGGTACAAGAGAGCCCAAAACAAGAGTGGAAAACACAAAAAGGGGACAGGGTAGAGACCCCCAACCCTCTAGCCCTTCTCAGGGGGTCCCAAAAGGACCCCTAAGGGCAAAAAAAAATAAAAATTGCGGGGTATGTGCACCGTATGCAGACGGTATGCGTACCGTGAGCGTACCCCTTCTGGGACCCCCTGGGAATGGCTAGGGGGTCAGGGGGTCTCAACCCTGCCCCCTTTTCACGTTTTCCACTCTTGTTTTGTGCTCTCTTGTGCCTCATTTCTCCTGAGAAACAAGATGGCTGCTCAGGTGGTCCCAGAAGGATAATAACATATATAAATGTTATCCGCTAATAGAATTAGCATTTACAAAACCTTTGAAATGTATTGAAAAAAAATATAGGTTTCACGTCTGATATAGTTAGGAATTAGCACTTAAAAAACCTTGCAAATTCACTGAAAAAACAATAGGTTTCAAGCCTTATATAGTTAGGAATTAGCATTTAAAAAATCTTGCAAATTCACTTGAAAAACCATAGGTTTCAGGCCTTATATAGTTAGGAATTAACATTTAAAAAACCTTGCAAATTCACTTAAAAACCATAGGTTTCAGGCCTTATATAGTTAGGAATTAGCATTTAAAAAGCCTTTGAAATTGCTCCTATATAGTTAGTTGTACTAACTATATTTCGCGCACCCGCAATCCACTGCTGATGATGTCACATATTACATCATTCATGACATGGTCAGTGACATCACTGATGACATCACTGATGACAACACTGATGACATCTTATTTGACATCACTGATCACATCACGGATGATATCCTTCATGTGATAATACGATGCACCTCCTCACACTCTAATATAACCTTTGATACACCCAGTGTTAAATACAGACTACAATTCTTGAAACCACTGACACACCAATACCAGTTACTACATACGCACTCACTGATTTCTAGATCTACACACACATTCACTCATTCACCCATAGAATCACTCATACATACAGTCACTCATCAATACAACACTATCATATGCACTCATGCACCTAAACAGACACTCACACACTGCCACTCATCCATGGAGTTACTCACACACCTAGTCAGTCCTGCAAATAATCAATCACACTTCCATTTTCTCAACTATACAGTAATACACACAACACCTTACTTATTCAAACATATACTAACACATACTTACTCTCTTATACAATCACTGATACAAGTACACAATGATCCATACAGCCACTCGCACATTCACTGGCTCTCATACATAGTCATTTATATATTTACAAAAAGGGGGTGGTGAGGGACAGAGTCTCTGAATTAAGCAGAAAGCTCTCACCCAGTCAAGAGATCAGGGCTAGATCCAACACCGTTTTTTAGCTCACTGCACCATCCCAGTTTCAGAACCTGGCTGTATGCAAATTAGTCTGTTCCTGTCCCAGTGCATGATGGGAACAGGGCAAACCAAACTACAAAAGCCAATTCTTACACTGGGAAGGAAACAAGCTCCCGGGGACCGGTTTCTGGCATTACAGCCGTCTTCGGCCCGGTTTGCTTGAATCCTGATGGTGCAATGAGCAAGGGTCTCACATCTGAGAATACCCTTCCACGCTTAGGGTGGACAAAAATATTTACAAAAAGGGGGTGGTGAGGGACAGAGTCTCTGAATTAAGCAGAAAGCTCTCACCCAGTCAAGAGATCAGGGCTAGATCCAACACCGTTTTTTAGCTCACTGCACCATCCCAGTTTCAGAACCTGGCTGTATGCAAATTAGTCTGTTCCTGTCCCAGTGCATGATGGGAACAGGGCAAACCAAACTACAAAAGCCAATTCAATTCAGACACTCTGTTCATCACCACCCCCTTTTGTAAATCGATTTTGGCCACTATAGGTGTGGCAGGGTATACTCAGACATGAGTCCCTTTCTCACTGCTCCATCAGGATTCAAGCAAGCCGGGCCGAAGAGGCTGAAATGCCAGAAACCGGTCCCCGGTAGCTTGTCTCCTTTCTGGTAAAGAATTGGCTTGGTAGTTTAGTCTGCCCTGTTCCCATGATGCACTGGGCCAGGGACAGACTGATTTGCATATAGCCAGGTTCTGAGCTGGGATGGGGCAGTGAGATAAATAACGGTGATGGATCAAGCCCTGATCTTTGGACTGGGTAAGAGTGGTCTGCTCAATTCAGACACTCTGTTCATCACCACCCCCTTTTGTAAATCGATTTTGGCCACTATAGGTGTGGCAGGGTATACTCAGACATGAGTCCCTTTCTCACTGCTCCATCAGGATTCAAGCAAGCCGGGCCGAAGAGGCTGAAATGCCAGAAACCGGTCCCCGGTAGCTTGTCTCCTTTCTGGTAAAGAATTGGCTTGGTAGTTTAGTCTGCCCTGTTCCCATGATGCACTGTGCCAGGGACAGACTGATTTGCATATAGCCAGGTTCTGAGCTGGGATGGGGCAGTGAGATAAATAACGGTGATGGATCAAGCCCTGATCTTTGGACTGGGTAAGAGTGGTCTGCTCAATTCAGACACTCTGTTCATCACCACCCCCTTTTGTAAATCGAAATTAGTCATTTATATATGCCAACTCTCACACGCACTGTGTTTTACATATGTACTTACTTGGACATGTAGCACTGAGATATCCATTCACTCACCTACACACCCATGCACACAGTCAACCGCCCATATAGCTGTTTCCACATGCACTCTTGAACTCATATACCTAGTGGATCAACTGCTCACACATCTATGCACAGAATCACACACCTCCCAGCCACCCACACACACACTCAGTCTCCCATTCAAATACTTGGGCAACCAATCAATAACCCATATAGCGACTCTATAGCTACTGATCAACACATGCAGCAGCTTACACAACAACAGACATACTGATGCACACATTCAGACAGTTTAGTCACTAACCCATGCATTTAGTAAGACACATTTAATCACTCACTCATACAGTCAGTCACGCACCTACTAAATCCTTCATCCAGACACTTATACATCTACTCATTCTTCAATATGTAAAACATATTTAAACTTTACAGAAACACACAGTCACTGGATGATGTCATCAGTGAGGTCATCAGTGATGTCAAATGAGATGGCATCAGTGATGTCATCAGTGATGTCATTTGAGATGTCATCAGTGATGTCACTGACAATGTCATGAATGATGTAATATCTGACATCATCAGCAGTGGATTGCGGGTGCACGAAATATAGTTAGTACAACTAACTATATAGGAGCAATTTCAATGGTTTTTTAAATGCTAATTCCTAACTATATAAGGCCTGAAACCTATGGTTTTTTAAGTGAATATATATATATATATATGTAAAATGGCTGGTTTCATAAACTCTTTTCCAATATGTGCCACCACATTTACCCACAGAGAAAGGGTAAAAACCATTGATACATCAACCCCCCGTTTCTAGTGACTTAGGGCCAGATGTAGGTCGGCAAATACCGGTGGGTAACGGCCCAAAATCGGTAAAATTGGCCGTTACCGACCGGTATAGCGAGAAAGAGATATAGGTGACCAAAAACTACCGAATCGGTAAAAATGAATCGGAAAAATACCGACTCGGTATTTACCGAGTACATATTTACCGATTCGTAATTTACCGTTAGGAAACTTACCGAGTCCTTATTCACCGAATCGGTAAATAAAAAATCGGAAAACATGTCCATCGAGATGTAGGAAAGGCCAAAAATACTGAATTCATTGAAATTCGGTATTTAAGAGTCGGTATTTACCATGGACTGAAAGGTGGTGGAAACCATGTGCATGCTATAAAAAAGGGCCCAAAATGCAACAGTGTTGTCAAAATGGCGGCACTCTATGTGATTGCGAGGAGGCGAAGGCTACAGGCTGCAGGTCTGAGGGTGTGGCAAAGGGAGGAGCAGGTGTACAGGCAGAGGATCACTCTGTTCCAATTGACTGATCCTGAGATACTCCAGAGGTACAGGATGCACCCCAATACCATCATGGACCTAATAAGGGACCTCCACCCATACCTGGATCATCCAACACCCAGGGCCCACGCCATCTCTCCCCATGTCTAGGTGCTGTGTAGCATACACAACAGAGGTACCAGAGGGTCTCAGGTAAAAGTGCCCATAAACACAGAAAACCAAACAAGAACTCACCCTTACCCCCAGGTTACGTCACAGAGAGCTCTCCGTGGATGAGGAAAAATACCCATCAGTCACCATTCGGATCCGCCCTTCATCATTTGGGATTTTATCCGTACCACCCGTCAGAGATTATTGGTACTCTCCTAGGAGGTCAACCCGGTGGTAGGGGGTATCCTCACTAGAGTAAAGAGACAACAGTGTGGTATATCACTCGATGTAGGTGAGTGGTAGAAAGGATGGGACTGGGGTGTGCAGTGCAAAAGAAGGTGTGAGGGGAAAAAAAAACAAGAGAAGTGGATTTAAAATTGGTTTAGAATAAGCACCAGGCGAAGATTTATTTCAGTTGTGCTTACCATACCAATGTTAAAAATAGTGCACCCGCTGACTGTCTGTTTATGTAGACAGCCTCAGGTCAATATGGTCGACTAGTTTCAGCAATAAAGGACAGATTTTGTCATTGCTTTCTTCAGGACCAAAACTAAGATAAATGCTACTACACCAAGTGAAAAAAGTTACACCCTAGAAACACAAACAAGTGCATACAGTCACCTGTATGTTCCGGGTGTCCTTACAGTCTGTGCAAATCACTGTGGAAAGAAGGTGAGGAGAAAGGCTTTCAAATAATAAATGGGCCATATAGTCCAACCATCAATATGCTTTGGACTAGAACACATAAAGTGTTGTTTAGAAGAAGCACTACCTGAGTGCAGACATGATTTTAATACATTTGGGTGAAAAGATTGTAATACCAAATGCTAGTAAACTCTTACCTCAACATGTAAGGTCAGATGGCCTCACCCCACCTGGCAGTGGCTCAGGGGAAAATGAAGCACCGCTCTAGAAAACATGTAGGACACACATTAACACATAAATTGCACGTGATAGAAACAAAGCTCCTATTACTACCATTAGCGGAAAATACATGGTCAAGTAGACCAGTCAGAGTAGTTGAATGTTAAAAGGGGGAGCTCAGCGTGAGTAAATAACCCTGATGTCAATATGCTCGCAATGGCGCCTAGGCGCGAGGGTTCGCCTTACCTAACCGTCGGTACTCCTGGCCGGCGTCCTGGCCATCTGGGGAGGTACCGACAGCTGGCGAGGGAGTGTAGATAAGCCCTGTCATCATTGGGTGGGAGGTCACGTGGGGCCACTTACTCGCGTCTGAGGATTGGCGTTTATCCCCGTGATGTATTACAGCCACTCGCTGCCGAGTCAACCGGTTCAACCGCAGGCTGGGGGAAGACTGAATAACACCAGCGCTGCTATTGGAAGCGCGTGGCGTGACGCGTACACAACGCGTGTTACGATTGGAAGACCTGCTTTTTAGAGCAGCGCTCCTATTGGGTGTCGTGTAGGTTGCCCGTGCTGGGTCTGCCTCTATTGCTAGAGCGACGAGGGTAAACAGACTGGGTAAACACAAAGAGGGAATTGACACGTGCTAAGAATGCACGGTATTTATAACTAAAATCAGTGTGAGTGGTGGGCGCTGGTGATCTAAAAGCGCTGTTTACCTAAACAGAGAGAGTATTCATAAACTACGATGTGTCTAGTCAAAATACTATGACTACTGGGTAGAATGTAGAAGTTAAGCTAGAGACACAGCAGGACCAATAGAGTTACACCCTCTGGCCTGTAGGTTAAAAGCTAAGTAATATAAGGCCCATGATGGCAATTCGCCCGCTCGGACAGGATCCTAAGGGCATGATGTAATTCTCTCAGAGAGACTAGTATACCTATCTCCCTCCTGCTATAAATCAGTCAAACAGTACAGTATTGAACGAAGCTGTGACAAGACAGTGGTGTTATTACAGAGAAGACCATGGGATTTCGTCATTTAGTCCCTCTTTGTGTGTCTTCAATTTGAGGACCCATCTCTGTTCTTTTATCATCAGATAACTGGCCACATCAGTGGTGTGCGAGGGTATGAACGGCTGTTCGAGGACAGTCCATTGAAATTCTGTGGCTTGGTGTTTTGCTTCCAGGAAATGGGCAGTCAGTTTGGTGGCTTGTCTCGCACACCGGATCGTGCTCTTGTGCTCCGATATCCGTATGCGGACCTTCCTTGTTGTCATGCCCACGTACCTGTAACCACATGGACAGGTGATAAGGTAAATCACGTGGTCACTGTTACAGTTGGTAAATTTAACTTGCTTCCACGGTCTGGTGGTTCCTATATCTATTTCCAGTGATTTCTTAGTCTGAGCACAGACCTGGCAATTGCCACAGGGATGATGCCCCTGGACAGGGGGAAGGTTCCACAGTGTGCCCACAGCTCTGGGCATCTCCTCACGTGGCCTGGTGTGAACCAATCTGTCCCTTAGATTTGGGCCCCTCTTGAAAGAGACAAGGGGGCGGGGAAGCGTAAGGCGCCCGGAGTTCAATATTGGCCAGTGCTTCTTGACCGCACTCTGAATGCCGTTCGAAAGACTCCCAAATGTATGGACAAAGGTGAGGCGGTCTAGGTCCGGTTTGGGAGGTCTTGGTTCCAGTAGGGCTTCCCGGTTGTTATTCTTAGCCCTTTTCATAGACCTCTTCACAAGTTTAGGAGGGTATTTACGAGCCACAAGTTGCCTGCTTAGATCTTCAGAGTATTTCTCAAAAGCTGTCCCCGTGGAACAGTTCCTCTGTACCCGTAAAAATTGACTAAAGGGGAGGCTCTCCCTGAGTGCTCGTGGATGGTTGCTATCAAACAACAACAGGGAGTTCCTTGCGGTTGGCTTCCTGTAAAGCTCTGATTGTAGGCCATATGATCCTGCTGTTATCAAAAGATCCAGAAATGCTAGTTGTGTTTGACCGATCTCGATGGTGAATTTGAGATGGTTATTTCTGCTGCTGAGCCACCCCAAGAATTCTAGACAGCTCTCACTCGACCCTCGCCACACGACGAAAACGTCGTCAATGTACCTTTTCTAGGTTTTCAATTTGTCAATAAACGGATTAGTCTGGTTCAGTACATGATTTTGTTCAAAGGAATGGACGTACAGATTTGCCAGACTGGGGGCGTAAACGCTCCCCATGCTGGTCCCTCAAGTTTGAAGGTAAACCTTGTCCTCAAATTTGAAAAAGTTTTGCTTCATGGCCAGTGTGGCGCAGGCCATTATGAATGAGACTGGAGTGATGCTGTTGAGCTCTCTGGACTCTAGAAGTTGGTGTATCACGTCCAGGGTCTCATCCTGTGGGATGGAGGTGTAGAGTGCCTCAACATCAAATGAAACTAGGAAGTCAGTTTCTCTATCAAACTCTATATTGGGTAGCAATCTGAGAAGGTCGGTGGTGTCCTTTAGGTAAGTGGGCATTTCCTGCACCATAGGTCTCAGGAAATGGTCCACAAAGGTGGAGAGGGGTTCAAGGGCTGACCCTATCCCGGAAATGATGGGACGTCCCGGGGGTGGTCGTTGCTCCTTGTGAACCTTGGGTAAGGTGTAAAGGTAAGGCATCCTGGGGTGCTCGCTGCAGAGATATTTGGCTTCAGCTGGGGTTATCCATCCCTCTGTGGAGGCTTCTTCCACCATAGTTTTGATGTTCGTTTTCAGCTCTTCCGTCGGATCATGATTAACTGGGGCGTAAGATTGTCTCATGTTCAGTTGTCTAAGGCACTCTGTTCTATAAACTTGTGTGTCCATTATCACAATAGATTCGCCCTTGTCAGCTGGCTTTATTGTCAAGTTTTTGTTGTCAGTCAAGGACTTCAGTGCTGTATGAAGAGTTTTGGGTAAGTTGTTGAAAACTCTATGATTAGTGCTGAAGAGGTCATCCATTTCTTTTTCTAGAGCCTGTTCATAAGCCAGTACCTGGGGAGGCATCAGATGGGTAGGAGGGGTAAAAGTAGACTTACACTTTAGTCCAGTATTAGCATCTTCTTCGCTCTGTATGTTCTCTTCCTTGTCCGCGAAGAAGAAGTGTAGTCTAATTTTTCGAAGAAACTTGGCTAGTTCTAGCCTAGTTTCAAACTCATCATTATGGTGAGTAGGTACAAAGCCTAAACCTTTATTCAAGGCCTCCTCCTCTTGTTGGGTCAGAACATGACTGCTCAGGTTGATGACTATACTGGTGCTGCACTGCTCTGTCCGGTCTCCTTGTTCTTGGAGGAGTTGCTCCTCAGTGTCTTCCCTTCTGTTGATGTTGATGGGGGGCTGAAGTGAACTTGGGGCTGTGTATTCCCTCTCTTCCTGCCTCGAGACCTGCCTCGGCCAAACCCTAAAAAAGGCTGCCCATTGAAGTTGTTTGCTTGAAAATTGCCGGGGAAGTTAGGCATGTTGGGACCCATAGGCTGTTGGAACGGGCCTGGCTGTTGTGGTGGGAAGAAAGGGAGCATCCCTCCAAAATGCCAGGGATGGGGTGACCACCACTGCTGTTGTTGGTTGCCCCTCCAATTGTTTCTGAAGTTTCTCTTGCCTTGGCCCCTGCCTCGTGAGTAGGAATTGTCACTACCAGTGTCGCTACCTGACGAATTGTCGCCGGAGCTCGATGTGCTGTAGGATGAACCCTTTCTGCGGGTGTTATTACCAAAGTCAGGAGGAGTATAAGTATCACTAGAGTAGGGATAAATCCTCTCGAACTGAAATTTATCAAGATCTTTTTTAAATTTATCCATCTTGACCGAAAGGGTATGTTCTCTGAAGTCTCTGTTGTTTTTGTTTGTATCATCTAAGTTCTTACTAAAGACTTTCGGAGCAATTGTGGTTTTTATTTTGGACTCTAGGATTTGGATTTCTACAAGCATAGTGTCAGCTATGCGTTTAGACGTTTGAATGATCAAGATCAGCCAGTCTCTGGTGCACCTCCAAGCGATCAAGGCCCAGTTTTTTAAGAACTCCCTGTCATTAAGAAATAATCTGGGGGTGTTAGTTACTATGAGACCTGTCGGTGCACAATCATTCCGTAAGTATTGAGCCATGATAGTGCCATGCGTGGCTGTCCTTGTTTGTGATTTCTTTAAAATTAATAGTTTACCCCAGTCGTCCTCACTCGCAATGACTGCAGACCCGGATGAATCTGTTAGGTCGGGATGTTCAGCCAATGCTGCTTGAAGGTCAGCATCGGAGAAAGATAAACCATGGTTCTCTGCCATGTTAGGAGGAGATGTCCCGTAAGACGTGCAAAGAATGATCTAGAGTGGTGAAACAGGCTCGAATCACATATGTGTGATGAACCAACTCTACGATAAAAATAATTTGTAGGAAGTACAAGGTCCGCAGTTGAGAAACTGCACTGAACAACAAACACAATACGGTGGGGGGGGACCTAGGGGAAATTTAAAGACCGAGCTCTGGGTACTATCCCCGACAGAACCAATAAACAACAGAGGTACCAGAGGGTCTCAGGTAAAAGTGCCCATAAACACAGAAAACCAAACAAGAACTCACTCTTACCCCCAGGTTACGTCACAGAGAGCTCTCCGTGGATGAGGAAAAATACCCATCAGTCACCATTCGGATCCGCCCTTCATCATTTGGGATTTTATCCGTACCACCCGTCAGAGATTATTGGTACTCTCCTAGGAGGTCAACCCGGTGGTAGGGGGTATCCTCACTAGAGTAAAGAGACAACAGTGTGGTATACCACTCGATGTAGGTGAGTGGTAGAAAGGACGGGACTGGGGTGTGCAGTGCAAAAGAAGGTGTGAGGGGAAAAAAAAACAAGAGAAGTGGATTTAAAATTGGTTTAGAATAAGCACCAGGCAAAGATTTATTTCAGTTGTGCTTACCATACCAATGTTAAAAATAGTGCACCCGCTGACTGTCTGTTTATGTAGACAGCCTCAGGTCAATATAGTCGACTAGTTTCAGCAATAAAGGACAGATTTTGTCATTGCTTTCTTCAGGACCAAAACTAAGATAAATGCCTGCGGTTGAACCGGTTGACTCGGCAGCGAGTGGCTGTAATACATCACGGGGATAAACGCCAATCCTCAGACGCGAGTAAGTGGCCCC
The DNA here is from genome assembly GCF_964263255.1 of Lissotriton vulgaris. Taxonomy (NCBI): domain Eukaryota; kingdom Metazoa; phylum Chordata; class Amphibia; order Caudata; family Salamandridae; genus Lissotriton; species Lissotriton vulgaris. The sequence continues at coordinate 1,032,818,162 of NC_141687.1, forward strand.
ACGTGACCTCCCACCCAATGATGACAGGGCTTATCTACACTCCCTCGCCAGCTGTCGGTACCTCCCCAGATGGCCAGGACGCCGGCCAGGAGTACCGACGGTTAGGTAAGGCGAACCCTCGCGCCTAGGCGCCGTTGCGATCATATTGACATCAGGGTTATTTACTCACGCTGAGCTCCCCCTTTTAACATTCAACTACTCTGACTGGTCTACTTGACCATGTATTTTCCGCTAATGGTAGTAATAGGAGCTTTGTTTCTATCACGTGCAATTTATGTGTTAATGTGTGTCCTACATGTTTTCTAGAGCGGTGCTTCATTTTCCCCTGAGCCACTGCCAGGTGGGGTGAGGCCATCTGACCTTACATGTTGAGGTAAGAGTTTACTAGCATTTGGTATTACAATCTTTTCACCCAAATGTATTAAAATCATGTCTGCACTCAGGTAGTGCTTCTTCTAAACAACACTTTATGTGTTCTAGTCCAAAGCATATTGATGGTTGGACTATATGGCCCATTTATTATTTGAAAGCCTTTCTCCTCACCTTCTTTCCACAGTGATTTGCACAGACTGTAAGGACACCCGGAACATACAGGTGACTGTATGCACTTGTTTGTGTTTCTAGGGTGTAACTTTTTTCACTTGGTGTAGTAGCATTTATCTTAGTTTTGGTCCTGAAGAAAGCAATGACAAAATCTGTCCTTTATTGCTGAAACTAGTCGACCATATTGACCTGAGGCTGTCTACATAAACAGACAGTCAGCGGGTGCACTATTTTTAACATTGGTATGGTAAGCACAACTGAAATAAATCTTTGCCTGGTGCTTATTCTAAACCAATTTTAAATCCACTTCTCTTGGGGTTTTTTTCCCCTCACACCTTCTTTTGCACTGCACACCCCAGTCCCATCCTTTCTACCACTCACCTACATCGAGTGGTATACCACACTGTTGTCTCTTTACTCTAGTGAGGATACCCCCTACCACCGGGTTGACCTCCTAGGAGAGTACCAATAATCTCTGACGGGTGGTACGGATAAAATCCCAAATGATGAAGGGCGGATCCGAATGGTGACTGATGGGTATTTTTCCCCATCCACGGAGAGCTCTCTGTGACGTAACCTGGGGGTAAGGGTGAGTTCTTGTTTGGTTTTCTGTGTTTATGGGCACTTTTACCTGAGACCCTCTGGTACCTCTGTTGTTTATTGGTTCTGTCGGGGATAGTACCCAGAGCTCGGTCTTTAAATTTCCCCTAGGTCCCCCCCCACCGTATTGTGTTTGCTGTGTAGCATACACCTGCTTGCCTCTGGGAGCTACCAGAGTGTGATAGCTGCAGTAGGAGGTGTATCCCAGAGTTGTCTTTCCAGTTTATTCAGGAAGTTCCTGGATGTCATGACTAGGAGAATGGGACATTACATACAGTTCCCTGACACACCTGCGGAACTTGCCAAAACAAAAACAGACTTCTATGGACTGGCACACTTCCCGCATGTGATAGGCTGCATTGATGGCACCCACATTCCCCTATGCCCACCTGCAGCCACCGAACACATCTACAGAAACCGTAAGTCTACGCACTCCATCAACGTGCAGGTGATATGCAATGCAGGGAACATCATCACCGACATAGTAGCGAAATGTCCAGGGAGCACGCACGACTCCTACATATTCCAGAACAGCGGAATATACACACGGCTACTGAATGGAGATTTTGGAGATGGATATCTGTTAGGTATTAATGTTGTACACACCCTGAAATGGATCTCAGCTCAATGTGAAATGTGAATGTAACTCATGTACCTCTCGTTCTCTCCCAGGTGATAGTGCATATGCCCTGCGTTCCTTTGTGCTGACACCGTACCTGAACCCAACCAACAGAGCAGAAAGGCGATACAATGTGGCACACAGGTCCACCCGCAACGTAGTGGAGAGAACCTTTGGACTCCTGAAGAGCAGGTTCCGTTGCCTCCACAAAAGTGGAGGTGCGCGACAGTACACCCCCATCCTGTGTTGCAAAATAATTGTGACCTGTGCCATATTGCACAATCTTGCTACCAAGGAAGGCACAGAGGTGGAGTTGACACATCATGAGAACATAGATGACGACCAAGAACATGCAGAGCCCCAGGCAACAGGACCAGCCGCACTAGATGGTAGATTGAGACAGACAGAAATAACACAACAATATTTCTAGGTAAAGAATGACACATACACAGGTATTCTAAGTAGTTTAATCTGCACTACATCATAATTGTCACATGGAAGTACGGCAATGTCACTGGCTGCACATTCTCAGTTTCTGTCACTGTGTACAGTATAGTCAGTCTCCTGCATAGTTCAGTGCTTGCGCACTCGCACTACATTGCGGGATTTTGGTGCCTGTCCTTCAGGTTCCCTGCTGGTGCCTAACTCCGCATGAGGTGTACTGGAGCCACTCCTGCTGGTTGACCCCTCAGTCTCCTCCACACCGGTGTCACCAGCATTGCCTGTGTTTGAGGTCAACATCTGCTCCATCGCAGAGGTCACTCTACCCATGCCCTGTGTTAAGTCTGTGCAGCAGTGCTCTATAGCTTCCTGCATTGATATGGAGCGTCTGCAGAGGAGTGCTGAATTGGTAGCGAACCTATTCATGGCCTTGGTCTGTTGGCGCATGTACTGGCGTTCCCTGGCACGCTGGAGATGATCCCTGTCCAACTTGTCGGAGAGGACTCCCATGTATGTTGAGATGTCAGTGATCCCTTGTGCAATGTGCTCCAGGCTAGATGCAATTTGGCTAATGCCCTTGTCCATGTTGGACATTTTTGTGTTCATACAGCGCACCTGCCTATGCATGGCTTGCAGTGATTTGGCCTGCTGGCATTGCACTTTAACCATTGTGCCCTCCAGCCCACAGAAGACACTCTCCCCTTCCTGGCCCTCCCCACCCTCACGTGCCCTCCTGCCAAGGAAACTGGTGCGCGCTGCGCCTGCTGCAATAGTTGGTCTTGGCCTGTCAGCCACTGGTGTTGTCTTTTGGGGGATATCTTCCTCATCCTCTGAATCAGAGGTCTGCAGGATCCTCTGCGGGGGCTCCGCATGGCTACTTTCCCCTCCCGGCATGGACCCTCTGGACATTGCACTGGGTGTGTTACTGAGGTCAGGAGATCCAAACAACAGAGGGGACATTGGGACAGGTGTAGTGGGTGGGTCTGGAGATGAGGGCTCCTGGGTGGGGTCGTTTCCTCCTTCTCCAACGCTGTGACTACTTTTCCTCTTTTCTTTCTCCCCTCTTTTAGTTGTTGCTGCCCTCTCCTCCCTCGGCGGTGCAGAGCTGCGTGACGACTCTCCTGTGGAATCAAATTGACATAGGGTCAATGTTGTTGTTTGTCTGTGTGTGTTTCTTAATTAAATAGTCTGTACACCTTTGCACAGTCCACATTGATTGTTTGGTGATGTGTGTGGCATGCCTTGCTGAGCCATGTGTGGTGTACATTGCATCTGCGTATACATGACTACGTCTACCATGTTGCATTGCTGCCACAAACTGTGAGCTCTCCTGCAGTGTGATGTGTGTACACAGTGGGGTACAGGGTTGGAATTGCTGGGGGCGGATGTGGGTACATGCCTCTTACCTTGTTTCTTGGCTGCTTTCGCCGTACTGTCCAGGTCTCCTATCCCATGGATGCATTCAGGCTCCACGGTGGTTTCCACAAGCTCCTCTATTGCTGTCATTTTTGGTGCTTTGCTCCTGCCACCTCCAGTCACACCAGCATCCTTCTTCTTTGCTGCAATTTTCTTCTTAGTCACAATGCGCAGGTCATACCACCTCTTTTTGATGTCCTCAATCTCCCGGTGGGTGACACCTATGGCATTGACTTTTGCCTGGATAGCTAGCCAAATGTTCCTCTTCACAGTCTCTGCAACATGCAGAGACTGTCTCCCAAATATTTGGCTGTAGTGGCTAACTATTTCATCCACAGCCACCTGTAGTTCCTCAGGACTGAACTTAATCTTTCTTTTCCTCTCACCAGCATCCTTTTGCCCTTCCTGTGCCTCCATTGTGTCAGTCTGCTTGCCTGTGGATGCTCTGCTCCTCTCTCCTCTGTAGAATTGTTTGTTCTGTTGGTTTCCACCTGCATGGGTGTGGCCACTCCCAGGTGCTGGGGTGGGGTGCTTCACTCTCATTGGGTGGATTCACATGGCCTTGGTTGTGGGGTGTGTAGGCTGTCCCTGATTGGTTGCCAGGCTCACATGGCGTGTTTCAAACTTCCGATTTGGTAATTACCGATTCGGTAAATTCCGAATCGGTAAATTCTGATTCGGATTTTTCAGAATCAGTGAATCCCATTCATTCCTATGGGCCTTGTGGCCCATAGGGTTGCTTGGGTTTCACCGACTCGGAAATTAGCGACTCGGATTGTTCCGATTCGGTAATTACCGATTTGGGTTACCGAGTCATACCGATTCGGTAACTTTTACCGATTTTTAGCTACATACCATTTACCGATTCAGGAATACCGATTCGGTATGAGTCGGTATTTATGAGTCGGTAAATAGAAATTACCTACATCTGGCCCCAAGTATTGATAGTAGGTGAATTGCCAACACCTCAGGCTTTAAATATTCAATGCAAGGTATAGTGACAAGTATATGTGAAAAGAGTGCTATCACCAAGCATCTGGGATAGTGGTGAAAACATGACACCAGATTTTTGGAAAACATGTAACGCAGTGTCACTTGAAATGCTGCTGCAAAAAAGGTTCTTTCCAAGTTCACCAAAGATTGGAGTGATATTTTTTGTATTTACAGTGATACAGCTCCGTGTATAAAAAAGTTGTTTGATGACCTGTCAAAACTGATACCTGAGCTGAAGTCCTTCCCTGTAAGAGATCCTTGTCACTTGTTAGATGGTATGCTGAAATCATCCTGTCAATCTTCAGAGTTAACGAAGAATGCTTTTGACTTTTTAGTCCATTTTGTTGCACTGTTTTGTTATATGTGGGAACTAACACGCGAATATTTCTAATTTTGTGCTTTGTGTGGCATCAAAGAAAGAGTCATCCCAACGGTGTCACTTACACTGATGGTTCTCAGTCCAAGGTAAGGGGCTGAGAATGCTATATTATCCATGTGGCAACCGTTTACAGACTTTTTGATGAGTAATGATGCCAAAGGCAAGAAATGTGAGAATCATTGGTCACATATTGATAGTGATGTGAAAAGAAAAGAAAACTCTACTGCATTCTTAGATTTTTACAGGAAAACATAACTGCTGTAGTGGACATAATAAAAGCACTCTTGTCTGCCAAGTGTTCAGCATACTTGATGTAGATGTGAAACATCTCATTGAGAGTAGGCTGGGTGACACCTTTAGTGAATTTGGCACTGCAACATGTTCCATGTTCGAGTGCTTGCCACTTGGTAAGCAACACAATGTTGAAGAACAATTCAGGAGCTTTCATTTTACAATGTATCAGAAATAGCTTGCAATGATGCATAGAAATGCCCCTTCACCAACCAAGACATTTGAATTCAATGAAACATCACTATGGTACTTTGTATAAGTTCTAGATCCATTCCGTAAAGGGAGTCTTCTCCATAGTTTCAGATGTGCTGCATCATTTTTAACTGCTTCAATAACTCTGAGGGCATAAGCGCCCAGTTTAACGCAAATGTTGCAGAACCTGCCCAGAGAATTGCAATCTTCAAGTTTACCAGTATTGGCATGTAAAGCTATGTCAGTGGCCAGAGTTAGCAAATTGTGTCCTGGCTGTTTTGGTGTTGCCTGTCTCAAGCAAGAATGTTGAGAGGGCCTTTTCACAGGAAAAAGTTTAAATGAGAATGAAAGAGCGGGCCCACATGACCAAAGACGCATGATACATAAAACAGAGGTGAGGTAAAGGATACTAAAACGGGAGGGGGAGAAAGCTCCTGACAGAAGAAGCTGCAAGAAAATAAGAAACCCAAGCAACTATGAGGAGATAAAGAACATTGAAGTAGATGAAGGAAAGTTAGATAATGAGAAATACAGAAGGCTATAATACACACTAAGGGCCTCATTTATGAGGTTTTGGCACTGGGAAGCATTGCAAGGAATCTTGCTGCGCTACCCTTTATAAAAAAAAGGACAGGAATGTACTGTATCTATGAGATATGGCACATTCCTGTTCTTTTCCCTTGCGCTGGTGCACAATGGGCTGCCATGCACCAACTCAAGAACCCTTGCGACATGGTGCAAGGGGTTCTGCGTTGTAGGGGTGATTGTTTTGTGCATGAGGGGGCACCTTGCTGCACAAAAACAATCACAAGAGGTATTTCCCACTTCCTATCTGTGCTGCAGGAAAAACACGGAGAAATAAGGATCTTTTTCCTCATTATGCATCCCTAACGCCACCCCTGGCGTGGTGTTAGAATCTGATGCAGTCCCAGGTTTATGATTTCTCGTAAATGTGGAATTGCTTCAGATTCGATGGGTGTTATGTGATAACACCCACAGCAACACCCATGGAATGCCCCTTTCAGGCAGTCTTCTGTGTGAAAGGGGAACATATTTACAAGGCCATGAGAAACCACACAAAGTGGCTTTGTGTAGCCTAGTAAATATGCTGTGGTACACTTCGTCATCGAGCGACAAAAAGGTGATACTCTGGTGTGCAAAAGTGACGCTAGGAGCCTCATAAATAAGACTCTAGGTAGAAAAGTTAAAAGCAAAAAATGATTAACAACATGACTTACCAGCACCTGAAGGAGTGGATTCTGCTGAAGCCAGGGCATCTCCTGCAGCACCATCATCCAGTGCTCCTCTGTGCTGCTGCTGCTGGTAAAGCAAACACAAGGAGATGATGGACGGAGCACTGAAACTTTTCAGACGCTCCCCCGCAGTCACAGATCTGGGTTGAATCCACCATAGTTCTTTAACTGACTTTGCCGTCTTAGTTCAGACCCAGCTATATGCAAAGCATCCAGGCTAGCTTGAATCCAGTGGGAAAGTGAGCAAGGGATCCTGGCTGATGAGGGGTGAAACCTCAAAACCGGTCCTAGGATGCTTGTTTCCAGTCCAGGGAGTACCTGGCCTGGCAGTTCGGGCTGAACTGCTCCCATTGGGCACAGGGTCAAGACTGATTTGCGTTTTGCCTTGTTCAAACTGGAATGGCATCTGGAGCAAAAAAAACGTTGGATTTAGGTCCAGATATCTGTACTGGGGTGAATGTATGACATTGTTCTGCATTCTGTCCATCAATTGCTCTTTTTGTATTTGTCACCCCGAGTGGGACAAGTGTGCCCAGATGTGGGTTCAGTGCTCTCCATACCACTGGAGTCAAGCTATCCTGGCTGATAAGGGTTGAAACCCCCAAACCAGTCCTAGGATGCTTGTTTCCAGTCCAGAGGGGACATGGCGTGGCAGTTCAGGCTGACCTGCTCCCATTGGGCGCAGATTCAAGACTGATTTGCGTTTTGCTGCGTTCAAACTGGAATGGAATGGGGAGCAGAAAAACAATGGATTTAGGCCCATATCTCTGTACTGGGCGAATGTATGACATTGTTCTGCATTCTGTCTATCAATTGTTCTTTTTGTATTTGTCACCCAGAGTGGGACGAGTATGCCCAGACTTGGGTATAGTGCTCTCCATGCCACTGGAGTCAAACTAACCTGACTGATGAGGGGTGAAACCTCGAAACCAGTCCTAGAATGCTTGTTTTATAGTCCAGAGAGGACCTGGCCTGGCACTTCGGCTTGACTTCTCCCATTGGGTGCAGGGACAAGACCGATTTGCATATTGCTGCGTTCAAACTGGAATGGCATGGGGAGCAAAAAAACAATGGATTTAGGCCTGGATCCTGTACTGGGTTGAATGTATGACATTGTTTTGCATTCTGTCCATCAATTGTTCTTATTGCTGCTGCCGCTGCTGCTATTAGCAACCTTCCTCCTCTTAGTCTCCTTGGTTCTCTCCAGTTGTTCAATTTTTTTGAAAGGAAGAAACATAAAGAGGACAAAGATTAGTAGTACTCTCTACAAAAAGGCATCTTTACAGACATAACATTGTATTGTCTTTCTAATCAATCCTATTTCTCCCTTCAAACTCCACTCTAGAATTAGGTCGTCTGTCCCACACATTGTTTGCTTCCTACAAATGATATTGCTTCTCCTCTCGGGTCTTACATTTTTGCTATTGGTGGGCAAAGTCTGTCTCCCTTCGCATACTGCACCTCACAGAGATGGAGACTGTATAAGAAACATGAAAGTCACAGAGGACGGCAACATCCCTGATATGCGACTATCCCAGTGAAATCCCTTAAATCAGCCCAAGCAAGCACCTCGCTCACTGTGGATAAATATATATACAATATATATCAGACAAACTTAGCTGTGATGCTGCCTGAAAAGTAATACATATAGTATTAAAACATATTTTATAAAAACTCACTTACCTAGCCACGCCACTTTGGCTCGGCGCAGGTCCAGAAGGTCCTGCTCCTGATTTAGAGTGCCGGTCAGCAGTGTGTTACTTGCTGGGTACAGCAGACCCCAGTGAAGCAGCTGCTCCTCCACCAGGCCATAGTCCTTGCTGGGCCTGTCATTTGCTACCAGTATGAGAGGGAGGCGTCGCCACCTTTGCCTCATTGAAAATGTGACAACGCATTATTCCCTCATGCCACCATTGCCATGGGGGTGTGGAATGGGTACAAAAAAAGTAAAGAAAGGTCACAACCAGTCAACACAAATGGGAAAAAATACAAGGCGAGTGGAAAACTAATAAAATATGAAAATAAAGTTTTAAAAAATGGGCTAATAGGGTGCCAAATGGGGTGGAGTGGGTAGGATGGGGCCTTGGGAGAAGGAAAGATGAGGGGATGGCTAGGCAGGAGAAGAATGGAATAAGCAATTTTTTCATAATTTTCATGTAAAAATGCAAACTATGTAAAGTTCACACAATATAAAGAATGTAGCATTATATGTTCCTTCCAACTGATCAGACGGCAAAGGTCTGGTCCATTGAAATGACAATGTGCACTTAGAATGTTTTCGATGTTTGCTAGCTATTTTGCATTAAACGTATGTTAGACTTCTTTGAGCTTTCCCAAGTGTCTGAAAGCAATCACACTTCTTCACACACTTAAATATAAAACCGTAATTACATTTGACACATGTGTGACCAACACTCTGCCAAGAATTAGATAAGCATTTAGTCTGTAATACCCTTATGAGCCACAGTTACGCTCTGTGACAAGCTCACACTGGGTTCAGCCTCAACTCAAGAGTTCTCTCATTCATGGCCTGCCATGAACACTATTTCACAATCTCAGATCACCCAGACATCAGTTCACAGTGTGTATTATACAAGAGTCCTTTGACATATGAAAAAAACCTACACAAACACAACATCAAATAAAAAGGAAATACTCATAGGGAGTGCAAGATCAAATAACATATGTGACATGGAAGCAAGGCTGAATTACTAACATGAATGGGATGAAGGGCTTTACACTCCTTGTTGAGGAATCGATCTGTGTTTTGCCTGTAATGTTAATGACATTAATATAGGTCCAGGAGAGACACATTTTTAGGTTGAAGCCTACCAGACAGCGCAGCTGTCTGGTTTGCTAATTACATCTTGGGAACATTTGGAAAGTTTCCCTGGGAATGCATTCCACTCATTGCTTACCATTGGTGTGGTGGTTTGTAACCCACATTTGCTTGCTTTCTAATTGTTGGCTCTATTTGTTTTAGACTGTCCAGCTTGATTCTCCCCTTCTTTTGCCCAAACCTATTTACTAAATTCTTCCACTAGTACTGGATTTCTGTAAACAGGCCACTTAAATCTTGTTTGTATTTTTGTCGCATTTGCTATGCATCCAATGGCAGAGGTCAAATGTTAGGCTCTGCCTTCCAGGTAGCTTAGTGTTTGCTTTTCTTTCTCTGACTTCAAAGTAAGAGGATTTATGCGACAATCATGCTGGTTCTTGTGGATGTGCTTCAGGAAGGCTGTACAAAATGCTATTTTTTTCCATCACACAACAAAACATAAAAGTCTGTAAATGGGAATATATCAGAATTAGAAAGGCTGAAATAAAGCATATTTTTAGGTCATTCAGAAATGTGGTAGAAACAAATATTTATTATGATCAAAACAAATCAATACACTAGTTGAAGACATTTCCACACAGTATCGTTTGTGCGCTATCTATGTTTATCAGTAAAACTGTATGTCAGTGCAAAGGTAATGGTCTGTCTGTAATTGCAGTGCGCTACCAGACCAAGCATACCCCACTTTACCCCAATTCACTCTTCCCTGCACCACTCCACACTATTAGAGACTGCACTATGATTTTTTTGTGCTGCAGAGACAGCAGGGGAAGAAACTTCCGAAGCATTTTCAAAATGCCGAAGCATTTTCCAGACAGGCCAATGATTTGGGGTCCGAAAGAAAGGCTGTCATCACATTGCACACCAAGGTTTTTGGCCTTTGTAGAGACCACCTCAGGAGAAAACATATCCTGGGGCCACCAGGTCTTCCATCTGGGATCCGGCGGGCAGCCGAAAAAAAGTAGCTCCGACTTGTCGGAGTTGCACTTCAGACTGTGACGCTGAAACCAGTCGAAGACTGCACCCAGGTATTCCCTGATCCGACCACCGTCAACGGCCTCTCCCTTTTTAAATGTAAAAAGGAGCTGGGTGTCATCAGCATAATCAATCAATCAATCAATCAGTGACACTTATAGAGCGCGCTACATACCCGTAGGGTCTCAAGGCGCTGGGGGGGGGGGGGGGGGTGCTGCTACTGCTCGAACAGCCAGGTCTTCAGCTTCTTCCTGAAGGAGAGGTGGTCTTGGGTCAGGCGCAGGTCGGGAGGGAGGGAGTTCCAGGTCTTGGCGGCCAGGTAGGAGAAGGACCTTCCTCCTGTAGTCGCTCTTCGGATGCGGGGGACGGCGGGGAGGGCGTGGTTTGCTGAACGGAGGTGGCGTTTGGGAGCGTAGAAGTTGATTCGGCTGTTGAGGTAGCTCGGGCCTTGGTCGTGTAGGGCTTTGTGTGCGTGGGTGAGGAGGCGGAAGGTGATTCTTTTGTTGACGGGGAGCCAGTGAAGGTCTCTCAGATGTCCGGTGATGTGGCTGGTTCGTGGGATGTCGAGGATGAGTCTGGCTGAGGCGTTCTGGATCCGCTGGAGTCTCTTCTGGAGCTTGGCGGTGGTACCGGCGTAGAGGGCGTTGCCGTAGTCCAGTCGGCTGGTGACGAGGGCCTGGGTGACGGTCTTCCTGGTCTCGGTGGGGATCCACCGGAAGATCTTCCGTAGCATGCGTAGGATGTTGAAGCACGCCGAGGAGACGTTGTTGACTTGCCTGGTCATGGAGAGGGAGGAGTCCAGGATGAAGCCCAGGTTGCGTGCATGGTCTGTCGGTTTGGGTGCGGTGCCCAGGGTGGGAGGCCACCAGGAGTCGTCCCAGGCGGAGGGGGAAGAGCCCAGGATGAGGACCTCCGTCTTGTCAGAGTTCAGTTTCAGGCGGCTGGTCGTCATCCACTTGGCTACCTCTTTCATCCCTTCGTGCAGGTTGGCTCTGGCGGAGGCGGGGTCGTTGGTCAGGGAGAGGATCAGCTGGGTGTCGTCGGCGTAGGAGATTATGCTGAGGTTGTGTTTGCGTACGATGGCCGCGAGGGGGCTCATGTAGACGTTGAAGAGGGTGGGGCTCAGAGATGATCCTTGAGGGACGCCGCAGATGACTTCGGAGGCCTCTGACTTGTACGGTGGTAGGCGGACTCTCTGTGTTCTTCCGTCGAGGAAGGAGATGATCCATTCCAGCGCCTTGTCCTGGATTCCGATGTTGCTGAGGCGCTGTACTAGGGTGCGGGGGCAGACCGTGTCGAATGCCGCGGAGAGGTCTAGGAGGATGAGGGCCGCTGTTTCTCCATTGTCCATCAGGGCTCGGATGTCATCGGTGGCGGCGATGAGGGCGGTCTCGGTGCTGTGATTGGCTCGGAAGCCGGACTGTGAGGGGTCGAGGGATCCGTTCGTCTCGAGGAAGGCGGCCATCTGCTTGTTGACGGTCTTCTCGATGACTTTGGCAGGAAACGGGAGGAGCGAGATGGGGCGGTAGTTCTTGAGTTCGGTGGGGTCCGCTGTTGGTTTCTTGAGTAGGGCGCTGAGTTTGGCGTGTTTCCAGCTCTCAGGGAAGGTGGCGGTGTCGAATGATGTGATGATGATGTCTCGCAGGTGGGGTGCGATGACAGCGTCGGCCTTGTTGAAGACGTGGTGAGGGCAGGGGTCGGTCGGTGATCCGGAGTGCATGGAGTTCATCATGCGGATGGTGTCTTCGGTGCTGATCGGGGTCCAGGCGTGGAGGGTGGTGGTGGGGGGTGGCTGTTCTGTCAAGGTGTGCGTTGGTTGGTTGTTGAAGCTGTTGTGTATGTCCGCGATCTTGTTGTGGAAGTATGAAGCGAGGGAGTTGCAGAGGTCTTGCGATGGGGTGATGTCGTTGTTTCCTGCGCTGGGGTTGGAAAGCTCTTTCACGATGTTGAAGAGTTCCTTGCAGTTGTGTGCGTTGTTGTCCAACCGTTCCTTGAATGCTGTTTTCTTGGCGGCGCGGATCAGCTGGTGGTGCTTCCGGGTGGCAAGTTTGAACGAGGTCCTGTTGTCCGGTGTAGGTTCCCTTCTCCAGACTTTCTCGAGGGCTCGGCAGTTCTTCTTGGAGCTCTTGAGTTCGTCGGTGAACCACGGGGCTTTCTTGCTTCCGGGTCTGCTGGGCGGGGTCCTCAGCGGGGCGAGCTCGTCCGCGCAGATGCTGATCCACTTCGTGAGGTTGTTGGCGGCCTGGCTGGGGTTCGCTGAGCTGGCAGGAGGGTGCTGGCTCAGGGAGGTGGCGAGCTGCTCTGCTGTGATCTTGTTCCAGCTTCTGCGGGCGGCTTGTTGCTGGTGGTGGTGGGTCGTCGTTCTCTTGAAGGTGAAGTGGACGCAGCTGTGGTCCGTCCATTGAAGCTCTGTGGCGTGGCTGAAGTCGATGTCTGTGCTGGAAGAGAAGACTGCGTCGAGTGTGTGTCCGGCGAGGTGGGTGGGGGTGGACACCAGTTGCTTGAGTCCCAGGTTAGCGAGGTTGTCCAGCAGGGTGGTGGTGTTGCGGTCGTTGTTGTTCTCCAGGTGGAAGTTGAGGTCTCCCAGGAGGATGTAGTCAGCGGAGGGGAGGGCATGCGGGCTGACGAAGTCGGTGATGTCCTCGCTGAATTGTGTGCGTGGTCCAGGGGGTCGGTAGATCAGGGTGCCTCTGAGGGTGGTGTTCGGGTTGGTGTGGATCTGGAAATGCAGGTGTTCGGCGGTGGTCAGGGTGTTGTCGGTGCTGGTCGTGAGACGGATGGTGTTCTTGTGGATGATGGCGATGCATAGGATATGATCCGGGCACCAAAGGACTCCGCTACCGCTGCCAGAGGGGCCATGTAGATATTAAAAAGGGTAGGGCTCAGGATAGAACCCTGTGGAACCCCTACCTCTAGCGGCGGCATTTCCGCGGAGAACGGCGGTTCCCAGATCACCTGTCGACGGCCGGTCACAAAGGATTTAAACCAGTTCCACACCGTCCCTCTGCACTCTATGCCACTCTGATCTTCTCTGCAGTCTATGCCACGGCACTCTACCATACACCACTCCACTGTACTCTGAGAAAATCTACTGTACCCCACTGTACTCAGCACCACTGCACTTGGCACCAATGCACTCAGCACTACTTCACTCCACTCCATGCCATTCCACTCTGTGCCACTCCACTCAACTCATCACCACTCCACTCAGCGACCCTCCACTCATCTCTACTCCACTCTGCAACACTGCACTCTACTCTGCACCACAGCATTCTACACCAATGCTCTCTACACCACTTTACTCAAAACCAATGCACTCAAAACAGCTCTACTCTGCACCACTTCACTCTACGCCACTATGCAAAACTTTATGCAACTGTATTCTACGCCATTTTACTCTACGTCAATGCACTCTATCCCTCTCTATTCTACTCTGCACCAATGTACACTAGGCCACTGCTCTCTATACCACTCTATTCTGCACCACTCTATGCCACTGCATTCCACACCAATGCGTTCTATGCCACTCTTATATAAAGCGCTGCTTTCTGCGAGAGTCTACACTACAAGACTCACTCTCTGCCACTGAACTATATGCCACGGCACTCTACACCACTGCACTCTAATCTGTGCCATTCTACTTAACACCACTTTACACCAATGTACTCTACTTCACTACACTTGATGCCACTACACTCTACGCCACTCTAATCTATGGTGCACCACTGCACTCTATGCCACTTCACTCTACTCTATTCTGCACCACTCAACTCTACACCAGTGCACTCTACCCCACTCTACTATGCACTACTGCACTCTTTGTCACTGCACTTTACAGCACACTAGTCTAGGCCACTCCACTCTACACTGCACCACTCCACTCTATGCCAGTCTACTCTGTAACACTAAACTCTAGGCCACTGCACTCTACTCTGCAAAACTACAATCTACCCTGTGCCACTCCACTCTATGCCACTTCACTCTACCCCTAAACAATCTACTCTACTCCACTGCACATTATGCTACTCTACTGTGCCAGTCCATTCTGTACCACTGCACTCTACGCCACTCTACTCTCCACCACTCTATGCCACTGCACTCTATGCCACTACTCTATGCCACTGTACTTTACTCCGCACAACTCTACTCCACCCTGCATCACTCCACTCTATGCCACTTTACTCTACTCTGAAACAATCTATGCTACTGCACTTTATGTCATTGCACTCTACACCCCTCTATTCCACGCTGCACCACTCCATGCCATTGCACTCTACGCTGTGACACTTAAAGCCACTCTACTCTGCACCACTCACCACAGCATTCTACGCTAACTACTCTGCACCCTATTCTACTCTGTGCCACTGTACTCTATCACTGCTCTCTGCACCACTCTACTCTGTGTCACTCTACTGTTTGTCACTCTACTTTGCAAAACTGGCCTCTCTGCCACTGAGCTCAGTGTCACTCTACTCTGCACTACCACACACTAAGTCACGACACGCTACGCCGCTTTACACCATTGCGCTCTGTTACTGCACTTGACAGGAATCTATTCTATTCTGCACCACTCTACTCTACGCCACTGCTCTCTGCACTACTCTTCTCTATGCCACTCTACTCTGCACCACTCTATGCCACTGCACTCTATGCCACTACTCTATGCCACTGTACTTTACTCCGCACCACTCTACTCCACCCTGCATCACTCCACTCTATGCCACTTTACTCTACTCTGAAACAATCTATGCCACTGCACTTTATGTCATTGCACTCTACACCACTCTATTCCACTCTGCACAACTCCATGCCATTGCACTCTATGCTGTGCCACTTAAAGCTACTCTACTCTGCACCACTCACCACTGCACTCTACGCTAACTACTCTGCACCCTATTCTACTCTGTGCCACTGTATTCTGTCACTGCTCTCTGCACCACTCTACTCTGTGTCACTCTACTCTTTGCCACTCTACTTTGCAAAACTGGCCTCTCTGCCACTGAGCTCAGTGTCACTCTACTCTGCACTACCACACACTAAGTCACGGCACGCTACGCCGCTTTACACCATTGCGCTCTGTTACAGCACTTGACGGTACTCTATTCTATTCTGCACCACTGTACTCTACGCCACTGCTCTCTGCACTACTCTTCTCTACGCCACTCTACTCTGCACCACTCTATGCCACTGCACTCTATGCCACTACTCTATGCCACTGTACTTTACTCCGCACCACTCTACTCCACCCTGCATCACTCCACTCTATGCCACTTTACTCTACTCTGAAACAATCTATGCCACTGCACTTTATGTCATTGCACTCTACACCACTCTATTCCACTCTGCACCACTCCATGCCATTGCACTCTATGCTGTGCCACTTAAAGCTACTCTACTCTGCACCACTCACCACTGCACTCTACCCTAACTACTCTGCACCCTATTCTACTCTGTGCCACTGTATTCTGTCACTGCTCTCTGCACCACTCTACTCTGTGCCACTCTACTCAACCATACTCTACTCTGCAAAAGTGCACTATGCCACTGAACTCAACACCAGCCTACTCTGCACGAGTCTACGCTACGCCACTGCACGCTATGCCACTCTACACAATTGCGCTCGACATCACTGCACTCTAATGTCTGTTATACATCATCAAGGAGTTGACACCACTGTCGAACACCAAGCACCACCACAGATTGGTATACTGAGCCACTGCAAGGCTGTATGCCACTCTACAAACATATTAAATAAATAGAAACCATAACTAGAAATGTTACAGTATATCTACTTTGAACCTACCAAATGCATATTATGTTACGCGTCCTTTCTCATACTTTCATGTCCTATAAACTGACAGACGTGACGTTCTCACTGTCGAATCTATTCCTTGGACAGGTTTTTTTGCTGGCAGTCTTGACGAGTAAACATTGCACGAAACAAGAAACCAGGCCTGCTGTTTTTTCATACCTACCAGTCTTATGTCTAATTGTAATCTCCCTGCGAATCCCCAGACATGTTCCAGTTTACATGATGTCCCATGCTCAAATCAGGGATGCTCTGGGTTTACAGGGAATTAAAGTATTAAACTACAATCGCTCTGCTTCAGGCAAAGAAATGCTTGTGATTCTTATTTGTCCAAGAACATTTACCCCGACTCTAGTGGAAGCAGGAATACAATTGAAAGAATGAAAATTGCTCAGCCTACAAAGTTAAGAGGGATATTTAACTGAAATTCCTGTGGCAGCAGGCATTCCACAGACAGAGAGTATTACTGCGGAAAACAAAAGCCTCTGTCGAGCAACAACATCTGTGTCGATCTTTCCTTTATACAGAGTAATTGACTGTGTTTTCTAAAGTTCCTGCCAGCACAAGAGCGTGTTTTATGCCGATCCGTTTACCTAGTGAGACATATAGATGTCAAAAGTAAAACTAAGCATCAGTAGATATTAAACTTACAGAATTTTAATATTGATGTTTCCGTTCTATATCCCTGCTTGAAAATTAGCTCTGATATAGTGCATTACCCCATTTAAATATCCATTTACGGGGCGTTTGGGAGGGGGGGGGGTGAACACTGGAGCTCCACATATTCCCAATAGAGTCATTTCTTTGTCCATTATATTTTAAATTCAAGGATAATAATACTTATTGCAGATATCAGCAGATACTGATCAATAAAATTACCCTTGGCGCTGTGCATCCATTTCAGCTTGGTGCTCTTCAGGATGGTGTAGTTGTGTCAGAGGTCAGAGGCAACAGTAGCTAGGGAGGGGCTTGGCCTAGCCCTAGGCTACCCCACACGTCACTGGCTCCACACGAAGATGCCAAGTCAAGTCTTCGTTTCTAAAATAATGTTTCAGCTCATTTTTAAGCATCACTCACTTAAACTGAGAACAGCTTCCACGCTAAATTGCACTGCATGTTTTGCAGCTAAGCGTGTGCCCAATCAAAATTAGAACAAGATTGGAATCTGAGCAAGGTAGAATAAGACGCTGGCACCCTGACCCAGGGTCACTTTCCCGAAAACACTGACATTCTCCTACAGCAAGACTGACACACCTACCCTGCAATAGGCAAAGCCACTGAGATGATTTGGTTCTGCAATCCCTTGACCCTTGACCCGGTCACTCCACTACCGCACGGCCCCCGTGTGCCCGGATTCTGCTGCTGCTGCCTGCTTGGCCCTCTTGCTGCCGCCTCTCCTTAGGGCCCCTGCTCTCCTGGCTTGCCCAGGCTTGCCCCGATCTCCAGGCTTGCCCAGGCTTGCCCTCGCTCTCCCTCGCTCCGCTTTCCCACTCTGCTCTGCCCCTCTGGCTTGCCCAGGCTTGCCCCGATCTCCAGGCTTGCCCAGGCTTGCCCTCGCTCTCCCCCGCTCCGCTTTCCTCCCCGCCGCTGCTCTCCTGCGGCCCCGCCCCCCTCTCCTGTCTCCCGCTCCCCATTCGCCGCCCGCTCCCGCGTCCCAGCTGTTCCACCCTTCCACTTCGCCATAAATGGCGGGGACCGTGCGTATGCGCAGCGGCCACGTGCAGCCGAAGGCGCGCCAAAGGCAAGCCTGGCTACGCCCATCCATGCCTGGACCGCGCTCAGCGCCAGAACCCCTGGACCCCACCAGAGCCAGCCTACCCGACTGAGCTAAGACACCGCCACCCTCCATGCACTCAACACCGGCCGACATCCAGCCTGCTACCAAGCCACCCCGAAACGCACCCACGGAGCCTTCACCTGCCACGCCTGCTACTTCACCTGTACTCGGTCCTGCACCGCACCAGCCAAAACAGCCGCCAACAACAACCACCTCAAGTGCATCCTGCTCAACACCGGTCCTCGGATGCTTGATTCCGTTCTGGGAAGGACATGGCTTTTGTAGTTCGGACTGGACTGTTCCCATGGGGCACAGGGTCAGAGCTGATTTGCATATCGCCATTGTCTAACCCAGGGTGGTGTGGAGTGCAAAAAAACGATGGATTTGGGCCCAGATCTTTGGACTGGGATGAATGTGTGACATTGATCCACATTCGGTCCATCACCTGTTTTGTTTGCAAATTCCTGGACTCAGGTCAGCACGGAAGATAACACCCACACGATGAACACCATTAGCTCGGGCTCCCCAGCCGATCCCTGCCCACACCACATCTTCAACAAAGCCGACTCCATCATCGCACCCATACTTCGGGACATCATCAACAACTCCTTCATATCCGCCACCTTCCCGGAGAGCTGGAAGCACGCAGAGATCAGCGCCCTCCTGAAGAAACCCACTGCAGACCCCTCCGACCTCAAGAACTTCCGCCACATCTCGCTCCTCCCCTTCCCTGCAAAAGTCATCGAGAAAACCGTCAACAAACAGCTGACAGCCTTCCTGGAGACGAACAGCTCCCTCGACCCATCGCAGTCCGGATTCCGAGCGAACCACAGCACCGAGACCGCCTTAATCGCGGCCACCGATGACATCCGGACCCTGCTGGACAACGCCCTCATCCTGCTCGACCTTTCGGCTGCGTTCGACACGGTCTGCCACCGCACCCTGACAACCCGCCTCCGCCACGATGGGATCCAAGGAAAGGCCCTGGAATGGATAACCTACTTCCTCTCCGACAGAACCCAAAGAGTCCGTCTGCCGCCCTTCCTCGCAGAAGCCACCAAGATCATCTGCGGCATACCTCAAGGCTCCTCGCTCAGCCCCACCCTCTTCAACGTTTACATGAGCCCCCTCACAGCCATCGCACGCAAGCACAACCTCAACATCAACATCATCTCCAAGGCCGACGATACCCAACTGATCCTCTCCCTCACCAATGACCCCACCTCCGCCAGACCCAGCTTCCAGGACGGAATGAAAGACATCGCAGACTGGATGAAGCTCAGCCGCCTGAAACTGAACTCAGACAAGACGGAAGTCCTCATCCTCGGCCCATCCATCTCCGCCTGGGACGACTCCTGGTGGCTCCCTTCTCTGGGCCCCACACCCAAGCCCACAGACCCCGCACGCAACCTGGGCTTCATCCTTGACTCCTCCCTCAAGATGGCCAGGCAAGTTAACACTGTTACCCCCTCCTGCTTCAACACACTCTGCATGCTCCGTAAGATCTTCCGCTGGATCCCCACTGGAACCAGGAAAATGGTCAGCCAGGCCCTCTTCACCAGCTGACTGGACTACGGGAACGCTGGGACCACCGCCAAACTACAGAAAAGACTCCAGCGCATCCAGAGCGCCTCAGCACGACTCGTCTTGGGCATCCCCCGACACAGCCACATCTCCGCCCACCTGAGGGACCTGCACTGGCTCCCCGTCAGCAAAAGGATCACGTTCAGACTCCTCACCCACGCACACAAGGCTCTCCAGAACTCGGGCCCCGAATACCTCAACAACCGCCTCACGTTCTACACGCCAACCCGCCAGCTCCGCTCCGCCAGCCTGGCCCTCGCCACCGTCCCACGGATCCGCAGAACCACCACCGGAGGAAGATCCTTCACCTACCTGGCGGCCAAGACCTGACACACCCTCCCCACCCACCTACGACTCACCCAGGACCATCTCTCCTTCAGGAAGCAACTCAAGACCTGGCTTTTCAAGCAGTAGCAGCCCTCCCCCCCGGATGAGTAGGGCCCTTTACAAATACTCTTGATTGATTGATTGATTGACCAAGATATTTTCTGCTTAGTTGTGGATTTACCCTACTTCCCCATACTGAGAGGATTCTGTATTTCAGTGGTGTTTACAAGGCTCAGTGGAGTTCTGCCCTTACACAAGGGTATGTCAAACTCTCTCCAGCCTATTGCACACTATGCTCCCCATCACAGTCCAGTTCTTGTTTCCACACCACCAACCTGATACATTATGGTCCATGTAGTTCCTTATGTCATCAAATCTCACTAGATCACATCCTGGAGGTAGAGCTCGTTTCACTGTCACTGTTCCTTGTTCCTATGGATATACTGAATCATACTTATATGCTTTCTGGACTCTCTCAGCTCCGATCCGTACTCCATGCCTGATTTTCCTGTTTCCCTTCTTGTGCCTTATAGCTTTCCTGGACTTTCCCTCTTCAAGTCCCATCTCAACCTTCCCTAAATGGGCATATTCCTGATTCCTGATCTGGTCAGTTATTCACACCTCGATCTCTCCTTGCACCTTTGTTGCACGCTTAGGCTTCCAGCTATTTGTTTCCTAAGAGCATGGGCTCAGTTTTACTTTATTGCCACGAAAGTGACGCAACTCTGATGCAAAATAATTTTTGCCATTGTAATAAGCCATGCAAAGTCACTTTGTGCGGCTTTACGTAGTTTAGAAATTACTAAGTAACGCAACGAACAACAAAGCGTTGCCTTGTGTTACTTTGCATCAGGTACCCATTACATGGGGAGAGCATGGGCATTCCAATGTATCCACACATGTATTTTGATGCAAACCTAGATTTACAATAATTTGTAAACCTGATTTTGCTCCAAAATGATGCACCAACTAGACAGAGGCATAATGCTTTGGCGCGTGGGTGTCTGCATTGGTGCCAGGCAGCACGGAGTGCGGTAGCATAAGTTGAGAGCAGAAATGCTCCATATCTTTGTAAATATGGAACATTTGCGCGCTCTCTCCCTTTCACATAATGCAATGCAGCAAGCACCACGTTGTGTGAAATAAGAGTAAACGTGCCCCTCAGTGCTTGCTGTTCTTTTAACATTCTGTACTGCTGACAATCTGGTGAACCGGTGTTATATGGCTGCTTTGCTCCTAGTTGTGGGGTCTTTGGGGCGTTCTTTATTGCTCATTTTCATTGCCTGTTGTGCTGCTTTAGCTTGTCTGGTCCTTCATGTTACAGCCCACGTTATGTTGCGAGATTCCTAGTCTTGAATTCCAGTTGTTTTTTATTAAGTCTGCATAATACCAGCCCTCTCCTTGTGCAGATTCCTTTTTTTTCTGCATTTCAGTGTCCCTTGGTGTGTGTTTTTAATTTTGTTCTTGTTTCTTAGAATCCGGTAAAACTTTGCCCCGAGCCCTGTTCCTTTAATCCCTCCCCCTTGCTCAGTTTCCTTGTCTTTTCTTGTGTTTATGTTAAAATCTTTGTTAATGTGACCAGAGAGTGAAAATGAGACAAGAAGCTTTGTGCCTCTTGCACAAAGACTCACTCCGCGATCTTCTTCCATAAACGTTGCTGGATGTCTTCCAAGACATTAGCTGCTCCTTGCCTTTTTGTTTTTCCATTACAGACGGATCATTTTCCACAGCGCTTACAAACTGTTATTCTTCAGATTTCAGTTTGTCATTGCCTACCTGCTTATGCTGTTGTATTTGTATTGCATTCCTAGTTTTTTTGCAGGTCTTGTAGTTTATGGCCAGTGTCCCAATCTTCATCTGTTCCCATCTGTTCGGGTCTCCAGCTTCTGCCTGTATACTCCCTTCTATGTTTTCAAGCACTTTATTATGTGTGTGTGTTAATCCACTCCTCCTGAATTATTTTGTCCCTGCAGACAGAAACCAGTCCCTTTTAGTCTTGTCCTGGTCCCAGCAGGAGTCAGACACTTGCGACATATTCCACCATCCGATGCATAATGTGTAGCGATTTTTAAAAAAAAAATGTTTCTAGCTCAAATAGATCAAATGTTACTCAAAAGGCACTACCCGTGAACCTGCCCAGTGACAGACATTTTGCAAACATTAACTAGACAACTTTCGAATGCTGATTACTAATGAGGTAAAAACGTTTTCTCAGACAGTATAACTAGTTGTTAAAACGACAAATAGTGAAATAACAGACACATCTGCCCTTGTCGCCCTGTGTTCTGCAGACTGATGGCGCTTACCAACACTATGAGGACCGGTCCGCATAGTGTGGGTTAATCAAGCTGGTCTATATTCACATACAAATGGGGCTGTATAACTTGCATACTACACAGTTTCCTCTTTTCATGCCAAATAAACCAAACCCCCACACATAGGGATCTGCAAGCACAAAGACTCAGCCAAGCAAGAGAACCCCCAGGAATGGAGATCTCGGACTTCAAACTTTTATCAGTAGAAATACATCCCAGAACAGACATTAAAACACAGCACAGCACCCAGGCTATGACAGACAATGAAGAGCAAACTGCACCCTGGGGTAAAGTCTACATGGATGTATGATGTTACAACGCATACATTCACAACGCATACCATTACAATGAAACTTTTACAACGCAGGATCCATTACAACACATGCCATTACAACGCATGCCATTACAACCCAGCTGCTATTACAACGCATGCCATTACCACGTAAGTATGGGTAAGTATATCTTTTTTTTAATTAATGGGAAAGTAATAGTAGTGTAAGTGTTGGATAGTGTAGGGGTTAAAATTACTATTCTAACTCCAGAGGGGTGTAATAGTAGGGTAAGTGTTGGATAGTGTAGGGGTTAAAATTACTATTGTAACTCCCGGGGGGCGTAATAGTAGGGCAAGTGTTGGATGGTGTAGGGGTTAAAATGTAATTAAATACTTACCCATACTTACGTTGTAATGGCATACGTTGTAATAGCAGCTGTGTTGTAATGACATGCGTTGTAATGGCATGCGTTGTAATGGATCCTGCGTTGTAAAAGTTTTGTTGTAACAGTAGTGCGTTGTTTTAGTTGCGTTGTAATGGCCGTTTCCAGACTCCATACACCTAGGCACCCAAAAATGCAGGGAACTGCAAAACCTCTCACAGACCAGGGTTCCATACACCAGGATCGCAAGACTGACACAGGGTGCTTATATCAGTTCTTCAAACACTGAGGCACAGCAGCTACAAATAAGGAATCATGATGACTACTGCCATGTGCCCTTTTTGACACTCCATTTAATAGACAAATGCTATATGCATTAATACAATATTTTGAGTGTAACAGGAGCACTAGCTCCTAGAGAGACACTTGAAACAGAGATTGAAAAAAAAAATAGGTGAACCCAACAAAGACAGAGGTGGAACAAATTTAACAGAACCACTTACAGGAATGAGAGCAGACACACTGAGACTTATCTCAGGACCTGAACCATGGAAGTTTCAATTAACCTCCTGCAGAAAGCAATTTCATAAGGACAGAGAAGAACCATGAAAAGTACTGTTGGAGTTGTCGAAACAAGAGGTAGTGTGTCCGCACACAGTGGTATTGAAAGATATGAAAGGTACACACACAAGAGAGAACCAAGATAATGTTTTAAGACTACCTGAAAGTGTTGTACAAACTGGGCCACCACGGGAAACAAAGAAATTTGAGGACATATTGAGAACAGTAAAACTGAAAAACTGACTAATAATTAAACACAAAACTGTACTGGACACACCACTGTGAAGAGAGGAATTACTAATAGCGATGGAAAAATTAAATAATGGGAAAATGTCAAAAGTGATGTAGTTCCAGCAAACGTGTATAAGGAATATGATAAACCACTGGAAGAGTTGCTTGAAGTGTCTGAAAATGGAACGTTGCCTGATACCATGAGTGAGGTCAGTATAGTGTAGTTCCCAAACCTGAAATGGAGGTAATGGATTTATAACATGTAGGCCATTATTCATGCTAAGTACCGATAATAAAATATTGAGGAAAGCACTGGGAAACAACTTAACATGACAAATCATAGAAATAATCCCCCCGGAACAATGCGGTTTATCCCTAACAGAAACACAGGTCTGAAACTCCAAAAGTTAGCCCATGTTATGGAAGAAGGGAAGTGCCATAGAGGCAAAGAATATTTATTGACTTCACTGGACACAGGTAAAGTTTAAAACACAATTGACTGGTGATGTCTATTCAAGGTCTAGGAACATTTTAATTATGGTCCGAAATGTATATCATGGATATTGCTTCTATATAAATGCCCCTCACCTGGAGAGAAGGCAAATGTGGTGGTCCACTAAAAGTGAGAATTAAGCAGATTATTTAGACAGGAGTACCCTCTGTCACTATTACCATTCACAGTGCAATTGAGTCAGTTGCATGAATCCCTTTTTTTTTTTAAAGAAATGTTTATTCAGTTTTAACAATACATAAAACAAAGCCATACAGTAACAATAATGCATAAAATAAGTTAAAACAAGAGGCATACAATGATTGAAATAAAGTAACAGAATAACCTAGAAGATGGAGGAAAAAGGAAAGAAATGAATGAAAGAGAAAAAAGAAAGAAAAGAGAGGAGAAAAGGGTGGGGGGAGGAGGGAGAGGAGGAAGGAGAGAGGTAGAAGTCGGAAGAGAGAGGAATATATGCTGAGACAGAAAAACAAATTATATAATTAAAGGGGAAGGTGAAGAAGAGAGGAAATTAACAAAGGGGAGCCAGAGGAGATCAGACTTAATGTTTAACAGTATAGAAGTTGCATGAATCCTGAGTAGACTCATCCAGACTCTTGGCATCAGCATGGGGCAGACATAGGGCAGGCAAAACTTGTGGTCGATAATATGCAGACGATATGCTAAAATACTTAAATAACCATGAACTAACCATGAAATCTCGGTGCCAATGTTGATGATATTGGTACAGTGATAGGAAAAGACCAAAACTTAACTCGGAGAAGACATTGTTGTTATACCTACTAAACAACGATAGAGGGATGATAAATGTGAGCAGGTAGGATTCACTCATTCAAAGACAAATTGAACTCTTCAGCTATCTGGGAATAATGACCACAGTAAATCCTGCACAAAGTCAGAGACTAAACTGCTTGAGAGTAAAATGATCAGTGTAAAAAGCGGTGGAGTTATCGCAGACGCTTTCCTTGTACCTTGTAGGAAAAGTAGCACTGACTAAGAAGGTCATACACAAGAAGTGCTAGGTTGCCTAATAACTCACCAATCAATATCTTTGTTAGACTAGATAAACTCATATGTCATATACTCTGTGGTGGAATAAGGAAGAGGATGGCACTGGACTTCTTAAAATAGACAGAGACGGGGAAAATGCATCTCTCAAGTATGTGTGATTACTATCTTGCAAACCAACTGCTGTATGTTACCAACTGGTCTGGATAAGGTCCTACTGGCATACATGTACAGAAAAGTGCACTTCAGCCCACTATGTTTTGGGGATCGATGGAAAGATGGGAGATGTTGATATACTATAAATCGGGCTAAGAAGTCTGTTACAGCACATTGCTATACACTGGAAGTACTGCACTGGAAGCCCCCTTTCGGGAAATAAAAGAGTTTAAGAGGATAACTGACAGCATGTCATTTGAGATGTGGAAGGTGAGAGGAATGAGGGAGTTGGTAGAGTTTTCTACAAAAATATTGTTGAAACAAAATCACGAGACACAAATATATTGTAGTGTATATTCGGCATTATGTGCTGCTTTAATATATTGTATTTATTTTTAAATGTTTGCATTTTTTGTGTGTGATAATTTTAGGAGAGGGATGTGGCGTTCATAAGGAAGCAGGGTAAGGAGTAATTACACATCCTTACATTTTTTATTTTGTTATGTTTAAAATTGGTGTTGCGTTAATTTTTATTTTTCATTTGTAAATATTTTTATATTATTTGTTTTTCAAATGATATTACATTTTTTATTTTTTAATTATGTAAAATTCAAAATTGAATATGAAAGTATTTTTTTAAACTAAAACAGTGTTTTAATATTGTAATATTTCTTTAAAAACTGTATAATTTTATTTTTGGTAGATATGTTTATCAAAAGTGTTCGGTCCCCTGATACTTTAAACTATTTTTTATATTCATTTAAAAAATTTACTTGAATTAATTTTAATATATTTATTGGTTTCAAATTAAGGTGTTTGTGGTGACGGTCTAGCGTTCCGCTTACCGGAACCGGAAGGGCGGGACAGGAAGCGGAAGGCGGCCATCTTGTGTGTTGGCGCCGACCGCGTAAGGGAGTAGACGTGTTTCCCGGCGCTCCGGTAATAAACCAAAACTAAAACATATTTGGTCTCCGCGTGGTGAAATTGAACTTCCACAATGGCAACGAGGTCTGGGATATATGCTCCGGCCCCACCCACCGGCGGAATTATACATTAAATCGAACGGAGCCCAAGCACGAACCGGAGCGTGGCAGTGGACACGAGGCAGTCCCCACATAAGGACACCGCGCACAAGCTGAGCGGGACAACCACAAAAACAACAAAGGTACGCCTGACCATAAGCGATAACACGGGGGAAGCACTGCAGTCTAGAGGCCATACGGGACAGAAGGAAAAGGGCACCAAGGCACTAGAGAGCCCGGCTCAAGACGCAGCTCGTTGACCTCTGACCAGAGGCCCACCCAGCACGCTGGCGGCGCGGCATAAACGCGGGGAAGGGTCAAGCACCACAGACACAGAGCGAAGGGGCAGTCTACAAGAACTCCCAGCCATCGAGGGAGCGGCAAACAGCAGAGCAACCGACAGCGAACAGAGTGACGAAGATGCAGAAAAGCAACCACCACCAGGGAGTCCGCCAGGCAAGCGCATTACGGAGCAAGCAGGCCCCAGAGGCGGCAACAAGATGGCTGCCCAGTCCACCTCCCTCACTCAAATGGTACCACTTCTTTCGAAAAGTCGGGAGCCAGAAATGCAGTGGGAAGACTGGAAACGATACTTCCTCAACTATTTGGAAGCCTTAGAAGAAGAGGGTGAAGCACCATTCTCGAGCCAGAGGAGAAAGAAGATACTACTGCACAATTTGGGCCCAGAGGGAATTAGAGTGTACGATACCATAGTCAAGGGCACGAGAGACGCAGCAGACACGGATGTGTTCAGTCACGCCATCACTGACCACGACGAACACTACCGGCCGGTGGTATGCATAGCGATCGACAGGCACAACTTCTTCCAGGGGAAGCAGAAGAATGGAGAGTCGGTGGACGAATACGTGGTGGCACTACAGAAATTAGCATTGACGTGTAAGTTTGGCACGCTACATGACGACTTAATAAGAGACCAGATCATAATGCACACGTCCAGCACTCATATCCAGGAGAAACTGTGGGTCAATGGGGATGCCCCCCTAAAGGAAGTCTGGGCTTTAGTGAAGAAGGCGGAGATGTCGAAGAGATGTGTACAAGCTGCCAGAAAGGAGGCAGGAGGAGCACAAACCGTCTGCAAAATCATGACGCCGACAAAAGGTGAAAGGGCGAAGCGGAGAGACCAACAAAGGGGCCAAGAGGTTACGCGGACCTCCCATACCAGCCACACAGACCAGAGGACAGGTAGAGGTGGACGCCCGAGCTGTTACAGGTGTGGTAGCACCTCGCACTAAGGAAACGACAAGGCGTGCCCGGCTTTCAGGGCGAAGTGCACATTCTGCAGAGTGTTCGGGCACTATGAAAAAGTGTGCTGCCGAAAACCCAAGGGAGCCATGATCAGATACGTGGACCAAGAACAATGAGAAGAAGCAGGGAGCCACGAGGAAGAGGAGGATGTAGAGGAAATCCTCTACATCGATGTACAAGTATTGGAGATGGAAGGTGCAGAAACAGATAAACCCAAGCTGGACATGCACATAGGAGGAGTACCCATAGAGATGATCGCCGACTGTGGTGCATCCATTACCATAATTCAGAGGAAGGTATGGGAAGAGAAGTTTGAGGCACAAAGGGGAGACGGATTGCGACCGATGGACTTGAGACCGGTAACGTACAAGGGGCAAAGGATCCCAATGTTAGGGTACTGCCCGTTACTGTTTGAATTCAGAGGCCGCCAAGCAAATTGCAAACTGTACATTGCCGTAAAGGGGCCGTCAGTGCTCAGCTGGAAAGACCAGGGGGCACTGGGAATACTGTTGAACCCAGGAGTAGTAGAGAAAATCTTGCTCATGGACATAGAGGGAAGGGACAACGGTGAATCCTGGCACAAGGCATACCCTGAGGTGTTTAGTGGCCAAATTGGAGAACTAACCAAGTACAAACACCTCATCAGACTCAAGGAGGGAGTGAAACCAGTGGTCCACAAAGTAAGAAATATCCCCTTCCGGTGTAGAGAAGCGGTGCAGGCAGAACTCGATAGACTGGAAAGAGAAGGTGTGATAAGAGCAATCGAGAGTGCAGAGTGGCTTTCGCCCCTTGTAGTAGCACAGAAGCCGAATGGGAAAGTGAGACTGTGTGTCAACCTCAGAGAGCTCAATAAAAACATCCTGGTCGACAAGTTTCCCCTACCCCGCATCAGTGAGATGCTAGCAAAAACAAAAGGCATACAGTGGTTCTCCACGATAGACTTGTCATCTGCCTACCACCAAATTAAGTTACAACCATCATGCAGTCACCTCACATCGTTCATCACACCCTTTGGCTGTTATGAGTTCGCAAGGATGCCATTTGGCCTGGCCTCAGCGGCCGCAGTACTCCAGAAGCTAATGCACAAGCTCTTCAGGAGGGTGGCGGGAGTCCAGTTTTTCCAGGACGACATTCTGGTCATGGGAGAGACAAAACAAGAGCACAATGAGAAGCTGCACACAGTTAACCATGGGCGGAAAATCCGTTTCGCTCGCGGATTTTGCGGATTTTCGGTAAATTCGCAATCCGCGAGATTCGCGAATCTCCCGCAAAATCCGCAAATCCGCGAGCAGCGGATTTTGCTCGCACTGTTCGCGTGAGTTCGCGCCCCGCGAATAAGTGCAAAATTGCAGAAATACGATCTTAGCAAAACTGAAAGTAACTACTTACCAGGTTCAAAAGTTCAGGCTCATCATTAGTAGCCATTTCCTGTAGTGCTTCCTGAGGGGCCCCTCCAGAGTTCAGTTGCCAGTTGAAACTATTATGTGACCCTGCTCTGAACCTCAGAATAGTTACACATATGCCACAAAGGTCCTGAATTACAGCTAAGGGAGACAAGCAGGAGCCAGGCTGGAAGTTCAAATCCATTAATCAGCCCCTAATGCATTATTGTCAGTTGGGGCAGGGCAGGTGTTGTAACTAATTTTGCAACAATGAAAGCACTTAGCAAGTGCAAAAGATCACTAATCAGGAAGCACTAAGGAAGCAGGTGCCAGCTAAAAAAATATTCTGTGACACATTAATCAGCCCCAAATTAATTCAGGTCACTTGAGGCAGGGAAGGTGTGCTTGCGTTGCCACAATAATGTACACTGACTGGACCACCAGAGGGTGCTGTGATGAAACAGAGGGTGGCATGGGTGGGCCAGAGGGTGGCATGAGTAGTCAGAGAGTGGCAGTGGTGACAGAGAGTGGCAGTGATGAAGAAGAGTGTCCCAAACAGGCTGGACACGTAGAAACAACAAGTTCGCGAAACTTGCGACCCGACAGGTAAGTTCGCAATTTGCGACATTGTAAAAAACCCTCGCGAACTGGCAGAAACCCGCGCAAACACAAAAAAAAATCCGCAAATTCGCGAGAATTCGCGGATTTTGCGGATTGCGAGTTCGCAAATCCGCAAAATTCGCGAACGCGAGATTCGCAAAATTCGCCCATGCTTACACACAGTACTACAAACTTTGCAAGAAAATGGATTGACGGCAGAGTGGTGAAAATGCAAATTTGGGGTGCCCTCTGTCACGTACCTTGGACATGGGGTGAGTGGAAAAGGTATAGAACCAAAGAGGACCAACATGCAAGCCATCTTAGAGACGCCCTCCCCAAGCAAGAAGGAAGACGTCAGATCATTCCTCGGGATGGCTGAATTTTACAGCAAATTTATCCCCCACTTCGCCACTAAGACGCATTGCATGCGCCAACTTCTGAAGGAAAGGAATGGATTTCAATGGAACCAGGAAGAACAAGAGGAGTTCGACACTCTGAAAAGGGAAATGAGTGAGGCCATACCTCTGAAAGGGTTTGACCCGGACGCAGAGTCCCTTCTGACGACTGATGCGAGTGACCGAGGTCTGGGAGCAGTGCTAATGCAGCGGTCAGAGAACGGGGAGATGTCGACGGTTAGCTTTGCTTCAAGGTCCTTAGCGCCCAACGAAGAAAAGTTTAGCGTCATAGAAAAAGAAATGCTGGCTGTGGTATGGGCCATGGAGAGGTTCAGACAGTATCTTTGGGGCACTAAATTCTTGGTGAAGACAGACCACAAGCCTCTAGTCAAGGTTTTAACATCGAGTGGGCATGCGCACGCCACCCCAAGAATTGCCAAAATGACACTACGGCTACTGGACTTCGTATACGAGGTCGAACACATACCGGGACTGCAGAACAAAGTAGCCGATTTTTTGAGTCGAGCAGCAGCCATGGAGGACGCAGACAAGCAAGAGCGCTCAAGGTGGGAAGGATATGTGGTAGCCACCATTCAGGACATGGAAAGGGTGATTAGTGCACAAGAATGGGAAGAAGCCTACAAAGCAGATGATGACCTGGAAGCGAATAAGGGATATGTGGTCCATGGGTGGCGAGAGAAGAGACATCTCAAGGATGCACTAAGACGATACTGGGAGGTGAGAGAGGAACTGTCACTAGCGGAGAATCCCATATTCCTTCTGAGAGGAGACAAAGTGGTTCCACTGCAAGGCATAATCGAACATTTGATGGTACTACTACACAAAGGGCACCAGGGAATCACCAAAACCAAGGCCCTGGCCAGGCAAGCGTACTGGTGGCCGGCCATCGATGCCCAAGTGGAACGACATGTGAGATCATGTGAGTCGAGTGCCAAGGCGGACAAATCCCAGAGCATGTTGAGACCACCGTTGGGGAAATTCCCGGTACCCGAAGGACCATGGGAAATGGTGTCAATTGACATATTGGGACCCATCCTCAACAAGGAAGGAGTGCAAAAGTATGCCCTAGTCCTCATAGACAAGTATTCCAAATGGCCAGAGGTAGAGGTAGGAGAGAATGTGGACACAGATGCAGTGGTGAGCTTCCTGCGCAACATATTCGTCAGGGAAGGAATTCCAAAAATCATCACATGCGACAATGGACCGCAGTTCATCTCGGTGAAATGGGAGGCTTTTACATCCAGGAATGGCATAGAGGTCAAACACACCCCCATTTACCACCCGTCGGGAAACGGACAAGTTGAACGATTTAACCGGGTGATAATGGGCACCATTCAAGCGGCCATCAATGATGGACTGGACTGGGAGAGAGAGTTACTGAAGATGATATGGCTACCGTATCACCCCAGGTAGCACCGGGTACAGTCTCTTCAAGGTACTGAGGGGAAGAGATGCCTTCACAAAGGACAACATGGCATGGAGGACAATGGTGGTGCAAAGTAAATGGTCACCGGCAGTGGTCAGGAAGAACCTGGAGAAAGCGCAGGAGGTGTACACCGAACACTTTAATAAAAGACACAATGTACAAGGAGTGGAATTGGAGAAGGGCGACTGGGTAAAGGTGAAGTTAGCAATCCTGAAAAGGAAAGGAGAGAGCAAGTTCTCACCACCCCTATGAGTAATTGAGCCTTATGCCCGATCGGCCCAACTCAGTGATGGAAAGGTGTGGTCGCAGGACAGAATGGCAAAATGCAGCAAGATCTTGAAGTGGGGAGAAGAAACAGAGGACTGTACAGAGTATGTGGATGAGGGAGAAGAAGTAAGTAGCAGAACGTACAGAGAAAAAGTAGAGGAAGGTACGCAGCAAGTGATAGAAGGGAATGAAGAAAGAGAGGAAGGAGTCAAGGTGGAAGAAAGGGAAAGGCTGGAACAAGGAAGGATCGGACAAGGACATGGTGAGAATGGACATAGAAAGCGCTAGTGGGAGGAGTGAAGGAATGGAACAGAGCGGCGAAGGAAGAGATGGAGTGACTAAGATGAGAGCGGGGAGAATAGTAAAGGTTCCGGTGAGATTCAAGGACTTTGATATGAACTGCAAGTAAGGACTAGAATTTATGTTGGTCATTGCATAAAGGGGGGAGATATGTGGTGACGGTCTAGCGTTCCGCTTACCGGAACCGGAAGGGCGGGACAGGAAGCGGAAGGTGGCCATCTTGTGTGTTGGTGCCGATCGCTTAAGGGAGTAGACGTGTTTCCCGGCGCTCTGGTAATAAACCAAAACTTAAACATATTTGGTCTCCGCGTGGTGAAATTGAACTTCCACAGTGTTTTGGCTATTTTTTACACTGAAAGTTTTACATTTATATTTCATTTTATATTTTAAACAATTGATTGTTTTTTTACTATTTTTTCAATCGATGTTTATGATAAATTGTAATTGTATTGTATTGTAATTGCATTTATATAGCGCTTACTACCCCTGACGAGGCATCGAAGCGCCTTTTTGGCGAGTAGCACACTACTCCGGAACCCATTAAGGCAGCGGTTCCCAAACTGTGCGGCGGGAACGTGGAAAAGGTAATGTGCGAAGTGCGTAAATTAACTCTCTGCAGCCCTGAGAACCAGTGCAACATATGTGCGGAACCCTGCTCCCTTCTCCCACTGGCTGAATACACTCATACTTAGGCGGGACCGCAGGCGCTGCGTCGAGAACGGGCTTGGATTTGGACTTCAAAACTGTCCCGGTGCTGATCGGCGGAGGTTCATCAGCCTTAACTTTGCAGGACTTAGAATTGGCTGTAGAGAACGGCTCATGTCCCTGAGTGCCTCTGTGTAGGCTGTGCGCGAAGGTCATATGCAGGAGCAAAGAAGGCTGCAACGCGGAACCAAGCACAGAAGAGGCACCCCTGAAGTGTGAACCCCCCTTGAGCCTGCGACCTACCAACTAGGTGAGAGCACTCAGATGTCCTGAACACTTTACCCATTTCTCCAAATGCATATTTTAATAAATGAGCCCAAAAAAAAAGTAGTACCGCACAAACATGAGGCACTTTGATGCATTAACTTTAGGTATAAATTCGCAGATAACAGAGACTGACGCAGCTAAGGGAAAGTATAAGTAGAGGAAAGGGGAAAACTGTGCTCGCGCCAGACGACTTCACTGGCCGTCTTCTTGATGACGTCAGTAATCCGTCTGAAAACATATTCTCACCTAACCACTGTTGCCCCTCAAGGTCTGCATAGCTCAGTAATAAACCCTATTCACAGAGCCAACAAGAGACAAACATGTTTGTGGTGTGTGCTGGAATAAATGGCCTTGTTACGAGTAGCTGTTCTTTTCAGATCCCTGTGCAAACTACTGTTTTGGTAATTATCACATCTAATGCAATTTTCACCAGGTAAATTTGGGCAAGTGGCCCCTGTCGAATTTTACAGGGGGTAAATGAAAGGTAAATACCAGTAAATGTGGAATTTTGGGTACAGAGCACCAAAATATGCAAGATATGCCCTATTAAGAAGACCCGAGAGGCACCACAGAAGTGCAAGCACTCCAAAGCTAGCAACTTGTCTGCTTGAGAGGACGTGAGAGAAAGACACCCCTCGGGTGTGAACATCAAGAGGCACCCTTCCACAGATGAATAACCCTGCTTGCACCAACCAAAACACTGTCTGAGGGCCCCAAAGCCTCCTTCGACTTGTGATTGCACCCGACCTGTGCTATGAGGGAGAAACGCTCTGACCCGTGTTCACCCCTTACACGCACATCTGGACAGGGTAAGAAGGTTTTTAGGTCCTTTTCTCATAAAATGCTTTTAATTCCAGATCTTTCCCTCCAGGTTCTTCTGTTAATATATATATTATTTCTTGTATGTAACCCAATTCTTACTTTATGTCCCCAATTAGGTTACATACACATCTTTCTGGGGTTAAGAAAAGTGATTTACTTATTTTATTTTCTAACTTTTCAATTGCTTGTGTAAAGCACTTTTAATATTTTGGCCACGTTTGTGGTATAGAAAACGACATGAATAAATCAAAACTCCTATCCCAGGGCTCCTGTGTACCAAGCCTTGTCCCACACACCACTCTTACCTTATTGGTCTCTTTCCTTTCACAACACTCCAGCATATCACAGCTGTGCCCAGCACAGGCCTTTGTACTTAGCACAGTCTTCTGTCGCCACAAATTTCAACCTTACCTTCCCCCCAGCATCTCTTCTAATTTTAATTATTCTCATGATATTCGAGTGCAGTCTTAGATTTCAGTGCCTTGTGCCCTGCAACACATTTTTAGTGCCACATTTTGGCACTGTCCTTCTCTAAACACTGAGACCTCCAACACCTCTCAACTTGGTGTTCAGCAGCTTGAAATTATTAGCATGGGGATTGTTGGACTGGGAATGTTGCCCACATATAAAATATGTAATGCAGGGTGCAGAACCTATGTTGTGACTTTGAAGGGTGCACAATGATTGCCCCCATAGCAGGCGTAGAACAACTTTCCATGTTCTGGGTAAGTTACACTGAGAGGTGGTGGCAGCGTCCCTGGCTTTTGTAAATCGGTTGAGTGTCCAGACATTTTTATCTGTGTCAGGGAGAGGGTATGTAGTCTACCAACACCTCATGCAAATTTCTGTTTATATGTGATTCCTAGATTCTTGTTCTGATATCACATGCTTGCATACAGTGTGTGTGTATATGCAACAACTGCTTGGTGCATGTTTATTAGTGTGTGGATGATGAGAATTTTGTACTGGGACCAGTGAGATCTATGTTGGATGACATCTTGTTCAACACAGAACAAGATGGAGGGTTGATAAAGCTTTTCGGGACAGTGGGATGTATTGATTGTCTTCCTGTGGCTGGAATGCAGAGACACAGACATTGATGTGAAGGAGAATGGAAACAGGGCACCCCTTTAGAAATGGAATGAAATCCCTGTTAGTAAAGTGATGCTGATAAGTTCTTTGGGAGCACTGCTGTTCAGTGGATGGTAGGGGCGTAGGTAGGATTGCAGTTTATGTTGTTTATGGTGAAGAAGTTTATAGACTGGGCTTTTCCTTTTGTCTGTCTCTAATCATTGTTACAGGAAGACTAATGACTGCCAGGTGCACACAACTCACTTCTTTGTACCAGTGTTTTATACTGCTGCTTGAATCCAGCATCATTGCTAACTGCTTCTAGGTACTGAGCCGAGGATGGGCTTACATCCCCCCACCCGAATAAAAAAGTAACATAATGGGGAGCCGCGGCCAACAGCCAATGGGTCAAGGGAGCCAAGGGTCAAAAAAGTTTGGGAACTTTTTGATTAAGGATTAGTGTTGAATTAGCATGGTGAAATATGAAAGCAATTTCAGTGGTAAATAGTATAGTTATTAATTTATATGTAGAGGTAATCATTGGTATTTATCTATTTTTTTTGGTAGTTATCTTATTTTTTTGTGTGTTTTGGGGAAAATTCAAATATCTTTGTGTAAAGTGCTCCTTTAAGTTTATTGCACTTTATAAATTTGCAGTAAACGTTAATTTTCATATTAAAAGTGTAGGATTGTCCTTAAGTTTCAAATAGGAATAGTAAATATGCCCCCCCAAACGAAGTCTACCATTTTCTCCAGTTCAGTTAAGTTTGGAGCGAGCATAATCAATTGTACCCTTCAAAGTCTAACACTTTCCACAATGTGGTTAAGTTTGGAGTGAGAATAGTAAATGTTAACCCCTACGAGTCCAACACTTCCACCGATGTGGTCAACTTTACTACTGGGAATAGGCTGCTGTAATCCTGTACCCAAAGTCTATAATTTTCCCCAATGTGGTTAGGTTTGGAGTTGGAATAGTAAACCTGAACCCCTCAAAATCCAACACTGATCCTAATGTGGTTATGTTTGGAGTAGGAGTAGTTAATCATATCCCCCAAAGTCCAACAATTTCCACAATTTGGCTAAGTTTGAAGTGAGAATAGTTAATCTGAACACCTCAAGGTCCAATAGTTTCCCCAAAGAGTTTATGTAGGAAGTGGATATAGTAAATCCGAACCCCTCAGACTCCAACATTTTCCTCAATGTGGTTGATTGGAGTGGGAATAACACATTGTACCCCAACTCCCAGAAACTCCAACCAGTAAAAAACATTTTTTATTCACAACAATTATAATTATATATATAAAATAGTTGTGTAAATACATTTTTGTACACTTTTTGAAACATATTTAACTGTACAATTTAACAAACATCATTCTTTACATTTGTATTTGTAAACATTGCTATTTTTAAAAGTACTGAATGAATTGGTTATATACATGTATCTATATTTTAAAATATATTTATACATAAAGCATTTCTGCACTTTTTTTTAAATATGGGAATTGTTTCACAGTTCTGTAGTATTTTATAAACATTAATAAATACAAAATATATTTTACAGTAAATTCTAGGGGAGGGAAGTATACTTTTTATTTGAATTTGTTTGCCATTCTTTTTCAAGTTTCTCAGATTTTCTAGGGTTTTTTTTAATTTTGGGCTGGCCTTGGAGCTTGCGGTCATGTTTTCTTGTTGTTGGTCTCTGGTTGTTTTGACTTGCTGCAGTCCTCTGACCTGCCTTACTTGCCTGACCCTGACACCGGTACCTAAAATGGCGGTTGCCACCGCAGTGATGAACGCTGCCTCGGAGTCCGATCCTGATCTACTGCCATTTATCTTACTACCTAGGAGAACCAAGTAAGCCCTACCCTTTCTACCACCCTTGCCTAAGCACTCAAGCTCACTCACCTCTAAAACCCCTGGGCTGTCTCTGATGCCTGACCTTAAGATGGTGGACATACCTGCAGTCAAAACTGATCAACATATATACCCTAAGGAGCACACGTTCCCAGTCAGGATGACGGCTGGGGCCAATCTCGATTACCTCTGTCGGGGACACCTGAGGCTCCGGGGCTCTCCCAAACTGAGCTCTTGGGGCATTCCAACTGAAGATGCTCTTTTCTGGGGGCCTTCCGAGGCAAAGGTGTCTGTTGTAGAGACGGGCCTGGACAACACCTGACTTCAAGATAGTGCCTGCACCCAGACTCCATACTGCCTGCTGTCTTCTTCCGGTTCTTTGGCGGCTGCCTTTCCCAGACATGGGGTTGCCTTCGGATTGCGTCTTGATAACACTGATACAAAAACCCCTTCACTCCGGGGTTTATATCGGACTGCCGTTCCGAACTCTCCAACTCCCCCGTTTTGAATTGGACATTTACAGACTAACCCTGATCATCATCCTGACAGTGGAGTCCGAGCACTATGGGCGATGCCCGGTGGAGCTGCCCAGACAGCTATAGAGGAGATCGGCCCTGGTTCACCCCTCTGCCGTCACCTACCCAGCCAGACATTGATCACAGTTTCTCCTTGTCTCCATGCTTTGTCTCCTTCCTCTCTTTACTCCGACGAATTTCTTAACATTGTTTTTTATCCTATGTTTGACTATGCTTTGTAACTGATGTAACGTGAATCTGGTTACTCACTGATCCTCTTGCAAAGTGCTCTGATACCTCTGGGTCTAGCCAGCGCTATATAAAACTCAAATAAATGAATAAATAAATAAAGACTATTTTAAAGTCATTTAATTCATTAGGGTTTAGTGATGGGGTAATGTTTAGACTTAGTCAGACTAGTCTTTGTAATTGTATGTTGTTTTATTGTATTTTATTTTAGTGTAGTTTGTGTTAGTTCAAAGTATTGTAACAGGCCATATTGTAGAAGGTAATATTTCATTGTATTTTATATGGGTGTTTAATGCTTTGAACATTGATTTCAAGCTTTTGTACCATAGTTTGGCTTGCACTAGGGTGGTCTGTGTATTTTGGGTAGGTTTTTGTTATTGACTTTCCCGATTTTTATATTCTGATGTCAGACTTTATTTTTAGCAAACACAAGATGATGGACAGAGTGCTGAAACGTTTCAATCACTCACCCCAAGTCAAGAGATTTGGGTTCAATTAATCATTCTTTTACTCACTGTGCTACCCCAGTTTGGACCCGACCATATGCAAATAAGTCTTCACCCTGCTCCTCATGGGAACAGCCCGAACAGCCCGGCCAGGTCCTCATAGGACTGGAAACAAGCATCCTAGGACCGGTTTATGGGCTATCACCCCTTATCAGCCAGGCTAGCTTGATATTATTTTTAACCAGGATGAATTTTGTTCCAAATAAAAATACTTGGGGCCTTATTACGATGCCGGTCAGACTGCAATCTGTGGCCATGTCGGATGCTGTGGGACCACCAAAGGTCTTGTCAAAAGCAGTCAGTTTGACGGCCCGATTATGATCCAGCCTGAACGCCGACCTACCACTGTCAGATCCCCAACAGCCTTCCCTTGACTGCTGAGCTGGTGGTCGGAGAGGAATCGGAGAGGAATAGCAGCCATAGGGCAGTGAGGAGAGATCCTACCGTCATCTACATTACAATGTGGGTTGGTCAAAATCATTGCCTGTGCTAAAAAATGTTGTGGGTTATAATTGTTAGTTTGTTTTATAAATGTTTGTTTTTGTGTTTGTTAGTTAAAAGTGCATACACTAATGGGATGTTTGCATTTTTGTTACGTCCCATGCTTTTTGCACTCTGGCTATAATTGTACGCATTTTCTTTTTACCCCTTTTGTACATTCCCCACAATATTGAAGTGGTCCCTTACATCTCTGTGTAAGAGTTCTCGTAGTGCACTGCCCTCCCAAGAGCTCCTCAGACACGTGGTGCTATGAATACCTCCATGGAGGGGTTGGTGGAGCAGTATATATGCTGCACCTATTTGAGTGAACGATGCTTGACTTTGAATTTCCTGCTCGAAGATTGACCATGCCCCTTTGTGCCTTCCCTGTTTCATGTGGCGCTTCCGTTGAGACAACAGCGGTCTAGTCTTTGTTCCCTTCCTGGATTTCCTGTATCCTTCTCCTGCTTGAGGCTCATTCACACTGGCTGGCATGTGGGATTCTTTGAACATGGTTCTCCGAGTTATTTTGCTTTCCTTCTCCCAAGTTTACTGCTTCTTACCACCTTCTGGAACCCAAGAGTGGCTGCGTATTGCTTAATGCCACCAACCCTGAACTTCAATAGGTATTGGTTACAGCATCTTTTATGACTTTGCGTATGTCCTTTTACTTTATTACTTCAGACGTCGTCGACAGAAAAGGTCAGTGAACTTATACTCCGGGATCCGACAACCTACCTATTGAGTTTTATTCCACATATGTGACCCGTTTGGTCCTCCAATTGGAGAAGTTGTACAACTCCTCCTTAGACAGGGGTAACCTTCCGCCCACCACCATGGAGGTGCTGTTGTCCTCTCTCCTGAAGCCCGGGAAGGAGCAAGCAGAACTTAACTCATATAGACATCTGTCAATTCTGAACACAGAATATAAGCTATTAAGTAAAACACTGGCGTGCCGGTTGCTTCCAGTATTGCTGCGGTTGACAAACGCCGACCAGAATAGATTCATCCCACAGCGCAGCACTTCCTTAAACATCCAACAGCTCTTCAGTATAATGGACTCAGTCAGGTACTATTTCCCCCATGCCGGTTGCATATCATTGGACGTCTGGCAAGCATTCAATATAATGGGCTGAGACTTTATGTTAGCAGAATTAGCCCACTTTGGTATTCTTCCACCCTACATCAAATGGGTAACCTTATTTTATTATATTCATTACCCATGGTCAGGGCTAAGACGGGCGGTCTTATCTCGAGTACATATCAAGTGTCACGGGGGACTCAACGGGCGGTTCCCTATCCCCACTCCTGTTTGCCCTGTCAATTGAACCCTTAGTACAGCATATGCAGAAAAACTCCACTGCATGGGGGATTCCGGTGCAGCACATGAGTAACTCGATCTCCATAAATGCAGATGATATGTTTCTGTACCGGAGGGATCTCCATGGGGATTTGAGGGTCATTACGTGCAACACAACAGGGCTGTTCCCTATCCCCACTTATGTTAGTCCTGTCAATTGAACCCTCAGTACAGCATATATGGAAAAATTCCATTGCATGGGGGATTCCGGTGCAGCGCACGATCAACTTGATCTAAAAAAATGGAGATGATATGATTCCGTACATGAGGGCTCTCCGTGGGGATTTGGGGGTCATTACCAGATCATTGACGTGGTGACGGTCTAGCGTTCCGTCACCCGGAAACGGAAGGGCCGGAACGGGAAGCGGAAGGCGGCCATTTTGTGTTATTGGCGCTGACCGCGAACGAAGGCAGAAGTGGTTCCCGGCGCTCCGGGCAATAAACGTAGCTTACACCCCACCAGGCTTATGAGTGGTATTTCTGGGGCTTCTATAATGGCGACGAGGATTGGAATATGAGAACCCGCCCCACCACCGTTGAAAAAAGCAAACAAACCCGAACGGAGCCGGCAGCACACCCGGAGCGTGGCAGTGGACACAAGGCAGTCCCGGTCACAGGCAACAGCGCGCCCCAGGCTAAAGGGGCCTTCACAGCTACAGAGGTACGCCGACCTGGAAATTATCACCACAAGGGGAACCGCAGTCGAGGGGCTAGCACAGAACAGCAGAGAAATGGCACTGAAACATTGGGAGCCCTGCCCACGACGCAGCATACTTCCCTCTAAGCAGAGGCCCGGCTAAGCATGCTGGCGGCGCAGCACAGATGCGGGGAAGGGTCAAGCACCGCGAACACAGAGCAAAGGGACAGTCGGCAGGCACACCCAAGCATTGAGGGAGCAGCGAAAGGAGAAGCAACAGACAGTGAGCACAGTGACGAGGACACGGACACGCAACTGTCACCGGGGAGCCCACCTGGCAAGCGCATACCTGATCAAGCGGACTCCAGAGGTATCAACAAGAGGGCCACTCAGTCCACCTCCCTCACTCAAATGGTACCATTCCTGTCAAAGAATGGTGAGCCAGAAATGCAATGGGAAGACTGGAAATGACATTTCCTCAACTACCTGGAAGCCTTGGAGGAAGAAGGCAAAGCACCATTCTCGAGCGCAAGGAGAAAGAAGATCCTGCTACACAATTTAGGTCCAGAAGGGATTAGAGTGTATGACACCATCGTCAAGGGCACAAGAGACGCAGCTGACACGGATGTGTTCGGCCATGCCATCGCAGACCTCGATGCGCACTACAGGCCTGTAGTGTGCGTGGCGATCGACAGACACAACTTCTTCCAGAGGAAGCAGAAGAGTGGTGAGTCTGTGGACGAATATGTGTTGGCCCTACAGAAGCTAGCCCTCACGTGTAAGTTTGGCACGCTGCATGACGACTTAATAAGAGACCAGATCATTACGCACACGACCAGCACCCATGTCCAGGAGAAACTGTGGGTCAACGGAGATGCCCCCTTGAAGGAAGTCTGGGCTTTGGTGAAGAAGGCGGAAATGTCAAAACAATGCGCACAAGCAGCCAGAAAGGAGGCAGGAGGAACACAGACGATCTGCAAGATCATGACGCCGGCGAAGAGTGATAGAACACAACAGAGAGACCAACAAAGGGGCCATGACAATAAAAGGACTCCCCAAACCAGCCACACAGACCAAAGGGCAGGAAGAGGTGGACGCCTGAGCTGTTACAGATGTGGAAGCATGTCGCATTTAGGTAACGATAAGGCGTGCCCGGCGTTCAGGGCGAAATGCTCTTTCTGCAAGGTGTTTGGGCACTATGAAAAAGTATGCCGCCGGAAATCAAAGGGGGCCGTGGTCAGATGCGTAGACCAAGAACAACGAGAAGAAGCGGGGAGCCCTGAGGAGGAAGAGGACCTGGAGGAGATCCTCTACATAGACGTACAGATATTGGAAATTGGAGGCGCAGAGTCAGAAAAACCAAAACTGAACATGCACATAGGAGGTGTGGCCATAGAGATGATGGCAGACAGTGGAGCGCCCATTACCATAATTCAGAGAAATATATGGGAAGAGAAATTTGTGTCAAAGATAGAAGAGGAGTTGCACCCGATGGACTTCCGACCGGTTACGTATACGGGGCAAAGGATTCCGATGTTAGGGTACTGCCCCTTGCTGTTTGAATTCAGGGGTCGTCAAGCTCATTGCAAATTGTACATTGCTGAAAAGGGCCCGTCAGTGCTCAGCTGGAAGGACCAAGGGGCTCTAGGGATACAGTTGAATCCAGGTGGCATAGAGAAGATCATGCTTATGGACGTAGAGGAAAAGGACAATGGTGAAGCCTGGCACAAGGCATACCCCAAGGTGTTCAATTGACAAATAGGCGAACTGACTAAGTACAAACACCTAATTAAACTGAAAGAGGGAGCGAAACCAGTTGTCCACAAAGTAAGGAACATCCCCTTCCGGTGCAGGGAAGCGGTGCAGGCAGAAATTGACAGACTAGAAGGAGAAGGTGTGATAAGAGCGATCGAGAGCGCAGAGTGGCTTTCGCCCTTAGTGGTAGCACAGAAGCCTAATGGGAAGGTGCGACTGTGTGTCGACCTCAGAGAACTCAACAAAAACATCCTGGTCGACAAGTTTACCCTACCCCGCATCAGTGAGATGCTGGCAAAAACTAAAGGCATAAAGTGGTTCTCCACTATAGACTTATCGTCAGCCTACCACCAAGTCAAATTACAACCATCATGCAGTAATCGCCCGTCGTTTATCACACCTTTTGGCTGTTACGAGTTCGTAAGGATGCCGTTTGGCCTAGCGTCAGTGGCCGCAGTATTTTAGAAGCTTATGCACAGACTCTTCCGGAAAGTACAGGGAGTTCAGTTCTTCCAGGACGATATCCTGGTCATGGGAGAGACAAAACTAGAACACAATGAAAAGCTGCACACGGTACTACGCACGCTACAGGAAAATGGATTGACAGCAGAGTGGTCTAAATGCAGATTTGGGGTGCAATCCGTCACGTACCTAGGACACGAGGTGAGCGGGAAAGGTATCGAGCCAAAAAGAACCAACATGAAAGCCATCCTGGATGCACCCACCCCAGGCAAGAAGGAAGACGTCAGATCATTCCTAGGGATGGCGGAGTTTTACAGCAAATTTATTCCCCACTTTGCCACTAAGACGTATTACTTACACCAACTCTTGAAGAAGGAAAAGAACGGTTTCCAGTGGAACCAAGACGAACAAGAAGAGTTTGATACCTTGAAGCGGGAGATGAGCGAGACCATACCCCTGAAGGGGTTTGACCCGGACGCGGACTCCATTCTAACAACTGATGCGAGTGACCGTGGCCTGGGAGCAGTGTTGATGCAGCGGTCGGAGAAGGGAGAAGTATCAACGGTCAGCTTTGCTTCGAGGTCTTTGGCGCCCAACGAGGAGAAGTTCAGCGTCATAGAAAAGGAGATGCTAGCCGTGGTATGGGCGATGGAGAGGTTCAGGCAGTATCTATGGGGTGCCAAATTCTTGGTGAGAACAGACCACAAGCCTCTAGTCAAGGTGCTGACGTCCAGTGGCCATGCGCATGCTACTCCAAGGATTGCCAAAATGACACTACGTTTATTGGACTTCGTATACAATGTAGAGCACATACCAGGGCCGCAGAACAAAGTGGCTGATTTTTTGAGTCGTGCAGCGGCCATGGAGGAAACAGACAAGCAAGAACGCCCAGGATGGGAAGGATATGTTGTGGCTACCATTCAGGATATGGAAAGGGTTATCAGCGCACAAGAATGGGAAGAAGCCTACAAAACAGACGAAGACATGGAAGCCATCAAAGGATACGTGGTCCATGGGTGGCCAGAAAAAAGACACCTCAAAGAAGCACTAAGACGTTACTGGGAGGTGAGAGACGAACTGTCACTGGCAGAGAATCCAACATTCCTCCTAAGAGGCGACAAAGTGATTCCACCGCAAGGCATAATCGATCACTTGCTGGTCCTACTACATGAAGGGCACCAGGGAATCACAAAAACCAAAGCTCTGGCCCGGCAAGCGTACTGGTGGCCGGCCATCGATGCCCAGGTAGAACGACATGTGAGGTTATGCGAGTCATGCGCCAAGGCGGACAAATCCCAGAGCATGTTGAGACCACCTTTGGGAAAGTTCCCAGTACCAGAGGGACCGTGGGAAATGGTGTCAGTCGACATTATGGGACCCATTCTCAATAAAGAAGGAATACAGAAGTATGCCCTCGTCCTTATTGACAAGTATTCCAAATGGCCGGAGCTAGAGGTAAAGGAGAACGCGGATACCGACGCGGTGGTGAACTTCTTGCGCACCATATTTGTCAGGGAAGGAATTCCCAAAATCATCACGTGTGACAATGGGCCGCAGTTCACTTCAGCGAAGTGGGAGGCGTTTACATCCAGGAATGGGATAGAAGTTAAACATACCCCCATATATCACCCGTCGGGAAACCGACAAGTGGAACGCTTCAACCGAGTGATTATGGGCACCATTCAAGCGGCTATCAATGATGGACTGGACTGGGAGAAAG
The DNA here is from genome assembly GCF_964263255.1 of Lissotriton vulgaris. Taxonomy (NCBI): domain Eukaryota; kingdom Metazoa; phylum Chordata; class Amphibia; order Caudata; family Salamandridae; genus Lissotriton; species Lissotriton vulgaris. Next base: position 1,032,862,718 of record NC_141687.1, read on the forward strand.
AGTTACTGAAGATGATATGGGCCTACCGGATCACCCCGGGGAGCACGCGGTACAGTCCCTTCAAGGTGTTGAGGGGAAGAGATGCCTTTACAAAGGACAACATGGCGTGGAGGAAAATGGTGGTGCAAAGTAAATGGTCACCGGCTGTGGTCAGAAGGAACTTGGAGAAAGCACAGGAAGTGTACACCGAACACTTTAACAAGAGACATAGTGTACAAGGAGTGGAACTGGCGAAGGGCGACTGGGTAAGGGTGAAGTTGGCTAACCTAAAAAGGAAAGGGGAAAGCAAGTTCTCACCATCCCTACAAGTACTAGAGCCTTACGCCAGGTCGGCCCTACTCAGTGATGGAAAGGTGTGGTCACAGGATAGAATGGCGAAATGCAGCAAGATCCTGAGGTGGGGAGATGAGACAGAGAAAGGAGCAGAGTATGTAGAAGATGGAGAAGAAGAAAGTTGCGGAAGGAACAGGGAGAAGGTAGAAGAAGGTACGCAGCAAGTAGAAGAGAGGAACGTTGAAGGGAACGGAGAAGAAGGAGTGAACGGAAGAGAGATGGCCTGGGGCATGGAAGCATCGGATAAGGACAGGGTGAATAGCGACAAGGAAGGTAAAGGAAGGAGGAGTGACAGAACCGAGCGGAGAAGTGAAGGAGGAGATGGAGTGACGAAGATGAGAGTTGGGAGAATTGTAAAGGTACCAGAGAAGTTCAAGGACTTTGAAATGAACTGAAAGTAAGGACTAGAATTTCATTTGTTATTGCATAAAGGGGGGAGATATGTGGTGACGGTCTAGCGTTCCGTCACCCGGAAACGGAAGGGCCGGGACGTGAAGCGGAAGGCGGCCATTTTGTGTTATTGGCGCTGACCGCGAACGAAGGCAGAAGTGGTTCCCGGCGCTCCGGGCAATAAACGTAACCTACACCCCACCAGGCTTATGAGTGGTATTTCTGGGGCTTCTATAATTGGCCTCATTCAGTCTCAGCAGAAGCGCCGCCCCACTGAAGCGCAAGCATATTTTTAAAAATGTATTATTCATCTTTCTTAAGCTATAACTTTTGAAGTGCGTCACCACCTGGCTGGCCCGAGTTTGAGGAGACTGTCAGGTACTGGCAGGCCAATCATGTTTGTGCATTTGCATAAGCATAAAATCTTGATGGCCGGGTGACGTCATGACGCAGGGCTTACCTCTTTACAGCCCTTGTTTCCCAGGCAGAGAACTGGATCCTTTGTATTCTTTAGTGCCAATGAAACATAAGCCTGGTTGGGCGCTACAATCTGAACCCTGCATGATATAAACCCTATCACGCATGGGCAGTCACTCCACTTGTTAGACTAGAATGTCACATTGCCCCCACTCTTTACAGCAGTCTTTCTTTATGGCAATCTGTCTACACTTTTAAAAATAAATAAAAGAAACTGCCTGACACAGTGATTGTTTTTTGCCGCTCTGCACCGGATCGATAATGACTAATGGAAGACCTAACTCAAAAATCAAAAGAGCCTGATGCATGTGACTCACTTAATTGCTCAACTTGAGACAAAGCTATTTTAGTGATAGTAGGTACTCCCGCGTAGCTGTACCAGTTAAGACTTACGGCAGAAGGAGGTAATGTATCACAAGCCAACCCGAGAGGGAAGTTGATCTAGTTTACAAACAGTCAGTTGCACTGTAATTAAAAAGTGCTTTTTGGGCTATTGGCACTTGCTGCTAGCTAACTATTTAGCTCCAAAATTGCATGGTTTTTAAATAATACCAGCAAGGCTACATTTTTAATTCACTCAAAATAAATGAAGAGGACGCAAAGCCCCATTTCACTCGCATGCAAGGTTTCTCGGCCACCGCTGTCTCTCCTTGGATCTACAAGCCTTGTTTAAAAATGTTTTTAAAGAGACTTTCTGTGGCCTATATGGTTTCTCTCTTCTCTTCAAGCAATAAACATAATGTCCTTTGGCTAGAGGCACTAATGAAATATTGCACTTGCTGACCGTGGTCTTAATAGACTGTAGTTGTTGAGCTCACTGTATTCTGGTCACATCTAAGGGCCTTTCATTGTCTGCCCCTGTGTGTGAGAAGACTAAGAGGGCTTGGGGGGGGGTAGCCGACCGCGGGGAGGTCCACCCCAGCCAGTTTGGGAGGGGCAGGGGTGCAGGCTTCAAGCCAGCCATTTTGTCTTGGGCTTTTTAATTTATAGCCCAATTGGAGCCCAAATATAAGTTTTTGTGAGGTTTTTTGGAGTTAGTTAACATGTTAGTCAGGTTGTAGGTAGTCGTTTTTGGTGCTTTACTATTAATAGATCACCTTACTGTGCCTTATGAAGGATTACCGAGTGCTTGAAGCCCTCTGTCTGCTGAGCGAGGCAGGCAGGATGGACTTTATCGTGGGCAAGGTGGCGGGGCCAGCGTGGCCTGCGAGGCAGGCTGTGGCGGGTTTCGCAGCGGCTGTGGCAGCGTGCACGTCTCCGAAACAGCGTCGCCTTACACCAGTGAGTGAATGGGCCGCCCATGTAGCAGGAAGGCTGCCTTGGCAGGGGTTGGGTGGTCCGGGGGTTTGGAGGCTCCGGGGACATTTGCCGGTGCGGGGCGTGTGGCAGGGGAGCACTTATGGCAGTGAGGGGGCTTGCAGTGGAGCTCTGTGAGCTGATGCTGTCCTCTGGGTGCAAGGAACGAGTGGGCTCTGCGCCCGCAGCATGTGTGAAGCATGGTGGGGAGGGGCAGCAAGCGGCGCTCGGCCTCCCTTTGGGCCGTGCCTGTTGCTGTCACGGAAGGTGGGGATGGGCAGCCAGGGGGCCCGTGTGTGCTCTGCTCTCCTGGGAAGGAAGGGCTGCGCAGTTGAGAGGAGGGTGGGGAGCCCTTTCATGCCGCTGCAGTGGAGTCGGGTTTGGAAGGGCAGAGCAGCTGGGTGGGGGGCGGGAAGATCCCCGTTTTGGCCTGTCCTGGTTCTGGTGGTATGGAAGGAGGGGATTTTGTTTTTCTTGAGAGAGGCACCGGGGTGAAGGTTTCGCTTTGGAGGGGTGGATTTGGGTGCCGGGGTGATCTTGTCAGGGCCTTAGTGCTGGGCATTGCAAGGCCCGGGGAGGGAGGAGACATTTTCTGTAGGGGGAAGCTCTAGGGGGGATGGTGAGTGGGCGCAGGTGGGAGGGGGAGGGGCAGCAGAAGTTTTCTTCTAGTTTTGGAGCAGAATTTGGAAAGGTAGCTCCTCCACGTTGGTGGGCTGGGGCAGGGGCCCACCGCCTCGGGTCTTGGGACATGGCTTGGGGGGCTGGGGGCAGTGGGTGTGGGTCAGAGTTTGGAATGCCAGTTGAGCTGGATCTGGCAGGGGAGGGTCCAGCTTGGGAGGGTTTGGACAAATTTCCGTCCTGGTCCGAGGGGGTGTGGAGCCACACGGGGGGAGCAGTTGGAGTTTCAGTTACCTACGGGGGGACCATTGGACACGCGCAGGCCGGCGGAGGTTCAGGCTGGGGAAGTTCACAGGTGGAGCCCTGAGGGGGGCTCAGGGATAAAGGGGTCAAGGAGGGAGGAGGCCGGGGCTAGGGCCCTGCGTCGGCGGTGGTTGAGGCTATGGTGGAGTGGAGTGGGGAGGAGGAAGGAGGGATCCCCCTTTGGTATGGACTGGTAGGTCAGGGCAGGCAGGTCAAGATAGGGGGAGGCTGGGTGGGACATTTGCCTCAGGCTTACAGGGGGCAGGTGTAGAGGGCAGAAATGAGGGACCCAGCACATCAGCCCAAACTTTTTCTTTACAGGGCACAGAGCTTGGTAGGGCGGGGAGCGGCCCAATTACACCGAGGTGAAGGGAGGATGAAGACCTCCGTACCAGCGGGGGATCCCGTCGCGGCCTGCAAACAAAGGTCCAGTACGACCTTGCTGGCCCCAACGACAAGCAGATCAAGGTGGTCTGCTACACCAGCGAAGACTGAATTCCAGAGAGGTCAATGCATGTGGGGAGTATCGGCTTGTACAGTCTGCTCCCCCGCAAGGAGTGCATGCCGGGTCTGGTAGGGTCAGTGTAGGGCATGCTGGGTCCAGTAGGGCCCGTGGTGTGAATTTTGCTAATGAAGAGCTTCAGGTGGAGGAGCCTATTTTGTTGGATTATGATGACAGCCCGAAGAAGGGGAAATGTGGGAAAATGAGGAGGGGGCTCTCTCATATGTTTCCTAATATTTTGCAGGAACCAGCGGTGGCACCGCACAGAAGGGCAGCGGCGTCGGAATTAAGGTGAGAACACGGCCCCTCGGTGAGGGCTCCTTCGGCAGCGGACCAGACAGAGCCAGTGGCAAAGTGGTCGGTGTCTGTCTGGGCACCCTCCTTAGAGCCAGGTGAGACCAGTGGAGCACAAGCCAAACCTAAGATGGTGTCTGTGGGGATGAGGGAGGAGGGGCGTGGAGGGGAGATTGAAGGGAGATTACACAAAGGGAAATATGTTAAGGATACAGGGGTAGGAACAGGGGACGGGGGAGTAGTGCAGGGCGCCAAAGTGGAGAGCGGGACAAACACAGAAGCAGCAAGGGGAGTAAGGAACCTTTGGAGAGTAAAGAGTTGAAAATTAAGAAACTGACATATATGGGTCTAACAAAGCCTTTGGGTGCTCACTTAATGCTGGCAACCAAGGACCTATTTGGAAAGGGGAATACATCGAAATGCGGAAGCTTCTACACAGGGAAGTAAGGTCCAAGGAGGGCTCTAAGGAGAAGGAATATGAGTTTGCCAAGAGGCCTAAGGTGCCGCTGACCATAGAGAATAGGATGGCAGCATTTTTGATTTATGCTAGCGTTTACTGCGAGAAGTTTCCAGAGCGCTGCGTAGCCATTTTTAAGTACATGGATGTAATTCGAAAGGCACAGATCACAGGGCTGGCTATGCTTGGGCACAAAATGATGAGGACTTCTGGGCCCTTATGGCGTGGGACCCGGAAGCAAAGTGGGGGGAACTGGACACATATTTGTGGCAGCACATGATGGGGGCTGTGAAAGGCGGTAAGGCCATCCTTACCACTAGCGGTTTGCCTTTGGTGTACAAGCATTTTCAGGGGAAGCCGCAACACAAGCTGGAGCAGGAGGCGCATGCTGGGAGTTTAATAAGGGCCTGTGCTCAAGAGAGTACTGCAGGTTTAAGCATGAGTGCTCAAAATGTAGCGGATGCCATCCCCTTGTTAACTGTTGGTGCAGCAAGGCACAGGGAGGCCAGCAATGGCAGTAGCCAGGCACAGGCACGTCAGGACAATCTCAGCAATATCAGAACAATAGGGGGGGCAAAGGACCTCAGGGTGCTAGGCCCAAAGGCTCCTACGCCAGTTAGGTTAGTAAAGCTAGAAGAAGGCCTGCAGGGGTACGGGGATCTGAGGGCAAAGCGAGTGCCCCTGGATGGGTTCACAGAGGGGTTTCATCTGGGGTACTAAGGCCACATCAGAGGCGGTGGGCGGATAACCTAAAATCGGCTTCAGAACACAGACAGGTGGTGCAAGAAAAATTGACTCAAGAAGTTCGTGAAGGGAGAATGGCAGGCCCCTTTGATGATTGGCCAATGGAGAATTTGATTATCTCGCCAGTTGGGGTGGTGCGCAAAAAAGAGGAGGGCAATACAGATTGATTCAGCATCTTTCGTGGCTATAAGGGTCTTCAGTTAATGATTTTATTGATGAGTAGGCGGCCTCAGTTTCATATTCCTCAGTTGACGTGGCCATGTCACTAGTAGTGACCGCGGGTGCAACTGCAGCGATGGCAAAATGTGACATAAAATCAGCTTTTCGTTGCTTCCAGTCCATCCAGATGATTGGGATCTTCTGGCTATCCATTTCGAAGATAAATGGTACGTAGACAAAGCTTTACCGATGGGTTGCTCTATGTCATGTGCTTTATTTGAATGTTTTAGCACCTTTTTGCAGTGGTACTTCATTCAGCATACAGGTCACACATTGGTGACACACTACCTTGATGATTTCTTCTTTGTCGGTTCACCGCGCTCCACGGAATGGCAGACAGCTCTGGACACTTTCCATGAGCTCATGGATGAACTGGGGGTGCCGCTGTCACCTAAGAAGACAATGGGACCCTGTGCGGCTCTCTCTTTTTTAGGGATTGAAATTGATTCTGTCAAAATGCGGGCTCGCTTGCCAGTCGACAAAAAGTAAAAATGTTGGAGTTGCTAGACCGAATGCTGTCAAAGCAGAAAGTGACAGTAAAGGACATACAGGGGCAACTCGGTCATCTCAATTTTGCATGCAGGGTGGTCAGGGCAGGGAGGACCTTTTGTAGGCGACCTGGGGCGGACACTGGCTGGACATCATTTACCTCACCACCATGATCTGGAGAACCGGGCCTTATGGGCCTGGCGGCGCAGGGCACGCCTTGAATCCCCGAGTTCACCTGCCTTGTCGAACAGAGACACGGGACACTCAGTTGAGCGTGGAAGCCAGGTTTATTAGCTGCAGCTAAGCACAGTTATCCCAGAAGTTACACACAATCTTTTATAGGAACATATTTACAACGTTTACTCCTTACACATACAAAACGAACCAATGAGAAAAGTTGGAAAACAAGCTATCAGGTGTCTCAAATACGCCCCTCTCTCAGACCCCGTGTGTTACCCCTCCCAACAAATTAATCAGTGGTGATACCAACAATCCAATTTGCAGGTGGCAGGATGTATTTGTGTGCCTCAAAGGATAGTTGTGTAATTGGAGAATACAAGGAGAGAATAGCGAAGGCCAGTCGGATAAGATAATATAAGGAAAGAATAGGAGAAGGCAAATAGTCAGTCGAGACAGGGATCAATCAAGCCAGACATGGATTAAAGAACTCAGCCAGACCCTGGCATCGGGTTTCGTAAACAAGGGCAATGGAGTTACTCTTTAACTGAAAAGACACGCAGCAGCTGAGAAAAGCAAAAACACCCCGTCTGCCGTGCTGCCTGAGTGAAGGCAACACAAAATGGCGGCGAGACACAAAATGGCGGCTAGATACGGGACAAAGTCGGAAATCGAAGAACCACAGCCCCTCCTTTTGCCATTACTCAGGCAAAACACCAAGGACTCAAGTCAGTCGATGTCAATGGCCATGAGGTCATCGAGCTGTTGCTGTACCATCATTCTAATATTCTCTGTTTTCTGTGACACAGGCTTTGGGACACACATAGTGGCACAAAGACCACAGATGGCAGGTCCACACTGTACACAGAGACAAGAGAAAATTATGGCCAAAATCATTTCAAGGAAAGTTAGTATCTTCCATCCCCATGTGGACAGTAGTCCCCAAAACCATCCCATCACAGACCAATCTCCTATGTCCTGATGTATAGACTCGGAGATGATATATAACTTGGAGATAGCTTGGTGTACCGTAGGGGCATTATCAGGAATGTAAACACAGCAACTAGACCTGATCAATTTAAAGACTCCTCCACTATCTACAAGGATAATATCTAAAACTATCCGATTTTGCAAAGTCATAAGGCGATCTGCCTGAAGTTCGGCTGTCAGATTACTCAAGGCTCCAGAAGTTACATTTATGGTAGCCTCAACAACACAAACTAGTTGTCTGATGTCTCTGCTATTGGCCATTGGGCCCCAGAAAGGAAGCAACACTTTAATAAAGTCACCTCCCTCTTGTCCTGCTGTGTCTCTCGAATCAATAACTCCTCTGCCATATCTCTTTCTATGATGACCTGAAGGAGCAGTATATGTTGGAGGAAGAAGAAAAGCCACATAACAAGTTCCTGAAAAGTAAGTAGGAAGCCATGTATAGGCTCTATCATGGCAGATAAAATATGTGCCTTGTGATGGCAATAATGGTGAGGGAATCTGAGGTGTATAGACATATGTATAGGAACAGACACTCTTTTCCTGTCGATTTTTAACATTCTGGCCATTAATCTGTAAGCAGAAATTACCTCGAAGAGGTACAGCCCAGATTGGTGGGGGTCTCCTTCGCCTAGCCTTATTCGTAAGGCTAGTAACATAACGAGTTATATTCCAACGATCATATGCTCTTTTCTCATCCATGGGAATCTTACTAATCTCAGCAACTCTAGCCATAGCCACTATTCCTTTTATCAAAGAACTGTGACTGAAATCTGCTCCACCACCATATGGACTACCAAGAGGATACCCTAGTTGGCACTGATAGACATTAGAGAACATAGCCAAATAGGCCCCAGCGGAGCCTTCATAGGAGAATGGAAGAACTAAATATGGCATACCTCTCTCTGTATTATGAGGCATGAGCCCACAGACCCAACAATCAGTGGTATTCATTACCAGTTGATGCTGATGCAATAACTGAATACATGAATTATTGAAATATTCTGTTCTCCTAATCTGTTCATGTTCTGGGAGTGTATGAAACCAATGTGGAGAGGCGGTAGTAAAGAAAGATAAAGATACAGAGGTTGGAACAGGTGATGGCTGCATAGTATAATCAACCCAACTTACACACACTAATAGAGTACATGAACATATCTGAATACATAAGATTATGCAACATGGACTAACCAATAATGTCTTGATTTTACTTTTCATATTCAATTTCTGGTCATTAATTTCCACTTTAGTATCCATACCAAACCAGCTTTGCGGGCCCTCCATTGGCTTCCCATTGAGAGGAGAGTGGAGTTCAAGGCCCTTGCCACATGTCACCGCATCTTGAGCGGCAAAGCACCTCTTCCGCTCCAGAGCCTAGTATCCCACTACGAGCCCACACGCAGTCTACGGTCTTCCCAGACTGGGCTGTTAAAAGTCCCTAGAGTATCTAAAGTTCGTATGGGAGGCAGATCTTTTAGATACCTTGCTCCCAAGCGCTGGAATGATCTCCCGTTGGAACTGCGACTTGAACACTCCGAAGTCCTGTTCAGGAAAAAACTTAAAACACATCTTTTCAGCAGATAGCCTTTTGTGGGAGGAGGGGGGACTGCCATTTCACTTATCACAGCGCGGGGACACGCCAGTGGCGTAACCAGGCGCTTAATAAATGTCCAAATAATAATAATACCCTAAAGTGTTGCTCACGGCAATCTTCCTAGATCACTTAGCTGTGTTTGTTAGCCGTCCTATGACACTGCAAGTCCTGCAGACCTATGTCACTACTCAGGTCACAGCTTAAGACTCCTACCGTGACCCTGCAACTTGATGGATAGTGGAAGAAAAAAGTAATGTCTCTCAAAAAGTATAATCAGGAAAGTTCAATTGTCTTTAGTTACTCTTGGTCGTAAATTATACTGAGTCTTATTAGGGATCGTTTGCTCCTTAAACAAGGTTTCTGGATTCACTGTGTTCAATCGCAGATGTGATGGTACAGCTTCTTGCAACACTTCGTCGTCTTCTTTCTCAGAATTCGTTTGATCCAGGCGTGCACCACTAAAAGGTACAAATCGAGGAACCCTTTCGCCTTCACTATCACTCATGCCCTTACGAACCCTTTGATCAAAAGGTAAAGGCAAAGGTACCCTCTTACAGTGCACGCCGTGGACCCAGTTCTTTTTCCCAATGACTTTTACTGCTGTATGTGTTGTCAATAAAACTTGCTGCGGCGGGCCCCAACGAGGTTCCAGATTCTTTTTCCGCTGAAAATTTTTCACGCAGACCCAGTCTCCAGGTTGGATGGAGTGACCTGGATCTGCAGAGGCCTCCGGCAAAGCGTTTTGAACCTGTTGATGAAGAACACGTAATTTAGTGGTGAGGTCATGCAAGTAGTCAATCATCATTGGGTATGGAATGTCAGAATGCTTTTTAGGTCGAGGGACTCCCCAGACATTGACTGGGCACCCAAAAACGACCTCATACGGACTAAGACCTAGACAAGAATGCACAGTAGTTCTCGCGGATAAAAGTGCCAATGGTAAGGCGTCAGGCGAAGCGAGACCTGTGCTGGCGTGAATCTTTGCCAATTTGAGCTTGAGAATGCCATTATAGCACTCTACCAAACCTGCTGACTGAGGGTGGTTTGCGGCATGGAATTTCTGCCTAATACCAAGACCTGTACACACTTTCTGCATAATTTGGCCTACGAATTCACTCCCATTGTCACTCCAGACGATGCGCAGCAAACCAAACCTTGGGAAAAATTCCTTTAAAAGAACTTTGGCAGTTGACAAAGCAGTATTGTCCTTTAGGGGGTAGGCCTCAATCCATCTGGAAAAGGCACACACCACCACCAGGACATACTTGAGGTTATTACAACAATCCATATGAATGTAAACAATTTGCAATACCTCGAAAGGGTATGAAGGGGGAGCAAAATGACCTGCTGGAGTTGGGGTTCCTTTTCCTGGAATATGCATTAAACAAACAATGCAATACTTCATCACATTTTCTGCTCATTTAGGAATTCCTTCATTCTGCCATACTGGAGCGAAAAGCTTACATATGCCTTTTGCACTGATGTGGGCTGGACCATGCACCATAGTAACTACAGGTAGTACATAGGCGTCTGGTAACAGCCAACGCTGATGTTCTGACAGTTCCGTCCAACACCCAGTCGCGTCCAACATTTCCGTACTTTCTTTCCACTTACTCAATTCTTTCTCAGTAACTTCTTCTTGAATCATTCTCACACTTTCTATTGTGTCCTCACACATTCCTCCTTCTCTGACCCATCTTGCAGGGCCCACAACACACATGCGACTTGTAACATCTCTGGCTGTTTCCTTTGCTACTTCATCTGCAAAAGCATTCCCGCGACCTACATCATCAGTATTCTTCTTATGAGCGCTACACTTTATTATTGCTATTTGTGTAGGCAAAGCAAGTGATTCGAGAAGGTCAGTCACCAACTGACCATGCTGTATTTTAGTCCCATGGGAAGTAAAGAATCCTCTTTCCTTCCACAAGCGACCGAAGCTATGAGCCACACCAAAAGCATATTGGCTATCAGTGCAAATATTCACTCTCTTTCCCCTAGCCAACAGGCATGCTCTCGTCAGGGCAATTAGTTCAGCTGCTTGGGCTGAATTCTGTGCAATGTGTGCTGTCTCTACTACCGTACGCAAGGTGGTAGCAGCATACGCTGCAGTCGTCTCGCCATTTGGAAGCTTGAAACAAGACCCATCCACCCATAGGATCCCATCCGGGTCCACAAGTGGTGTGTCTTTTAAATCTATTCTACCTTTCGTTTCCTCCTCTGTTTGGAGAAAACAATCATGCTGTTCTTGAATGCCTTTCTCATCCAGGATGGGCAACAATGTTGCTGGATTCAAAGTATTACACCGCTTGATGTGTATATGGCTGGCCAAGAGCGTCAGCTCATATCCAGACAAGCGAGCACTCGTGAGGTGTTGTGTTTTTGTCCTATTCAAAAGAGTATCTACTGCATGTGGTACCATAACAACAAGAGTGTTATCTAATACCAAACCAGCAGATTGGTGAATGGAAATTGCTGCTGCTGCTGTAGCTCTGAGACAACTAGGCAATGCCTTGGCTATTGGATCCAACGTAGCGGAAAAATAGGCACATGGCCATTGTTTGTCTCCAAATTGCTGTGTTAAAACTGATAACGCGCAACCATCTCTTTCATGAACGTAAAGTGTGAAAGTCTTACTGTAATCTGGAATACCTAACACAGGGGCAGAACACAAGGCAGTACGTAAGTCAGGAAAACTCTTTTGACATTCGTCAGTCCAAGGGAGAGGTTGTGGTGTATCTTTCAACGTGAGTGCCAACAAAGGTTTAGCTAGCAGAGAAAAATTCGGAATCCATTGTCTACAATAAGAGGTAATGCCCAGAAAGGCACGTACCTCCCTTTGTGTGGATGGCACAGACATTTGTGCAATCGCTTGAATTCGTTCTGGGGTCAACCGTCTTCCCTCCTTCGACAAGAGATAACCTAAATAGGTAACCTCTTGGCGACAATATTGCAACTTAGAGAGGGATGCAGGACAGACAAATGACGCAACAAAGAAACAGTCACATTCTTACATACATCCTCCGAATCAGCAGCAACCAACAAATCATCGACATACTGAATCAGAGTGGCACCTGGAGGCAAAATGAAAGCATCGAGCTGAGATTTCAAAGCCTGACTGTAAATGGAGGGAGTTTCACAATAACCTTGAGGTGCACGCTTGAACCGAAAACTTCGACCTCCGAGAGAGAATTCAAAAATATCCCTACTCTCCTCAGCAATAGGAATACTAAAGAAAGCATTCTTGAGGTCGATGACCGAGAACCATGCCGCTGAAGCGGGTATCATAGTAAGCAAGGTAGTGATATCTGGGACAACAGGAAACTGGGGGACAACAATCTTGTTGACCTCCCGAAGATCGATCACAAAGCGATACACAGGAGGCTGAGAAGGATTTGTGCTTTTAAGAACAGGTAAAACAGGACTGTTACAAACATTACCTCTCATTTCTTCGACTACACCCTTCTGAACCAAATCATAGATAATAGCCAACAAAGCTTGTTCACCATCATTAGAAATCTTGTACTGAGGAATATGTGGCAACTTAACATCAGGCTTAATAGTAACCACATAAGGAGGAATCTGGAGTAAACCAACATCATTCGGACCTGTAGCCCAAAGTGTAGCAGGAAGAGACTGCAACTCAGACGGAAATCGATCTTTAGATAGATATATAGGGGAAACCAATTTCTCACCCAAGGTAAGATGCACACCAGAGGGGGAACAATACAACATTGCATGAAGAAGTTTCAGCAGATCCAAACCCAACAAGTTTTCTCCCTAACCAGTCGTTAGAATAAGCGGAGCTTCCAAATCATAAGGATCAATCGAAAGAGGCAAAGGACAAGAAACCGGGTTAGCAACTGGGGCGTCAGAAAATCCTACAGAAACGTTCGTTAAGCAAGACAAAGGTGCCCCAGGGAGTTTGGAATGAATTATAGAACTTCTCATTGCACCAGTATCCAAAAAAAATGGCTCTGCAACACCCAATGCAACAACTTCAACATAAGGCCCATTTGATCCACTGGAACTGATACAACTCCCTTACTTTGTCCATGGCTGTCCTAACCAGAATGAAAATCCTGAACCTCACTCTCAACATAATAATCATCATTGTAATATTGCGCAGACTGAGGATTCTGCTAATCAAAATAATTCAAGGAATTCGGAGGGGGAAAGGAAAGCTGTCCGTGAGGCAACGCACCTCGCCCTCTACCTCTAGGGGCTGATTGAAAAGCACCACAGCCTTGTGATCCAGGAAATCCACCATTACGCTGTAATAAAACCGGACAGCTATTCTTAAAATGGCCTTCCTCTTTACAATAGGCAAACTGATTAGGACCAAGAAAAGGTCATGGAACAAAAGGCTCAGGTTTCTGTAACAACCTCTGAGGCTGGGGAGGCTGTTGAAACTGACACTGGCCAGAGCGAGGGAGATAAGCCTGCTGAAGAAGAACCTTTGTTTTTAATTCCTTAGTCTTTTTCTCCATCTTATATTTCTCTTCTTTATCCCTATTCTCGTAATACTGAGCAGTGGCTAATATCTGTGCAGACGAAGAAACAGCCCAGGAACTTTCGGAATCTTTCAACTTATGCGACAATTCAGGAAGTAAATTAAATACAAATTTATCCACAAATAATCGCTGTCCGCCTTTAGTACTCATATCCTGACCACTGTGATCAATATACGTCTCCTCAAACCGAGTAAAGAAATCGGAGACACTTTTATCTTTCTTCTGCTTACACGCAGCTAACTTATCCCAATTATCCTACCAGGCAACTGTGTAATCAAATCATCTGGCTTAGCACCACCCACTTTTGCTGCATCCGCAGCAGCTATATCGGCCCAATTACCACCTAAAGCTTGGTCGTGGTCCTCTCTACGAATCCGAGCCCACAACGCTTGTGGAACTGCATTCCCCATCAGCATTTCAATATCGGCCAAATTCATAATACACGCATCAACAGTTTGGATTAGCTCTTTATAATATCCCGCAGGATTTTTACAAGGGTCTGGCAGAGACTGTTTAAGTGCTAAAACCTCAGGTCTTTTCCAGGGGACGTGTACCCATATACGCTGGAAATGAGCAGGACACCCGGAATATTGCCTGCCTGTGGAACCGCTTCCCTCCATACTGGAGGAACTTCTCTCATAGGGTAATTTTTCCTGCTCTGTCTAACTGCTGGATCAGGTTCAGGAATAGTCTGAGAAGAATATAAGGACCTACAAGTAACGAGTATCTTTATAGCACCCTCAACTTCAGGACCCACAATGAGTTCTTTATCAAACCTGTCCTGTATATCCAATAGACCCTGAGGAGTTAAATCCAACTCCATATCCTCCCATCTTTTAACAAGAGCATCACACATGACATTAAAAACGTATCACTGCATAGGCGCATTCCACTGGAGAAAGGTACTCAGAATATCGGGTACACTATAGAGTGGACCATTCATCATCCATTTGTGAGCAAGAGAGTCAAATACAACTCGTTCGGCAGATTCTGGAATTTGACTAAGGGATTGCCTTCGAGAGAAAACTGGAGTCATATTAAAAGACCCAAAAAGAGGGGAGAAAAGACCAGAAACAGTGTTAACCAACCGACTACGAGTTGGGGAAGAAGCAGACAGTAAAACTGGAGATGCAGTATTAAGCAAAGGAGGAGAAGGATCAGCCGTCACAAGAGAACCTGAAGATGAAGGAGACTGAGGTACAGAAGTTGGCGACAAAGGATGTGCAGGTGACTAAGCAGGAAGAGGCTATTGCGGAGGAACCGGAGCACCCGGGTGAGCAACAGGTTGTTGAACAGGCGGCAACAATACAGGTGCATTAGCACCTGGCATATAAGGCGGAGATAATCTCAGCAAATGGGACATTAAGGGATCTTCGTCAAGATTCTTATTCTGTGGAGAAGTAGGCAACACAGGGTAGCACCTATCAATTGCCATACAATGTTGTCTGTCTGAGACCTCAATCGCTCGATCAGTCTCATCGTCTTTGAACTGCTGGGCAGCCTGTATAACCGTCATATCTTTCGTTTACCTATCTCTTTTTGCCTGCTTAATTTCTCTCTGTTTGGCTTCTTTACGCCAAAGGCAGAAAGAGTCAAACATTGCCGGCCGGGCTTTTCTCTTAAACAAAATTGCTTCCAAATTATCTAATATGTCGGATTCAAAGCTACCATTTTGTGGCCATCGTAAAACACCATCTTTCTTTGGTATCGGATCCATGCCTCGTTAAAGGAAATGGGGCCAACACCATGTTTGGAATAGAGCTCATAAGTGGGAGTTCCAACCTGAGGAATCGGACATGAGTCCTCGAGCCGGGAATCCCTAGTACAGCAAAAACAACAAAGCTTCCTAAATCCGCTCAGACCAGGCATTTTAAGCACACTGGTCCTTTTACTAACTTCAAGGAGTGAAAGCAAAGAACACAGTACAAAATGTACTCACCCCTTGGCTTCGGCTATTACAACAGTCGAATAACAAAATTTCAAAAACAAAACAAAGAAGTGGGCGCTACCCACGAATACTTAACTAAATGGTCTTCTCATGCCAACAGAGGTCCGTCTAACATCTCACAATACCAGTCATCACCAGAGGGTCCAAGGCAGGGCAGTAGTCAGGGCAGCAGTCGCCAGCAGCCGTCGGAAAGGAGTAGCCGCGCTGCAAAAGACCTTCAGTCCACTTCCACATACAGGGGTCGCTCGACGTGGTTTGCGAATCCTCCGGAATTTTCTTGCGGGGCTTCTCACGACCCTCGGGCTGAACCGCTACCACTGAAACCGCCCCATGTTGGGCGCCAGTTGGAGAACCGGGCCTTATGGGCCTGGCGGCGCAGGGCACACCTTGAATCCCCAAGTTCACCTTATCGAACAGAGACACGGGACACTCCGTTGAGCGTGGAAGCCAGGTTTATTTACTGCAGCTAAGCACAGTTATCCCACCGTTGACCCTGCCTCCAGGCTAGGTCGCCCCCTCGCGCTGCTGCCCTCCACCAAGCCTCCTTCCAGCTGATTGCTGCCTCGGGCGACCCAGCCGCCGCTGAGCCGCCCACCTCGAGCCTCTGCTCTTTCCCGCCGCTGCCTCCCTGCGACCCCACCCCCCTCCTGCCTATTCGCCGCCCAGCTCCCGCCACCCAGCTGCTCCTTCCTCCCGGCTCCTTACTTATGAAGCCCACAGAGCGACCGCGCTGCACCGAAGGCACGCCAAAGGCAAGCCCATCTGCGCCCATCCCTGCCTGGACCGCGCCCAACGCCAGGACCCCTGGCCCTCGATGATGCCAGCGCACCCGATGGACCTAGCCACCCTAGACGCACTCACGGACCCTTCACCTGCCAAGACTGCAAATTCACCTGCCTCCGACTCGGCTGGGCACCGCCAAGCCTAACACCAGCAACAATCACCTAAAGTGCATCCTGCTCAACACCCGCTCCGTCCACAGACACGCCATCGAACTCTGGAACCTCCTGGACACTACATCACCAGACGTCGCCTTCCTCACGGAAACCTGGATGAACGCCTCATCAGCTCCCAACATCGCCATAGCCATCCCGGATGGCTACAAGATGACCTGTGGGACCGCGTCAACCAAACGGGAGGAGGGATCGCCATCGTCCACAGAAACCCCATCCGAATCACTACTAACTCCGTCGACACCCTCACCACCGCCGAACACCTTCACTTCCAGATGCACACCGATCCCAGGACTACCCTCAGAGGCACCCTCATCTACAGACCCCCAGGACCATGCACACAATTCAGCGAAGGCATCGCAGACTTCGTCAGCCCGTACGCCCTAACCTCCTCAGACTACATCCTCCTAAGGGACCTCAACTTCCACCTGGAGAACAGCAATGACAGCAACACCGCCGCCCTGCTGGACAACCTCATCAACCTCGGACTCAAGCAACTGGTGAACACCCCCACCCACTACGCCGGCCACACGCTTTACCCTGTCTTCTCCTCCAGCAAGCACATGTCCTTCAGCCACTCCACCGGACTACACTGGACTGATCACAGCTGCGTCCACTTCAACTTCAGGAAAACTATGACCCACCACCACCCACAACAGGTTCCCTGCAGAAGCTGGAGCAAGATCACCACCGACCAGCTCACCACCTCCCTCAGCCAGAACCCTCCCATCAACACAGCGGACCCCAACGAAGCAGCCCGCAACCTCACACAGTGGCTCACCAACTGTGCCGACAACCTGGCACCACTGAAGAAACCACCCGGCAGACCCGACAGCAAGAAATCCTTGTGGTTCACCAACGACCTCAAAAACTCCAAGAAAACCTGCTGCACCCTCGAGAAAGTGGTACAAAATAAGGGTTAACCCACTAGTACTGGGACCTGGGTAGTTAAATGTTGTATATAAAGTGGTCCCAGTTGGAACAGCATACTAGACACACATAATAATAATAAACAGTATCATAAATCAATTATATAAACAAATTAGTCTGAGAGATGTTCTTTAATATACATCCTCAAATGCAAATTGATTGTCTGTATGATCAATACATATAAATAAATGATCTCAGTATCAAGGGGAAAGGGTGACAGGTGAAGGGGGGGACCGTGAATAGGATAGTGTGAAAAGTAGAAGACAAATTATAAGGACAATCACAGGTGGTCTTATGTACATTCAAGATTCAGTACCACATTGACACATATACATCGTCAAAAAATAAATCAATCAATAAATAGTCCTATCCGAAAGGGGTAACACAGTCACTGAATGTTCTGTTGTTTCGGAGGTAGGATGAAGGAGGTGTGTCGACGTTTCGACCCCATAAATTGTAGGCTAATTCCTGCCCTACTGCGGGGTCTTCTTCATGACGAGTGAGGGAGGTGGGAGGGTGAAGGAAGGCACCTGAGAACAATAATTAAAGTTTTGTTTTAGGAAAAAGAACGGTGCAAAATTACTATTAAGTGCTGAAGCAGTCACAGGATATTTACCTAAAAACCACAGCGAGAGGCGTGTGGTGTCATCTGGAGTGCAGGGTGGGCCAGAAAGGCTCCAAAGGAAAAGGGGAGAGCGTAAGAGCGTACGACCCTAAAACAGAGATTAGGTGACATTTAGAAAAGTGGGCTAGTAGTCAGAGCGTCCCACATCAAAATGGAGTCATATCACATCATCGTGCTCAAATTAGTTTAGCATCTAAATATACCCAGCCGGGTTAGAAATATTAATTGGGCCAGTCATAAACAAGAGGAGTGACCAACACATGGCTCATCTAGATAAGACCGTCACAATTCGGTACATCATTGGAATTAAGGAGGTGATACAATCGCCACGTATTAGACCAAAGGTTAGATTGCATCTGCCCTTGTGCAGCTATTAAGAATATGCAGACAGCCTCACTCGGGAATAAAGCATATAATTACCCAGAGTTCGTTCACTCTACACGGGCTTCTTAACAATTGTTTTAAAGATGAGGGTAGGTGTCGGTTAACGACTTCTGCAGTGTTCGTTTGGCCGCCTGTTAAAATGTGAGGGAGGGAGACCGTCAGGCTATTATAAAAACGGGATGAAAACAATTACGCGTTAGGCTCTTGTAAAACCGAGCGTTGAAAACATCACTCGTCACATAAGGGTGGCAACCAGCTTACCGCATTGAAGTCAGCGCCTGATTGCAATGAATGCATTCACGAAGGGACCGGAGCATTAGTCTTCGGACCGTAGGTTGGAAACTCTGGCTGCCTCGGGTTTTAAAAAACTCGAAAGAGGTTAAAGCTACGTGTCATACGTGCGCGTGTGTGCAGCAGCTGGATTGCTGCATTTGGTTAGGCCAATCACACGTTTCTGGTAGTTTGAAGAAGAGAGACTACCGGTTTGTAGTTCTGTGGGGCCGGTTCAAATTAAATACAACAATGTGTATGAGGCAGTTGCTTTTTAGACACACAATAGATGTTACTGTGCGAGTGCCAATAAACTAATACATCAACGGGAACAATAAATGAATTAGTAATCCTTAAAGTGACGGTATAGATTACAAGGTAGAAAAACATTACATCATTATGATTTGTTCAGCATAGTTATAAAAAATAAAATGCTTAAGTACATAGATGAATTGAATTCGCCCACAAAACATCAGTATATGCCACTAGGCCAAATGGAAAATAGATCTAATATTCAATAGCATAAATCAACCAGCATTGAAATGGTGGGCAGACATATCAATGAATCTGTGAAGATTAATAAAGGCACACAACATGTTTGAATAGAACCGAATTAATGGCAACATGGAACAAAATTAATGTAAACATGCTAGCTGTGCATAACTAGTATCCAGTTCATTCAACCCATTTTTTACGGTGTCCAAACGGTTGATCCATTTACTTTCTCTTAAATCCAATAAGGAAGTGATGTCACCACCCCTGGGCCCAAGGGACACTTTTTCTAAAACCACCCATCGTATCTCATCAACAGTGTGGCCTGACCTTCTGTAGTGGTCCACTAATGGTGCCCCAACAACCTCACATCTGATCCTACTCTGATGTTGAAGGATACGTGCCTTGACTTTTTGTTGTGTCTGGCCTACATAGGCTAAGTCGCATGGACATAGGATACAGTAAATCACGTTATTTGTGTTACAATTCGTGAAAGTCTTGAGGTCTGAGATGTGATTTTTGTAGGTGAATTGTTTTGTCTGTATCCCCATGGGACAGGCTTTGCAGTGTCCGCATCTGTGATTCCCAGTGATAGTAGGTAAGTTCCACATTGTTTGTAAAGAGGGGGGTTCAGGGGTTTCAAGTAAAGAACAAACTACATGATCCCTAACATTCCTAGCTTTTTTGAAAGAGTGCATGAGTAATTGAGTTTGTCCAATTTCATCAGATACTAGTGGCCAATATTTGTTAACAATTTTCTTTAAATTGTTACTTTGT
Organism: Lissotriton vulgaris; assembly: GCF_964263255.1. NCBI lineage: Eukaryota > Metazoa > Chordata > Amphibia > Caudata > Salamandridae > Lissotriton > Lissotriton vulgaris. Next base: position 1,032,882,494 of record NC_141687.1, read on the forward strand.
GTGCAGAATGTGGTTACACAGATCATCTTCTCTGTTCCGTCCTCATGTCTGGGCTGTGGTTGAAGAAGTTCTTCCCTAGGGCTATACCAGGCCCGTTTCTGTGCTCTCTTCACTAGTCTACGTGGATATCCTCTTTCTTGCAGCCTTATACTGAGGTCTTCTGATTCCGTGAAGTAATCTTCTTTCCTGGTGCAATTGCGCCGTATACGGAAGAATTGACCAACTGGTAAATTGTCTCTTAAACTCCTCGGATGATGGCTATTGTAGAGTAATAGGGAGTTCCGTTCAGTCGGTTTGCGGTATAAGGTTGTTGCCAAATTATCCCCGTTACAAAAGATAGTGATGTCAAGGAAGTCTATTTTCTCCTTATTCCATTGTATGGTGAATTGGATATCTCTGCTTTGCTCATTTAGCCATTGGAAAAATTGGTTCAAGGTCAGTTCGGAGCCGGTCCAGAGCATCAGGACATCGTCGATATAGCGATACCACATCGTGACATTGTCTTTAAAAGGGTTGTTCTGATTGAGCACATATTTCCGTTCATAATCGGCCATATAAATAATGGCCAAGTCCGACGCAAAGGCTGCCCCCATTGCGACGCCCTTGGTTTGGATGTAGAAATCGCCTTGAAACATGAAGAAGTTCTTTCTCATGGCAATCGTCAAAAGCGAGATAATGAACTCCGTTGGTACTGGCATAGGTGCTGTTCGTTCATCCAATGCTTCCCGCATGACTTCCAATGCCTCAACCTGTGGTATGCTTGTATAAAGTGATACTATATCACATGTAACCAAGAGTTGCTCCTCCATATTAAATTTCAAACCATCGACCAGACTGATGGTATGCATGGAGTCTCTTAGGTAAGTGGTAGTTCCTTCCGCCAGTGGTTTTAGAAAAATGTCAATGTACTTGCAGAGAGGCTCAAGGATTGATCCACAACCCGAGACAATGGGGCGTCCCGGGGGGGCTTGCATGTTTTTGTGAATCTTTGGTAGAGTATATATTGTTGGAAGTCTCGGGTTACTTTGGTTCAAGTATTTAAACTCCAAATCACTCAGGAAGCCTTGATCTCTACCCGCTGAAGTCACCTCTAAGATCTCTAACGCTAAGTCTTTAGTTGGATCTTTCCGTAGTTTTGCATAACTCATCCCATCTCCTAGTTGTCGCATTATTTCATCCTTGTATTTAACTGTGTCCTGAATAACAATCGCACCCCCCTTGTCCGCCGGTTTGATGACGATTGCTTTGTTATCTCTGAGGGTGGTGAGGGCTTTTCTTTCCTCTTTGTTGACATTCAGTTTAGTGTGTTTTCGTGTTGATAGTATGTTTTCAACTTCTTTGAGTACCATGTTCTCATATGCCAGAATCTGATTTGACATCATGCTGCTTGGTGGTACAAAAGTGGATGGCACTCTTAGACCTGTAGTAGAGGAATTTCTGAAGGGGGGACTGTTCCTGAAGAAATACCGTAGTCTGATTTTGCGGAAAAATCTAATCAGTTCCATTTTCACAGTAAAGCGATTGGCAAAGGACGTGGGTACGAAAGATAAACCTTTGGCAAGGATATCTATCTCATTTGGGTTTAGGACATAGGAGGACAGATTTACAACAGGACTGGATCTGCTGGCTACCATCTGTAGACCTTCCGTCGTGTCGCTATTTCCCCGTGGCTCTCCTGTTGAAAGTGTACTTGTTTGGGCGGTTGGCCCCGGCTCTTGTCCCAGTTGGAGTTCTGGCCTCTGGTTGCACCCCTCTGCCAATTGCCTCTTCCACGTGGTGGGCGCCATTGGCCCTCTCCTAAAAAAGGCTGAGGTTGTTGAAAAGATTGCGGTTGATTCCAATTGGTCTGGTAAGAATAACCAGAGTTGGTGGCCCCTTGGTCGTTATCACTGTCGCCACTGTACGAGGAATCCGAGAATGTGGTGAAGTTCCTGCGGCCGCGGAAACTTCCCCGTCCCCTTCCTGTGAAGCGGCCTTGCTGGTCTTGTTTGTAATAATCCTCGTTGAGGTATGGGTACGTGTTCTTCTTTTCGTAGTATCTGATATCTTTGGAAAGTTTTTCAAGTTTACGCTGTTGGGTGGTGGTTTCAAAATCCTTTAAGGTTTTTGCGAGTTTCTCAAGTGCTTCCTTAGCATTAGTCAAAGCTTCATCGCCGGCAATCTCAGATTTGAGATCCGCAATCTCCCGGGTAAGGGTCTGAATTTGCTCAGCCGCCGTCTCCACTCCCAGCACCATCCAGTGCCGGGAGCAGTTGTTGGCTACAAAGCTAAAACCCTCCTTAAATTTTGGCACGTCTACAAAAATGGCTGGCTCATTTTTGACCTGGAGGCCGACCGGAATGATGTTAGATTGTAAGTATTTGGTCAACAGATGACCATGTAGACGTGTTCGGATAAGTTTCTTTTCTAGTCTCTCTAAACGGGCTAGTTTATCATTTAATGTATAGTCAATATTAGGTGTATCAGATGATAAAAATTGATTAGATCTATCCTTGATGAGCTGGTTGATGTAGTCCTCAGTGTATGACAAAGTCTCGCTCTCTATCATTGTGTGACCCAATTAAAAACGCATTTATAACAGAAAACGAACAACCTCGCAGGCAGCGCCTGCACAGATACTGGTACAAAATAAGGGTTAACCCACTAGTACTGGGACCTGGGTAGTTAAATGTTGTATATAAAGTGGTCCCAGTTGGAACAGCATACTAGACACACATAATAATAATAAACAGTATCATAAATCAATTATATAAACAAATTAGTCTGAGAGATGTTCTTTAATATACATCCTCAAATGCAAATTGATTGTCTGTATGATCAATACATATAAATAAATGATCTCAGTATCAAGGGGAAAGGGTGACAGGTGAAGGGGGGGACCGTGAATAGGATAGTGTGAAAAGTAGAAGACAAATTATAAGGATAATCACAGGTGGTCTTATGTACATTCAAGATTCAGTACCACATTGACACATATACATCGTCAAAAAATAAATCAATCAATAAATAGTCCTATCCGAAAGGGGTAACACAGTCACTGAATGTTCTGTTGTTTCGGAGGTAGGATGAAGGAGGTGTGTCGACGTTTCGACCCCATAAATTGTAGGCTAATTCCTGCCCTACTGCGGGGTCTTCTTCAGGACTAGTGAGGGAGGTGGGAGGGTGAAGGAAGGCACCTGAGAACAATAATTAAAGTTCTGTTTTAGGAAAAAGAACGGTGCAAAATTACTATTAAGTGCTGAAGCAGTCACAGGATATTTACCTAAAAACCACAGCGAGAGGCGTGTGGTGTCATCTGGAGTGCAGGGTGGGCCAGAAAGGCTCCAAAGGAAAAGGGGAGAGCGTACGACCCTAAAACAGAGATTAGGTGACATTTAGAAAAGTGGGCTAGTAGTCAGAGCGTCCCACATCAAAATGGAGTCATATCACATCATCGTGCTCAAATTAGTTTAGCATCTAAATATACCCAGCCGGGTTAGAAATATTAATTGGGCCAGTCATAAACAAGAGGAGTGACCAACACATGGCTCATCTAGATAAGACCGTCACAATTCGGTACATCATTGGAATTAAGGAGGTGATACAATCGCCACGTATTAGACCAAAGGTTAGATTGCATCTGCCCTTGTGCAGCTATTAAGAATATGCAGACAGCCTCACTCGGGAATAAAGCATATAATTACCCAGAGTTCGTTCACTCTACACGGGCTTCTTAACAATTGTTTTAAAGATGAGGGTAGGTGTCGGTTAACGACTTCTGCAGTGTTCGTTTGGCCGCCTGTTAAAATGTGAGGGAGGGAGACCGTCAGGCTATTATAAAAACGGGATGAAAACAATTACGCGTTAGGCTCTTGTAAAACCGAGCGTTGAAAACATCACTCGTCACATAAGGGTGGCAACCAGCTTACCGCATTGAAGTCAGCGCCTGATTGCAATGAATGCATTCACGAAGGGACCGGAGCATTAGTCTTCGGACCGTAGGTTGGAAACTCTGGCTGCCTCGGGTTTTAAAAAACTCGAAAGAGGTTAAAGCTACGTGTCATACGTGCGCGTGTGTGCAGCAGCTGGATTGCTGCATTTGGTTAGGCCAATCACACGTTTCTAGTAGTTTGAAGAAGAGAGACTACCGGTTTGTAGTTCTGTGGGGCCGGTTCAAATTAAATACAACAATGTGTATGAGGCAGTTGCTTTTTAGACACACAATAGATGTTACTGTGCGAGTGCCAATAAACTAATACATCAACGGGAACAATAAATGAATTAGTAATCCTTAAAGTGACGGTATAGATTACAAGGTAGAAAAACATTACATCATTATGATTTGTTCAGCATAGTTATAAAAAATAAAATGCTTAAGTACATAGATGAATTGAATTCGCCCACAAAACATCAGTATATGCCACTAGGCCAAATGGAAAATAGATCTAATATTCAATAGCATAAATCAACCAGCATTGAAATGGTGGGCAGACATATCAATGAATCTGTGAAGATTAATAAAGGCACACAACATGTTTGAATAGAACCGAATTAATGGCAACATGGAACAAAATTAATGTAAACATGCTAGCTGTGCATAACTAGTATCCAGTTCATTCAACCCATTTTTTACGGTATAATTATATCATTGATTTATGATACTGTTTATTATTATTATGTGTGTCTAGTATGCTGCACCCTCGAGAAAGCCTGTTGCCACGACCAGACAACAGATAACATGACAGCCCTCGAAAACGCGACCCGCAAACACCACCAGCTGATCCGCACCACCAAAAGGACTACATTCAAAGAATGACTGGACAACAACACCCACAACAGCAAGGAACTCTTCAGAATCGCTAAGGAGCTCTCCAACCCCAGCGCCTGCAACAACGACATCACACCCTCGCAAGACCTCTGCGACTCACTCGCCTCGTTCTTTCACCGCAAGATCGCCGACATACACAACAGCTTGGGCGCACAAACCAAGCAACCAACCACCGAACCAGCGCACTCAACCACCACCCTCTGCACCTGGACCTCGGTCAGCACCGAAGACACCGCCCGCACGATGAGGACCATCCACTCCGGCTCCCCTACCAACCCATGCCCACACCACATCTTCAACAAAGCAGGCTCCATCATCGCACCCAAACTCCGGGACATCATCAACAGCTCCTTCGCATCCGCCACCTTCCCGGAGAGCCGGAAACATTCCAAGCTCAGCGCCCTCCTGAAGAAACCCACTGTGAACCCCACGGACCTCAAGAACTTCCGCCCCATCTCGCTCCTTCCTTTTCCTGCCAAAGTCATCGAAAAGACCGTCAACAAGCAACTCTCCGCATTCCTCGAAACAAACGGATTCCTCGACCCATCGCAGTCCGGTTTCCAAGCAAACCACAGCACCAAGACCGCCCTCATCGCAGCAACCAACGACATCAGGGCCCTGCTCTACAACGGGGAAACAGCTGCCCTCATCCTCCTGACCTCTCAGCTGCCTTCGACACGGTATGCCACCGCACCCTGATACAGCGCCTCAGCAACAATGGAATCCAAGGAACGGCCTTGGAGTGGATCATCTTGTTCCTTGCCGGAATAACCCAGAGAGTCCGCCTTCCACCGTTCCGATCTGCAGCCACCGAAGTCATCTGCGGCGTTCCACAGGGATCCTCGATCAGCCCCACCCTCTTCAACGTCTACATGAGCCCCCTTGCAGCCATCGCACGCCAACACAACCTTAACATCATCTCCTACGCCGACAATACCCAGATGATCCTCTCCCTCACCAACGACCCCGCCACCGCCAGAGCCAACCTCCAGGAAGGAATGAAAGACGTCGCGGAATGGATGAAGCTCAGCCGTCTGAAACTGACCTCAGGCAAGACAGAAGTCCTCATCCAGGGACCATCCCCCTCCGCCTGGGACGACTCCTGGTGGCCCCCTGCCCTGGGCACCGCACCCAAGCCAATGGACCATGCTCGCAACCTGGGCTTCATCCTGGACTCCTCCCTCACGATGACCAAGCAAGTCAACGCCGTCTTGTCATCCTGTTTCAACACCCTGCGCATGCTCCGAAAGATCTTCCGGTGGATCCCCACCGCAACCAGAAAGACTGTCACCCACGCCCTCGTCACCAGCCGCCTGGACTACGGGAACACCCTCTACGCTGGAACCACAGCCAAACTCCAGACACGACTCCAACACATACAGAACGCATCGGCATGACTCATCTTGGACATCCCCACCACAGCCACATCTCTGCCCATCTGAAAGACCTGCATTGGATCCCCGTCAGCAAAAGGATCACGTTCAGACTCCTCACCCACGCACACAAGGCTCTCCACAACATGGGCCCCAAGTACCTCAACAACCGCCTCACTTTCTACACACCCACCCGCCAGTTTCGATCCGCCAGCCCCGCCCTCGCCACTGTCCCACGGATTCGCAAAGCCACCGCCGGAGGACGTTCCTTCTCCTACCTGGCGGCCAAGACATGGAAATCCCTCCCCACCCACCAACGACTGACCCAGGATCATCTCTCCTTCAGGAAACAACTCAAGACCTGGCTGTTCGAGCAGTAGCGACTCACCCCCCCAGCGCCTTGAGACCCTCACGGGTGAGTAGCGCGCTATACAAATCTGCTGATTGATTGAAGTTACACATAAGGTGGGTTCTGAGGAGACTGCCACTTCAATCCGTGGCGCACAATCTTTTATAGGAACATATTTACAACGTTTACTCCGTACACATACAAAACTAACCAATGAGAAAAGTTGGAAAACAAGCTATCAGGTGTCTCAAATACGCCCCTCTCTCAGACCCCGTGTGTTACCCCTCCCAACAAATTAATCAGTGGTGGTACCAACAATCCAATTTGCAGGTGGCAGGACGTATTTGTGTGCCTCAAAGGATAGTTGTGTAATAGGAGAATACAAGGAGAGAATAGCGAAGGCCATTCGGATAAGATAATATAAGGAAAGAATAGGAGAAGGCAAATAGTCAGTCGAGTCAGGGATCAATCAAGCCAGACATGGATTAACGAACTCAGCCAGACGCTGACATCGGGTTTCTTAAACAAGGGCAATGGAGTTACTCTTTAACTGAAAGGACACGCAGCAGCTGAGAAAAGCAAAAACACGCTCTCCGCCGTGCTGCCTGAGTGAAGGCAACACAAAATGGCGGCAAGACACAAAATGGCGGCTAGATACGGGACGAAGACGGAAATCGAAGAACCTCAGTCCGCCTGTCGGCAGGGGTGAAGGAGGATTTACGCATGTGGTCAGTTTTTCTACAATCTTTTAATGGAGTGCCATTGGCCAGGGAGGAAGACATCCATTGCGACGTACAGATCTTTTCCGTCGGCTTTGGCCTATATTTGCAGGGCAGGCGGTGTGCTGAGCAGTGGCCACAACAGTGGAGGGAAGGGGGAGGAGCATAGCTTTTATGGAGCTTTTTCTGTTACTGGTGGCACTGACGCTGTGGGGCGAGGAGTTAGCACACAAGAGAGTTTTGTTTCGAGTTGATAACATGGCAGTTGTGGAGATCATCAGTAGGCAGTCTGCCAGAGATGAGCAAATATTAAATTTGTTAAGTGTTTTTGTGCTAGGTTGCCTCAGACATGACATTGCTTTTAGGGCACTACATATACTTGGTGTGGACTATGACATAGCCAATGCTTTGTCTCATTCAGAGTTGGGGAGATTACGTGGGCTGGCCAAGGAGGCGGACAGGACACCGACTCCAATGCCGGATTATCTTTCGTATGTAGTCAACGTAGGGTGCTACAACTGGTGGTAGGTTCTTTGTCAGCAGCCACGTGGGCAGCATATAATCTGGCTTGGAGGGAATTCTTGGCATCAGGAGCCTGTAAGCGTTCTCAGGTCTGGCGGGGGTCTGAGGAAGTGATTCAGTTTATTTTGGACTTCATTGAGAAGGGCCTCTCTAAAGTTACCATCGCTGGGAAATTGGCGGGCATTGGATTCATGGGGAAGCTTTTGTGGGGTTACACCCCGTCAGGGTGGAAATGGGTAGGAGGATGCTGGAGGATTGCGCTAGGGAGCGGGGGAAACAGAGGTCACATTGCCCCCTTTCTTGGCAGACGTTGGCCCTGTTACTGGGGACTTTATTGGCAGTCTGTAGGGACAGTTTTTTTTGTTTAACTTTGTTTTATTGATTTTCAAGTACATTAGGTATGGTACAGCACAATAATCGCATGCCCCTGTTGTCGGGAGATTCCAGGGAAGAGGTGGTTTTCAAGCACGACAACGGGAAGAGGGTGAAGGACTACCAGCTGCACATGGTGTTGGGGAAGGCTTTGCACAGTATTGGGCTTGATGGGGCTTGTTATGGGACACATTCCTTTAGGATTGGGGTTTCAATGGAGGCAAACAACAGGCGTTGGATGCGGGAGGACGTAATGCAGCTGGGGCGTTGGTCATCAGAATGTTTTCAGCGCTATGTGAGAAGGAATGCGGAGGAGGCGCATGCGTCGTCCTCCTTTTATGAGTCTCATTCTATTTTCTCTCATTACAGGTTCGGTGGCAGGGCCCCAATCGAAGGAATTGACCATATGGATAGCGGGACACTCGTTTATCAAATGGGCTCAGGTCCAGGCGCGCCAATGTTATTTTGGTGCAATGTTGGGTTTTAATGAACGTCTTTTTTAAATTGTATGGAAGGGAAAGGGGGAGATGCTTTGGAAGGAATTAATACCCTGTCTGAACAGATGGATGGTAAGTGGTCAGTGCCCGGATGTTCTTTTGATTCACCTTGGCGAGAACGATCTGGTCGGTGTGAAGGGTGGTGTCCTGATTAGGGCAATGAAGAGGGACTTGTCATGTTTAAGGTAACAATGGTCTGGGTGCCATGTTTTGTGGAGTGAGTTGGTTCCATGTAGAGTTTGGAGGGGCGGTTTGAACCCAGGGCCATTGACAGGGCGCGGAGTAAGGTGAACACTGAAATTTCCAGGTTTTAATGAAGTTTAGGTTTTGGAAGAGTGACCCACAAAGAGATACGTTTTGAGACGGTGGAATTTTTCAGAGATGAGTGAATCTATCAGGCTTGGCATGGACCTTTATTTATTGGAGATTAGGGAGGTGTTGTCAAGATGCTTGAACGTCCAAAAACATTCCGCATAGTTTGACACCAGATGGCCTACTTGGGGGGGAAAAAGGGGGGGTAGCTCCCCACACTAACTTCTGGGTGGCGGGAGTTATTGGAAGTTTGCCAGGGTTGGCAGAGATTTTTTGGTCAGGGTTGAAGTTGGGCCATCGACAGGGAAAGGGTTGACAGGTTATTTTTTAGTTTGGTTACACATGTTGGGTGATTCACAGTTGTAAAGAGGCAGGCAGGGGAGGTTGTTTTAGCGGATGGGTTGAATTTATGGGATTATACTTTGATGCATTGCTTTGTATTGTTTGTAAGGTTGTAATGTACGGATGGGGCGGGTTCAAGAAAATTTTAGGGGCGGTTCAGGGGTCAGGTATGTGGTTTGATTATTGAGGTTTAGTTTCGTAAGGCGTCTGCCGAGGAATTATAATGTTATGTGCACCTGTTTCAATAAAGCAGCCTTTTACACACAATCATGGTTTGTGGTCTGCTGCCCCGCCTCTCCCTCCGAAGGGGGGGTTGGGGCAGCAGACCACCGCAGGGAGGTCCCCCCGGGCGGTTTGGAAGGGGCAGGGGGCAGGCTTCAAGTCAGCCATTTGTTTTGGGCTCTTTTTATTTAAAGCCCAACTGAAGCTCAAATATAAATTCTTTGGGCTCCTGCTCCCAGCCACCATTTTAGGTTTGGTGACCTGGTGGCTGGGAGCTTTAGAGTAGTGTAGTTTTTGTCCTCCCTCCCTCCCTCCCTCTTTTTCTTGTTAGTGGGGTTTTGGTTTTTTCCTTTTTCTGGATTTTAGCCGGATTTTGTTGGGACAGGTGAGCAGGGGTGTTGGCTATGTATTGTCACTTGGAACAGGTGCTGTGCAGAGGTTCTTGGAAGTTTGCCAGGGTTGGCAAAGGTTTTTTTGGTCAGGGTTGAAGTGGAGTTATCGACAGGGAAAGGGTAGGCAGGTTAATTTTTAGTTCGGCTACAAATGTTGTGTGATTGACAGTTGTAAAGAGGCAGGCAAGGGAGGTTGTTTTAACGAATGGGTTGAATTTATGGGGTTATACTTGATGCATTGCTTTGTATTGTTTGTAGGGTTGTAATGTATGGGTAAGGGCGGGTTCAAGAAAGTTTTAGGCGCGGGTGTGGGGTCAGGTATGTGGTTTGATTAGTGAGGTTTAGTTTTGTAAAGCGTTTGCCGAGGAATTATAATGTTATGTGCTCCTGTTTCAATAAAGTGGCCTTTTACACACAATCATGGTTTGTGGTCTGCTCCCACCCGCCCCTCCCTCCCAAGCGCACTGTGTTGTGAAAAGATGGTCTTAGACCTTCGATTTTTCATGTCAAAGTTCCAATACGTATACATTCCCAACTCTTCATGTGTGCGCTTCATGGAAAATGTTAGTGTGACAATGCAAAGTGTAGAAGCACATAATTCTCAGTGCAATATTTTTTTTTGAAGATACAATGATATTGGTAACGGATGTATTCCAGACCTAAGATTTGCATCTGTGCCCGAAAGACCTCTGGTGGTTTGCAGGTTCTTTAATTAGAATTTTATATGGCTAGCTGTTTGATAAACAACTTGTGAGTGGTATTTTAAACTGCAACTCTTCTATAGTAGTGTGCAGCCAAAGTGAAAGAAAGCAGGAAGCAGTGAAATTAGTCTGTGAACCTGGTAACAATAAGGTATTTCATTGGCATAGTGTGTTTACTGTATGGAACTGTGTGCAGTCCATAGCTTGGAAATGACAGCAGGCTATACTCAACCTTTTACTCTTTCTGAGGCGACTACCTATCATTGAAAATAATAGCAACCTCTGTTTGGGCTAGGGACCCTGGTTATTAAGTGGGTTAGTCATATGATTTTCATAATTCTGCTCAAACGCGGGTGAGCGTAAATCTCTGCAAATGCAGTGGCATTAATGTATGTGTGTATTTGATCTCTGGTAAGTGGACTCACTTTTGGGGCCTATTTGTTACATTTTTTGGTAGAGGCATTTTACTCTCTTTATTGAAAAATATTTTATTATGTTATCAGCAGCACTGTCTTTGCAATGAGTATTTGTTTGCTGTGTAATCAGGAAATTTGTTTGTAATAGAGTGGTAGCACTACTTTGTGAGCTTGTCAGAATGTGTAGATGTTTTACCTATGGACTTGCATTGTGAGATTTGAATAACCTTTGACTTGGTCACCATACCTCCTTCCATGTAGAATACAAAATTTTCTAGCTATCGCGACAAGAATTTTAGATTCTATTAAGGACACGGAGGCGAGGATTATGCTTTCTCATTTCTTTACTGCAACAACAGCAGCCAATGAAAAATGAAAGTACACATGTAAAAAATAACATTTCTCATGAGGCTTAGAACCACGCCTCTCTTACAACAACCAATCACAAAGGTATCATGTCTATAAATCCTGGAGACACTAGTCCGGCCTCCTCTTTCTTTGCGCGAAAGTCAGTAACAGTCTCAACACACAGAAAAAGCTTAATACTACAACGGAACACAGATCCAGCAGAAGTCCCAACGGAGAAAACTTGAACAGAAAGGCAAAACCATCATCCGGAAGGAGCGGCAGCCAAAGCACCGGCCATCTTCAACCCTTGTTGGAGTCATTTCCTAGAACATAAAAAGGAAGTTTGAGAAAACTTTCCACCACAACCTAGATCGTTGTAAGGGTGGGTAAAACAGTTAGATAAAACCACATAAACAACACAGTTGTATAATAGTCCCAACGGGTGGGATAATCCTCGCCTCCGTGTCCTTAATAGAATCTAAAATTCTTGTCGCGATAGCTAGAAAATTTTGTATTCTATGGCAGGACCGGAGGCTTCTGATTATGCTGGTTCAAAGCTCACCTTAAGCTCGTCAATCACAGCATCAGAAACATGAGGAATCGGTTTGTAATAAAACGCCTTGAACATTGAATCTGAGGACCAGTCAGCTGCCTTCAGAATGTCCTCCAAGCGGGAACCCAATAAGTAAGCCTTAGAAGCCATCGCACCCCTCGCAGAGTGCGCCCGATAAGCAGAGATATCAATGCCGGCTTCCGACATGATCCACCTGACCCATCTGGCTAAAGTAGCAGCAGCGACTGGCTTGAACGGTTTCTGAATAGATATTAATAACTGCCCCAGAGGATCAGCCCTGTGTACACTAGTACGCTGCTCATAACATTTAAGACATTGAAGAACACACAGCCTGCCGTTATGAGGAAAGGCAGGATAATCAACTGAACGGGACATGGTCTTAGTGCGTCTAGTAATGACAAAGGATACACCTTGGGGTGAAAACATCCTCCCAGCCAAATCCAGAGCTCTGACATCTGAAACCCTCCGACATGAAATAAGGCACAATAGCACCGTAAGCTTGGCAGAAAACTGTTTCAACGACAACTCATCATTATCGGGCCAGGATTCCAAAAAATTCAGAACCTTATTAACATCCCACATGGTGGAATACCTGGGCCGAGGGGGATTGGCCACACTCACACCTTTAAGCAACTTACATACCAAGGGATGCATCCCCACCGGCTTACCATCTATGTGATCGTGACCAGCTGAAATAGCAGACCTAAAGGTGTTCACCGACCTATAGGCCAGGCCAGAAGTCGCACATTCAGACAAAAAATTCAGTACCTCTGTTATATTTGATCCCACGGGATCCACCTGTTTTGGAAGGCACCAACCCACCCACTTCTTCCACGAAGAAGAGTACCGTTTTCGGGTGGAAGGAGCCCACGCTTGCTGCATAAAGCTGGAAGCCTCTCGTGAAAGGCCTGCAAGGCGTTCATGTCTCCGGAGAGCGTCCACACCATTAGTGACAGTTGGTTCTGCAGGACCAGGGGGTGGCACGTCCCCACTGGGTCCTGCAGAAGCGTCGGGAACACTGGGAGCAGGAAGGGAAGGTCTATTGACAATTCCAACAGTGTGGGAAACCAAGACTGAGTCGACAAATAAGGCGTTACTAGCACCACCGTCGCTTCCTGTCGGCGCAGTAGCGCCGCCACTCTCGGGATCAGTGCAAACGGTGGAAACGCATAATTCCTCTGTTGACCCCAATGTTGAAGGAACGCATCCGTCCCCAAGGCCATTGGGTCCGGCCTCCAGCTGTAAAACAGGGGAAGATGGGCATTGAGGCGCGAGGCAAACAGGTCGATCCGACACGAGCCTCGTAGCGACATGATCCGGGAAAACAGCGATGGATGGAGCCTCCAATCGCTGGAGTCCCGGAGAAATCGGGAATGCCAATCCGCTACTTGATTGAGTTTCCCGGGAAGGTATTCCGCCACCACGGAGATCTTGCGATCCAGGCAGAAGTGCCAGAATTCCTTCGCAATGAGCACCAGCATCCGGGACCTCGTCCCGCCCAATCGATTGATGTATCGCACCGCGGAGACATTGTCCATCCGAAGGAGGATACAACAATTGCTCTTCAGCGGTGAGATAGACCAGATGGCAAAGGACCCTGCCAAAAGCTCTAGACAATTGATGTGAAGTGATAGTTCGTCTGCAGACCACCGTCCTCCTGTGGCAAAGTCGCCGCAGCGAGCGCCCCAGCCCCACTGGCTGGCATCGAACTCCACCACTACATCCGGAGCCGTGCCGAATATCGCACGGCCGTTCCAGGCCGACATGTGGTCCAACCACCACTGAAGCTCCTCCCTGGACTCGGAGGAGAGAGGGATCAAATGATCGTAGTGAAAGTTCCTCTGTAGGTAGAAGATTTTGAGCCTTTGCAGGGCTCTGTAGTGCAAAGGACGGGGTAAAATGGCCTGAATCGACGAGGCCAGAAGGCCACACAATCCGTGCCAGAACCCTCAAAGAAATCTTCTCTTTGGCCAGGGTAGCAGAGATTTCTCTCTTGATCGACCTGATCTTCGGCAGAGGAAGGAGAAGCTGTGCCGAGACCGAGTCTATCAGGAACCCTAGGAATTCCATCTGCCGATCCGGTATCAGCACCGATTTCTTGGTGTTGATCACGAATCCCAGATTCTGCAGTAAGGACGTCGTCCACTCCAAGTGCGTGAGAAGGAGGGACCGGTCCTGTGCCAGGATCAGCATATCGTCTAGATAGACAATCAACCGAACCCCCATTTCCCGGAGGCGGGAAACTACCGGCTTGAGAAGTTTGGTGAACACCCAAGGGGCCGAGGACAGCCCGAAAGGAAGAACCTCGTAACGAAACCAACGCCCTTTCCAGGGGAACTGCAAAAACTTTTGATGTGATGGGCAGACTGGGACCGTCAAGTAGGCATCTTTCAAGTCCAGTCTGACCATCCAGTCGTTCTCCAAGAGAAGGTCCCGCAAAAGATGGATGCCCTCCATCTTGAAGTGTCGATACGTGACAAAGGGGTTGAAATCCCTCAAGTTTAACACGAGGCGCTGTCCGCCTCCTTTCTTTTGAACAAGAAAGACGTTGCTGCAGAAGCCTCCCGGCCGGAAGGGTCCCGCAGCAATGGCCTGTTTTGCCAAAAGCTCGTCCAGTTCTGAGTCTATAAAACTCTGTTCGAGATGGGAAAAAAGGAGAGGACGGGGGGAAGGGCTGAATGGGGCAAGACACCATCTCTATCTCGTAACCCTGGACGGTCTGAAGGACCCACACATCTGAAGTGAGAGTTGCCCAATTCTGGGTAAAATGGCGCAATCTTCCCCCTAAAGGAAGCACAGGAAGGGTGAGACTTACCGGAAGACTGGTTATCGAAGTTTTTGTATCCTCGATTGACTCCTTTGTTGTAGCGGCCCCTGAAGCCGCGTGATCGGGACGGGTAAAATCCGGCTTGATCCGGTTCTTGCGTATACCCTCCTCTACCCCGTCTAGGGGCGTAGCCTCTCGGAGGACTGGGATTTGAGTAGCGGCCGGTCAAGCGTCCTCTGCCACGCCCGGCCCTACCAGAGACCTGCAGAACACGTTTCAGCGATGCCTGAGACTTGTCCAAAGAAGCAAAAGTGTTCACAAATTTTGCAATATCCTTGACGAAATTATCCCCAAACAACTGTCCTTCAGCCAAAGGACCCGGCTCCGAGGAAGCCAATTCTACCAGTTGAGGGTTGATCCGGAGAAGGACGGACTTCCGCCGTTCCGAAGCAAGGGCGCAATTTGCGTTGCCCAGCATACAAATGGCCCTCTGAGCCCAACCCGCCAAAACCTCGGGGTGTATGGCGGCACCAGTCTCTTGCGCCTGCAGGGCCAACTCCAGGATCTTGGCCAACGGGCCCGAAAGGTCGAGGACCTTATCCTGGCACGCTCTGAGCGCGCGATCAATCCCTTTCTTCGGATCTTTTTTGTACTTTTTAAGAAAAGTGGTCATGGAAGGGTCTATGTCCGGAATGAGAGCCACTTTATGGGGCAAATCAGGGCGCGGGCATTCAGATTTCAGGCGGGCACGAACCTCCTTGTCGAACCCTTTGCGGAGATGAGTCTCCAGATAGGTCGCCACCGCCGGAGGGGGAACCCAGTCGGATGACCTAGGGTGAACAATGTCCGTCGGGTAAAATGAAAAGGGAGTGGGAATGACCGGGGAATTGTGTTTACGCTTCTTAGTGCGGTTACGCGGAGGGGCATCCGAGGAATCGGAATCGGTGCCAGTATCCGTTGTGGTGATAACCAGGGGGGACGTGGGGGGAGGGGTAACAGGCTTGTCCAGGGATCGAGACTCCTGGGACTTATAAAGTTTGTCGTAAGACTGGGTATGCGGCCAGGAAAGGTCAAGAGCCGCCTTCTTCGGGGGAGGGGGGTGAAGGGGATCTTTGCCCGGAACGGGCATCGGCTTATCCGGGACCAGCAGATCCAATTTCTTGGCCAGAGGGGAGAGGGCCGAGGAAAGGGCTTTGTCCAATTTGGCATCGAGTTTTTTGTCTATGATCTCTTCCATGGAGTCCCCTTCATAGAATTCCTGCTGTCCCTGAAAACCATACGCAGCATCCTCCTCTTCGCAGTATTCAGTGTCTGCCATCGCGATCAGGAATCCGAAATTCCAACTCTAGTCCCCAGTGGGAAGCAAGACCAGCCCGAGCGAGGGCGTCGAGGTTGGGGGGTGCCAGGCGCAGGAGCCGGAAATACCAGGAAAAAAATAAAAAAAACAAGAGCAAGGCCAAGTCCCACTCTAGGACTAACGGAGGAAAGATGTTGTCGTCTGAACCAATACAAGCTGCCAAAGCACAGAAATCGCCCACGGCTCCTGGCCCAAGCTGCGTCGATCCCCACTTCAGCCGGGGGCAGAGCGTCGTTCTGGCACCTTCGAGAACTGCGCGTGCCAACACGGCGTACGCGGGCTCCCCGAGACGTGCGTAAGGCCTCAACGGCACCTACGTACGCTCGCCCCCGAGGGGGGGGCTAACCCCTCACCAATGCGGCTAGCTGAAGCCTGTGCCGCGGCAGCGACGACTGGAAGTCGAGGGAATGGATCGGACGGGCCTAGGTGCGCAATACGCGCCACCACGGGGAAGCGGGGAACGGAGCGAAGCTCCGGCCCCAAACTAAGAGTAAAGCCGACAATGCAGGAATAAAAACAATGCCAAGAAAGCGTAAAGCGATCAATCACACTATGCAATATACATACGCAATCAAACACTATAGTCAAAGGCATTTAACCAAAAATGTAGGCATCAAGCATAAGCAATATAGTGAACATGAAAGAAAAGAGCACTTATCTGGGCTGGGGAGCAGCAAAGAAAGAGGAGGCCGGACTAGTGTGTCCAGGATTTATAGACATGATACCTTTGTGATTGGTTGTTGTAAGAGAGGCGTGGTTCAAAGCCTCATGAGAAATGTTATTTTTTACATGTGTACTTTCATTTTTCATTGGCTGCTGTTGTTGCAGTAAAGAAATGAGAAAGCATAATCAGAAGCCTCCGGTCCTGCCATAGAATCTCAACCATAACATATGACTGAGAACCTGCTATAAAGGGTCTGGATGGGAAAATTTAGTTAGGAAAGATCCTCTTGAGAATCGATAGGCCAGGGGTGACTTTGCAATCCTTGTTTTTCTTTACTGCCTGGAATAAACACTGCTGAAACCTACTTGTAAAGGAAATTACATTACAAAGTTCATGGTTTTGCATTTATTTTCTGATGCTTTTGTTGGGGCATTTCAAGACCCCTTAGTGAAGGTAAAGTTTATTGACAGAACTCAAAAGAGCCGATCGAGAACCACAGTTTCTTTTAACACATGTGTTTGTATTGTAAAATGTATTGTAAATGTCCCATTTTTGCCTACCTGCTTTCAAATGTTATCAGGGCAAAACTACGCCCACCTCCAAAGATTTTACAAAGATTTCTGGCTCCCTCACACCACTAGGCTACTTGTCCCTGTTTGAGGAAAGAATTTACGCATCCCCATTTTCAAAGTTCACCAGCCACCACTGTTCAGTCGGCTTTCAGGTCTTTAGATAAAGGTAGATAGAGCATTCTTGTTTCCCTTTCATACCTGGTTCAGTGGGCCTAGCCATAAGGTTTGGATACATGGCGTTACGAGTAGCCCATCATACCTTTAGATATTTAGGAGTCCTTATCAATCGTGACCCCCAAGATATACTTGACGGCAATCTTTCCTGAACGATAAATTCCCTTAAATGACTAATTGCCTTCTGGATTACCTTACTGCTATCCGTAGCCAGCCGTTTATCCCTAGCAAAAATGGTTACGTTTCCACAGCTCCTTTACAATTTTGTTAATCTCACAGTGATGGTCCATGCATGGATGTTCCAAATCCTGAATATGATGCTGGTGGAACTTATTTGGGGATCGGGTTGATGTAGGGTCAGTCTTGCCATATTGCAGCTTCCTTCGGACGCTGGAGGCATGGTTGCCCTGGATTTCAAGGCTTAGGGCCCGATTCCAATCTCGTAGGGAAAGCATCCCTACCAATCTGGATCTGGAATGCTTTCCGTACGATTCAGAGCGCTGGAGTCCGACCGAGCGAGTACGATGCATCCGCATGCTTACAGACGAGGTTCGCTCGGACTCCCATTGAACTCTATGGGAGCGTGTATAATGAACGCGTATACAGGCTCCCATAGCAAAAAGGGGTGGTTGGGGAAAAGCGTACACCCTGTGGCGGGCACCCCATGGTGCCCACCACACTGTGCATGCTTGGATCGGGGGGAGCCATAGGTACCCCCACAGGTCCGATTCGGAGTGTTCCAGGTGAAGGGGGGCCTGCTACGGGCCCCCAAAGAATGATTCTGGCAGCCTTTTTGATCTAGACATACAGTATAGTGAAGGCTGTCCGAATCATTCATTGTACTAACTCGCTCGAAGGACTCCTTCCTTATGAGATCAGAATTGGGCCCTTAGTGTCTGGCAGGGCAACTGCAATGGCTAGCCTATTGGTTAGCTGGATACAATGTAATGGAAATAGGGTTTACAGCAGCACAAATTGATCAGGACCAACTGCACAAATTAATGTGCCCCGGAGCAGCCATTCCACCAACTACTTCACTTTTACTACGAGTAGCCCTTGCTCATTGGAAACTTTTAGTGCAATATACCATATGCACCAAACATTCCACTCCGTGGTATTCCAACGGACTCTGGTACCCTGACAAACCGAATGTTGAACACTTGGGAACAGAATGGGGAGATGACAATGGGCTTGTTGTTCTAGGATGGAATGCTTATGTCCCACATTGATTTTACACAATCTCATGGCCTTCCTGCAACCGTGTGTCTAACCTATGCCTGTTTGACTTCCTATCTCCTTCAGCACTGGTCTCCCGATGGGGTGGAAATGCCCACACATGAATTGTTCCAAATATTTTATATCATGGGCCGTGGTAAACATCTTGTACGCTGGCTCTATCAGTGTACTAGGGTATATCTCAAAATCATCCTGGCCCCCTTAAGCTTAAATGGGAAACTAATCGGACACCCAGGTTTGCCAATTTGGCCTTATTGTTGACTAAACAGGTTATGATTCAACAATGGAAATCCCCAAGAGCCCCCAGAATCAAACAGTGACAAACAGAGGTGGATCGTTTGGGCCTGGCGGAACGTGTCGCTATCTGTAGGGAAAAACATCTCGCTCAAATGGGATATCATGCTGGAAGGATTTAGAGCACTAGAAACAGCCTTCCCTGATGAACAATAATACACCGGCCCTAGTCACGTGTTTGCTGGACATCTCCGCTGCCCCATCCCATCACTACACATTGTACACACACTAACATAATCGATACATCCGTTCCCGCCTCTGCTGCACACATAGGAACACATGACATACTTGTTTTATAGGGGGGAGGTTTTGGGAGAATGGGGTTATTCATATGTAATGCATTAAAAGGTACAATGTCTAGCAATATGTTTCCCTCTATTTGCTTTATTTATATTAATGCTCTATTTATATGCATGATACTGTATGAATATAGCATTAACATACAAATAGACTTTACCATTTTCCTGCAAATGTAATAAAGTTTGTGTCAAAAAAAGAAAGGGTCAGTGCACTGATGAAGTTATGTGTTACTATTGGAAGCAAACAAAAGTGTCAGCATAATCATCTCTTTTCCCTCAATATTATTATGTGGAATGATTACCTTTGTGTTTATCTTATCAAGATTGGAGAACAGTTTATTGGGAGTGATGACTAGTGTTTTCAACTCGTCATTTCCCCATGCAGTGATTGGGAGTTGTTTTTTGTAAGTGTTTGTGGTGTTCCAACACAGAAATTCTATTACAGAGTGGGGGGCTGTTTGTACCATTATTCTTAGGATACTAATAGGTATTCCTTTACTCCTCCAGGGCTCTAGATCCAAGAATTGACTTTCAGAGTAAGTCTTGTGCTGGTTTTGATTGATGACTTTCAACATATACCATCTATTCAGTGGGATCTTTCCGGCCTGCATCCTTCTTTCTCCTTGAGGGTATTTGCTGGCATTAATGATTTAGTCACGTGCTGAGGAGATTCCCCCGGAAAGGTTGTAGAGCCATCTTCGATCCTGCGAACCACGGAGCCTCAGGTTAGTGAATGCTTGACAGAAAGCCAAGCCCACTAATGTGTTCCACCTGAGCGAAGATGGGCCTGGAGCGCTTATGTCTCAATTAATGTAGGACCTCCTAGCCCTCATGTAGGGTCAGCTCCTACTATGGAGGAGTTGGATGAAGCCTTGGTGGAGATACAAGAAGAGGTATTTGATCTTAGAACAGAAAACCAACACTTGAAAACAGAACTAGTACAGAACACTACATGTCCAGAAGCCTTATGTAAAAGCTGTTATATACAACCAGGCAATTTCAAAATGCCTGTACCAGACACTAATACATCGGCCTCTAGACTTAGTGGCAGTCAACCATTTAACGTTACTGTATTTATGCCTAGTCCAGTTCTGTTGGCAGTGCCTGAATGATTAATGGGATAGCATGAAATATGACATCTTTATGTACCAGTGTCACCTCCAGTTCCTTTGTAATCCTGTGTCTTTTCCAGATGATGAGGCTAAAGCAACTTTTATAATTTCCTATTTAGTAGGTTATGCTGCCATTTGGGCCATTCCCCTATTTGAGAATGACAACCCAATCTTGTATGATTTTCACCAGTTTATGGAAACCAGTGATAATGAACTACTAGGCTTGAAGCAAGGGTCAAAAGACTTGGGCCAGATGTAGGTAAGTATATTTTATCGATTCATAAATACCGAATTTTACAGATTCGGTATTTATGAATCGGTAAAATAGAAGGGGGGAGATGTAGGGAAAATCGGTAATTGAATTCTGTAAGAATCGGTATTTACCGAATCGGTAAATACTGATTTGGTAATGCCAAATGATTCCTATGAGCATTGAAGCCCATAGGAATCAATGGGCATTACCGAATCGGTATTTACCGATTCGGTAAATACCGAATGTTGCAAGGGTGCAGGGGGTGTCACTTTGACACCCTCTAGCACCCCGAATTCAGGCATGTGTGTCATGTGGCACACAGACATGCCCTAAGGGCATGTCTGTCTGTCACATGGCATAGGTGTGCATGCACACATGTGCATCCACACCTGGATTCGGTATTTTACCACCCAATTGGATTGGGTGGTAAAATACTGATTCTGTAAGGCCTGTGGGACTCAGAAGAGTCCCACGTACATCTGCAAGTTACTGAATCGGTAAAAATACCGATTCGGTATTTTACCGATTCAGTAAATTTACCGATTCGGCAAATTTACTGAATCGGTAAAATAGGGCCCCTACATCACAAATGACCAT
Source organism: Lissotriton vulgaris (assembly GCF_964263255.1). Lineage (NCBI taxonomy): Eukaryota > Metazoa > Chordata > Amphibia > Caudata > Salamandridae > Lissotriton > Lissotriton vulgaris. The sequence continues at coordinate 1,032,903,765 of NC_141687.1, forward strand.
TTACCGGTCGGTAAATGGCCACCTACATCTGGCCCTTGATCACATATGTTACTAATTTCAAGAGACTTGTTGCTCAAACAAGCTGGCCAGAAGATAAGAGAACTTCACTTTTAATTAGGGGCTCCGTGATGAGCTTAAAGACATCCTATCCAAGATTGTGGAACCCCCCCCGAGGATTGTCCCTCGTTTACTGACCTGGTGGTCAAATTAGACCACAGGTTGGGAGAAAGGAAGGGGGAGAATTCAAGAAGCAATATACAGAGGGTTTTGGTGTTTTGCTGTGACAAGAAGGAATCCATAGACAGAAGTGAGAGCAGCTAGCCTATGTAGATAGGAGGTGTTCTAAGTATTCTTAGTATGGAGAAAAACAGAATAGGTGCAGATTGAACTTGTGTTTGTATTGCGGGAAAGGGTAACATTATGCCAGGGAATGCCCAGTGAAACCTAAAGTCCCCAGGAGCTCAGTGCATAGCTATGTTGGAAAACTAGAAAGCTCGAAGGAGGTTGAGATTGACCCTTCGAGTATTATTAACTATGAGATCTCACAACATCTGCCCAATACAGTGGCTTGTGTTCCCAAACACTTTACTATAACAGTCACTTGAGTAATCACAACACAGCTCCACAAAACCATTCAAATATTATGGACTAAAGAGCTACTGGGAATTTCCAGGATATTACCCTTGCCAAGACATTGGGCATAGCATTTATCCTTAAAGAACGCACAGAACCAGTCAGAGCAATAGTCCTATGGACTAATTGTTTATCATTCCAGCGGCATGGTTTTGTTATGCTATAATGGCTATTCCAGGGTAATACGTCTTGATGTAATTGATGCCCCTAATTTTAGGACCATACTTGGTGTTTCTTGGTTGCAGTTGCACAACCTGCATATTGATTAGGGTCTCACACAGTAACATTGAGGTTGTATTTCTGTTTTATACATTGCTATGAAAAAGTGGTTGAGTGGAAAACACCATTGTACTGTGCAGTGTCTATGTTTATGGAATCGTCAGGTATACCTTCCATTTATTTCGAGTATCAGGATGTGTTTGATGAAGTAAAAACTATGTTTTGCCTCTGCACCGCAATTTCGATTGCCAAATAGATATGATACCAGGAGCTGACTTGCCTGTTAGTTGCATTTATGCTCTGACGGATCATGAGACCGAATATCTCAGAAGCTACATAAATTACATGTTGGTTTGTAGATTTATTCGTCATCTACTGTGTCTTCTCCTTTGTTTTTTGTGCCCAAACGGGAAGGGGGCTTGTGCACTTGCCTGGACTTAAGAGCTCTAAGCAAAGTAACCATCATGAATAAGTATCCTCTGCCGCTCATCTCTATGCTCTTGGATTAGGTAAAGCAGGCAACTATTTACATCATATTGGATCTTAGGGTGGGTATACCACCTGATCAGAGTAAGAGATGGAGATGAGTGGAAGAACGCTTTTTGCACCAAATTCAGTTTATTTGAATACTGTGTGATGCTGTTCGGTCTCAGGGCCGGACAAGAAGAGCTGGTACTCACTTCCTGCAGAGGAGGGGAGGGAGTGGATACACGATCACACAAAATGAAATCGTTAAACATGACCAGTTCAGCAAAAGAAAATGTATCGGCTGATGTTAGTTTAAAAAAATTTGATTAGTTAAATAATAATGCAGGAACCCAATGGGAGAAAATGTGATCACAGAAATGGCGACAGTATTTTACCGGTTGGCTGCTGCCTCACTCAAGTGATCTCAATGACGGTGATCACCAGCTAAATTGAATGTAGCTCACATTGACACACACACTGGAGTATCAAAAACAAAATTCACAGGTTCGGCATGTTGAGCAATTTTTGGTTCTCCAACTCCGGAAGCATGCAGAATAATGCCCAAAGCTATCTTACCCAGACCGCGGGGCCTGAGCACATGAGCCCTTTAAATCCCTGGGTGGAGAAATAAATTACTAATGTTAACATCAATCTTTATTTATAGCAACTAACCTCAGACAGTGGCCCGTACGAATCTGCAGATCTAAGGCTGAGAGTGACTGAGACCCACGGTGGTGACAGGAGACTTCAGTGGTAAACAAAAAAAGTAGTAAACAAAAAAATAGTAAACAAAAAAATAAAAAATAAAAAAATAAAAATAAAAAAGACTTCAGTGGCCTGGTCCTGTTGCATTGGCATCATGATGAGAGGCACAGGTGGTGGTGCAGAGCAGTGGCAGACTGCAAAACTGAATTTATAAACATAATTTCTGCCTGCTCGTGCCGTTCACTTACTGACATCAATTCTGTCTCAAGCGACGTATAGACAATGTTGCGAATGCCGCCACTGTGCTGGAGCCAGTGAGAGCACAGTTGAGCCCAGCTTGGCGCTGCCCATGTGGTTGTGGGCCTTCCAGGCTTGGCAGAGGTTGGCTGTATTCGCGAGCGAGTCCAGGCAGCCGTGGATGAGTGGGGAGTTGAGGGTCTGGTGTTCCAGCTGCTGCGTAAAGCACCCGTTCAGTTCCGACTTGCACATGTAGCCCATCGCTATACAGTGTGCAGCATCACAGTAGCACCGAATTTCACCTCTTGAAAGTACTGCTGCCATTGCACACAGCTCCAGCATCAGCCACAAAGAGAGCAGGCTGGAGCGGCACTGATCTATGAAGGTAGGTTGCGTGGGGACGACTCTGCTCCGGTTTCATTCCTCAGGACAGCCCCTACCCGCGGAGAACTGGCCGCATGCAGACGCCCAGTCTGCTCCGGAAGGAGGGGAGAGATGTGCTGCTACGTGCTCGCCTGCCTATTCAGTCGGCATCATGGGGAGAACCCTCTATTGTATGCGCACAATGTATCACTCACTCCTCCCCACTTCTAACACCTTTCGGCCCCAGCGGACCCCCAGGAACTCACAGAAGCCTGATATTTTGTCCAAGGCGTATACTTTAAATTCTTGTCAAATCATATAATCACCACAAACCATTACAAGATTGAAAGTATTCCACTTGTATATATAACATTATTCACAGCATCACCCTTTGGCGTCATCCACATGTCAAAACAATAATGAAAATTAGGCCAGACATTACACTTCATCTTCAGCTTGGCCTTACACTTTAACTTGCATTTGGCCGACTCTGCCGACATGTCAAAGCAGTAAGGAAATTAGACAATATATTACACTTGAACTTCAGCTTGTCGGTACAGTAGATTTTTACTTGAATTTGGCCGACTCCGCCGTCCCACTCAGTGCTGCGCACATTATGCCCGAAGGCCCAATGCGCTACAGCAAACAGTTGCGTTACTTCAAAACCTGGGCACCGCACATTGCACCAGCCCACCGGGGTACCTGTACACAGGCAGCATCCCCAAGATTCTACTCAGTCCATACGTTGCGGGTTAGGGCATTAGAGTCCAGGACCACCGGCAGGTCAGTCAGTCCCCTCCATGCCTACCCTCTGCACACTTCCATCCTACCCCATCCTGGGGGTCCATCTAGTGGTTAAACCTCCATCTCTGTGGATGCCCTTTTGCCGTTATCTGTCAGCGCTCCGCCACAGGGTGAGAAGCTCCTCCCAACGCTGACTGTGGATCGCAGTAGCTCAGAATTGTCTGGAAAAAGATCTCCAGCTCTTTTGTGGACCAGCTGCACCACAAACCAAAAGGAACAATTCCCTTTACCAGACTGTATCTAGGTGTGCCAAATTGTGCCCAGCATGGCACCGGCTAAGAGTCTTGCTTGAAACCCTACTTAACCCTTCGCCTTTCCAGCGGCGAGTCTTGCTCGAAAGCCTACTTTACCCCTCGCCTTTCTTGCGGCCGTACACTTTAACTTGAATTTGGCCGACTCAGCCACATATGAAAAACAGTAAGAAAATTATGCCAGACATTACACTTACCTTCAGCTTTGCCGTACACTTGAACTTGAATTTGGACAACCCACTCAGCTGCGCACATTGTGCCAGCAGTCCAGAACCCGCAACAGCAAATAGTAAGGAAATTAGGCCAGACAGTACACTTTAACTTCTGCTTGGCCGAACACTTTAACTTGAATTTGGCTGACTCTGCCATATATGAAAGACAGTACAAAGAGTAGGCCAGACATTACGCTTAAACTTCAGTTTGACCGTACACTTTAACTTTAATTTGGCTGAGTTGGCCCACTCAGCTACGCACATTGTGCCAGCCGGCCCCAATGCACTATAGCAAACAATAAGGAAATTAGGCCAGATATTATACTTGAACTTCCACTTGACCGTACACAAGTGGGACTCTGGCCCTAAATTTCCATGTTTAGGTGTCTGGAACAGGAATATTCATGAAGCTTAGAGCTCATTGGCCACCTGTTCTGGCTAGGATGGGTCCCCTACTCGCTCCACTTATGAAAAATAGCAAGCCTTACCAAATGACAGAAGCTTGTCTTTATGTGGGAGATGGTGTATTGCCCGTCCACTGGAACGTTTTATGTTTAGGGGTACCCCCAGGATAGCGCCTGACTGCCCAATGATAATGTAATGCATATTGCATCCACCATACTGCCCAATGAAAATGTAATGCATATCGCATGATACATCCCGCACCTGAGGTGAAGCCTGTAATTTACACCTCGCCACTTCCTTCACCACAACCAGTGTTGAGGGACAAGAGCACCTATTGTATGTGGGATATGGTGACTAGATCATCCATTGGTAAGATTCAAGCTTATCGGTCCCCCCAGGCTACAAAGCATCTTGCCGCCTTGAGATAATATAACGCAGGTTGCATAATATATCCAGCACCTGAGGAGTTCTACTACAAGTTGGACTTTGGGCCCTTATTCCATCTCTGATCTAATGTTCAAATGAGTGAGGGGCAGAGTACAAAAAATATACCCAAAAACATGAATTAAAACTATATCCTCAAGGGACAAAATTAGTTTAACACTATGGCTGCTAGGTGTTTTCCCCTCCTGTGCTGACTTTTTTGATTATTATGGTTTTATGACGAGCTCAGCTCGTCATGAGCACAGCTCCAGGCTACCTCATGACGAGCTGAGCTCGTCATGAGCATGGAAGGGGTTAATTGGCTGTCCCAAGCGATAGAGTTAGAGTGAGAATAGGGATATTGATGTTCCCTATCTGACTAGATCAACATGTTTCTGCCCTGGTGACTATACGTTCTTAGGCATTCATCAGGGCCCATATCATGTCACTCTGCTGTCAATAGGAAAAATTATAAATATACCTTACTTAATTTATATGGAACATTTTAGGACTAGCAGCAGTCTGGTCTGTAATCTGTGAAAATAAACAATGCATTCAATATCAAAATGTATTAGATATCCCATATGCAAACCACAACACCCAGTGCATGTAGAAACCAGTGTATCATCCACCTGCACACGTGAGAGTTTAACAACATTATTTACTCTCACCAGTCTCAAAGCTATCGTCTACATCATCCTTTAGACGGTCCTGTATATCTAAGTCGCAAGAATAAAAAAAACATGTAGATTATACTTCACTCTTACAATTAATCACTTGCGCACGTAATTATAATGCAAGCAACAACCGGAGAGCATATAGCGTTGTTATGGGCGGGCGGGTCCACTGTAAAAACGTGCTATGTTGAATGGAAGGCGCACTTGTGCAGCGAAGAGAACGCAATTGAAGACCTTGTCCTTTTATAACCATGCTGCGTGAAACACTCAGTTAAAGCACAGGAGGGCTAAAGCGGAAAGAAGAATACAAAGAAGAATAAGAGAATATTCATTTTTATGCATTGTGATTTGAAATGTGCACTCTTTTTTTTATACCCCTCCCCTTTAACTATGGCGGGAAGAGAACCCCTCAAAAACTCAGTGCCACCTCCATAGGCGCCGGTCTCAACCACGGTGCTATAGGCGCCACATGGTAATAACCATACCCTTCGTATGCTGTGATCCTGATATCGAAACCTGCGACCCCACCCCCCCGTCTTTGGTACTGGGTCATGCTTTCGGCAAGGCTCCCAACCCAGGAACACAGAAGAAAGGTTAGCTCTGTGTATATGTATATATATATATATATATATTTGGGAACATAACTATGCGGTTTTACTACCACGCTGCCGCATTGCAAGGCTCCGACCCCCATAGCACCTTGCTAGAATACCACAAGCGTTTAAACTGCTGCACGATACATGTACCTCTAAAGGAGTAAACTCAATTGTAAATTATCGGAGATGAAGGTCGACACGCCCCCCACTGGAGCCACGCACCCACCACATTTGGGCTCAGACAACAGTGGAGAAGTGTGGCTCAGTGGTTAGAGGCGGCAGACCCGGAAGCTGAAATCGACCGTGGACCAGGGTTTGATTCCCCGCCTCAGCGGGTCTCGGGCTCATAAGATTCCACGGTCTCGACAATTCTCGCTCCGGTGCCTACTCGACTCACGGGGTCTCACTCTGCAACTCTGGGCAATAGCTTGCTTAATCTCCACTACGGCCCCTCGCGGCGGGATGCCTGGCTTTCACCCTGTGGACACCCTGCCGGGGCCTCTCACAGGGGAATACCAGGACGGGTTCCCTAAGCAAGCGCCAGGATGCCCTTTGGGTGACAGGTCGCGCTATATAAGTACACCTACATTTACATTTACAACACCACCAAGTGCCTCGAAAGAGCACCCCACGTAATGGCGCGGCCCGACCCTCATACAAATTATGCAACAAGCATTAAAAGCACTGCCAAAATTAAATAACAAAATTAACCAGAAATGACACACTAAAATACATCCGCCTATATGAATCAAACCCATGAGCCAGGGTTTAAAGCATCACCTAACTGAGCTAACAACTAATGCTCAATATCACTACTTGTTTTTATCATAATCAGTGCAAAAATATTTGCCTCTTTAACGTTTTATTGGCGGTCATTCTTCGCGGCCCTGAATCCTTTGGAAAGTATCTAAGCCTTTTGCCCACGTTGTCCTGGAATTTTACCAGATACACCCATGGAGTTTCTAAATTGCCTCTGAAACTAGCAGAGTCTGTCAACTAAGGTCAGGTAAAGATTACCAAACCTGAACACTTTTTCTACCGCACGGCCCGGGTTGACCCTCAACAATGCAGGATCCTCAAACAACTCATGATAAAGAGCGCCTTGCAACTCGAACGGTGAAATACGATGATTAGCATTAGCAGGGGTCTTACTATTGTGAGTAAGCTGCGACAAAGGGAAAAATGTGGCTTATTTGCTCCACAGTTTGTCAAGCAAATCCGATGAAAAGCAAATACGGTGCTCCACTACCGGAGCCATGCCCCCACATCAGATGGGCACGCTTTTCCCCATATCGCGGCATCTAACATATTCAAGCCGCTTCTCGCCACGACCCAGCAGCCCTAACGGAACATGCACCAGACAACAAGTGCCCCAAGAAATGAATCCCTGAAACGGGCTCACTGAGTCACGCACCCCTTTACAGCTTGGCAACCGGCAAATCCAACCATGAATTTATTTCAAAAATACCTAAAACGCAAGCATAAAACAAAAGATACTGACAATAGAAAAAACGCAAATTCCCATAAGGGGAATTGAACCAGAGTACCTTGGGTTATGAAACCATGAACTACTTAACTCAGCTAAACTCCATCAGTAATGAACGCTACGCCCGGCCTCCTTAAAACCTGTGCCACACTACGCCTCGCTTTGCGACACTCCTGCGGCTTCCCAGGGGTCGAAGAAGACAAAAAGGACGAGACCCCTGGGACACCGCCTTAAATAACATGACAAGTTTTGGTTTCCTTTACGTGTTATAGCTTCAGCAGGGATCCATCCTCTTCCGGCATTCCACCCCTGGAGGACCCTCGGCTCCGTGGCGCAACTAAGGGTGCACATCCCCTAGGCGTGGTGGGCGCCTCTCAACTCCAGATCCGCACTGTGCGGTGTTGTCAGTAGCCACACAGTACTCAAGTCCTCTTAGCATTCCACTAGTCCTCAGGAGCACGGTGCCCATCCAGGGGAAGCCCCGGAGTGTAACTTAAGACTGCACCTGTCAGAATGGATTGTGCACTCAAATTAAAGGCCAGGCATGGGAAATTCTCGTAGAAGCATATCGCCCGTAGTGATTTTAAAACCATTTTAGGAAGAGGGTGGGACTCCCTTCAAGAAATATACATATATATCACTCGATGCCAGGCACAAGATGGCTGCCAACACTTCCTGGTTTGAAGTGTTGGCAGCCAATTAGAACCAAGCTCGTGCTGGGATGGGGTCAGGCTCCTCCCACATATATAAAGATTTTTTTCCATTAATATCTCACAAACTAATGAATGGATTTACACCATTTACCAGAAAGAGTTCTCTCTGGACCATGGGCTACCTTTTTGTCAAATTTGGTGTAATTCCATCCAGCAGTTCGGGCTGAAGCTGTGTGTAAAGTTTCCTATGGAAAATTACATGAGCGAAAATATGTTTAGGGACCCCCCTTTTTCTCAGCCCACGCTTGTCGAATTACCCCAAAACTTTCAAGAAAGGAGCTAACCGGAGCCCCCCGCTAGTTTTGAAAAGTTTGCGAAGATTCGGCAACCGGCGCCAAAGATATTGAGAAAACAAGAAATGTTTTTTCCATGGAAACTAGGTCCTAACTATACCTACCTATTGACACCCACCAGTAAGTCATATATATATATATATATATATATATATATATATATATATATATATATATATATATATATATATATATATATATATATATATATATATATATATATATAGTCACTGAAAAAACCATAGGTTATAGACCATATATAGTTAGGGATTAGCATTTACAAAACCTTATTTTACTCGCATAAAACCATTGAAATTCGCATATATAGTTAGTTGCGCTAACTATATATCACGCACCAGCAATCCCCTGCTGATGATGTAATGTGAGAAGTTGGCCTGGTATATAATGCTCACTAATTCTTAGTGATCACTTTGTACCATGCCAAGCAACCCTTATGATGATGGTTGTAATTCAACCTTGTAGACCAGTTATCCTAGTGGTAACGTGGACAAAGCAGTCTTAGGCTAAACTCTGAAAGGCATGTGAAGCCAGCTGTTATACCATACACAACCCCCTTGAATACCAAATGAAAGGGACACCACACAGATATATATTGAAAATATATATTGATTTATTAACTATAAAATCCCCTGGACTCTTTATGAGCACAGAAGCACAAGCGTTAAATCACAAGACAGTTTAAAATACACAAAAGTTGCACAATGTGGATGAGCCCTAGGGGCCACCTAAACCATATACTAAGAAAGTGGTATAAGAGATACCAATAGGAAAGTGAAGAGGCCTAGGGCCTTGGGAATCGCTGGAGCTATTCGAGACTAGCAGTGACTAAGTCGGGAGAGGCCCACGGGACTCGGGTGCAGTGTTCAAAGTGCACGCACTTTCCAATACAAAGTCTATGGTGCGTAAAAAGTACAAAGTTAGAAAGTTAGGAACCTTCGGAGTGACCTATGGAGCTGAAACTTAAAACACAGGCCCTTGGGATGTGTACCAGTGCAGGAGCACCGGCGGAGCTGAGTTACCTCACCCACAGGAAGCGGGTGCACAGGGTCGAAGTAGTGTCGGGTTTCGTCACGCTGGTCGATGGTGCTTGGAGCTGAAGATGCTGCAGGCGGCTCGATGAGAAGAGTTCCGGTGGATCCAAGGGTGGATCTGAAGATGTGAAGACCTGAAAGCAGAGGGGACAGTGTTCAAAGTCACTAGCCAGTGACTACCGTGGAACCAGATTGGAACCAGGCGATGTCGGGTGCAAACAGGCGTTGTTGGGTAGCTTCTTTCTGCAGCCACGTGGATACCCGGGGTCGAGGACGTCCAGGAGTCAGTCACGAGCTGTCCCACGCAGGCTTCTCGCTGTTGGCGGTGTTGGCACCTTGATCGGAGCAAACAGGCCTTGGCAAAGGCAAGCCAGGCAGAAGTTGAAAGATGCTTAACACTCGGACCAGCAAGGTCAGAGCGAGTGCTCCTTTTCACAGGAGCTTGGGTAGGTCTGGAGCAATCAGACCTGCTGTTTAAATCGTCGGTTTCGTCGCTAAGATGGCCGCTGACCACGTGGCTAGTGGCCGGGATGGCGCGTCGAGTGGCACAATGCAAAAGGGCCCCACGCAGATCGTGGAGATGCTGGGGGGCTGATCTTCGGTGCAAGGGCTGCTCGGTGGTGGGGGTTCTCAGTCCCCAAAGCACAATATCGAGGATGCCTCAAAAGCTGCGCAGTCAGCTTTTCGAGTGTCTTTCAAGAGGTCCGGTCCCACGTCGCTCGGTGCCTCCACGGGTCCCTTCTTTGCAGGGACTGTGGATCGGGCTCTGAGAGGTCTGGGAGTCTGGTTCTTGTCGGGCTCTGGGCTCTGGCTCCGGCGGGAGGCGGCGGCAAAGCAGACGTCGAGTTGCTGGTTGGTACCTGTGTTCACAGGGTGGCCACTCCTAGGCCACAAGGGAGATTCTCTTCAGTCTTCTGTGCAGCAGAATGTCGAAGTCCAGTCTTCTTCTTCGTGTAAAGTTGATTCAGGATGATCTGCTGTGCAATGGCACTGCTCCCACTCTTATTCCCAATCTGAGGGGTGGATCACCTACTAGGTCCCTCCTCTGGGAGGAACCAGGAAGGGGGGCGGTTACACCCCCTTTCCTTTGTCCAGTTCCGCGCCAAGCCTGGGTCTGGAAAGTCCCAGGACCGGTTTGGACTGGCCTATGCACGGGGACACCTTGTGTGCCCCGGGCATGTCTGATTCTATTCAGCCCTGTCCTACCCAATACACAAAATCCTGTCTGGGGTGGTGCTCGCACCTCCCAAGGCAGGAAACCCTTTGTCCAGGCCACCATCTGCCGAGTTTCGGTCAGCAGCAGGAAGCCAGACTCGTGTCTGTGGTGGCAGCATCCATTTTGTGATGCTGAGGCTCTGTTTAACTTTAACCGGGGTTAAGGCTACACACATGTCGTGTCCCTCTAGAAGGGTGGAATGCTATCCCCGTCGCCAGAATTGGCGAGGGGATAGTATTCCAATTCGCATGACACCTTACTCGACATGTTTTGATAAAGCCAAACCAAAGATAGCATTTAACAGCGAGGATTATAATGCACTTAAGAGTATATGGTATGGCAATATCCCGGAACAGCTTAGGGAGTGGTTCCCGACAGCTGCAGACAGGCTCAGCTCATGCTAGAGCACCATCTCACATATTTCCAAGCACTCTGCCTCCAGGATTGATGAGGCCTTCCATAGGAGTGGCTGATAGGAACATATGTGTCCAGTTTAGGGTTAGGCACAGACATACTGTACCTAAGTAAGAGGTGGTTACACCGACTTAACCCAGCTGAGTGATCAGCCAGTTGTGTCAAATATGGAGGCCAGGCCAGGGGTGGCACAATACATGCTGCAGCCCCTGGTAGGCCTTGGATACACCTATGCCCTGGGCACCTAGGGTGCACTAATACAGGGGCTCATAAGGTGAACCAGTTCCAATTCGTAATGCACCTAGAGTGCATTGGCAGTAATTTAGAGAGAGAACAGCAGGCTGTGGGTCTGATTAGCAGGCCCACAGCCACATTAAGTCAGAAACCAGTGAAGCAAAAAGCAAAAATTTGGGGTGACCATAGGATAGCAGACCCTACTCTCCTACATAACCCCCCCCCCAAACGCAGGGACATTAGACTAACCTTGACCAGTTGTGTCTTGTGCAAAGCTGCTCCCTTTATTAAAAAAGGCCGGTTCAGACCCAGCACTACCATCGAGCTATCGGCCCATTTCACTGTTGCCAGCTCTGGCGAAGGTGTGTGAAAAGGTGGCCTTTAAACAACTGGACAGCTTCATTGAGTCCTCTCACGCCCTACATCCTGCTCAGTCAGGATTCAGAGCTGCCTACAGTACCGAGACAGCTCTAGTTGAGGTTTCGGAGGCTGTTCGTGAGTGCCTGGACGGAGGTGGCAGAGCGGTCCTGATTTTATTGGACCTCTCTGCCGCCTTCGATACGGTCCCACATGCCTTACTGATTGACAGACTGCGTGCTGTTGGCATCTCTGGGTTGGCCCTTGACTGGCTGTCATCATTCCTGAGTGATAGAACTCAACAGGTCTGGATGCCCCCCTATTCGTCGGCCCCGAAGAGACTGTCAACTGGGGTCCCGCAGGGTTCTACGTTAAGCCCTTTACTGTTTAACGTTTATATGACCCCTCTACTTTATCTGGCGGAACATCTGGGAGCCAAGATAATAGCATATGCTGATGACACTCAGCTGCTATTCACATGGCCTAAGGGTGTGTCCGATCCATCAGCAGTCCAGCATTGTCTGTCGGAAGTTTTCAGGTGGCTTGCACAAATCCAACTTAAGTGCAATGAAGATAAGTCCGAGGTCTTATTCTTCGGCTCCTTCCCTGACAATTTCAAGGACCAGATTTGGCCCCCGGACCTGCCCTGTCCCAGTGCGACGGGAGGCCCAGCTAAGAACCTGGGGGTCTGGTTCGGTCAGGATCTAAAGTTTGCGGATCACATAAAAAAATTGACCGGCATTTGCTTTGGCACCTTGCGTGCCCTGAGGAAATTCTTTCCTCTTCTGCCTAGGGCAGCCAAGGAGTCTGTCCTTCGAGCTCTGATCCTATCCCGGCTCGATTACGCCAATGCCTTATTTAGTGGTCTACCTGCGTACATGGTTCACCGCCTGCAGGTGATACAAAACGCTGCAGTACGTCTGCTTTTCTCTCTCCCAAGGAGGTCAAGCGTGCGTAGCCACTTACGCAGTCTGCACTGGCTACCAGTACCACATCGAATTATGTTTAAAATTCTTGTGTTGGCATTCAGAGCAGTTCATGGCCAGGGACCAACATATCTGCAGAAAAGGTTTTCATTCTACACTCCCAACCGTGCCCTTCGATCGGCCAATCTATGTCTTTTAACCACCCCTAAATTCAAATATGCACGTATGGGAGGTCAATCCATTTCAGTTAAAGCAGCCTCTGCCTGGAATGCTCTCCCCCTTTCCCTCAGAGCCTCGCCAACCATTTCTGTGTTTAAGAAAGATCTCAAGACCCACTTGTTCAATGCCCCTCTCTTGTAGTTCATCCAGGCTTTGCTCCAGCAACTATGTTCTCAATTCACTCACCGCGCCAGGATACCCCGTGGTAACAGAGCGCGATATAAAAGTTTTAATAAACATAAACATAAACATGTTCTAAGTGGAAGTACCTGGAGAGACCATCTGCGTTGCCATGGTCAGTCCCTGGGCGGTGCTCCACTGTAAAGTCCATCCCCTGTAGGGAAATGGACCACCTGAGTAGTTTAGGGTTTTCACCCTTCATCTGATTAAGCCATAAGAGGGGCTTATGGTCGGTCTGAATCTTGAAGTGAGTACCAAACAAGTATGGCCTCAACTTCTTCAGGGCCCACACCACAGCAAAGGCCTCCCTCTCTATAGCTGACCAACGTTTCTCTCTGGGGGTCAGCCTTCTGCTAATGAAAGCAATGGGCTGGTCCTGGCCATCTACATTAAGCTGTGAAAGCACTGCTCCCACTCCCAACTCAGAAGCATCTGTTTGGACAATGAACTCTCTTGAGTAGTCAGGACTCTTCAGGATAGGTGCAGAGCACATGGCCTTCTTCAGGTCATCAAATGCCTTTTGACAGATTTCTGTCCACTGAACCTTTTTGGGCATCTTCTTGGATGTCAGATCATTAAGAGGAGTCACAATGGACCCATAGTTCTTAACAAACTTCCTGTAGTACCCAGTCAAGCCCAAGAAAGCTCTGACCTGAGTCTGGGTGGTTGGAGGGGACCAGTCCTTGATGGTCTAGATCTTACTCTCCAGTGGTTGAACTTGGCCTCCACCTACAAGGTGGCCCAGGTATACAACCTTGCTCTGCCCTATCTGGCACTTTGTTGCCTTGATAGTGAGGCCTGCCTTCTGCAGAGCCTCAAGCACTTCCTTCAGGTGGACCAGGTGATCCTCCCAGGTGGAGCTAAAGACAGCAATATCGTCCAGATAAGCTGCACAAAAGTCATCCAACCCAGTGAGGACTTGATTCACCAACCTTTGGAAGGTGGCAGGTGCATTTTTCAAACCAAAGGGCATCACCACAAACTGATAATGCCCACTAGGGGTAGAAAATGCTGTCTTGGCTTTAGACTCCTCAGCTAACCTGATTTGCCAGTAGCCAGCTGTCAAGTCAAATGTGCTCAAATATTTGGCAGAAGCCAACTTGTCAATGAGCTCATCTGCCCTTGGAATAGGGTGTGCATCTGTCCTGGTGACAGCATTGAGTCCTCTGTAATCCACACAGAACCTCATTTCTCTCTTGCCATCTTTGGTGTGAGGTTTGGGGACCAGAACCACTGGGCTAGCCCAGGGGCTCTCTGAAGGCTCAATGACACCTAATTCCAGCATCTTTTGCACCTCAGTCTTTATACAGTCCCTGATGTGGTCAGGTTGCCTGTAAATCTTGCTCTTTACAGGAAGACTGTCACCAGTGTCCACCACATGTGTACACCAGTTAGTCTGACTGGGTGTCAAGGAGAACAAATGCCTGTATGCCTGTAGAACTTGTCTGCAGTCATGTTGCTGATGTTCAGTGAGGCTGCCACCTAAGGCCACACCATCAACTGAACTGAGCCATCCTCAGGGTTCTGAGTGAGCAGGTCTGGGAGAGGGTCACTCTCTTCCTCCTGTCCCTCATCTGTAGCCATGAGCAAGCCCATGTCTGCCCTGCTGACATATGCCTTCAATCTGTTTACATGGAGCACCCTGTGGGGGCTCCTGGGAGTTCCTAGGTCCACCAAGTAGGTAACCTCTCCCTTCTTCTCCAGAATTGTATGGGGTCCAGACCATTTGTCTTGGAGTGCTGCTGGGGCCACTGGCTCCAACACCCATACCTTCTGTCCAGGCTGAAATTCAACAAGGACAGCCTTTTGGTCATGCCAAGCTTTTTGTAATTCTTGGCTAGCCTCAAGGTTTTTGGATGCCTTTTCCATGTACTCTGCCATCCGGGAGCAGAGACCAAGTACATAGTCCACTATGTCTTGTTTAGGCTTTTTGAGAGGTAACTCCCATCCTTCCTTCACTAGACACAGGGGTCCTCTTACAGGGTGCCCAAACAACAATTCAAAGGGGCTGAAGCCAACCCCCTTTTGAGGGACCTCTCTGTAAGCGAACAAAAGGCAGGGCAGTAGGATGTCCCATCTTCGCCTGAGCTTTTCAGGTAATCCTTTAGTCATGCCCTTTAGGGTCTTGTTAAATCTCTCAACAAGCCCATTGCATTGTGGGTGATAAGGAGTGGTGAACTTGTAGTTGACACCACATTCCTTCCACATAGCTGTCAAATATCCAGACATGAAGTTGGCACCTCTATCTGATATTACCTCCTTAGGAAACCCCACTCTGGAGAAAACTCCAAGTAAGGCCCTGGCCACAACAGGAGCTGTTGTGGTCCTAAGTGGAATTGCCTCTGGGTACCTGGTGGCATGATCCACTACCACCAGTATGAATCTGTGCCCAGATGCTGTAGGGGGATCCATTGGACCAACAATATCAATCCCCACTCTTTCAAAGGGAACCCCCACCACAGGTAGTGGTATCAGGGGGGCCTTTGTTGTTCCACCTGCTTTACCACTGGCTTGGCAGGTTTCACAGGAGCGACAAAACTCCTTGGTGTCTTCAGACATGTGAGGCCAGTGAAAGTGAGGGACAAGCCTGTCCCAGGTCTTGTTCTGGCCTAGGTGTCCTGCTAAAGGAATATCATGGGCCAAGGTGAGTAGGAAGCCCCTAAATTGCAGAGGTATAACCAACCTACTGGTAGCACCAGGCTTGGGGTCTCTAGCCTCTGAATACAGGAGTCCATCGTCCCAATATACTTTATGGGCACCTTGAGCATTCCCAGCAGCCTCAGCAGCAGCCTGCTGTCTAAGGGGTTCAAGAGAAGGACAGGTTAACTTAGCCTGCCCCAAGTCTGCCCTAGAAGGTCCCCCTGTCCCCAGAAACTCAACCTGATCAGGTTCAAGTTCTTCAGAGACAGTTCCTTCAGGGGTCTCAAGATCAGTTTCCTGTGAAGCCTGATCCTCACTTGTAGGCAGTTGGGAAGGCGCAGCCTTGACCCTCCTGTTCTTCTTCTTGGAAGGTACTTGGTCCATTGTTCCAGGATCCAAGACCTGAGGTTTAGAGAGGCACTTTTTGGCCTGTGACCTGGTCACAGCAAGGACATGTGATGATATCCCTAACATCTCTGCATGAGTCCTGTACTCAACTTCTGACCATAGAGAGTTCTCCAGGTCATTGCCCAACAAACATTCTACTGGGAGATCAGCACTAACCACAACTTTCTTTAGGCCAGTTACCCCTCCCCAGGAAAAGTTAACAAGTGCCACACTATGTGTAGTAGTGACATTGCTGGCATTGGTCACCAGGTAATCATCGCCTGGCATGTATTGTCCAGGGTCCACAAAGTTAGGTGTCACCATAGTGACACTGGCACATGTGTCCCGGTAAGCTTGAGCCACTTTATTGTTGATCAAAGGTGTCTGTCTGTATTTGCCCAGGTTACTGGGACTTATGTCAGGGGTCAAATCTATGTCCCCTTCACAAACCAGAACAGCCTGTGTAAGGGTTCTGACTAGGTCAGAATCTCCTTCAGTTCCCAAAGTGATACCCACTGATCCCTTGGCTTGAGGACCAGCACTGCTAACTGTACTAGTGGGTGCAGGTGCCTTAGGGGCTGCAGTGCTGGGGGCTCCACCCTTTTTACACTCACTTGTCCAGTGAGAGGTGTTCTTACAAGTTTTACACCAAGGTTTCTTCTGACCTTCTTTCTTCTTCTTCTTGGAAGTTTGGGACCCACCCTCTGTCTCAGTTTGGGGCCCTGTTGAAGACTTCTGGTCTTTAGCTTTCTGCTCCCCACCCTTCTGGTCTGTTTTCTTCTGGTCACCACCCTGGTTCTGGTTCTGGTTCTTTTGCTTAACTCTGGTTCTTACCCATTTATCTGCCCTCTTTCCCAATTCTTGGGGAGAGGTCAAATCTGAGTCAACCAAATGTTGATGCAACTGCTGGTTCTGACAATTATTTAAAATTTGTTCTCTCATCAGCAAATTATACAATCCTTCATAGTCTGTAACCTTGCTTCCCAGCAACCATCCCTCCCGAGCCTTAGTGGCACACTCAACAAATTCAGACCAGTCCTGAGTCTGTGTCTTCTGGGTATCTCTGAACATTAACCTGTACTGTTCAGTGGTTAAGCCTAACCCATCAATCAGAGCACTCTTCAGGACCAGGTAGTTTCTAGAATCCCCATCACTAACTGTGAGGAGTCTGTCTCGGCCTCTACCTTCAAAGGAGAGCCACAAGATTGCTGCCCACTGCTCCTGAGGGATCTGCTGTACTCTGCAGGCTCTCTCCATTGCAGTAATCCATTTATGGATATCATCCCCAGCTTTGTAGGGGGGCACAATCTTACTCAGGTTTATGTTATCAAAAGACCTGTCTTTATCCTTGTGGATATTGCTGCCACCAGTGGGTTCTATTACCCCACTCTCTCTAGGCTGTCTTGCTCTAGCAAGTTTCTCCTTGGCCAGGGCAACCTCTAACTCTTGCCTCTGGATCCTAAGCTCAGCCTCTCTCATCTTGGCCTCATGTTCCCTTCTCTGAGGGCTAGTCATCTCCTTCCTGGAGTGACCATGAGAGCCTCTAGAGACATGGGAGGTATTGGATTCACCTGAGTGATTCCTCCTCCTCCTATGCCCCTGGTTAAGTCCACCTGGGGGTCTGAATGGGTTGTTACCTGATTCATTCCCAAGTAAGCTTAAGTTAGCCTGGTTCAGTCTACTGACCAGCACCTGACTATCTCTGTCATCATCTGACTCACTGCTTTCAACCTCCTCCTCTTCCTCTACATCTACCTGAGGAGCTCCAGTGGTGGAGGCTTCCTCATCTACCAGGATGATAGGGGCAGGGGTGTCTACAGTGTCATCCTCTGAAGGATGGCCTCCTTCAGCATCCCCTGTGGGGTTTGCCTTAGAGGGCTTTAGAGTCTCAGACTGATCTAAGAGCTCTCTTAGGTGGTCTGTAGTAGGGGAAGGCCCTGTCTTCAGACCCCTTAAGACACAAAGCTGTCTTAATTCCTTAAAGGAAAAAATAGCAAATTTGGATGGTGCCCTTGGAGGGTCACTCTCAACAGGAGTAAGTCCACTGGACCCCTCTGCTCCAGACATTGCTCTAGTGTGGGTGGATGTGTTGCAATCTACCTACACTGGTGTTTACCTACTAAACCTATCTAGTAGTTGTAGCTAGGGTGTGCTACTCCCTTTGCTCTACAACAACTAAGTTCAGTAGAACTTAAGTATACTAGTCTTGTTTTATATGTACCTAGCAGGTACCTGTATGATCTTTCAAATGATAATCTCAAAGATTGTAATGGTAAAACAACAGCAAGCTCAGATCCCACCGCTGCTCACCAATGTGGGAAGTTGGCCTGGTATATAATGCTCACTAATTCTTAGTGATCACTTTGTACCATGCCAAGCAACCCTTATGATGATGGTTGTAATTCAACCTTGTAGACCAGTTATCCTAGTGGTAACGTGGACAAAGCAGTCTTAGGCTAAACTCTGAAAGGCATGTGAAGCCAGCTGTTATATCATACACAACCCCCTTGAATACCAAATGAAAGGGACACCACACAGATATATATTGAAAATATATATTGATTTATTAACTATAAAATCCCCTGGACTCTTTATGAGCACAGAAGCACAAGCGTTAAATCACAAGACAGTTTAAAATACACAAAAGTTGCACAATATGGATGAGCCCTAGGGGCCACCTAAACCATATACTAAGAAAGTGGTATAAGAGATACCAATAGGAAAGTGAAGAGGCCTAGGGCCTTGGGAATCGCTGGAGCTATTCGAGACTAGCAGTGACTAAGTCGGGAGAGGCCCACGGGACTCGGGTGCAGTGTTCAAAGTGCACGCACTTTCCAATACAAAGTCTATGGTGCGTAAAAAGTACAAAGTTAGAAAGTTAGGAACCTTCGGAGTGACCTATGGAGCTGAAACTTAAAACACAGGCCCTTGGGATGTGTACCAGTGCAGGAGCACCGGCGGAGCTGAGTTACCTCACCCAGAGGAAGCGGGTGCACAGGGTCGAAGTAGTGTCGGGTTTCGTCACGCTGGTCGATGGTGCTTGGAGCTGAAGATGCTGCAGGCGGCTCGATGAGAAGAGTTCCGGTGGATCCAAGGGTGGATCTGAAGATGTGAAGACCTGAAAGCAGAGGGGACAGTGTTCAAAGTCACTAGCCAGTGACTACCGTGGAACCAGATTGGAACCAGGCGATGTCGGGTGCAAACAGGCGTTGTCGGGTAGCTTCTTTCTGCAGCCACGTGGATACCCGGGGTCGAGGACGTCCAGGAGTCAGTCACGAGCTGTCCCACGCAGGCTTCTCGCTGTTGGCGGTGTTGGCACCTTGATCAGAGCAAACAGGCCTTGGCAAAGGCAAGCCAGGCAGAAGTTGAAAGATGCTTAACACTCGGACTAGCAAGGTCAGAGCGAGTGCTCCTTTTCACAGGAGCTTGGGTAGGTCTGGAGCAACCAGACCTGCTGTTTAAATCGTCGGTTTCGTCGCCAAGATGGCCGCTGACCACGTGGCTAGTGGCCGGGATGGCGCGTCGAGTGGCACAATGCAAAAGGGCCCCACGCAGATCGTGGAGATGCTGGGGGGCTGATCTTCGGTGCAAGGGCTGCTCGGTGGTGGGGGTTCTCAGTCCCCAAAGCAGAACATCGAGGATGCCTCAGAAGCTGCGCAGTCAGCTTTTCGAGTGTCTTCCAAGAGGTCCGGTCCCACGTCGCTCGGTGCCTCCACGGGTCCCTTCTTTGCAGGGACTGTGGATCGGGCTCTGAGAGGTCTGGGAGTCTGGTTCTTGTCGGGCTCTGGGCTCGGGCTCCGGCGGGAGGCGGCGGCAAAGCAGATGTCGAGTTGCTGGTTGGTACCTGTGTTCACAGGGTGGCCACTCCTAGGCCACAAGGGAGATTCTCTTCAGTCTTCTGTGCAGCAGAATGTCGAAGTCCAGTCTTCTTCTTCGTGTAAAGTTGATTCAGGATGATCTGCTGTGCAATGGCACTGCTCCCACTCTTATTCCCAATCTGAGGGGTGGATCACCTACTAGGTCCCTCCTCTGGGAGGAACCAGGAAGGGGGGCGGTTACACCCCCTTTCCTTTGTCCAGTTCCGCCCCAAGCCTGGGTCTGGAAAGTCCCAGGACCAGTTTGGACTGGCCTATGCACGGGGACACCTTGTGTGCCCCGGGCATGTCTGATTCTATTCAGCCCTGTCCTACCCAATACACAAAATCCTGTCTGGGGTGGTGCTCGCACCTCCCAAGGCAGGAAACCCTTTGTCCAGGCCACCATCTGCCGAGTTTCGGTCAGCAGCAGGAGGCCAGACTCGTGTCTGTGGTGGCAGCATCCATTTTGTGATGCTGAGGCTCTGTTTAACTTTAACCGGGGTTAAGGCTACACACATGTCGTGTCCCTCTAGAAGGGTGGAATGCTATCCCCGTCGCCAGAATTGGCGAGGGGATAGTATTCCAATTCGTATGACACCTTACTCGACATGTTTGATAAAGCCAAACCAAAGATAGCATTTAACCGCGAGGATTATAATGCACTTAAGAGTATATGGTATGGCAATATCCCGGAACAGCTTAGGGAGTGGTTCCCGACAGCTGCAGACAGGCTCAGCTCATGCTAGAGCACCATCTCACATATTTCCAAGCACTCTGCCTCCAGGATTGATGAGGCCTTCCATAGGAGTGGCTGATAGGAACATATGTGTCCAGTTTAGGGTTAGGCACAGACATACTGTACGTAAGTAAGAGGTGGTTACACCGACTTACCCCAGCTGAGTGATCAGCCAGTTGTGTCAAATATGGAGGCCAGGCCAGGGGTGGCACAATACATGCTGCAGCCCCTGGTAGGCCTTGGATACACCTATGCCCTGGGCACCTAGGGTGCACTAATACAGGGGCTCATAAGGTGAACCAGTTCCAATTCGTAATGCACCTAGAGTGCATTGACAGTAATTTAGAGAGAGAACAGCAGGCTGTGGGTCTGATTAGCAGGCCCACAGCCACATTAAGTCAGAAACCAGTGAAGCAAAAAGCAAAAATTTGGGGTGACCATAGGATAGCAGACCCTACTCTCCTATATATATATATATATATATATATATATATATATATATATATATATATATATATATATATATATATATATATTCACTGAAAAAACCATAGGTTATAGACCATATATAGTTAGGGATTAGCATTTACAAAACCTTATTTTACTCGCATAAAACCATTGAAATTCGCATATATAGTTAGTTGCGCTAACTATATATCACGCACCCGCAATCCACTGCTGATGATGTCACATATTACATCATTCATGACATGGTCAGTGACATCACTGATGACATCTCAAATGACATCACTGATGACATCACTGATGACATTATCTAGTGACTGTATGTTTCTGTAAAGTTAAAATATGTATTACATATTGAAGAATGAGTGGATGTATAAGTGTCTGGATGAAGGATTTAGTAGGTGCATGACTGACTGTATAAGTGAGTGATTAAATGTGTCTCACTGAGTGCATGGGTTAGTGACTAAACTGTCTTAATTTGTGCATCATTATGTCTGTTGTTCTGTAAACTGCTGCATGTGTTGATCAGTAGCTATATGAGTAACTATATGGGTTATTGATTGGTTGCCCAAGTATTTGTATGGGAGACTGAGTGTGTGTGGGGGTGGCTGGGAGGTGTATGACTCTGTGCATAGATGTGTGAGCAGTTGATTCACTAGATGTATGGGTTCAAAAGTGCATGTGGAAACAGCTGTATGGGCGGTTGACTGTGTGCATGAGTGTATTGGTGAGTGAATGGATATCTCAGTGCTACATGTCAAAGTAAGTACATATGTAAAACATAGTACATGTGAGAGTTCACATATATAAATTACTGTGCATAAGAGCCAGTGAATGTGTGAGTGGCTGTATGGATCATTGTGAACTTGTATCAGGGATTGTATAAAAGAGTAAATATGTGTTAGTATATGTTCGAATAAGTAAGGTGTGTATAACTGTATAGTTGAGGAAATGGAGGTGTGATTGATTCTTTGCATGACTGACTAGGTGTGTGAGTAACTCCATGGATGAGTGACAGTCTGTGAGTGTCTGTTTACACTGAGTGTATCTAAGGTTATATCAGAGTCTGAAGAGGTTCATCGTATAATCACATGAATGATGTCATCAGTGATGTGATCAGTAATGTCAAATGAGATGTCATCAGTGATGTCATCAGTGATGTCATTTGAGATGTCATCAGTGATGTGATCAGTAATGTCAAATGAGATGTCATCAGTGATGTCATCAGTGATGTCATTTGAGATGTCATCAGTGATGTCATCAGTGATGTCATTTGAGATGTCATCAGTGATGTCATCAGTGATGTCACTGACCATGTCATGAATGATGTAATATGTGACATCATCAGCAGTGGATTGCGGGTGCGCGATATATAGTTAGCGCAACTAACTATATATGCAAATTTCAATGGTTTTATGCGAGTAAAATAAGGTTTTTTAAATACTAATCCCTAACTATATATGGTCTATAACCTATGGTTTTTTCAGTGAATTTTCAAGGTTTTGTAAATGCTAATTCCTAACTATATATGGTCTATAACCTATGGTTTTTTCAGTGAATTTCAATGGTTTTTTAATAGCAAATATCTATAGCTGTAACATATGTTCTTATTCGAATTCACAAATATATTTTATATATTTTTGTATTATATTTTTTAAATTCAATTTATATTATAGTTTAAATTATTTTTTCTTGTTTCGCTGCCGATCCGCGAAACGGTAAACGTTCCGTTAGTGCAAATACCGCGTTAGAAAGGCACATCGCGATGCGTCCCGTAAACGCAACATATCGTGTTACTACGTAATGTCCCTTAAGACGTTCAGCATTAGCGCACCCGGAAGCGTTCTGGAACGCGAACCAAGGCGCGAAACGTAAAGGCTCGGAATCGATCCGAGGCGCAGCGCGGAACGCGGAACGTAAGCATAACAGGTCATGTGACTTGTTTATAAAACTTTTCATTGGTTCATTTTACTTTTAGTTTCCTAATGATGGAACGCTTGATCATATGACGCAAAATAAACACTTTTCATTGGTCTAGAACATTTTCTTTTCTCAAATGATGAAAGTCCCACCTTTTTTCCTCACTCCGACTTTCATTTTTATGAGAGAAAGACCTGTTTTTGTTTGCTAAGACATGGCATTTGTATTAGCTGCAGCTGGTGGATCTCCACCACCTCCACCACCACCAAAGAAGAGAGGATCGACTAGCCAGGTCATCTTCAACCAGGAAGAAGAAGAAGAGGAAGACGAGGAACAGGAGCAAGGGACACGGAGTGATCACGATTTTTTAGATTTTCTTTTACATTTTGAAAAACAATCTGAAAAATAAATTTTTATTTCTTAATTCAAAAATTGTTTGACACATTATTTATTTTTATATATATATTGAAAACTAGTAGCAAATGTATTATAACGTGAAGTCAGACTTAAAATATACTGTGCAACTTTTTGGTGTTACATACTAGCTTTGTTCATAGTTACTTCCTTTCTCCCACTATATAATCCCCAATGTGTATTTAACATCTCTTTATATCTCCTGCCACCATGTTGTTTCGGCTTTCCAGACAGACTATGGTATGAATTCCATATACCACAATAACTTCTATAACAACAGGCAAGATATTTACAAAGGAGACGGCGTTTATTAAATTATAGACTCTGCATTGGTACCTACATGTAGCTACGTAAATAAAAAAAACAAAAAAAAAACAAAACGAACAATCAATAAACATACAATAAGTTAAAAGTCAATCATTCTTGTTTCCTTATAGTACGCTCCCCAGACCGCTTTCCGGTACGCGAACCGGGCGCACCCCACGAAAAAAACAATTTTTTTTTTTTGGGACCCGCGGGGCACTTTAATATCCCCCTCATCAATCCTAGGGGGTCAGAAGGGGTCTACCTTGCCCCCTTTCCTTTATTTCCCCCTTCGTTTTGGCCTCCTCTTGTCTCTCGATCCTACCGAGAGACAAAATGGCGTCCGCTACGGACTGTTTAGAATGTTAACAGACACCGGAGAGCCAATCAGCTTCGCTTCGCAGAGCTCCGTTACGCGAAAAGTACGCGAACTGGTGCGCTATCCAGGACGCTGTCACAGATATATACATTTTTAAAAACATTAATTTCTCAAAATCCACTGGAGCACATATATTGAGACCCAGCAAAGGCACATTGGGCTAACAGTCCGTACAATTTTGCCAAGTTTCGTGCAAATCCATTCAGCCGTTCGAGCTAAAAGTGAGGCCAAACGCTCTATGGAAATTAACATGGGAAAAACGTGTTTTGGGACCCCCCTTTTTCTCGGCCCCCCCTTGACGAAACCCCCCCAAATTTTCAAGGGCTGCTCAGAAACAAAATGTGCCATTTTCCTGAAAATTTCAGCCGATTCCGTACACAAACGCCAAAGTTATTAGACATAGAATTTTCAAAAGTCCCATAGGAAAAAAATCCTAACTATATATACCTACTGGCTATCGCCAGTAGGTAATATATATATATATATATATATATATATATATATATATATATATATATATATATATATATATATATATATATATATATATATATATATATATATAAATATATATATATATATATATATATATATATATATGTGTTACAGTCAAAGTGTGAAATCCCGATATTGTATAGAATGCCTAGGTAATGTATAGAATGCCTGATGGTTTTCGGAAAATGAAATGTACGTTTTTTGTGGAAATGTTACATACTTTTCCTAGGCATTCTATACAATTCCTAGGCATTATACAGAATGTCCAGTACCATTTACGCAAAGTGTTAAAAGGCCACAAGATGAGATTCCTAGGCATTCGGCAAAGTGTGAAATCCCGGTATTGTATAGAATGCCTAGGTAATGTATAGAATGACTATGGTCTAGAGGCAAACTAGGAAATATACGGTTTTTTTTTTAAATTATACATACTTTTCCTAGGCCTTCTATACAATTCTTAGGCATTATACAGAATGACCAGTACCATTTACGCAAAGTGTTAAATGGGCACAAGATGAGAAGCCTTTATTAATTAATACGCATTTGAAACTGAAAGAACAAAACTACGAAATAAAGCACAGGATATTCTTACCGGAAAACAATGAAAGAAGAACTGAGATTGAAGTACTTGTCACACTAAGAAAGGCCGGAGTAACACATGGAATTGTACTCACTTTTATTCTTCACACAAAAACACCTTCTATTTTGGCACTTTGATCTTGTACATACATTTCACGACTTAAAGAAGAATGCAAACAGAATATTGTTACTGATAAAACTCAAAGCAGAACTGGCATGACCTACTTGTTGCAGCACAAAAACACCTCCTATTTTGGCACTTTGATCTTGTACATACATTTCACGACTTAAAGAAGAATGCGAACAGAATATTGTTACTAGTGAAACACAATGCAGAACTGGCATGACCTACTTGTTGCAGCAGGGAAGGCTAGAGTGGCATTTCGAATTGCACTTAATTTTCTTTTTCGCACAAAGGCACCTCATATTTTGGCATTTTGGCTTGCACATACACCTGACGAATCCTTGGCCACTTCCTGTAGACTGAGAAGTAGCTGCAGATCGTAGAGGTATTTTGTGGTCAGGAACGTCTTCAATTCTCATTAAGTTCTTTGGACATATGTAGAATTGTGATCTGGCATAGAGTTGCCTCAAGATTCCTTGTGTAGTTCCAAGTCGGTAAAAGCCATCTTCCGTCACGTTCATAACAACTGCCAAGAGATTGCGTGAGTCACCCCACTCTTTTTTCAACGTCAAGATTCTAAACTTGCACAGTGGCACCCAAAGGCACAGGAGGAATTTTTTTGTCAGAATCCCTTTTCATTTTTTTGGCCTGAATCTCAAGGTTCGATTTTGATTCCATTTTACTTTGGATAGCTTTCTCAATATTGAAGCAAACATTGCACAAAATGCTAACCCCATAACCTTCTACTTCGTCGCCGTCATCGTCTTTAGGAGAATGTCCACAGATGGCATGAACGTTTCGGCCACACTTTCGACATGTATGAGCACCACTGGTTTCTTTTAAGCAGACGCAACAGATAGTGGAAGAAGAAGGATTTTCGGTAACCACAGAAATGGAAGGCACTTCGATAACCATGGCTTCATCATTGTTTTGGTTTCCTCCAACATGGATTGCATTATCAGCGATGTCTTCTGCAGGGAGCTGTTCCTCTTGCATTGATTCATCTCATCTTTCTTCCTGCTGTTGTATTGTTTGTACGCTCTTTATTATTTTTTTGAGCTCTTCCTCAATCTCTACGTCTTGTAAAACGTCGTCAGGCAGGGACGACGTCGAGAAACATACTCTAGCTTTGCAGCCAAACAGAGCTTCGTATGGGGACCTCTTAATCCCAGAATGAAAAGCTCTGTTCTTCATAAATTGGACGAACTTCAATCCCTAACTCCAGCAGCTAGGTTTTTCATCTTGCATCCAAGCACACAGCATATTTTCAATGTCCTGATTAGCTCTTTCGACGCTCCCCTGACTTTGTGAGTGGCGCGGCTTACCATGGACGATCTTCAATTGTCACTGACCATGTCATGAATGATATAATATGTGACATCATCAGCCGTGGATTGCGGGTGCGTGAAATATAGTTAGTACAACTAACTATATAGGAGCATTTTCAATGGTTTTGTAGGAGTGAAGTGTCCAGCTAACTATAACACCCCTAAAACTTAAACGGCCACATGCATCATGGTTACATTTTGCGATTTCTTAATTGCGAAAATTAAGGAATCGCAATTAAGAAATCGCAAAATGCTATCCATTAAGAAATTGCGATATTTTTTGCGATTCCTTAATATTCCATAATTGCGAATCGCAATTATGGAATCCCTTCCCATTGATTTCTATGGGCCTAGAGGCCCTTAGGAATGAATGGGAAGCCATTCTCATTTTGCGATTCGCAATTAAGGAATCGCAAAATGAGAATGCTATTTTAAGGGTGCAGGGTGGGGGGCACAAGGAAATGTAACTTTAAGAACATTTTTCACACACACATGCCCCAAGGGCATGTGTGTGTGTAAAATGAAACTTTCAAAAATGCACTTTTGTGCATTTTTGAAAGTATTAGCAAATTACCATAAAGTTCAAATTCATGGTAATTTACCTCTTTCTATTTGCGAATTCGCAAAAAAAAATATTCATGCATTGCAATTTAAGAAATCACAAATTGTGATTTCTTAAATACAATCGCAATATAAGAAATCGCAACATAATTGCGATTCCTTAAATTGCGAAAAAAAAAAAAAAATGATGCATCCCAAAAAAAGAAATTGCATTCGCAAACGGCCGACTTTTGCGATTCGCACCGTTTGCGGATGCAATTTACCTTGATGCATGTGGGCAATAGGTTTTTGAGTGATTTTCAAGTGTTTTTTAAAAGCTAATTCCTAACTATATAAGCCCTGAAACCTATGGTTTTTTCAGTGAATTTGCAAGGTTTTTTAAATGCTAATTCTTAACTATATAAGGCCTGAAACCTATGTTTTTTTCAGTGAATTTGCAAGGTTTTTTAAATGCTAATTCCTAACTATAGAAGGCCTGAAACCTATGGTTTTTTCAATAATTTTCCATGGTTTTCAAAATGCTAATTCCAAACTATATCAGGCGTGAAACCTATAGTTTTTTTCAATAATTTTCCAAGGTTTTCTAAATGCTAATTCTATTAGCGGATAATGTTTAAATATGTTAATATCCTTGTGGGACCACCTGAGCAGCCCTAGGGGGTGAGGGTGTTTCTACTCTGCCCCCTCTTTGTTTTTACATCTCTCTGCAATGCAGCCCCCTGGCGCATTTGCAGAGGGGAAACTAATTCCCCTTGCATACTGGGGGTCCCTGGGGGCCAACAAGCCCACCTGGAACCTCCTGTATGCGCCAGTGGGCTGTATTGCAGAGAGGTGTAATGAGGCCAAACCCTTTTTTACACCTCTCTGCAACGCAGACCCCGGGCATGTTTGCAAAGGGGGAACTAATTCCCCTTGCATACTGGGGATCACTGGGGGCCAACTAGCCCACCTGGAACTTGCAGAATGCGCAAAGGGGCTGCATTGCTTTGCCCCGGGGGCGGCAGTCCCCGGAGAAGTGTGGGGGGATTGTGGACCCCCACACTTCTTTATCACTATGCCCCCGCGATTTTGTTCCCCCAGGGGGGTAATTTTTTAAAAAACAGACCAGGTTTCTAAAAAAAAATTGGTCTTTTTTGTCCTTGTTGGACCACCTGGACAGGCCTAGGGTGCCAGGGTGTATCTACCCTGCCCCCTTTTTGTGTTTTTCACATTAGTTTTTTTTGCTTTCTTTTGCCTTTGTCTATCGAGCACAAGATGGATGCCAACACTTCCTGGTTAGAAGTGTGGACAGCCAATGAGCATGCAGCTTTCTCAGGAAGGCATGCTGATTGGCTGCCACTGTCTGTCAACACTAGCACAAGATGGATGCCAACACTTCCTGGTTAGAAGTGTTGACAGCCAATGAGCATGCAGCTTTCTCAGGAAGGCATGCTGATTGGCTGCCACTGTCTGTCAACACTCCAAACCAGGAAGAGTTGGCAGCCATCTTGTGCCTCGGTTGAACCTAGGTACAAGAAAGCAGTGAACCAAAGGTGCAAAACACGCAAAGGGAGCAGGGTAGAAGCACCCTGACCCCCTAGGCCTACTCATGGGGTCCCACAAGGACATTGGCAGCCAATCAGCATGCAGCTCGTGCTCGGAATGGTACAGAGTACAGCAAGCTTACAGTAAGCTTACAGTAAGCTGCTATAGATATTTATATTTTTTCTCTTTTGATTTTCTCAGGAACTTCTGGAGGGATTTACACCATTTAAACAAAAGGCACTTCTGCGTACCAGTCCCTACAATTTTGCCAAGTTTGGTGAGATTCCGTTCAGTGGTTCGGGCTGTAGCTGTGTCTAAAAGTCCTATGGAAATTAACATGTGGAAAAGACATCTTGGGACCCCCCTTTTTTCTCAGCCCCCGCTTGTTGAATCCCCCCAAAACTTTCAGGGAAGGAGCAGAACTGAGCTGGCCAAAATTTTGGGAAATTGCACGCAAATTCCTCAATCGATGCCAAAGTTATTCCAAATAGAATGTTGCGGATTTCCTATGGAAACTAGGTCGTAACTATATATATATATATATATATATATATATATATATATATATATATATATATATACATATTCACTGAAAAAACCATGGTGGGTTATAGACCATATATAGTTAGGGATTAGCATTTACAAAACCTTATTTTACTCACACAAAACCATTGAAATTAGCATATATAGTTAGTTTCACTAACTATATATCGCGCACCCACAATCCACTGCTGATGATGTCACATATTACATCATTCATGACATGGTCTGTAAACATTCCAAACAGTCCGGAGCGGCCGCCATCTTGTGTCGCGGTAGGATCGAGACACAAGAGGTGTCAAAAACAATGGGTGAAATGCCCAAAAGGGTGCAGGGTAGACCCCCCCTGACCCCCTAGGTTTTCGATTTTCACGGGGGGAGCGCACGGTACGCGTACCGGTGAGCGCTCCAAGGCAAAAAAATAAAAAATAAAAAAAATATGAATATACATTAAAAAAAAAAAGTATTCCATAAATATACAATATAGGATTCATTATTTTAAAAAATATTACATTTCATAGCTATAGAAATTTGCTATTAAAAAACCTTTGAAATTCACTGAAAAAACCATAGGTTTCACACCAGTTATAGTTAGGAATTAGCATTTTAAAAACCTATGAAATTCACTGAAAAAACCATAGGTTTCACACCAGTTATAGTTAGGAATTAGCATTTAAAAAACCTATTAAATTCACTGAAAAAACCATAGGTTTCACACCAGTTATAGTTAGCTGGAAATTTTACTGACATAAAACCATTGAAATTCCACGTTATAGTTAGTTGGACTCACTATAACTTGCGCGCCTGCAATGCACTGCTGATGACGTCACATATTACATCACTCATGACATGGTCAGTGACATCACTCATGACATCACTGATGACACCATCCTTGTGACAGAGGGACAGACCTCCTTTCAGTGTAATGTAACCCTTGAAACACATATTCAAAAATAGAAACTAATATTTTCTTCAAAATAGAGATACCCATACCAGTTACAACAACCAATTCAGTAATTCTACCTTCTATATACACATCCTCTCATTCAGCAACAGTTCTATATAGTCACTCATACATATACTCACTCATCATATGTAGTAATACACATATACATCCTGTTACACACCGACAGTCATCCAAAAGTTACTCACACACATACTCACACATGCAAATAAACTATTGAATATCCATTTATTTGTATACACAACTATACACACACTAGTACATTACTTCTAAGGAAACTTACACATACTTACTCTCTTAAACAATCACTTATAGAATCACATACTTATTTAAACAGGAACTCTTTCAATCTCTCACTCTCACATATACTCACTTATATACATCAATACTCACATATACTAGATTAAAACAGATGTAGTTACTCATAAAGACACTAGTGAGGCAGGCATTCACTCACTAACACACACATATACATACTCATCCACCCATACAGTCCTGCACATAAGCTGTCTTAAAAACACATACAAACAGTGAGTCAGTCACCAACCCATGCAGCCACTTATACATTATACACAAAGTGAAACACTGATACATATATTTAAATATTTAAAAATTACTCGCTAATATATGTATTCAATAAGATATTTTTTATATACCAGTTAACCAATCAATATTTTATAAAAAATAAACAACCATTTACACACTTTTTTAAACATTTATTCGTCCAACTACCTTTACAAATACATATATAAAACATATTAATTTTTCAGAAAGAGACACACATTCACTGGCTGGTGTCATCAGTGATGTCATGAGTGATGTCACTGACCGTATCATGAGTGATGTAATATGTGACGTCATCAGCAGTGCATTGCAGGCGCGCAAGTTATAGTGAGTCCAAATAACTATAACGTGGAATTTCAATGGTTTTATGTCAGTAAAATTTCCAGCTAACTATAACTGGTGTGAAACCTATGTTTTTTCAGTGAATTTAATAGGTTTTTTAAATGCTAATTCCTAACTATAACTGGTGTGAAACCCATGGTTTTTTCAGTGAACATATATATATATATATATATATATATATTCCAAACAAATCGATCCGTTCATGCACGAGAGCGCTCCACAGTGTGTGCTCGACCCAAGGGCTGGATCAAAGCCCCAATTTTCAATTTTGGAACACAAGAAGGGCGGCACAACCGGGTACTTGTTTAGAAGTTCTTTATTTCACCAACACTCCACCAACGCGTTTCAGCCTCACGGCTTTTCTCACGGTCAGTGAGTCCTTTTTTGCTTTCCTCTTAAATACTGCCCCACTTGAGCCTTAAAGTGGCATTGTGGGATACGTAGTTTTTAAAGCAAAATATGTTAAAAACATTAATGACAGACAAAGGACTGGTGTGTTCAAATTATAAGTATAGTACTTAACGTCCCAAGTTGTGTTCACTCAAGGGCATATCTTATTACATTAGTTTAGATGATTGTAAGTTTTCAAGTATAGGGTATAGTACCCAAGTTCATATATTGTTTTTGCTGAGTTCATGTTTACTCCAGGTGTATGCGGAGATCTTCTCCAAAGTTCATGCCTCTGGGCTGTTTTGTGCGGAATCGGACTATGAAGCGTGATTCCATTTGTCGAAGAAGACGGACCGTGTCTCCTCCTCTCTCTGATTTGGTCAGCATCTTTAAACCATAGAAATTCATCGCTCGCCAATCCCCATTTTGGCAAGTGCTCAAATGTTTAGCTGTGGCATATAACATGTTCAGATTCTTTACAGCTCGAATGTGTTCCAATATTCTTTTCTTTAACATGCATGTGGTAGATCCTATGTATTTCATTCCACATTTGCACTCTATCACATACACCACATTTTTTGATGTACAGGTGATGTACTGTTTGATAGGCATGTATTTTCCATCCGGTTCCAACACAGTCTTCATTTTTTTTCCTATTTTGCATGCTTTGCACGTAGTACATGACTTAAAGCCTACATTTTGTTCCGTCCACCATTTTGGTTGTTCTTTGGTTTGAAAGTAGCTTTTGACTAATAGGTTCTGAAGAGATGTGTTTTTCTTATACGTGATGGAGGGGTATTTACCAGCCAATGGTACCATCTACTGCTCTAACAATCTCAGGATGATCTTTTAGGATGGATTTAAAGCCTAACTGGGAGAAGAATTGTGTGTCAATAAAATTTCCTGTTGCTCCTGAGTCTATGACTGCTTCTACTTTCTTGGTCAGAGAGGAAGAAGTTGAACTTCTTAGTTCAACCAAAATACAAAAATGCTTACATCCCAAAGGTGGAACAGTAGAAGTCAAACTGGAAATTAAACTCGATGAACCAACCTCATCTTTCATCGAGTTTTCTAGTTTTCCGACGACTCTTGAGTTAAAGCTACTTCAGATGATTTTGGCTTAAATTTATTTGGTCTAGTTGGACAGTCTCTTACAAAGTGTCCTGTCTTACCACAATAAAGACATTGATTTAGTTTTCGTCTCTTTTCCCTCTCATCTTTCGAGAGTGGCCCTCGAACAGTTCCAATTTGCATTGGTTCTACTGGTTCTTGTCTCGAGCCTACTTCTTTAGATGTCGTATTCTTATCTTTTACAAACAAAAGTTTATGATCACTCCTTCCCTTCTCGCCCTTCCTTTCGTTAAGACGATGATTCAGCTTAACCACGAGATCAATGAATTCATTGATGTCGTCGGGGGTTCTAGAATTTGGGTAACCATGTCCTTCAAATCTTCCCGTAGACCTCTATAAAAAATAGAAATCCTTTTATCATACGGCCAATTTGCCTCAAGTACCAATCGATTGAATTGGGAGATGTAGTGGAGTAAATCAGAAGGGCCTTGCTTTAAACTCAATAATTTGTTGTCCGCAGACTGGACAAACACATGCTTAGCGAAAATCTTTTTTAATGCACGTTCAAAATTCTGAAAATTATACAGGATTGGATCATCCCTTTCTACCAAGGGAATAGACCACAGAGCTGCATCTCCTCCAAAATAAGATAACATAAAAGCTATCTTGGAAGAATCATCTGGAAAAGCTGGCTTCTTGGCTAAAAAATGTAAATGGCATTGTTGCAAAAATATGGAGAACTTGTTGCAGTCTCCATAAAAACGTTCTGGTTGAGCTAAAGGGGTAGGCGTTGGGGTAACTACTTGAATCCGGGTTTGCCCTCCAGAGTCAGTAGAAGAACTCTGCAGAGTGACAGGATTCTGTCGCAAGGCAGCTTGTAACGCTGCCATGTCATCTCTTAAAGAAGCATTTTCATCTCTAATATCCTTTAACACTGCAGCTATATCCTGCAGGGTAACTTGGTCCATTGCGTCTGGGCGAAATGTTCTTCTTGGGCTTTGCCTTCTGTCAAGACCCAGCTACGTTGTCTCTTACCTTAAGTGGAAGATTCTCCAGTTGACAACGTAGAGGATTTCGCAGAGACGCAAGGGACCAACTTCCCAAAAATCTAACTAAAACTTGCTGACTAAAATCTACAGCTAAGTTATAACTAGAACTCTGGGAGGAGGGCCGGTACTGGACGTTGGTGGGAGATTCAGACGTTTTGCTGTCGACCTGCGAAACAACAAAAGCAAGTTGTCTTTACTAAACAAACCTAACCTCCAGACTTCCTACACTAGACAACTCCTCCTTCTTTCCCCTAAATGAGCTAAAATTCTATAGGATTCCTACCTGCGAACAGTCTGGTTCAGTCTTTCGTCCAGTATTTCTTGTGTGAAGTTCTTGGATTGTCTTGATGGATGAAGATGGTGTTGAAATGAAGGTGATTGAAATTTTGTAAATAAAGAACTCTAATTAAAATAGATCTTCACAAAAGTCTCTTCCGTTACCCCTTTTTCCTACAATCTAAACTTACATGAATATTAGTCTCTAAACATGGTACAGGTGGGTTCTGCGAATGCTCATGTACCTTTAACTAAGAAAGGAATAAATAAAAGAAACACAAACTGTGCAATACTATATCACAATTTACTTCTTGTGAATAGATTAAATAAAATTCTAGGTTTTCGAATTTTCCCTCTTGAGTCTCTGAACTGAGGAAAATATCGAGGTTCACAAAATCAGACAACCAAATCTGCAAAATGTCTCTTTCTTGCGTTGGGCGCCTTGTAAATCTGTTTTAAAATCACTTAGCTTTAAGTCTTTCCTTTCTTGTAGTTGTTCGTGATGCTCCTCTTCTCTTGGTGCTGTCTACAGAAGAAGCGCTGGCAAAGATGACTTGACTGGATGCTGTCCTCAGCTGAAGCGCTGCACGAACCAAGAAGACGGAAAATCCAGGGACCGGAACACGCACTGTTGACTCTTGAAAACCTGAAGGCAAAGCAAGTTCCTGAAGCCTGGGTGCGGTTTAAATACCGACCGCACCCAGAAGAAACGTGCGTACGTACGTTTAACTGCCTTTAACCTTTCAGCGTCCAGCGGCAAGGAAAGCGAGCAGACGCATCTTTCCTCGGCAGTGCGCAGAAAGAATCAAATGAAGTCTAAATCATTATTATGCACAATAACAACCTGCTCAAAATGAAATAACGTTACAATCTTTCAGTACTTTATCCTAACAAGCAATACTGTGGCAATACTGTGAATGGACAATAAAACATGTATACCCTCACACACGATCTTTCAAGAGGTGCAGGTGCACGGGATAGGGGTGGGTTTTTCTACATGGAAACCTAAAACAGGTTATGTGCTAAAGAAAGTACATTCTGTTTCAGCATTAGAGTTTTTTCAGACCACGTCTACATGATGTACAGGAGTAGATTCAAGATAGAGAGTCAACAGGATCATGACACATGGTCAGTGACATTACTGATGACATCACTGATGACATCTCAAATGACATCACTGATGACATCATCCAATGATTGTGTGTTTCTATAAAATGTAAATATGTTTTATATATATATATGCCAAGGTGTATTGAAGAATGAATGGGTGTATAAGAGTCAGGATGGATGATTAAGTAGGTGGGTGATTTACTGTATAAGTGAGTGATTAATTGTGTCTTGCTTAATGCATGTGTTAGCTAATGACATTCACACAGTTTAGGTTGTCAGTTGGTGTGTAAGCAGTTGCATGGTATGGTTATCAGCTAAATGAGGATCTATCTGATCTATTGGTTGCTTGTCTGAGCACCTGTATGGGTGCCTGAGTGTCTGTGTGGATGGGTGGGGGTGTGACTCTGTACATAGATGTGTGAGTGGACAATTCACAGGGTATATGTGTTAAAATCTAGTTTGCGACATCAACATTATCGGCGCCATCTTGTCCCTTTTTAGGCTCATTCGTACGCGTAAGTGGCAGCCATTTTGAATGCCATGGCCTCTCTGCCCACTGCTGACAGCCAGCGCGTCTCTCTCTCTCTCTCTCTCCTAACCTCGCAAGCATCCCCCGCACGCTGACAGCCCCGCTCTCACATGCTTGGGCCATAAAACTCACTTCAGCGCAACCCTGCCTCGGAACCACATCCTGTTCCCAGCTCAACACCTGCCTCTATTTCTTTCATGCTCCTGTACCTTTTGATAAACCCCCTTTTCCTCTGTGCCTGATTGTCCTGCTCGTTCCCAGGCCGCCACCTGGTCCTGCGGATGCAGTTTATTGCCCCCATACAGTAGGAAGCTTCCCCCATCAAAGGATCCGCAACTGATCAAAGCCCCCAACCCATGAGAGCCGATCAACCACATGCATTCCGGGAATCATCGGAATGCCCAGCTGCGCGACAATCATCACCTGTTGTGACCGGGGTGGGGACTTCTACTGTAAATGTGTGTGGGAACGGGCTTGAAGCGGGGATTCCGAGGATGTCTTTCCGTACATCAAAATGTTGACAATGAGGTGTTTCATG
Source organism: Lissotriton vulgaris (assembly GCF_964263255.1). Classification (NCBI taxonomy): domain Eukaryota; kingdom Metazoa; phylum Chordata; class Amphibia; order Caudata; family Salamandridae; genus Lissotriton; species Lissotriton vulgaris. The sequence goes on from NC_141687.1 coordinate 1,032,939,933, forward strand.
CAATAAAGCCATAAAACTGTGTATAAGAGGCCAGGCCTCAGAGATGCGGTTAGAGCACCTCGAGAAGATACCCTGTTGTCTGATTTGACGTGTTCTGCTCCGTCGGAATAAAACTCCTGTTTCCTGCCTTCCAGTCTTCAGCGCCTGCCTCTTTGTTTGATAGATTTGAGTGGTATGAGAGGCGGTTAGCGCCGGGCAATACTTAAAAAGGTTCTCGGTTGACATCGGCCCTACCCTTTTTCTGCAATTGGCGCCCAACGTAGGGCCCATCAGTGACATGTGGATCCAGTGGGAGAGGTCCTGACGACAGAGTGAACGACTGCAATGATCGGGAGAGCTCCTGTCCGATAGACCCTCGTCTGACAGCCGATCATCCGAATTTCACCGGTTCCGGACTGATTGATCTACGGTTCTGACTGGGAACCATCAGGAGTGCCGCAACAGTTATGGAGAATAGAGGACGATCGGGCGCTGGATGCGGAAGACAAGAAACTGTCCATGCAGTCCGGGTAAGGTCGTGTAACACGACAAATTGCGAAATGATTGTTTGGAAAATACTAGTATTACTCTTCGATTGTTGATTCTTTTTGGAGATATTCTCTGTCTGCAAACAGGGAAGTATAGAAAGATTCTCTCTTCCTTTGCAGATAGTAAAGGGTAGGTAACACAGACTTTTGTCCCCCGTTGTAACCCGTTGTGCCTATTTCTCTCCCCCACTGATTGATTGATTGTCTGAACATTGATTGTTCGAGGTTTGTTCTTTTGAGATTCTCTCTGTCTACAAACGAGGAAGAATAGAAATATTCTCTCTTCCTTTGCAGATAGTGAGGGGTAGGTAACGCGGACTTTTGTCCCCCGTTGTAACCCGTCGTGCCTATTCTTTCTCCCCACTGATTGTTTGATTGTCCAAACATTGACTGTTCGAAGTTGGTTCTTTGAGATATTCTCTGTTTGCAAATAACGTAGAATAGAAATATTCTGTCTAGTCTTTGCAAGTAGTAAAAGGATAGGTAGTGCGGACCTTTGTCCCCCGTTGTAATCTGTCATGCCTATCTTCTCCCAACTGATTGGTAGTTGGTTCAGCCCGGACCGCTTATTAGAGATGAACCATCCAGCTCCACTGGAAGGCACCCCTAATAAGGACATGTTCATGAAGCATGGATTAATCGCCATAGCCTATAGCAAACTATGGCATAAATATACGAGAAAGGATCAGGAAAGTCAGTGGCCACTGATAGGATCCTTCGATGAGGATAAAATAAGCGCGTTGGAAACAGCCCTTCGTAACAATAAGACAACACCCACTATGCTTGAAGGCTCGGCATGTGGCGCAAAGAAACAGAACAACGTAAAAAAAGAAATGAAATCAGATTAGAGAAAGAGCTACTAAAAGCAGCTCACCTAGCTGCCAGAAAGTTAGAGGAAGAGATAAAGGAGAGAGAGGAAGCCAAACAGAAGCAAGAGTCCGAAACATCGAGTCAGTGTCCTGTTAGAACACCCTCTACGCTCTACCCTGAGTTACCCTCGAAACAGCGCACCAACAATGATCTTTTACTAGGTCCTCCAATCATCTATATGCCCCCTCCATATGCCCCTTCCCAACCCTTAGCACAGCACCCGCCACCACCAAGCACAGGCGAGAATAGTACCAGGGCTTCGGTCCTCATGGCCTCCGCGCCGGCCGAACCCCTTGTACTCGATACAGCGCAAGCAACAGTATTAGACGACCCTGAAGCCCGAAAGACAGATTCCACGAGAATGAACAGGTTGAGCAAGGATGAGCGAGCAGGGATCGACAAAGTAGTAAGGACACTAGTAGAACGGAAGGAGAGTGAGGAGTACATCATGGATATGTTCAACTCTTATGCCGGAAGCCACAGACGGCACTTTGTTGTACGATTATGTTACCATGCCCTAAATGCGTATGAGGACCGATACCGAGACAAAGGTCCTGAGAGCCTAACGACTTTGTATAGAAAGGTCGATATCGGGGATGAGGGCGAGTGTGACGTGACGGACCTCCTTGCGCGTACGCTTGAGGTTTTCCGCCACCTCACTGAACAAGGGTTGGAAGCTAAACCTACAACTCTTGTAGCGACCGAACCACGAATAGAGCAAGCTGGCGCCATGATGCCAATAAGAGAGGCTGCTCCCTACTGGGTTCCCCCACGAGGTCAGGCAACACACGATGATGTTAACCATCAAGATGCAAGAGGGAGGGTAGTTTATAACTGGGTCTACCAGCCATAGGATCGGCAAGATATTCTGACGTTCCGAAAATCTCTGCCCGATTTACGTAAAAACCCCACTGCCTTCTATACTGAACTAGGTACAGCCTTAGGTTCGACGATTATGACCCTAGCTGACATTGACTTGTTTTTCGGGTTATGTCTGCCAGCTGATGTGTGGAAGCAAATCCGGAAAGTCGACCACCTTGAGCTGTTCGGACATACCTGGTCACAACTCAATGGCATAGATGGACAACGAGAGCCTGGACAGAAGCCTTTGAAATCCATTTTAGAACTCCCAGACAAAATCGTGCAGAAACTGAAAACCCTGATCCCAGAAAAGAAAGCGGACTGGTCGATAGTAATGGCCTGACGCCAGAAACCCCAGGAAGACGTATCAGAATACTTCTCCCGGTTTGAAACGGTGTTCTCCGATTACAGCGGCCAGGACATGACCACTGCAACCGGACACCATCTGTTTGTCCAGAATTATGTCAAAGGTCTGTCGCAGGAAGTCTCTCAGAAACTGCAGGCTAGCGAGAGTAGTTGGGCAGCCTCCAAACCAGCGGCTATCCTCTAGATGGCCCAGTATTATGAGCATCAGAAAAACGAAAATGATAGGGCGACTGAGAAAAAGAAAAAGGACTTGAAGGAGAGGGTGATGATCGCACAGTTGCAAGGGGTGACTATAGGACAAGAGCAGTACAAAGGAAATTACCAGTCAAATGCTCCTAGAAACCCACCCCCTAAAGACCGTACACCCGCACCCTATGTTGGACGTAAAGATATTGGTGAGGACCAGTGTGCATTCTGCAAGGGATTCGGCCATTGGAAATCCCAGTGTCCGGTTCTGTTGGAGATGAATAAGAATAGGGACCCCAGAGACGTAGCGGGTGGACCAAGAAATAGAGGACAGGGACGAGGGTCCACAAATGACATGAATAACGACAGATCAGGCAGACCGAACACATTTGACCGACCCGACAGAACCAGTACCAACAGTCTGACTGCGACGACACCCACGACTTCGCATAGGACTGCCAAGGGCAAGGGAGGGATCCAGTTGAGCTCTATGTTGACCAGCAAGGTCCTTATGTCACCGCTAAGGTCCTGGGTACGAAGTCTCCATTTCTGGTAGACACTAGCGCAACACGTAGTGCGTTATCTAAATGACTGATTCCAAGGGCACCCTTGTCTGGCTCACTTGTAACATCGATAGGTTTCGATGGGACGCCCTCCACTAATCCCTTGTCCACACCGATCTCCTTTGACTTAGAAAATAACATCACTGACACAACGGTTTTGCTCTCCTCCAATACCCCTGATGCCATTATGGGATTTGACTTGCTGAAACATTTCCGAGCTACTATTAGGTGTTCGCAAGATGGAGTTTGGGTCTTTCTGTACGACAACCCGGCTCTGCTCAGACTTTGTCCTTCCCGACGCATGTTTTCCGTCTCTGACGCTGACTCGTCCCTACTTGACACTCTGCCTCCATATCTGTGGGCCAAAACTGACTCGGACGTAGGACGCATGATGATCGACCCAGTGCACATAACTGTTCGACAGGACGCAATACTCCCAAAACTTCCACAATATCGGATATCGCCCGAGGGCGAGAAGGCATTGGTAAAGATTATTCAGTCCCTGATAGATGCAGGAGTGGTAGAGGAAGTCGTTAGCAATGTTTGCAACAGCCCTATCCTACCCATCATAAAGAAGCAAGGAGAGGGAGATGAGAAAGCGTACTGCTTCATCATTGACCTACGAGAGGTCAACAAAGTAGTTGTACCTCAATACCCCATGGTCTCTGACATCACCACTATTCTGACTCTGATTCCTTCCACTGCCACCACCTTCACTGTCATTGATCTAAAGAACGCCTTCTTCTCTATCCCCATCCACCCAGACAGCCGATACCTCTTTGGCTTCACCCTAAAAGCCCGCTCGTATAGATTCTGTCGAGCACCCCAAGGCTACACTGAAAGTCCCAGCATCTACAGTCAGGCCCTCAAGAGACAACTGGACGCAGTCCAGTTACCAGATGGAGTGGTGTTGATACAATACGTTGATGACATACTTTTGGCGGCTGACACCACTCTACTTGCAGTCACAGTCACCATCCAACTCCTGCACTTCCTTGTGGAAAATGGCGACAAGGTCTCCAAAAAGAAGTTGCAATTCTGCCAACCCCAGGCCACTTACCTAGGCCACCTCTTGTCCAAAGACGGAAGGAAACTTACTCCCGACCGAATTCAGACCATTCTAGAGACCCCTGTCCCTAAGACCCAGAAACAAGTCAGCTCCCTGCTAGGCCTCACTTCCTTCTGTCGACAGTGGTTACCAAATTTCAGCCTCATTGTGAAACCCCTGCTTTCTCTGCTGGCTAAAGATGTCCCCTTCCCACTCCCTTGGACCCCTGAATGCCAATCCTCCTTCATCGAGCTAAGAGATGCCCTGTGCTCAGCCCCCGTCCTAGGAACCCCCGACTACACGAAGCCCTTCTCCCTCTACACTCACGAAAGGGAGGGATGCTCTTTTTCTGTCTTGACCCAGTCCATTGGCCAAAAGCAACCCCCATGCGCTTACTTCTCTGCCATTCTTGACCCCGTAGCCAGAGCTTTGCCTGCCTGCCTTCGAGCCGTAGCTGCCACTGCTATCTCTATCCGACAAAGTGAGGGGATCGTGCTCTCGAACTTCCACACGGTGTTAGTGCCCCATGCGGTTGACACCCTCCTGAACCAGACCAAGACGCAACACCTGACTAGTGCACGACTGACTGGGTACGAACTGACTCTGCTTGCACCCCACATCACCCTGAAAAGATGCACCACACTGAACCCAGCGACTTTGTTACCCCTACCAGAGAACGATCCCAATGTGTCCCCTGTACATGACTGTGTGACCCTCACGGACGAACAGACTAGAAGTAGGGTTGACCTCAGAGACACAGCCTTCCCAGACCCTGATGGAGAGCTGTGGGTGGACGGTTCTTGCATCAAACTCCCCGATGGCACCACCTCAGCTGCTTATGCAGTTACCACAGCCCGAACTGTAGTAGAGACAGCCCGCATCACACAACGATCTGCACAGGCAGCAGAACTGATTGCCCTCACACGAGCATGTATCCTGGCAGCAGGAACCACCGCAAACATTTACACCGACAGCCAGTACGCCTTCGGGGTGGTTCATCATTTTGGGCTCCTATGGAAGGAGAGGGGATTCTTGACCTCACATGGCACCCCCATCTTACACGGAGATCTAGTCTCTGCCCTGACTGAAGCAGTCCTACTTCCCAAGCAACTCGCAGTAATCAAATGCCAAGCACACAAAAGGGTGACAGACATCATTGGACAAGGGAATGCACTGGCCGACATCACTGCCCGAACCACAGCTGAGAATAGGACACGCATGTACGTGACCAGATCACAAGCAGAAAAATGGACGGACGCTAGGGAAACTATTAGGGACATCCAGATGGCCAGCTCACAACACAAATTGACTGAATGGGCACGGGTGGGACTGAAAGACGATGAAGGCTGCTGGCGGACAAAAGACACGAACAAATGGTTGCTACCCGATTCATACCTGATCCCCATACTGACCATGGCACACTCCCCCGCACACATAGGATCTGCCCCTATGACCGAGCTTGTCTCTAAAGTTTGGCACAATGACAAGATCGCAGACTCCGCCAAACGTCTGGTCCAACAATGTCTGATATGCCTGCAACACAACCCTGGTAAAGGACCTGTAGTACCCCGGGGAGGGTTTGGGGTTCCCAATCATCCGTTTGAAGTCCTGCAGATGGACTACATCCAGCTAGAAAGATGCCAAGGTCTGAAGTATGTACTTGTTGTCGTGTGCGCATTTAGCAAATGGGTGGAAGCCTATCCAACCCGTGACAATACTGCCATTGCCACTGCAAAGGTACTACTGAAAGAATTCTTCCCTCGTTACGGCCTTTGTCGAATTTTGTGGAGCAACAATGGCCCCCACTTCGTTGCCGAAGTTATCAAACTCATCTTGAAAGGGTTGGGTGTAAAACAAAAGTTCCATGCAGTCTTCCACCCCCAATCTGCTGGACTAGTTGAGCGACACAATGCCACACTGAAACTAAAGCTGGCTAAGATAGTGGCTACCACAGGACTGAAATGGCCAGACGCTCTCCCACTGGCATTGCTATCAATGCGTTCCACCCCCACCAAACACCACTTGACACCTTACGAGGTCGTTTTCGGCCGGCCCATGAGCGTCTGGTCTGCACCGAAACCGACTTCCATTCACGACGTCCCGGACGTCCTAATGTCTGATTACTTGTACAAGCTGACTAAGACACTGTCTGTTATCCACCAACAGGTGCTGCATGCCATTCCTGATGCTTCCAGGGGTCCCGGACACGACATCCAACCCGGGGACTACGTGCTGATTCGGAACTTCCAGCGTGCAAAGAGTCTGGAACCCCGGTGGATGGGCCCCTGGCAAGTCTTGATCACCACCCGAACAGCTCTTCGAGTGGAGGGGAAGCACAACTGAGTGCATGCACACCACTGTAAGAAGATATCCTCGACCCTGACGACGACCGAAGACGTGGCCACCCAAGAAGAGCTCCTGAACAAGACCGACCATCCTTGAACTGTTATCCTGATAAAGAGACACTTGAACTGACAAAATTTCCCGATCCCACTGTGCCATCCAGAGAAGGGTATAACCTGCGACGAAAGGAGGGAGCTTCGGCTAAGCAGACCACTGACTAAGTCATAATTCTCAGAGCGGTGGCATAACACTACTAAGGCTGCCAGGAGAGAAGCCAGGCGAAGTTTGTGGTTCTGCCTGCTACCGAGCCCCCTTGAAGATGATGGAAGCGCCCGACAACAGGTGATGGAAGCCCCCAGCACGAAGATGATGGAAGCAACCGGACATCCGAAGATTCGCTACAGAAACCCAAAGACTGACAAAATCCACAGTTCAAAGACTATTGCACTTTTTATCGCCCTTCTCTTTTGCCTCCTCGTCATGACTACCCTCTGGATTGTGGAAGAGAGCGCACCACTCATGAGACATTCCTGACCACTGCACAGCCTACCACAATGAAAGAACATTATCTGATTTCTCTTTCACCCCAACTCCGAGAAAGGCGTAAGGAGTTTTGGAACAACTCCTTCATGCAACTGATGCACCAGCACAATCCTGCCACCAATGCCACCAACTGCTGGATCTGTGGGTTGCTACCCCACGCCACTGGACATTCTATACCCTTCATCCCTTCACCCTTCTCAGTTCACGGCTCCTGTCTTGCCTGGCTGATCCTCTTGCAAGAAAGCTATAGGGATAATGCCACCTCCAGCAGAACTATGACACGTTTCTTACATGAGGTCTGGCAGAACAAAACGAAGAAAACTGCTGCACACTTTTGCCCCCAGACATCCAACGACTCTATCCACATGAACATCCCCGTCAAAGAACGGATTGAAATGCAGGTGTTCAACAACCCGACCAGACCCACCTTCTCCTACCTCCGGAAACGAACAGCTGCCACCCTGACTGTGGCCCTATCCGTCATCAACGTCACAGGCCTTATGTGTATCGAAGGGCTTGGGACACAGCTGGTAGGCCACAGCGCATGCCGCATCACCAGAACTTTGGACTCAACTGATCCACCCTCTTTTGTCACTTCTCCGAATATGTACTTTGTTTGTGGTACTAAGGCTTACACCTGGCTCCCCAAAGGCTGGGGGGGCACCTGTTACATTGCCTTCATCCTTCCTCCAACCTATGTAGCTCCAGCGAATCATCACAGACAAAAACCAGCGAAAGACGTTGAGCAAGCCGACTCCACCGGAGCACATTTCCTCGATGCAATGAAGGGACTTGTTCCCCTCTGGGGTCCTATGGCGAACAGCCGTGCCATCCGACATTTGACCCAGGCAGTTGAAACAACAATGAACATTACAGCTGGCATCCTTGCGAACAATACAGCCGAGCTTCAAGCGGTCCGCCTGGTGGCTCTCCAGAACCGCCTTGTTCTAGATGTGGTTCTAGCGGATCGTGGAGGAGCATGCCGTATCATTGGGTCCAGCTATTGCACCTATATACCGGACAATTCACCCTCAGTGTACAAAGCCATTGAACACCTCCACAGACTTTCCTCAGAAGTTCACCAGGAACAAGAAGAATGGTCGCTTGGTGGTTGGTTCTGGAGTACCGTGAAGAACTGGGGGTGGAGGTTATTTACGATCATACTGATACCAATTGTTGTAATATGTGGGTTCTGCCTGGGTATCCAATGCCTGCCGCCTCTGTGTTCACTATGTGCAAACTGTATCTGCCCTAAGACTCTGGACTTTGAAAAAGAACGCATGAGAGCATTGTACGATGTTGAGGTTAGGAACATGATGAAGATAGACATTGATTAAACAAGCTGGCTAGATATGTTGAAAAGGGAGGACTGTTAAAATCTAGTTTGCGACATCAACATTATCGGCGCCATCTTGTCCCTTTTTAGGCTCATTCGTGCGCGTAAGTAGCAGCCATTTTGAATGCCATGGCCTCTCTGCCCACTGCCGACAGCCAGCGCGTCTCTCTCTCTCTCCTAACCTCGCAAGCACCCCCCGCACGCTGACAGCCCCCGCTCTCACATGCTTGGGCCATAAAACTCCCTTCAGCGCAACCCTGCCTCGGAACCACATCCTGTTCCCAGCTCAACACCTCCCTCCATTCCTTTCATGCTCCCGTATCTTTTGATAAACCCCCTTTTCCTCTGTGCCTGATTGTCCTGCTCATTCCCAGGCCGCCACCTGGCCCTGCAGATGCAGTTTATTGCCCCCATACAGTAGGAAGCTTCCCCCATCAAAGGATCCGCAACTGATCAAAGCCCCCACCCCATGAGATCTGATCAGCCACATGCATTCCGGGAATCTGCGGAATGCCCAGCTGCGCGACAATCATCACCTGTTGTGACCGGGGTGGGGACTTCTACTGTAAATGTGTGTGGGAACGGGCTTGAAGCGGGGATTCCGAGGATGTCTTTCCGTACATCAAAGTGTTGACAATGATGTGTTTCATGCAATAAAGCCATAAATCTGTGTATAAGAGGCCAGGCCTCAGAGATGCGGTTAGAGCACCTCGAGAAGATACCCTGTTGTCTGATTTGACGTGTTCTGCTCCGTCGGAATAAAACTCCTGTTTCCTGCCTTCCAGTCTCCAGCGCCTGCCTCTTTGTTTGATAGATTTGAGTGGTATGAGAGGCGGTTAGCGCCGGGCAATACTTAAAAAGGTTCCCGGTCGACATTGGCCCTACCCTTTTTCTACATATGTGTTCAAGTCTGTATCTGTCAAGGGCTGTATGGTTGGGTGAGTATGTGTATGAGTGTCTTGGTGAGTCAATGGATGCCTCAGTGGTACATGTGTGAGTAACTGCATATGTGAAAGGCAGTATATATGAGTGTTGGACTGTATAAATGACTATATGTGAGAGTGAGTGATTGTGAGAGTGCCTGTATGGATCAGTGTGTGCTTGTATTAGTTATTGTATTAGAGTGTAAGTATGTGTTAGTATATGTTTAAATAAGTGACGTGGTATGTGTATAACTGTACAAGTGAGTAAATAAATGTGTGATTCATTATTTCCACTACTGACTAGGTGTGTGAATAACTCTATGAATGAGAGGCGGTGTGTGAGTGTCTGCATAGATATGTGACTGGACATGATAATGCTGTATTGATGGCTGACTGTATGTATGAATGACTGTATGGGTGAATGAATGGATGTGTGTGTAGACCTAGGAATTAGAAAATGAATATGCACTAACTGGTATTGGTGTATTCATGGTTCAAAAATCATAGTCCGTATTTTAGAGTGGGTGTATCAAGTGTTATACTAGGGTCTGATGAGGTGCATCAGATTTTCACGTAGATTATGTCATCAGTGATGTCATTTGCGATGCCATCAGTGATGTCATCAGTGATGTCACTGACTATGTCATTAATGATGTAATATGTGACGTCATCAGTAGTGCATTGCGGGGGCGCGACTCGCGAGTTATAGTTAGCTCAACTAACTACAACAGGGGAATTTCAATGGTTTTCTGAGTGAAATGTCCAACTAACTATAACGTCCCTGAAGCCTATGGTTTTTTCTGTGAATTTCAAAGGCTTTTTAAATGCTAATTTCTAACTATAACATGCCTGAAACCTATGGTTTTTTCAGTGAATTTTGAAGGTTTTTTAAATGCAAATTTTTAACAATAACGTGCCTGAAACCTTTGGTTTTTTCAGTGAATTTCAAAGGTTTTTTAAATAAAAATGTTTAATTAATAATGTTCATTAAACCTATCTTTTTTTCTGTGTTTTTTAATTATCATCCCATTCTCAACCTGGTGAAAACTGCAAATCTCACCGCTCTTCCATCGATACCTTCTGCCAACAAAATCACCACAAACGACAGCCACAACTAGCGCTAATGATATGCAAAGTAGGTGTTCCCGTGCAAAAAAGCATGATAACACCACTTCCCCATATTTTCAACGACCAGCCAATTCTGCAATGTGATCCAAAAAGCAGGCGATAAGCCGAGTTACCAGTAAGAAATAAACATCAACCTTTAACTGGTGTAAGGAGGTTGACTATCTACTGTGTGAATTGGACACAACTCACAGCCACATCTAAAGACCAGCACATGATAGAGCTACTGATCATGCAGCTCTGACACCCAACAAGGCCACATTCCCCTGCGCAACCACCACCAGAACCTCCCCCCCCGGACCACCCCCCCATCTACCACAGAGGCAGCGCAAAACATTACAATGGACCGTCCCAAATCGCCATGCTCCTCAGCCACACTATAGCTGAATGTTGGGAGATGTGGCAACCAACTATTTATGAAAGAGGCAAGTCACCCATCAATAATAAAGCACACAATGACAAGTGTAATGCTGATGTGCTGCACAGACCTCACTATGCAAAGCACAAACCTCTGCATGTGGAGATATACTATTGATGCTTGTAGTGTAGAGCACAGTGGGCGCAACCATGTTACCTCAGGCAGTGGGGAAGATCTCAGTCATGTAGCTGTGTTGTCCCCCCTGGAAGCGGAAGTGGAGTGGGCTGGTCCAACATACGCCACTCCAGCGTAGGAGTATGAATAAATAGGCCTGGCCCTAGTCATGGTTCACCAGTGGGAAGACCAACGGGTCTGCCAGACAGGCAGCCCTCACCCTAGCACGTGGCTGCCTCCATGACCTTGGGCCTTCTCCACACAAGCCCCTGCTAACACAGCGGCAGAGCACCGCAGACTTATGTCTGTACCGACTACTGCCTTCGATCTACACTGCGGAAAGCAGAGCTCACAATTCAGTTGCAGTGGCGATTGCAGATGACGCTGTCCAGTTCGCAAGACACGTTGCTCCCAGTGCGGCCCGCCCAGACCACCCATCATCGCAGGGTGCGCACACGCTGTGTGCTTCAGGTGCTACTAACTCACTGCACCATAAATCATCACCACGTGGCCTTATCAAGGCAGAATTCATTAGACAAAAGACATTGCTCCCAGTGCAACCCGTCTGGACCACGCATCATCGCAGGCTGGGCACACACTGTGTGCTTCAGCTGCTACTAACTCACTGCACCATAAGTCATCGCCAAGAGGCCTTATCAAGGCAGAATTCATTAGACACAGACATTGCTCCCAGTGCGGCCTGCCAGGACCACGAATCATTGCAGGGTGCGCACACGCTGAGTACTCCAGGTGCCACTAACTGTACAGCTCAACTCAACACCACATGGCTGTGCGCCCATCCTGACCGCTACCTCTACCCTAAAATGGGGTTACACTGTTCACAAGTCAACATTAGTAGCCACGCAAATTGTGTAAGAGACTATAATGGGTTAAGAATACCTAATGCTCCCAATCTGTGCAGCTCAAGTCAACGTCACATACCTGTGGGCCTTTGCTGATCGCTGCCTCCGGCCTACACTGTGGAGGACTGGTGACACGTGGTGCCAACTAACCCTTTTCAACACAAGCAGATCCCACATGTGTAACTGTGCCTGAGTCCTGAATGGCAGAGACCCCAACTTCGTGGCAGCGACCCCAACTTCGTGGCAGCGACCATAGCACCAGACTCCCTTCAATCAGTGAGGGATATTTGCATGTAGGAGGCCAGCGAGACTTGGTACCACTGAACCTGAACTATGCAGGCCGGTGGGGCCACCAATGTATGCACGTGGTTGTGAACCCTTGCTCACCGCTGCCTCCGCCCTACACTGTGGAAGACCCCAGACACAAGGTGCCACTAACCGTCTTCAACACAACCCAATCCCACATGTGAACTGTGTCCTGAGTCCTGAATGGCAGTGAACCCCAACTCCGTGAGACAACCACAGCACCAGACTCCCTTCGATCAGAGAGGCATATTTCCATATGGAAGGCCGGCAACATGTGCTGCCACTAACTCTGTTTAAAACAAGTTGATCCCACATGTGTAACTGTGTCCTGAGTCTTGAATGGCAGTGACCCCAAGTCTGTGGCAGCGACTACAGCACCAGACTCCCTTCGATCAGTGAGGCATATTTCCATATGCAATCCCGATGAGAAGTAGTGCCTCTAACTCTGTTCAACACAAGCCGATCCCACATGTGTAACTATGTCCTGAGTCATGAATGGCAGTGACCCCAATTCCGAGACACCGACCACAGCGTCACTCCCTTCAATCAGTGAGGGGTATTTCCATATGCAACTACAGACTCCAGTCCTACACCCTACATATTATCCTTTTAGTATCCTTGCTTCAAGAACTTTTTTTATATCAGTTATAGCTTTACTACAATGACCAAATTAATCTTAAAAAGCATACGAACATGGAATATCAGTCTACACTGTGGGCAGTACCACTCGCAATTCCAATTTTAATTGCTAATTTCTAACAACAAGATTGTACTCAGAAAATACAACACTTTGTCATTGTATTCTATACTTATTTCATCTTTTCATCATACTCCTACACTGCACTCAGTAGGGCTCACAATTAAAATGATTTCTTCATTCATTAACTACAGAGTCCACTAGGCAAGTAACTAGTACAGGCCTCAAATCTACATAATATCCTTTTAGTATCCTTTCTTCTTGAACATTTTTTATATCAGTTATAGCTTTAGTACAATCACGAAATTCATTTTCAAGCACCAATGAACACTCATTAGCAGTCTACACTGCGGGCAGCAGAGCTCACAATTTGAATTTTGGACACGTGGTGCCAACTAACTCTGTTCAACACAAGCCGATCCCACAATTGTAACTGTGTCCTGAGTGCTGAATGGCAGTGACCCCAAGTCCGTGGCAGCACCCATAGCACCAGACTCCTTGTTATCAGCGAGGCATATTTACATATGCAAGGCCGGCGACACGTAGTCCCACTGACCCTCTTTAACACAAGTTGATCCCGTATGTGTAACTGTGTCGTGAGTCCTTAATGGCAGTGACCCCAAGTCTGTGGCACCGACCACAGCACCACACTCCCTCCGATCAGTGAGGCATATTTCAATATGCAAGGCCGGCGACACGTAGTCCCACCAACCCTCTTTAACGCAAGCCGATCCCACATGTGTAACTGTGTCCTGAGTCCTGAATGGCAGTCACCCCAACTTTGTGGCAGCGACCACAGCACCAGACTCCCTTCAGTCTTATTTGTTGTTCTTTTCTTTAAATATTTTTTTATATGTAAATCTATACATGACTAAGAGTCTTCTTTGTCCAACCGCACAGGGACACTTCTGGACCCAAGAAGGTTGTTGGGGGTATATTGGTAATGTGGGAAGAGTTTGCATTACCTGCTGATGTGGGGAGAGGCAGCATGAAAGGGGTATCTCTCACAGAAAGAACTCTGAAATGTTTTCACAAATGCCTCGGACAGATGCCAGCTGACGGACTGAATCACAAAATGATTTTTCAAAACTTATGTAGTGTGAGTTGTAAACAGTTTGCACCCAGGCTCATATAGGGACAGCTGCGACCCATCCACTCAACTCACAGACGCAGTACTACTAGCCGTCCGCGTCATTGTAGCTATCCCTGCCCTGTTCCGTCGTACGCCACGCCACTCCGATTACATTCTGACGTTGGCCTCACTTAGCTACCTGTCGCAGGCGTACTCGCTGTTGGTGTGCAGGTCAGTGGTCTAGTTCTCAACATCTCACGGCCACTCCCTGAGGAAAGGTTTGCACACACACCACACCCATCTGGCACATGTGTCACAGACCATGTGACCACGCAAATCTAATACATCGACAACGACACATCCTTTATTGCCAGTGCTGACTTCATGGCGTACGCTCCACGGGTCTCAACCATAAAGAGTCTTTGAAAAGTTGCACAGAAGGTTAGTCGCACCCTGATCTGTATGGTTGTCAGGGGCCTATCATTTCCTTGGCGCGGACTTTAGATGCACTGGGTTAGTGTCACCCCCAGCTCAAATGGCCATCAGGGGCCTACCACCACGTGGTGTGGACTTGAGGGGCAGAGAGTTAGTACCGCCCGAAGCTCATGTAGCCGTCAGGGGCCTACCACCACGTGGCATGGACTTAAGTTCCACAGGGTTAGCGGCACCAAAAGCTGATGTGGTCTTCACCATTGATGACTCAGCGACACGTGTGAGATCTACTGGGCCACAGAAAACCTGATGTGGTCTCCGCCATTGATGACTCAGGACTCAGCAACATGTGTCAGATCTGCTGGGCCGTAGAGAAGATGGTGTGGTCTCCGCCATTCATGACTCAGGACTCAGCGACATCTGTGAGATCCGCGGAGAAGTTGATGTGGTCTCTGCCATTCATGACTCAGGACTCAGCGACATCTCTGGGATGCATGGAGTTTTATGGGCACGTGGAGTGCCCACTGCTGCACACTCCATTGGCACCAGGTAATTATTTGCTCATGGATGCACAGGGGCGGCAGTGTCTCTCTCTCTCTCTCTGCACTAAGAGGAAAGAGAGGTATAAAAAGAGGCAAGAGGGGGTACAGAAAGAGGCAAGAGAAGTGCAGAATGAGGCCAGAGAATTGCTTAAAGAAGCAACAGAGTAGAAAGAAGCAACAGAGGTACAAAGAGAGGCAAGATGGGTGCAGAAAAAGGTAGGAGAGGTGCACAAAGAGGTAAGAGAGGAACAGAATGAGTCAGCAGGGATGCAGAAAGAATCAATCAATCAATCACGAAATTTATAGAGCGCACTACTCACCCGCGATGGTTTCAAGGCGCTGGGAGGGGGGGTGCCGCTACTGCTCAAAGATCCAGGTCTTGAGGTGCTTCCTGAAGGCGACATGGTCCTGGGTCAGTCGTAGGTGGGTGGGGAGGGTGTTCCACGTCTTGGCCGCTAGGTAGGTGAAGGATCTTCTTTCGGTGGTGGTTCTGCGGATACCTGGAATGGCGGCGAGGGCGAGGCTGGCGGAGCGGAGCTGGCGGGTAGGTGTGAGAACGTGAGGCGGTTGTTGAGGTATTCGGGACCCATGTAGTGGAGAGCTTTGTGTGCGTGAGTGAGGAGTCTGAACGTGATCCTCTTGTTGACGGGGAGCCAGTGCAGGTCTCTCAGGTGGGCGGAGATGTGGCTGTGTCAGGGGAGGTCCAGGACGAGTCGTGCGGATGCGTTCTGTATGCGCTGGAGTCTTTTCTGAAGTTTGGCAGTGGTCCCTGTGTAGAGAGCGTTCCCGTAGTCCAGCTGGCTGGTGACGAGGGCCAGGGTGACCATCTTCCTGGTTCCAGTGGGGATCCAAAGGAAGATCTTTCGGAGCATGCGGAGGGTGTTGAAGCAGGAAGAGGTGACAGCGTTGACTTGCCTGGTCATCGTGAGGGAGGAGTCGAGGATGAAACCCAGGTTGCGTGCGTGGTCTATGGGCTTGGGGGGGTGCCCAGAGTCGGGGCCACCAGGAGTCGTCCCAGGCGGAGAAGGATGGGCAGAGGATGAGGACTTCCATCTTGTCTGAGTTCAGTTTCAGTCGGTGGAGCTTCATCCATTCTGCGACGTCTTTCATTCCTTCCTGGAAGCTGGTCTTGGCGGTGGCGGGTTTGTTGGTGAGGGAGAGGATCAGTTGGGTATCGTCAGCGTAGGAGATGATGTTGAGGTTGTGCTTGCGTGCGATGGCTGAGAGGGGGCTCATGTAGACATTGAAGAGAGTGGGGCTGAGCGAGGAGCCTTGGGGTACGCCGCAGATGATCTTGGTGGCTGCTGCGCGGAAGAGCGGGAGACGGACTCTTTGGGTTCTGTCGGAGAGGAAGGAGGTGATCCCTTCCAGGGCCTTTCCTTGGATTCCGGCGTGATGGAGGCGGGTTGTCAGGGTGCGGTGGCAGACCGTGTCGAAAGCAGCCGATAGGTCGAGGAGGATGAGGGCGGCGGTTTCCCCGTTGGTCCAGCAGGGTCCTGATGTCGTTGGTGGCTGCGATGAGGGCGGTCTCAGTGCTGTGGTTCACTTGGAATCCTGACTGTGATGGGTCGAGGGAGCCGTTCGTCTCGAGGAAGGCGGTCAGCTGCTTGTTGACGGTTTTTTCGATGACCTTTGCGGGGAAGGGGAGGAGTGAGATGGGGCGGAAGTTCTTGAGGTCGGTGGGGTCTGCGGTGGGTTTCTTCAGGAGGGCGCTGATCTCAGCGTGATTCCAGCTCTCCTGAAAGGTGTCGGATGTGAAGGAGTTGTTGATGATGTCCCAGAGTTGGGGTGCGATGATGGAGTCTGCTTTGATGAAGATGTGGTTTGGACAGGGGTCGGTTGGGGAGCCGGAGTGGATGGTGTTCATCGTTGGGTGGTTTCTTCCGTGCTGACGGGTGTCCAGGTGCGGAGGGTGGTGGTGGGGGGTGCTGGTTCGGTGGTAGGGTCTGTGGTCTGAGGGCCAAAGCCGTTGTGTATATCGGCAATCTTGCGGTGGAAGAACGTGGCGAGGGAGTTGCAGAGTTCTTGTGATGGCGTGATGGCGTTGTTGCTGGCGTTGGGGTTAGAGAGCTCTTTCACAATGCTGAGGAGTTCCTTGCTGTTGTGGGCGTTGTTGTTCAGCTGTTCTTTGAAGGATTACCTTTTTGTGGAGCAGATCAGTTGGTGGTCTTCGCAGATGGCGTTCTTGAGGGATTTCATGTTTTCCGCTGATTGGTCGTGGCACCAGGCTTTCTCGAGGGCACGGAAGGATTTCTTGGAGTCTTTGAGGTTGTTGGTGAACCAAGAGGCTTTTTTGCTGTCAGGGTTGCTTGGGGGGTTCTTCAGTGGTGCTAGGGCATCGGCGCAGTCAGTAATCCACTGTGTGAGGTTGCGGGCTGCTTCGTTGGGGTCCGTGGTGTTGGTGGGTGGGTTTTGGCCCAGAGAGGTGGTGAGCTGGTCGGTGGTGATCTTGCTCCAGCATCTTCGGGGGGCTTGTTGCAGTTGGTGGTGGGTAGTTGTTTTCCTGAAGTTGAAATGGATGCAGCTGTGATCGGTCCAGTAGAGTTCGGTGGTGTGGTTGAAGGAGACGTGGTTGCTAGAGGAGAAGACGGGGTCGAGCGTGTGGCCGGCTCGGTGGGTGGGGGTGTTGACTAGTTGCTTGAGTCCGAGGTTGGTGAGGTTGTCTAGCAGGGAGGTGGTGTTGTTGTCCTTGTTGTTCTCCAGGTGGAAGTTGAGGTCCCCTAGGAGGATGTAGTTGGAGGAGGCGAGGGCGAGCGGGCTGATGAAGTCTGCTATGGCTTCGCTGAAGTGGGTGTGTGGTCCCGGGGAACTGTAGATGAGGGTACCTCTGAGTGTGGTCTTGGGGTCGGTGTGTATCTTGAAGTGAAGGTACTCGGCGGTGGTGATGGCGTCGTTGTTGTCGGTCGTGATGCCAATGGTGTTTCTGTGGTGAATGGCGATGCCCCCTCCGGCTTGGTTGACGCGGTCCTTCCGGATGATCTTGAAAGAAGGAAGAGAAGTGCAGAAAGAAGCCTGAGAGGTGCTAAAAGAGGCAAAAAGGGTGCAGAAAGAGCAGGAGAAGTGCAAAGAGAACCAACAGAGGTGCAGAAAGAGGCAAGAGAGGAGCAGAAAGAGAAAAGAGGAATAGATAAAGAGACAAGAGGAGTGGAGAAAGAATTAAGAGCAGTGGAGAATAAACCAACAGAGGTGCAAAAAGAGGCAAGTGGAGTGCAGAAAGGGGTAGGAGAGGTACAGGAAGAAGCAGGAGGGGTTAAAAAAGAAGGAAGAGAAGTGCAGAAAGAAGCAACAGAGGTGCTGAAAACGTAAGAGGAGTGCAGAAAGAGGTAGGAGACGTACAGAAAGAGGCAAGAGAGGTACAGAAAGAGGCAGAAGGGGTGCAGAAAGAAAGAAGAGAAGTGCAGAAAGAGGCAAAAGAATTCCTGAAAGAAGCGGCCGACGTGTAGAAAGAATCAAGAGAAGTGCAGAAAGAGACAAGTGAAGTGCAGAAAGAAGCAAGAGCAGTGCAAAAAGAACCAACAAAGGTGCAAAAAGAGGTAAGAGGGGTACAGAAAAGGGTAGGAGAGGTGCACAGAGAGGCAAGAGAGGTACAGAAAGAGTCAGGAGGGGTACTGAACGAAGGAAGAGAATTGCAGAAAGAAGCACCAGAGGGGCTGAAAGAGGTGCCAAGGGTACAGAAAGAGCAAGAGAAGTGCAGAAAGAACCAACAGAGGTACAGAAAGAGGCAAGGGAGGTACAGACATATGCAGGAAAGGTGCAGAAATAGGTAACAGGGGTGCAGAAAGAGGGAAGAGAGGTACAAAAAGAGAAAAGTGGGGTGCAGAAAGAGGCAAGAGAGGTGCAAAAACAGGCAGAAGTTCTGAAAGAAGCAACAGAGGTGTAGAAAGAAGCAAAAGACATGTAGAAGGACGCAAATGAGGTGCACAAAGAAGCAAGAGCAGTGCAAAAAGAACCAACAGAGGTGCAAAAAGAGGCAAGAGGGGTGCAGAAAAAGGTAGGAGAGGTGCACAAAGAGGCAAGAGAGGAACAGAAAGAGGCAGGAGGGGTGCAGAAAGAAGAAAGTGAAGTACAGAAAGAAGCAACAGAGGTGCTGAAAGAGGTGCAACGGGGGCAGAGAGAGAAAGAGAAATGCAGAAAGAAGCAACAGAGGTACAGAAGGAGGCAAGAGAGGTGCAGAACTAGGCAGGAAAGGTGCAGAAAGAGGGAATAGGGGTGCAGAAAGAGGTAAGAGAGGTGCAGAAGGAAAAAAGAGGGGGCAGAAAGAGGGAATAAGGGTACAGAAAGAAGCAAGTGAGATATAGAAAGCGGCATCAGAGGTGCATAGAGATGCAATAGAGATACAGAAACAATTAAAAGAAGTGCAGAAAGAGGCAAGATAGTTGCTGAAAGAAGCAGCAGATTTGTGAAAAGAAGCAATAGCAGTGAGTGCAGAAAGAGGCAAGTGAGGTATGAGATACATAAATAGGCAAGGGAAGTGCAGAAACAGGCAAGAGAAATTGCTAAAAGAAGCAACAAAGCTGTAGAAAGAACCAAAGAAGTAAACAGGTGTGTCAAGCACTCTCAAAATTACATAGTATTCCAAATGATTATTATTATCATTCACAAGTTTTAAGGTTAAAGTTCATTGATAGGAAATGGACTTCCAAAATATGGATCCAGACCAGATGTTAGACTTCAAATCTTTATTTCATATACATTAAAGGTATTTCCAGCTTGTCCTGCCGACACGTGTTTCGTCTCATGGAGACTTTTTCAAGGCTGGAAGTATAAAAAAGCTAAAATCAATATTTACATAATATCCACTATACATGTGCAACATCATAAAGGGGTGTGCATAAGGAAGTCTAACAATACATACATGATCTAACAAATCATACACATTTAAGAGAAACCACAAAGAAAAAAGCATGAGAAACAGCAAGCACATAAATATAAAAAAAAAGGTTTCTGATTCATATAGAACTAAGGTATAGTTAATTGATGCTCATGGTTGTTGTCCTATAACTTCTTATCCCACTGATAACCATATTGGGCCAGTACACAATATATGTCTCTTATGTGGTAAGCCAACATGTTGAAAGAGAATGCAGGGGTTTAGTTGCCAGATAACATCATAATATTAATCAGGATTATTCAAAGGTACTGGATCTGATTGCCCGATCAATTGGGGCGTCCTGTCCCCATAATTTAAAGTTACAGGTTGTGAGCTATTTAGTAAAAGAAAAGAAACATACCAAAAGGAAATTGCGCATTGATGTTAAAGGACACGAGTCTTGATTCCCAGTATGGATGTAAACGAGTTCTAAAAACACACAGGCAATATGAATCCTACAAGATGAGATTCCTTTCAAGATATGATATAAACCAAAAACTGTTTCGTGGGATAACAATTATGTTATTTGGAGACATACCCAGAAAAAGCTTTTCAAAGGGACGTAATCCCTATAGTCTTGGTCACTAGATCCTATTAGTGTAGATCATGAAACGACAACCAAAGTAATCGTTCAATATGTAAGATGGTAGACCTAAGAGTAAGGTAAGGAACCCCCTACTGTCAATAGTGTAATGTCAGATTTGGGGATAGAAAGTAATATCTATACAGACAGTGGCCTTAGGAATAAATCTACCTTTTCACCAATTACACCATCTCATAGATTGCTTTTATAAAACAGTCACAGAAGAATTATATAAACTTGAAGACAAGACCCTTGGCCGACCTTTAGGAATGAAAGATAACCTCAATACTAGTGAGAGGAATTCCCTAAAAGACCTTAAAACCAAAGACAACGTGATAATAAAGGAAGCAGACAAGGGAGGAAATATAGTCATGCTTAATAGTGTAGACTATATTGGTGAGATCAATCGCCAGCTTTGTGACACTAATTCATACATCAAACTTGGGTCCAATCCCATAAACTCCACGACAACGAACTTTGATAAGAAACTCAAATATTGGCATAGTGAAGGTCTACTATCGGATCTTGAACTTAGATACCTTTCTGTTCCCAACCCAAAGGCTGCTTATATCTATGTATTACCTAAAATACATAAGTGTATTACATCCCCCCCTGGCAGACCCATTATTTCTGGGATCGGAGGACCAATAAAGAAAATCTCTGAGTTTATTGATATAACTTTGCAACCTATTGTACGGAACATACCATAATTTCTAGAAGATACCAAGGATCTTGTATGTAAATTAGAAGATCTTAAATGGGTACCAACTTTCAGATTAGTAACACTAGACGTATGCGCTCTATATACTAGCATACCATTGGAAAAGGGAATGGCTGCCCTCACTTATTTTCTATCAAAGAGGGACGCCACACTCTATGATCATACCACTATGATTATTGATCTAACCAGATTTTCCCTAAATAATAACTTCTTCAAACATATGGATGATTGGTACCAACAACATTCGGGAGTGGCTATGGGGGCTAAATTCTCCCCCTCGTTTATGAACCTCTATATGGGGTTCTTTGAATAACATCATATTTGGAAGAAAGGTCCCCCTACTTTAACTGAACACATTGTTTACTGGGGTCGATTTATCGATGATGTTTTTATGATCTGGGTGGGAGGAGACAACTTACTTAATGACCTTATGACCTACCTAAATCAAAATGACTATAATCTTACATTCACCTTTGAATCTAGCACCAATAGCATTTCCTTTCTGGACGTCACGCTATTTATATCTGATAACAGAATTGAGTCTAAACTGTACAGAAAGAGCACATCTTGCAATTCTATCCTCCATTTGATTAGTGCACACCCTGCCTCGCAAATTGGAGCTATCCCCTATGGAGAAATTACCAGATTGTGACGCAATTGCAGTACTGAGGATGACTTTATAACAGAGATAGATGTTTTTAAAAAAAGATTTTTGACAAGAGGCTATGACAACAAAATATTGGAAACGGCACACAAAAAAATTCAGAAAATATCCAGAAAATCCACGCTCAGAAGGAAACAGAAAGATTCTAAAGTACAGGCTAAGAACACGCTTGCCTTTATAACCCAATACAGTGCCAACAGTACCCAGATCTATAATGCCATTAGAAAACATTGGCATTTACTCCAACTGGATAAAGATCTAGAAACATATGTTGGTAAAAAACCTCGTGTTATATATAAAAAAAGCAGAACTCTAAAGAATTTACTGAGTCCTTCTATCATAAAGAACCCAGGTCCCAGCAATCATGTGGTTGAGGGTGTTAAAAAATGGATGCCTATCAAACCTTGTGGTTTCTACAAATGCACTCTATGTAACATGTGCCAGTTCACTTTAGATAAGAAAAAGTCCTTCTCCTACAATACGAAACAAATACACCACATAAAACATTTTATTAACTGTAATTCCAAACTGGTGGTATACTGTATTATTTGTTATTGTGGATTGATTTACGTGGGAAGCACGATTCGCCCACTAAAAGAAAGACTACAGGAACATGTTAGAGCCATTCGCAATAACGATGTTAAGTATCCCTTAGCAGCCCATTACAACAAAGAACATTCAGGTCTGGAGGTTCTTGGTATCCACTTTCATGGAATAGACATGATCAAACCTGACCCAAGAGGGGGAGATAATACATTGGCTTTACGCAAATTGGAATCCAAATGGCTGATTAAGCTCCGTGCAGTTGATCACGGACTCAATACTGATAGAGAACTACATGTTTTCCTTAAAGAGTAATGGCATTATGTGTATCATATGAGATCTATGCATTACTTTGTCTCCTCCCAAGTTTAAATAGTGTGGTGACTGTATATGAATTACCAATCTTGAAGCACCACACTATCAACCTGACAGTGTCGTTGCCCCTCTTTTTCTGTATACTCAAAACCTTCTGATGAACTCTGTTGGGTTACAGTACATCTTAGAGCGATTGCCGATTGAACAATTGTCTAAAATATTTTTAAATGATTTATACTTGTTTTTTTATAGTGCCAGAATGCAGATTCTTCAGTCTTTTATAATATATTATCCCCTTGTATACCTGTGGATTTATCGTCCCTACGGATGACTGTTATTATTCTTTTCAACACATTCTGGGTGCTTAAATCCCGGGACTCGCCCATTCTCTAGACATCCATTACAAGATGTCTGTCATTATCGAGTCCATGACGTGGGCTCTCGATGGCATGGATATTATCCTATGTCTTTCGGTTTACTTTCATGAGATGGGCTCTATTTTCTAATCTTATACTCTAAGTAGTTACATTGTTTTTGAGCGAATTATTGGGTTATTACTTTCAATAGATAATATTATAGTGCTTTTTATGCATTAATATCCTTTGAATTTGTTTTGGAAAATTGGGGCCCCTGCCTTAAAGGATAAACCCTAGCAAGGTATAGTACTTTTTGTAAAAATGAACCGTACACACCGGGTTACGTGCACATTTACTTCTGAGTAAGCAAGACATTGTTTTGGATAAATCGATTTACACCAACTAGCTTCTGTTAAGCATTTCTATTTTATTTTTTAAAAGTGTATCAATTTTTTTCTTATATCTTACTTCATTTATATATTTTATCAAAACATTTTTGTTATTTTTATACAAAGTTTTTTTTACATATAACACATAACAGTAATTTTACACTGATTGATTCATAAAAAATCTTAGTTTAAACAATTTATAACTTAATTTCTTGAATACAGAATATATTCCCTTCAACGCGTTTCGGCCGTTTGCCTTCCTCAGGAATTCTGCATTTTCTTTTTTACATAACAGTGGCTATAATGATGAGAGATAATAGTTTAGTATTTTATCTTTTTCAACATGTTATTCACAATCAACATCTAGCAAATTACTTCTGTTCTTTTCTATATATGCATGATTCTGTTTACTGATTCTATTGTGATTGACCCTTACTAAAAGTCGGCCAACTGTTTTTGGTTTATATCATATCTTGAAAGGAATCTCCATTTTCTCATCTTGTAGGATTCATATTGCCTGTGTGTTTTTAGAACTCGCTTACATCCATACTGGGAATCAAGACTCTGTCCTTTAACATCAATGCGCAATTTCCTTTTGGTATGTTTCTTTTCTTTTACTAAATAGCTCACAACCTGTAACTTTAAATTATGGGGACAGGATGCCCCAATTGATCGGGCAATCAGATCCAGTACCTTTGAATAACCCTGATTAATATTATGATGTTATCTGGCAACTAAACCCCTGCATTCTCTTTTAACATGTTGGCTTAGCACATAAGAGACATATATTGTGTACTGGCCCAATATGGTTATCAGTGGGATAAGAAGTTATAGGACAACAACCATGAGCATCAATTAACTATACCCTAGTTCTATATGAATCAGAAACCTTTTTTTGATATTTATGTGCTTGCTGTTTCTCATGCTTTTTTCTTTGTGGTTTCTCTTAAATGTGTATGATTTGTTAGATCATGTATGTATTGTTAGACTTCCTTATGCACACCCCTTTATGATGTTGCACATGTATAGTGGATATTATGTAAATATTGATTTTAGCTTTTTTATACTTCCAGCCTTGAAAAAGTCTCCATGAGACGAAACACGTGTCGGCAGGACAAGCTGGAAATACCTTTAATGTATATGAAATAAAGATTTGAAGTCTAACATCTGGTCTGGATCCGTATTTTGGAAGTCCATTTCCTATCAATGAACTTTAACCTTAAAACTTGTGAATGATAATAATAATCATTTGGAATACTACGTAATTTTGAGAGTGCTTGACACACCTGTTTACTTCTTTGGTTCTTAATATTAGCATTTTTTTTTGCTCGTTCCATACCCCTGGTGGTGGGTGTATAACAGGATAATAGTGCACCTCATATGAATAATTGCATAAAATTTACATTAAACGTATACGTGCTTTGAGAACTGTATTACTTGTATGTGTGGACGTTTTCTCTGTCAGAGAAACACTACCACCACATAACCATTTTGTATAAAGGTGTACAAAGAAGCAAGCGAACAGCAGAAAGAGGCAACAGTATGCAAAAAAGGGAATACAGGTGCAGAAAGAAGCAAGAGAGGTACACAAAAAAGCAAGAGAAGTACAGAAAGAGGCAAGAGAGGTAGAGAAAGAGGCAAGAGAGGTGCACAAAAAGGCAAGAGAGGTACAGAAAGAGGCAAGAGGGGTGCAGAAAGAAGGAAGGGAAGTACAGAAAGAAGCAACAGAGGTGCTCAAAGAGGTGCAAAGGGGCGAAAGAACAAGAGAAGTGCAGAAAGAATCAACAGAGGTACAGAAGGAGGCAAGAGAGGTGCAGAAAGAAGCAACAAAGGTGTAGAAACAAGCAAGAGAAGTGCAGAAAGAGGCAAGTGAAGTACAGAAAGAAGCAAAAGCAGGGCAGAAAGAACCAACAGAGGTGCAAAAAGAGGCAAGAGGAGTGCAGAAAAAGGTAGGAGATGTGCACAAAGTGGCAAGAGAGGTACAGAAAGAGGCAGGAGGGATGCAGAAAGAAGGAAGAGAAGTGCAGAAAGAAGCAACAGAGGTGCTGAAAGAGGCGCGAAGGGTGCAGAAAGAGGAAAAAAGTACAGAAAGAACCAACAGAGATACAGAAAGAGGCACAAGAAGTGCAGAAATAGGCAGGAAAGGTGCAGAAAAAAAGGGAACAGGGGTGCAAAAAGAGGGAAGAGAGGTGCAGAAAGAGAACAGAGGGGTCCAGAAAGAGGTAAGAGAGCTGCAGAAACAGGCAGACAATGTGCAGAAAGAGGGAACATAGGTGTAGAAAGAGGCAAGAGAAGTGCAGAAAGAGAAAAGAGGGGTGTAGAAAGAGGTAAGAGGGTGTAAAAAGAACCAAGAGCAGTGCAGAATGAACCAACAGAGGAGAAAAAAGAGGCGAGAGGAGTGCAGAAAGAGGTAGGTGAGGTGCACAAAGAGGCAGGAGAGGTACAGAAAGAGGCAAAAGGGATACAGAAAGGAGGAAGAGAAGTGTAGAAAGAGGCAAACGAATTGCTGAAAGTAGCAACAGAGGTGTAGAAAGACGCAAGAGAGGTGCACAGAGAGGCAAGTGAGGTACAGAAAGAGGCAGGAGGGTTGCAGAAAGAAGGACGAAAAGTACACAAAGAAGCAACAGAGGTGCTGAAAGAGTCGCAAAGGGTGCAGAAAGTGCAACAGAACTACAGAAAGAGCCAACAGAGGTACAGAAAGAGGCAGAAAAGGTGCAGAAAGTGCAGAAAGGGGGAACAGGGGTGCAGAAAGAGGGAAGAGAGGTGCAGAAAGAGAAAATAGAGGTGCAGAAAGAGGCAAGAGGGGTACATAAAGAAGCAAGTGAGATGTAGAAAGAGGCAACACAGTGCATAAAGATGCAAGAGATATACAGAAACAAGCAAAAGAAGTGCAGAAAGGGTCAAGTGAGGTGAAGAAAGAGACAAGAAAGGGTTCAGAAAATGGCAAGAGAACAGCAGAAAGAGTCAAGAGTATACAAGCAAGAGAATAAGAGTGCAGAAAGAAGTAAGAGAAGTACAGAAAGAGGCAAGAGAGGTGCAGAAAGAGGCAAGAGAGGTACAGAAAGAGGCAAGGGAAGTGCAGAAACAGGAAGAGAAATGCACAAAGAAGCAAGTGAGGTGCAGAAGGAAGCAACAGAGGTGCAGAAAGACGCAAGAGAGGTACAGAAACAAGCAAGAGAAGTGCAGAAAGAGGCAAGAGAATTTCTGAAAGAAGCAACAGAGGTGTAGGAAGAAGCAAGAAAAGTGTAGAAAGAGGCACATGAGGTGCATAAAGAAGCAAGAGCAGTGCAGAAAGAACTAACAGAGGTGCAAAAAGAGGCCAGAGGGTGCAGAAAAGGGTAGGACAGGTGCACAAAGAGGCAAGAGTAGTACAGGAAGAGGCAGAAGGGGCGCAGAAAGAAGGAAGAGAAGTGCAGAAAGAAGCAACAGAGGTGCTGAAAGAAGCAATAGAGGTATAGAATGAAGCAAGAGAAGTGCAGAAAGAGGCAAGTGAGGTGCATAAAGAAGCAAGAGCAGTGAAGAAAGAGGTAAGAGAAGTGCAGAAAGAGACAAGAGTGGTACAGAAGGAAGAGAGTGAGGTGCAGAAAGAGGTAAGGGAACTGCAGAAACAGGCAAGAGAGGTGCAAAGAAAGGCAAGAGGCCTGCAGAAAAAATCAACAGAGGTGCTGAAAGAGGCAAGTGAGATGCAGAACGGGGCAAGAGAAGTTTAGAAAGAGGCAAGGGAAGTGCAGAAAGAAAACAGTGAGGTACAGAAAGAGAGAGAAAGGTACAGAAAGAAGCAAAAGAAATGCAGAAAAAGGCAAGAGAGGCACAGAAAGAAGAGAGGTTTGTGCACCATTAGTACCAGTTTAACACCCACATTTAGCAATAAGTAACACGTGATCATTCCCGCTTTGCAAAGGGCCTTCCACCACGCTCTAATACATGATGTTGCATTTTTGGGAACATTTGAGTTGTCTGAGCTAGAAACAAAGCTTTTTTTGTTCGAATCTGCAGATTAGGTAGCAGATGATCGAATATTTGGCAAATGGGGAAAATGATAAATTATGTGAAAATGAGTGCAGAACAGTCACATAATTCCAGTGGCCCTGCTCATGCCTCCAACTAGGTCCAGAAGTGGTCCTCAGTGGTTCATCTTTTATTGTGTCTCATTGAGTTTATAGTTTAGCTTCTATGGAAATGAGGAAAACCTGAGGTTATCACTCCACAACACAGACTACCATTCCAGATAATTTCTCCCCAAAACACATAATCCCACTCCACATAATTCCTATACACTAAATACCACATACTTTCTATTCACATAATTTCACTGCACAACATACCACATAATTCCACTACACACAATGTACATCCACTCTACCCCAAAAAACATCAGTAAAAAATGTTCACATTTACAGCGCCTATAGCTCTAACTCTCACAAATGCAAAACCTATTACATTGCAAATTCTTCTTTAACTAGTAGACGCAGTGGTGGAGAAAGAGTGCTGGGCCTCCAACCAGCGCTCAGGAATTCTGATGCGTAGAACTTACAGGAGGTACCAGGAGGGCTTCTTAGCCCTCAAAGTCCCTCAGGAGTGAAGTGGACTTCATCCCCATCCCATAGTCTGCCAGGAGGTGCGTTTGTAGAGTGGTGGAGTAAGGGGCGTAGCCTCCGAAGACATCTTAGCAATCCTACTGTGTGGGACTTACTGGAGGTAACAAGAGGGGTAGTTGGCCCCCAAGGACATCCTTGGCACCCAGCGCAAATTCAGCTGATCTGTTTTTCATGTTTTTTTCAGCTCTGGGGGTCCTTGTGGGACCCTCTGAGCAGGCCTAGGGGGTCTGGATGTTTCTACCTTGTCCCCATTTCTTGTTTCTTGTTTTTTTAACTGTTTTCTTGGCTGCCAACACTTACTGGTTTGGAGTGTTGGCAGCCAATAAAAATAAAGCTTGTGCTTGGAAGGATTCGCGAATCCTCCTCGGTGCTCAGATATTGATATTTTTATTTTTTTAATTTCTCAGCAACTACTGAATGTACTTACACCATTTAAAAAAGAGCTCCATTTTTGCCAAATTTGGTGTTATTCCGTTCAGCAGTTCGGGCTGTTGCCTGTTCCAAAATTGCTATGAAAATTAACATGAGGTAAATGCTTTTTGGGACCCCCTTTTTTCAAGGCCCCCGCTTGATTAATCATCTCAAACCTTTAAAGACAGGATCTGACCTGAGTGAACCATTAGTTTTGAAAAGTTTGCGATGATTCGTCAAACGGCGCCAAAGATATTGACACAAGAAAACATAAGGCTTAAAGTAATTCTGAATAAAGAATGCTGGTTTGCCTTCACTAGAATCAATGGAATTCATCTGTTTTTGAGTGCGTCTTCGAACAGAGGATAAATTGTAAGCATATATAATATATATATATATATATATATATGTATATATATATATATATAGATATATAACACACAACTCCTGTGTCAGGGTTTAGACTGGTGCACCTGCCTAATTGACAAGGGAAACTACAAATCCCATGATCCTTCGCGACGCTATTCCGATATAGTGTGGGCGGGGTATGATCACGTTGTACGTGATTTTGTGTGTTTGCTGCAAGAGCTGTTGCTCGCGAGTCGATGGCCGGTAGTCCGAGGTATTTCCATCAAGCCACGCGGAAGTGGCGTCCTGCTCAGTGAGGTACTGTTGTGTTTACTGCGCTCCAATCACAGGGCTATGTATCCTGAGCCAAGTGTGGATTTTGGTGCAGTTTAATTTATCAGAGGAGTCCTCTGTCTGAGTTGCTCTGTTTATTGATTTCTGAGGAGAGGCAAGTCTTTGGCTGTCCTTCTAAGTTGTGGTTCCTGAAGATGTGAGTGAGCGGGATGCAGTGGGGGCTCCTACGCATTACGTCACGAAAACGGTGATCTTATATTTGGGTTAAACTCAGATTACAAGTGCCAAAGCGGAAAGCAGTAGTGAGTTAACTACGCCTTACCGTGTTTGGAGGAGAACAATTGGATGTGGTAAAAAACTATTTGAAGCGGAAGATAGTGGTATAAGTTTGCTACATCTTACCGTATTTTGTGCATTGCACTAGAGGGATTCTGCCTTTCTCTTCTGCATGAAGGAATCCAGGGAAAACTTTTGTCGATATATAGCGATTCATGGGAGGGTTACCCTGATGTGTGGTTACTTTGCTTGTGTGCTACATAGAAACAGAGTATGTCAAGAATCAATTGACATCACTGGTATTGGGCGTTTCCAGTTATTGATGTGACTGTTAACATCTAGAGGGTGCGTAATAGGACACACGCAAACAACATAATTATACGTTGGGTTACACTGGTTATAATGTACTGAAGTGTTTCTTGTGTTGATTAGGAAAGGAAGACGTATGGTGAAGTTGGCTCATCTCTGCTGAAGCAGGGGACGTATGAATTGCAGGTGACTTACCATACATTAGCGAGAATGAAATGAGAGTAGAAAGTATTGTGTCTGCTGGGGGGCGGAGCTAGCCGGCGTCGATGGCGGACGCGTGAGCTTTCGGCTCCTCGCATAGCCCCAGAATAATCCTGATAATCTATCCTTAATCGTGCCCTATATGCCATAGCGGGCTCTCGAACACCCGTTGGCACCCCTAGCTTCATTTGGGGACCTTTTGGAACGTTTGCTGGCGAGACTCTCCGAGTTCTCTGGAGTGCGGCCCCTCGCGACACGGCCGAGGAGGACTGGGCCTGAAGCCGCGCACTATCCTGGAGAGGTGGCCGGGTAACGTAACCGGACGTGCAGCCACAGCGCTGGGAGTGGTCGGGCTGAGCTCCGACCGGACTACCGTTTGGATTTATCCCTGGCCGGGGCGACCTCTCCCACTTCGTCTGCGATTGCCCCACGACTGAACGGCTTGGAGGGCCAACGGAAGAGAGGACACTGTGCTCCCGTACCACGAGGTGGAGCGGTCGTCACAACGGTACGACTGCTGGTTTGGATCCCCACTGCGGTGAACTGCTATCCCGGCGCCCTCCTGCCACGGTGGTGAGAGGTTGACCGGTGCTGGCGTTGTGGACCTGACTGCACCCTGGGCCTTACGGGTGCCTGCCTTGCCGAAGTGATAGGAAGTGATTCGTCCGCCATACCGGCGCCATCTTGGCTGCATCGGACCCCCGGACCGGGCTCGATAACTGGTGGCAGTAAATCGCTTGCTCAAGAGACCCCTGTATTGCACTCGCGGCCTGCCGCTGGCGAGACGCCCCCTTGTTCTGGGCTCCTCCGCAACAGGGACATACGATGGGGAAGAACGACGCTGCCCAGGGGAAGCTCTCCTTTGAACGGCGCCGACCGAAAGGGCCAGAAGCGGTGGCACCGGAGTCATCGCCGAAGGGAGCCACAGCGACAACCCCAGCATCCACGGAGCTCCGAGACATGTTAGCCGCAATGGAAAAGGGCATCCAGGATAGCATTGCGTCTGTTGGCACTAAGATAGACGCTTTGTCATACCGAATGGACCGCATGGCGGAGCGAGTGGACAAACACGCGGAGCGCCTGGACATGGCGGAACGTCGACTCACCGAAGCGGAAGAAGCCCAGACAGAGTGGGACAAAGACAGAAAGCAGTTTGATAGACTTTTACATGTTATCCGTGATAAAACAGAGGACTTGGAGGCGCGCTCACGCAGGTCCAACATCCGTATCACTGGCGTGGCGGAAACTACGCAGACGGGGAAGATGGAACTCTTCGTAGAGAAACTGCTGAAGCTGCTACTCGGAGAGGAGGTTTTTCCCCCCATGTTCATAGTGGAACGGGCGCATCGCACGTTGGGCCCACAACCGCAGCCTGGCACGCCTCCTCACCCCATTATCGCGAAGCTCCTTAATTACCGCGACAGAGACACAGCTTTGCGCTTAGCGAGGGAGAAGGGCAAGCTACAACATGAGGGTATGGACATCTCCCTCTACCCGGACTTTACGGCCAGAGTGCAGGAAGAGAGGCGGCAGTTCGCGCCATATAAAAAACAACTCCGTACTCTGGGCCTGGACTACGCGATGTTATACCCTGCCAAGCTTCGCATCAACACAGGAGGGCGGTCGTATTTCTTTACGGACCCTAAAGAACTTCAGAAATCCCTAAAGACCTGGACGCGGGAGTAGAAGGAGGCTAGGCATGGCCAGGAGGACGACGCCGGCTCGACATCGAATCTGGAAGAACAGGACTAGAGGGTCTTGCAGGGAAGTTTGGAACTCTTCAACGAGTGGGGGACACTTTAACCTGGTACCGCTGAGACACCATGAGAGAAGAGAAGTGTATGGTCTACATGAGTGCTGCCGGTACTGATTGGTGAGGCGGTGGATAAGCTGCTTGGACATATGCCTCACATACTACTGGTGAGGAGGTCGTTGTCGCTGAGGGGAGGAGGACCGGATCACTGTTGCATCGTTGGGGGGGCTGGTGGGGGTGTGGGAGGGCTGTTATACCTGCTACTCGAAGGGCATTAACCTACAAGTGGGGCGAGAAGGAGGCGCTGTTCAGACCGTTTCAGTGGGACAGTTTGCGGTGTTGTACTATTTTGGCGCGCTCTGCCTTTGGTTGTGCGACTCTCCAAGGGGTTGGTATTGAACTGACGAATACTCTACTACCTGAGGGTTGATGGGGGGGATCTCTGGGACCTGTCTGACCTGGTTGGGGGTGGGCGGGAGTTCGAGGGGTGGGGTCGAGAGACTGGACAGTTGGGGGGGGTTGTTGCCTGGGGTTGTCTGGGGGGTTTGATCGTACTGAGTGTGGACTGTTATGTGGTACTGTACCTGTTTGGGAACGCCGGCTGGCGATTATGAGATCAAATGTACTGCTGCGTCCTGTCTTGCTCATCCTTGCTGCTTATACACACATGAGTCCTTGCAATGTCTAGTGCTGCACCAAATCTACCTACAAATGCCCCGAATAAGCTGAAATTGATGACCTGGAATGTGCGGGGTTTGAACGACTTTCCTTGGCTATCTCCATAGACATCATGTTGATCTGGCCTTGTTGCAGGAAACGCACTTGCTATGCACAAGCAGGATGTTACAATCTAGGGGCCTGGCGGGGAACATAGTTGCTGCAGGTTTCACGACACACACCCGGGGGGTGTTAATCTGGGCCAATCCCTCATCACAACTGAAGTTGATCCCGGTGCTCGCTGACTCGGAGGGCAGATACGTCCTGGATAGGTGTGTGGGTAAGGGTCTTGACCTACTTGTAGTAAACGTTTATGGCCCCAAATATGATCACCCTGAATTCTATGCGACTTTGTCTGCCCTTTGCAGGTCACATGCTCAGCCTTGGATGTTGTGGGGGGGGGGATTTTAACTTCGTATTCGACCCATCCATGGACCGTTCCGCGGGCCCTGTTCGGCGCCCGGTGGCTTCGGCCTCACATATGAAGGCTGAGATGACTAAATTGGACCTGGTGGGTGTTTGGAGGGACAAGCACCCCACGAAGGGTGGCTTCACGCACTATTCGGCCTATCACAATGTGCACACTAGGATAGATTACTGGTTGGCATCTCCCCCGGTCCTTGGTAGTATTAGCGCATGCGAGGTTCTCCCGCGCACACTCTCGGACCACTCCCCCATTCTCCTACATCTCCCAACCGCCAGGAAGGGGATTCCGGCCTTCACTTGGAGGTTCCCCCCTTTTGCGCTGCTGGATGACGCCTTCCGGGGGGAGATTGCGGACGATATAGAGCAATACTTCGCAACTAACATAGGCTCAGTCGACGACTTCTTTACAATTTGGGAGGCTTTTAAGGTGTACATCAGGGGAGTAGCTATGTCAAAGCACTCCAGTGTGATACGCTCCATCAGGCGGGACCTCACTGCGCTGGAGACTAGAATAGCGGAGCTGGAGGCTAGGCAACTGTCGGCACGTAGCAATACAGATGGCCCGGCGCTCACCCAACTCCTGTCCGAGTTTCAGGCTCTGGCGGACAGAGAGATTCTTTATATGGGCAAGTACGCCACTGCCCGAGTGTATGGTGAGGGGGATAGGCCAGGCGCATTGCTAGCGCGCATGGTTCGAAGCTCTCGACGGCCTCTGGTTGTTGAGGAGCTGAGGACCCCGGAGGGTGACACGGTCTCGGACGAGGAACAGATACTAGGGACCTTTAGAAGATATTACGCAGAGCTATATCAGTCCAAGACGCAGGGAGTAGAGGGCGAAATGGAAGAATATTTAGACCACATTGCAATGCCGTTCCTCAAGAACTCGGATAGGGAATTCTTGATGGCCCCCTTTCACCAGGACGAAATATTGGAGGCTCTCGCGAGCATGAGATCGGGTAGCACGCCGGGTTCGGACGGACTCACGGTCGGCTTTTATAAAGCCTTCAAAGACTTACTACTCCCACACTTGGTTGTCCTCTTCGACGCTATCTGTGAGGATGGTGAAATGCCGCCCACCATGCGTGAAGCGTTGCTCATCACAATATCTAAGCCAGGGAAACCGCCGGACCTTTGCGGCTCGTACAGGCCGCTCAGCCTGCTGAACGTAGATGCGAAGATTTATGCCAAGGTCCTGGCCAATCGGTTGGCTTTACTGGTGCCAGAGCTTGTCGCCCCGGAGCAGTCCTGGTTTGTCCCGTGCAGAAATTTAACTTACAACATACGCACGGTACTGGGCACAATACAACATGTCAAGCAGGAGAACAGCGCGCTGGCAATCTTCCTTGATATGGAGAAGGCGTTCGACTCGGTTGAGTGGCCTTTCATTGTGAGGGTACTGCGAAAGTTGGGCCTAGGCGAACCATTCCTACTGAGGATTGGGGCGCTGTACCATCGGCCCTCTGCCAGACTGCGGCTGGGCGACAGAGTGTCGGAACCTATCTACATTGGTAGGGGCACTCGGCAAGGCTGCCCCCTGTCGCCGTTGCTCTATGCTTTGGTTGCGGAGCCCCTTGCATGTGCCATACGGGAATACCACAGTATGGAGGGTATAAGTTTCCCCACCTACAAAATAGGGATTTCGACTTATGCAGATGATGTATGTCAAGAACCCGGAAGCTAATCTGGCCGCGGTTCTTCGTGAAGTGGTCCGCTTCGGCTCGCTATCGGGCTTGAGGGTGAACTGGGATAAGTCCATTGCTTTTCCTCTCACCCCGGTGACTCAACCGTTCGCTATGGAGTATCCGCTGCAGTGGTCCTCTGACTCAGTCCGCTATTTGGGCATCCGCCTGCATACAGATTCCGAGATCCTAATTCGGGACAATTACGGAGTGGCATACAATAAATTGGTCGATGATGTTGACGCCTGGATCAGACTTCCGCTCTCCCTACTGGGCAGGATCGCTATAATGAAAATGATAGTGCTTCCCCGATTCCTGTTCCTTTTCCTCAACTTGCCTGTGGTTTTGTCGAAAGCATTCTTTAAACAACTTACCCGAGTCATGCTCCGGCTGGCCTGGGGTGACAAGCAACCTAGAGTCCGATGGACGATCCTGACTCTCCCCTGTGAGATGGGGGGCTTGGGAGCTCCGGATCTAGAACGCTACTACCGAGTTGCGCAGGCATCGCACCTGCACTCGTGGATTCACGGTGACGCACGGACTCCGCACCTCATTTTGGAGCATTTGTTTGCGGACCCGCTCCCTTTGCCTGCCACTATCTGCCTGCCCACGGATCGTTCGATTGGCCGGACCAATCATGCCTGGAACTCCCTGATGAGTTCCCGCGGCTGCGCCCTTCTGTACTCCCCATTGATGCCTGTAGAATGGGCCCTCTGGCTGGACCCGTTGGGTGAGAAAGGAGTAGTTAAAGCCCTGCAGGCCCTCGGCATAGTAAGGATGGAGGACTTGTTCTCTGATGGCACACTGAAAACCTGGGACCAACTCGCTACCGCGGAGTCGAGCCCTTCCTTGCTACAGAAATTTCAATATCATAGACTTCGCTCTGCGTTCCGGGAAATACTGGGCCCTGACATGGAGGAACCCGAGGAGATCCCGGAACTGACCTATGTAATTAAATCCACTTCATCCGCAAGGCTAATTTCACAGGTCAACAAGTTGGGAGTAGTGCATCAGCGCCTACAACCTTCTAAGGCTAGGGCGGCCTGGCAAGACGATTTGCAAACCCCCATAGACGACCTTATGCGGCGATACTGCTGCTCCAGCACGCGCAAGATTTCCCTGAACGGCAGGCACAGGCTGGTGCATTTCAAATACCTACAACGGGTGTACTATACCCCCGAGCGACTGCACCGCTATGGCCTTCGCCCCACCGCGGAGTGCGAGCGTTGCAGAACATTGGTGGCTGACTTTTTCCATCTGGCGTGGCTTTGTCCTGGGGTGCAAGCATTCTGGGGGGAGGCATTTGCCGAACTTGACCAGATTCTGGGGGAGACGTTGCCCCGCACCCCGGCGCTTGCGCTCCTTGGTTACTCTAAGCCATTGGCCCCTTCGCTGCGCCGGCTGGTAGACATGGCATTACTGTTGGCTAGGAGGGTGGTGGCGACCTGCTGGATGCGAGGGCCCCTTCCAGCAAAAACGAGATGAATGCAGGACCTACAGTACTGCTGCACCCAAACAGAACTATACAGCGACCTCTTACCACCCAGGAGTAGGCCCAAAAATTTCTGGGATCTCTATAAAGACCACCTGCAGAAGGGGGAGGAAGGCGACTCCGATACTTCCGAAGTGGCTGAACTCCAGGACCGGGTGGGGGAGTAGGGGTTTGAACACATGCATTTCTATCCTGAGGGGAGGGGTTTGGGGTGTGCTCCGAGTTGGGTGGGGGCTGCTATGAGGTTCTTACTCTGAGGTGCGGCTGGGGGTTGCATGGGGGGGACATTCCTTAGGGGAGGGGAGACACGGGACACAGAGCGGGTACACCTTGGGATACGCATGACTGGACAGGGTTGGCAGTTCCACAGACACACTCTAGGGGGAGGGGTGGGAGTTTAGTTGGGGTAGTTCTATTGACCTTAATTCGATACTAGACCTTTTGGCCTCGATTGAAGTAGGGGATTGCCAGTTGACACACTGCTCCAATATGCTGCTTGTGGAGAGACACTGCACTTGGTTCTAATAGGCTAACGATACCTCACCACGCCGCCGTGCCCCCGGGATGCCGGTAAAAAGGCTGTGTACGGACTTTCTACTTCGCTACTAGCATGATTATTGCAATGTATGACATGGTGCACTGTGAATATGCAAAAACTTGGTGGTGTCAATGGCTTTGCTATCAATAAAGGTCTTTATAATAAAAAAAAAGAAAGTATTGTGTCTGTTATAACCTGAGGTGTTGTTTCTCTTGCAGCTTCCCTTCCCCGCTGTTCCTTTCCTTTCCTTCCCTCGCCCGACCACTCGAACACCCTGTATATTTATTATGTGTGGGTGTTGGTGAGGTCCGGAGGTGGAACATATTTGCTACAACTGGATCCTGCGGAGTGCTATCCTGACACCCTGCTCCAAAGGAAAAGAGCTCGCACATGAAGATAGCAAGAATACAGCTTCTTCCACGACCCATCTACCAGGAGAGACGCATTTCGGCTATAACGACAGCCTTTGTCAATATATATATATATATATATATATATATATATATATATATATATATATATATATATGAACAGAACCCCTCCTGAACAGAGAGCAGAGGCCACAACAGGGAAAACCTTTGGAAGCAGCTTTATTTTCTTTTATTCTCTTCGAATGGCGAATGCATTTCGGCTGCTGATACAGCCTTCCTCAGCGCCCAAATAACAGGAGGTTCTTGGCAAGCTGCTGGTAAGTCCTGCCTCCTTAGTTATAGTCTCAGGTTCACTCCGCCCCTTTGTGTGTGTATATATATATATATATATATATATATATATATATATATATATATATATATATATATATATATATATATGTATGTATGTATGTATGTATGTATGTATGTATGTATGTATGTATGTATGTATATATATATATATATATATATATATATATATATATATATATATATATATATATATATATATACAACCAATGCCCACTCAATTACGAATGAGCCCGACATATGCTGACTTGCCAACAGGATTTATTTGAGCAAAATTAGCAGAGTTCAGGAAACGCCAGGCAGACGCGTTTCAAGCGGAGATGTGCGCTTTCATCAGTGCCGGTTCCCGTTTCCTTCTTTTCAGAGCCTCGCACCTGGGGGTAATTAAAGTGTCCTGTGCAGTCTCTGGCCACTCCTTTGTTGGTTCCTCCCCGTCTCTGTTTGATGTTGTGCTGCCTCCCGTGCACGTGATGTACCCAGAGGAATGCTGGTGCTGCGAGTCCAATGTGCCAGCCCCTCCAGTGAATGGCTGACAAATGCACAGTGGCTTGACTCACTGCGTTGCACTCCTCCGTTTTCTGCACACAAGGAGAGTAGTTTGCAATACCTGATGGGGCCTCTGCAGACACGCTGCGGCCTCCTTCCCCGAAATGAAAGTCCCAGTATAATACCATGAGACCTCTCGGGGGGAGTGAGAGGGCATGCCGGTAAAGCCAGTGAAACAGCATACTGGCTATTAACATGCAACCAATGCCCACTCAATTACGAATGCGCCCGACATATGCTGACTTGCCAACAGGATTTATTTGAGCAAAATTAGCAGAGTTCAGGAAACGCCAGGCAGACGCGTTTCAAGCGGAGATGAGCGCTTTCATCAGTGCCGGTTCCCGTTTCCTTCTTTTCAGAGCCTCGCACCTGGGGGTAATTAAAGTGTCCTGAGCAGTCTCTGGCCACTCCTTTGTTGGTTCCTCCCCGTCTCTGTTTGATGTTGTGCTGCCTCCCGTGCACGTGATGTACCCAGAGGAATGCTGGTGCTGCGAGTCTAATGTGCCAGCCCCTACAGTGAATGGCTGACAAATGCACAGTGGCTTGACACACTGCGTTGCACTCCTCAGTTTTCTGCACACAAGGAGAGTAGTTTGCAATACCTGATGGGGCCTCTGCAGACACGCTGCAGCCTCCTTCCCCGAAATGAAAGTCCCAGTATAATACCATGAGACCTCTCGGCGGGGTGAGCGCGCTGTATTTTCGTACCAAATCCAAAGTTTTGCTGACTTGGCGCCTTACACCAGACCAGGAGGGCATGCCGGTAAAGCCAGTGAAACAGCATACTGGCTATTAACATGCAACCAATGCCCACTCAATTACGAATGAGCCCAACATATGCTGACTTGCCAACAGGATTTATTTGAGCAAAATTAACAGAGTTCAGGAAACGCCAGGCAGACGCGTTTCAAGCGGAGATGTGCGCTTTCATCAGTGCCGGTTCCCGTTTCCTTCTTTTCAGAGCCTCGCACCTGGGGGTAATTAAAGTGTCCTGAGCAGTCTCTGGCCACTCCTTTGTTGGTTCCTCCCCGTCTCTGTTTGATGTTGTGCTGCCTCCCGTGCACGTGATGTACCCAGAGGAATGCTGGTGCTGCGAGTCCAATGTGCCAGCCCCTCCAGTGAATGGCTGACAAATGCACAGTGGCTTGACTCACTGCGTTGCACTCCTCCGTTTTCTGCACACAAGGAGAGTAGTTTGCAATACCTGATGGGGCCTCTGCAGACACGCTGCAGCCTCCTTCCCCAAAATGAAAGTCCCAGTATAATACCATGAGACCTCTCGGGGGGGGGGGTGAGCGTGCTGTATTTTCGTACCAAATCCAAAGTTTTGCTGACTTGGCGCCTTACACCAGACCAGGAGGGCATGCCGGTAAAGCCATATATATATTCTTTAACACATGGTTAGCTGAAAGATTAGCATTTGTGAGTTGTGGAAGTGCTCTCCATGTGTTAATTCATATTGTACAGTTTTATTATGATTGTAATGTAGTTAGATATGTCTTGAAAATGAAATGTATATGATGTTATGAACATTTGTTCGCAGAATAATCAAGTTTTCGAAGTGTGTTTCATGAATGAATCATGTTAATCTGTGATGGTGTAAAGTATGTACCTACATGATTGACTGTTTAGACATTAACCCACACACAAATGGGATTATTTTTCTGTAAAAAATTTCATAGGCAGTCATCTGGATTTAAAGAGTATAAAATGCGTACAGTGTACATACAATTCCATAGTATGTCAATTGATACGGTGCGTATACTAAACAATGACCTCATGACCGCTATAGAAAAAATCGCCCCATTACATACCCTTACTTCCCGCAGACAAAAACCTTCTGCCCCATGGTTCACCCAAGAACTTAGGGCACACAGAAGCATGTGTAACAAAAAGTTGGAATGACTTTGGAGGCAGAACTATGACCCAGGAGCCAAGGCAGTTACCGACAAAGCCTTAAAGAGTTTCGCAAACTCAAACGCCACTCCATGAGCACCTATTTTTCAGATACTATTGCCAAAGCAAAAAACTCGACCAAAGCCCTTTTTAATATAGTGAAAGATTTCACACATCCCAGCGCATTGTCCACTCCAGTATCTATGTCTCAAGCACTGAGTGAAAATCTATCAAACTTCTTTGAAGAAAAAATTGCCAAAATTGCGGCAACTATCCTTCAGAACGGTTCCAACATTACAGAAGACCTTGTCACTAACTGCAAACATGCTTTCACAGCATTCCAACCACTTACTAAGGAACATGCAGTGAAATTATTTTTGGAATGTAAATCAGGTTCTCCCCTGGATCCAGCCCCGCCCTTAATCATGAACGAAATTGCCCCCTTAATCATTAATCCCCTACACGAAATCTGGAACTCCTCCTTAACCACTGGTGTTGTCCCCTCCGCCTGAAAACACGCATTGCTTACCCCAATCCCAAAAAAAGCAGGCATAGATCCTTACTGTCTAAGCAACTACCGACCGATCTCACTTTTGCCCAAGCCCGCAAAAGTATTTGAGAAAGCTGTTCAAAAATAACTATCGTGCTACCTTGAATCAAACTCTTTGTTTCATGATACCCAATCAGGCTTCAGACCGGACTATAGCACCGAGTCGGCGCTACTTGAGGTATCTGAGTCGATCCGAGAATGCACGGATAGGGGAGAGGAGGCCATGTTGGTCCTCCTCGACCTATCCGCTGCATTTGACACCATCTCTCATGACAAACTACTGGCTCGCCTGCAAGAGATAGGTATCTGCGGGCCTCCCCTCTCATGGGTTAAATCTTTTTTCATGAACAGAACCCAACAAGTGATGCTGGGATCCTTTCTTTCCTCCAAAAAATCACTGATTTTGGGGAGTTCCGCAAGGTTCCTCCCTTAGCCCGCTCCTTTTCAATGTGTATCTCAAAGCACTGGCAAAAGTGGTCGAATCCTGTGGCGTCAAAGTAACCTTCTACGCCGACGACACCCAACTGGTGTTCTCTTTCAAAGACCACGCTGAAAAATCATTTGACAACTTTCACCATTGCATGCTGAATATCGCCTCCTGGATGTCTGCGAACAACCTAAAGCTCAATACAGATAAGACTGAAGTCTTATTTTTTAAACAGAAATCACCCTTACCTTCCAATCTCTGGTGGCCGGCTGAACTCAACCCTCCTCCGGAACCAGTCCAAGCCGCCCGCAAACTAGGCTTTCAATTTGACACCTCCCTCTCCTGTAAAACCCAAATCAACAAAGTCACCTCAGCCTGTTTCGGGAAGCTACGAATGTTAAAAAAAATCATTCCCTACCTACCGCTAGACTCTCAAAAAATAGTAGTCCATGCCCTGATCACCGCCCACCGGGACTACGCTAACAGCTTGTATGTAGGTGCTCTTACCTACCTCATTAACCAACTACAGAGAGTCCAGAACGCAGCGGCCAGGCTGATTTTCAATATCCCTTATCGTCACTCCATTTCACCCCACCTGATCAAACTTCACTGGCTCCCAATAAGACTGCGCATCCAATTTAAAGCCTTAACTCTGGCTTTTAGAGCTCTCAATGACCGAGGCCCAACATACCTACGTCGCAGAATGAGGTTTTCACAAGCACCACGAAACCTCAGATCTAACCATCTCCGCCTCATGATATGCTTCCGTTTTCGTCTTGCACGCACGGGAGGAAGGGCCCTTTCAGATGCCACTTCCAAACTCTGGAATCAGTTGCCCACAGAGTTAAGATTTCTGACGTCAGAACCCCTATTCCAGAAAAAACTAAAGACCTGTTTTTTTCCCCACATCTAATTCCTAATCTTCCTTTCATACTCCCCTGACCCCTCCTGAGATAAGGTCTTCAGCGCCGGGACACCTCCGTTGGAGGTAGCTGCGCGCACTACAAAATACTAAATAATAATAAGAATATTAATAATTGAGTAAGAGGTGGCTATTTCAAGTCAATGGCACACATGATATTATATTTTAGTATACATAATTTATGAAACTGTTCAACATGTGGATGTGGTGTCTCCGTTTTGCAAATATTAAAGTAAACATATCATGTGTGTTTTAGATCCTGTTGTTCTAGTGTTTGGTCTGGTGTTTGCAGAATTGTAAGGGAGTCATCATTTTTTATTTTAATTAGGCAACCACACCTGAAATTTAATGTGTAGTGTGCCTCATACTTTGCTTGAATATGCTGCCCCTGTACCGGTGTCTTCCTTGGCATTTGTGTGCATTGTCCATAAAATATTTTAATATTACTGGAATGTAGCATAAAAGAGTATTATAAGGAAAAATATCTGGCTAAATATGAATGTCATGCTATACATGTATATATTACAAACATTTGACACATCTATTATAATGAAATGGTTTACCTACATCATGTCACATGAGATTTTTGAGAATACAATGATATCACGTTAGAATGTATTAGAAACACATAAATGGCACACACATGATTTTTCAAAAGTGTAACAAAGCTCATTCTATAAGAATGATGCGTGAGAGTATTTTAATTAATATGTCTAATTTAGGGACTTTTAGTCATTGTAAGAGGGCCATACTAGTCATTAAAGGCTGGTTCCAGTGTTATCGGTCTGAGCTGAAGGCTATGCGGTTAATAAGTCCCTGCTAAAGGCTATAAGGCTATTAGAACATGCAGCCCCATGAAGGTAAAATGTTGAATTAAAAATGAAGGCCTCCCGGGAGTTCTTGTTATAGCTGTTCAAAAATTACAGTTAGGTGCAGGGCGATGGCTGTTAATTGTTGAACATAAAGAGCAACAACTGTGAAGGGAAGACGAAACCAGACCCTGGTTCTTCCTGGGCTTGACCAGACTGTTTTACCACATTGTGCTGAGTCTGTGTGTCCCAGAGGTTGAGCAGAATTACAGCCTCCTTACTTCCAAAGCTCCAGTGAAACTGTGAACTATGGGAGTAGGGAGAGGAAAGCCTACTGTGTACCCTGGTCCACAGCCCCTTTCTCTCTCTTATCTCGGCCCAATCCAAATATCCTGTAGAGGCAAGAAAAAAGAAAGGGAAAGGCTGTGGTTTAGATCATCGCAATGTTGAAAACAGCAAGCCTATACCAGAGTTTATAGGCTGCTGTTCCATTTCCTTCAATACTAAACAAAAAATGGGAAACCCAATAGATCTTTGGAGGTTTGGGCAACATAAACTCAATATTAGGTAAAGATGCCTACAAGGGATTCTTTCGACAACAAAGCTTATGTACTTGAACAACAGTTTATAAAGCCCTCATTGGTGGTTTTTAACAAACAAGTTCACAAAATTAATTGAATTAATTCAAACTGAATATATCAGCAACTACAGAAACAAAAATTACAAAAAGTGGGTGTATACTTCTAACTTTCAAATTTATGTAGTAAATTCTATTACAGAAAAAAGGGGTACATGATATAATTCACATAAATACAAAAGTGGTCGAGGCAGATTATTGCACAGTAGATATTTTCTCATGGACACTTTTGTTATAACCCATTTCTTCAACTAGTATATAAGGAAAATATAATTGAAGGTACAATTAATAAATCCTTAAGAAAACTGTACTCATGAAAATGGGTTCAAATGTTGACGTTTGCTCGCATCTATAACACCATCTTCAGGACGAAGTATTCTGATGAGGTCTGAAGACCCCTAAGTGAAATGAGTAATTCAAAGAATTATTGATAAAAGAATCCACGGAATAGTATATACCCGTGAGAAAAATGAAAATAAAGTGATCAGAGCGGATCCACATTAAAAGCCAAGATACAGATAATGAAGAATTATTATGATACAGAGATGTGAATTTATTTTAATGTGGTTAAAACAGACACCTACACCCACATAGTGTAAGGATAAAAATTGATTATAAAAGATTACTTGAGCAAAGTGAAATTAATTAATCTGCTTGTGAATTATATCTGAATGGAGATGTACAGAAATGAAAATCAACGGGGAAAAAGTAAGGGATTATAGAACTTGTCGCAGAAGGATCATGAAATGTTTATAAACTACAATCTTGGTTTATCTTAATTCCTATGTATAACCATTTGAGGCAGTTACAACAGATGTAATATTGTTGCTTGGATCAGGAACTATCAGAGGACCTCCTGAGGCTTGTCAAACAAGAAATGTCTGTATGACACAGAAACTTGTTGTACAAATAATGATCTAACAGATAACATTAGTTTAATACAGGAATCTGTATGTATAGTCTGTGTCTCATATATGCTAAGATAAAAACGTGAATGGGGAACTATGGAAGAATTAAGTTTATATTTTTTAGCGTACTATGCCAGTGCACTTGATCATCTATTTAATGCATTAGGCAACAAACTATGTGTTAGGCGCATCAAACTAGTTGGGCTTACTTAGAGACGTATGGTGGTGGCTCATCTGATTGAAAGTAGCTCACCACATGACTGTGTAAGGTTTTAATTAGTTGGACTCTCCCTCTGTAATCCTACAGGTAGTGTTAATGCAGCGAGATTACCAGCTTGGGTTATTCATAAACTACCATACTTACATGGGCCCATAAACATTCATACATATGCCGATATTCACCGCTGTGATCAGGATTTTATGTTTTCCTTGAGATAAATTTACCTCTACGCCAATTCTTACCAACCCTTAATACCTTGGTTCTTATTACCTCTGGTCAATAGATCAGGTTGTTAGCAGAAAAAGGTAGAAATTACATTTACCTTTAATTTCATTAATGACCACAGACTCGATAGAGAGTTTTAAAAGCTTTATCTATGCAATAATTTTGTTAGTCAGATACCAATACATGTCATACACCAACTCATTTAAGGAAAATGATAAAAAGTAAAACGCAA
The DNA here is from genome assembly GCF_964263255.1 of Lissotriton vulgaris. Lineage (NCBI taxonomy): Eukaryota > Metazoa > Chordata > Amphibia > Caudata > Salamandridae > Lissotriton > Lissotriton vulgaris. The sequence goes on from NC_141687.1 coordinate 1,032,984,645, forward strand.
TGACTTAGTTAAACCTCATGACATTGGTACCTGGAAAGGGAAGAAACTGTGGTTCTGAGAAATTATGGGCCCTGCTATAATGTGGTACCGAGGCCCAACACTCGTGTCACAATATCATCATACCATGACGAATTTGGTATCAGCAGACCGGTAATGATTAGGACATCACACCTGTGCATTTGCGTTGTGATCGAGCAATGCAATCACCTTAAAACAGTAGTTTCTGTTTAGAACCCTCGGGTTCCAATTTGTGAACGGCATCCATCTTGGGATTGCCCTTACATAGTCAATTGATCCAGGTTGAATTTGATCTGAAAGGACACTTCCACCTTAGCTGACTTCCCCATGACCTGGCCGAGCTGACTCCACTGCCTCCAGCCAAACCTGTTCGGGCGGTTCCTCGCCCAGTGGCCGAGTAAGAAAGCATCAAGGCACAACATGTCATAAACCATTCACTGCATACAAACCATGCTTTATCATACACACACCTGTCCCTGTTTCTTGTTTATGACTAGTTTTACGATGAGGAGGTGCCCGATTTTATTGGGGTTTCATCGATATCTGATGGGAGTTCTGGGCCTGGCTGGGTAATCCATCACAAACTGGACATACGAAAATGTGGGTTTGCCATCATGACTTCGCTTTTTCATTATTGTGGAAATATGTATATGACCGTATTGTAAACTGAAGAATTCTTGCCTGCAGCTGTTATTTTTGTATAAAAGGAGAAGGCTGGCTCAGTAAAAACTAACAGTCTCCTGAGAATATACACAGAGTGCTGTTGTACTTCTAGGACGATTGTTACTTGGTTGCAGCCAATAAAACTCGATCCTTGACATCACCTAGAAGACTCTGTGTTTCTGTGGTCCAGAACAGGAAGAACTCAAGAGGTCTCTGGGTGTTCCCCTGGCACCACCGGGTTCCTAAAAACCCGGCACCTCAGTTTGGCGCCCAACTCGGGGCGGTATCAAGCGGTGACGGTCCAAGCCAGATGTTCGTGAGGAGCTTCGTGTGAAAATTCCAGAGGTCGGCCAGCCACTTCAGCGACCCCTGTATGTCGACGTGGTTCCGAAGGTCTCTGCTGCGAGGTTCCCCGCGTCCCGACGGCTACGAAGGACTGCTGCCCTGACTATCGCCCTGTTTTGGACCCATCGATACTTGGTAGAGCGAAACGATAGACGAGTCTTCTAGTGACGTCATCGATCAACAATACTTCAGTTAAGTATAAGTGGAGCGTCTCCCAGTCCTTAGTTTGATTCTAAGTTTTGGTATCCTTGAGATACGCTTTGATTTGGAACTTGCAAGCGCCAACGCCGAGGGACTCATGTATTCACGAGAATATCGTAATCGATAAACTTTTAAATTTGAAGCTAGACTAGTGAGCGAAGATGCCTGGTCTTAGCAGACTAGGAAACTTGTTTTGTCTTGGTTGTATAAGGGACTCCCGATTGGAGGATTCGTGTCCGGTTC